>NC_136744.1:25361993-26563660 GCF_936440315.1 Barbus barbus | reverse complement strand
GCAGTGGTTCTCAACTGTAGGGTTGTGAATTAATATGGGTTGCTGGCTGAATAAACGCAAGACACCTCAGGTGATTAGAATGAAAATAAATAATATATATATATATATATATATATATATATATATATATATATATATATATATATATATATATATACACACATACACATATATATATAAACGTGTGTGTGTGTGTGTGTGTAAGTAAACTAAATTTAAGTAAACTAGCTTTTTTTAGTTAACTAACTCAAAGATTAACCCAAAATCTCAAAACTGACCAGTGCAGTTTTGCCTGTAGTATATAGCCTTAAATATAAAATAAACAGTGAGTGAATTATTTGCTAGGATGCAATTATCGAAATTCAGGAGACATTTAAAAAATAAAATTGTTCATTACATTTCAAGTTAGTTAATTTAGCATATTTTGAGCCACTTTATTGTAAAATAGGTTTTAAAGATTGATTTTAAGAACATTTGCTTTAACTTTTATATGACAAACAACTTCAGTGCTTGCATCTTGAAGCAAAAAGTAGTGGCGAAGAACCAGTGTTTTATGGTACTTTATGTTGTGAATGTTCTGGAGTTGTAAATGTCACAAATTACTCAGAGTGTTGAATTACTGAATGGAGAAACAAGCAGTAGATTCGTTGCATCTAAAAGGACATGGTTTTGGATCAGAGCTTCCACTGTCCTCTGAAACAGATCGGCCACGCAGAATCTCAGAGCACCTCATTCATCAAACTTTGTCTTTGGGGTGGGAAAGAGAGAACAGGGTTCAGAGGAGCTGCGGCTGCCCTTGATATTTGTAAGGTGCAAAATCTGTCAAGTTTCACGCCTCTGTTTGTCCTCGCTGACACTGGAAATGGAGAGGTTGTATATTTGTAGAGTATAATGGGCAGTTTGTCTCATGTCAAATGTCATTGTGTGCTTCTGTTGATGTTTTTGAAATATTTTCCTCCAGACTAAAATGCATTAAATTGTAACAAACAGTGCAGTTTTTTTGTCATTTTATCATGTATTTGGAAAGGACCCCAAATGGTAGGCTATATCCAACTCATAAAGCTTTATCCTGAGCTCTCTGAATTTCACATTTTGACAACAAGGTGATTTTTGGCAATTTGTACAAATTTTCTCCATTATTGTGAGGCTAAAATGAGCAGAATAATGGAGCTGAATTTAAACCGAACAGTGGAGAATGACAGAGACCAGCGGAAAGTGACGAAGAGCGGCATAGAGTACCGAACGGATACGGAAGAAAGTGAAACTCAAATGGCAAGTGCATGCACGCGGAGTGAGAGTGCAGAGAAGTCATCGGTTTAGTGAGTTAATGACGCGGATTCAACGAGCACTTTCTAAATGAAGATGACGTGTGCAGAAAAATGGAAAGACTGCAATGAGTTACAAATCGCATCAGTTTTCGGTCATCTCAGGGACACTGATGGTATGATAATATCGCTCTTTAATTATATGAAGGACTCATTATCACATGAATCTGTGTTATTTCATTACTATAATGCACAATACGAAGGAGAACAGTAATGTGTGTTATGCTATAAAGATTATTTAAGAGCATGATGTACAACTTTAGTTTATTCATTAGAAACGCAACAAAACTGCATATCTCACATGTTTGGTTGTGAAACGTTATGATGTTATGCTTGAATAAGAAGAGAAAGTAAGGAAAGTTGTAAATATTGAAACAATAGTATGTGTAAAGTTTATGCAAATTGTATTGTGTTCACATTTAATTATAAATAATGATGTATCCTTTTCTTTGTTTATTTGTATTTTTTCATTTAAGGTTATCAACCTATGTGAATCTACTTACCTACTTGAGCCAAATACAACAGTTGAAAAGTGATTCTGGAGTTGTTCCCTGTGTCCCCTGTAGTTGGCAGATGCTTTTTCAGAGTTAGAAGCAGAAGTTGATGTGCAAAATTCCCAGTTAACTCGATAATTATTGCTGTCTCAGCATTTTATAAACACTAAGTGCTTTGATGTAACTTGCTGATAACCAAACCCAGCTTCAGGCAAACACTTTGTTTAGTAGTTTTCTTATTAGTATACATACACATACAAATATATATTTTCCACTTAATTTGACACTTTAGAAAGTTAAAGTAGGACGTTGCAGTTTAGGGATATCTTTTTCTTATCTTAATTGCAAAAGATTTGAAATAATTTCTGTTTATTTGTATTTATTGGCACTTAAACTGTCAGTAATCAAATGGACAGGTTATTGCTAACAGGATAGCACATTCGGTAAGGCAAATGCAAAAAATATCATGATATTATCTGTCAGAAACGTTATCAACGCTGTCAAAAACAGCTGCATTTAACACTAGTACAGATCTGTAGAAAAAGTAGGTTACAGAACAAAATGAAATACACAAACACTAGCCGTGAATTCAGAAGTCTATGTCATTCAGTATAGTAGTTAAATTTTCCCAAATCATGCTAAAAACATTCATAAGAGCACTAGACAATATGATCAGCTATATAGCAATGGTTATTAATGAAAACTATAACAGTAATATGCATTGTTGCATGAATGATAATAAATTGCCATGGTAGCAATAGACAACAATACATTGTATTGAATCAAAAATTATCAAAATTATAAATTTATATTTTATTTTATTTCCATACAGGATAATTATCCTTCAGGTTATAATGCAGAAAATGTGCTAGTGATTGACAGGTAAAGGCTAATTGAATGTTAATTATGTTCTAATTAGAGTACTGTTTTTCATCTGAAGTGCAAACTGCACACTGCAACAATGAAGAAATACTTTTATTCAGCAAGGATGCATTAAAATGATCAAAAGTGAAACTTTCAATTCTTCAAAAGGTCACTAAAACATCTGTTTCCACAAAAATTCCCCAAAAAAAGCACATTAGAATGATTTCTGAAGGATCATGTGACATTGAAGACTGAAGCAATGATGCTGAAAATTCTGATAAATTCTATTTTAAAATATTAAACAGTTATTTTTAAAAAAAACTAAGATTTTGCAATCCAGGACTGGTTTCTGGATCAGAGTCTCAGACAGCCAGATGTCTTTAAAACACTTCAGCAGCATGACCAGAATCCACCAAAGAAAGCTGAACACGTGGTCCCTCGGCACAGACGGCACAACATGATCACTACAGCCCTGACTGACAATCGAGGGGCACCGCTGGGGCTTCCCGTGGGACAATAGAGCCCTCATGGGACTAGGATCCGGCCTTTCTGAATTCCCTCAATGATTCTGAGGAAGCTATTTTTGCAAGGCCCTGCATATGCACATTTCATGTTAACATTTGACTCTACAGTTAGAAAATCTTCGCTCAGTAGAAGCACTTGCTAAGTTATTATTAATGCACTTTATTGTCTATGCATGTTTAAAATAAGCAATGAAAACAATCACTGTGAGCCGACAGCGTAGGGTGCAGCACATCATTAACGCTAAAACAGTACAGGCTCTTTGTGAGCTCATTTTATAAAGGCAGCAGAATGAATAAACCACTTTGTATGATGACTCAATGAATCTAACATTAAATAGCTGCATCTAATTAGCATATAATTCTAGTTTCCAGTCTTAGACTGTTTATGCTGCTATTATGGATTTTGCCTCTTGTTGCTTTTCCATAATTATGTGCTTAATATGCAGAGGCTGATTCTTAAGGTGCTGTCTCTAGATAAATGTACCAGTGCACTGATCCCTCAGGACTATTATACACCGCATCTCATTTTGACTGTCATGACCCTTGTCTGTTCTACAACATTCTTATTTGGTTCTATCCACCACTGCCCTGTGAGGATGCCCTGCTGGCCACAAGGCTGCCCACATAGCTTTAAAATCCTGCTTTATGCATAGCGTGTGCAAAGATGTCTCTACAAATCTTCTGAGGTGTAAAGAACTGAGCTGAATGTTGTTGAGTGAAAAACTATAGAAGAATTTGCTAAGTATACCAACTTAGTGGTATCAAATCTAAAAAAAAAAGAGTATTAATTAATTTACACTGTAATAAATTATTTTTCAAAGTTTTAAATAAAGATTATTGGAGTATGTTTTCAAACCAGTTCTCAATATAATAAAGTCACAGTCAGATAAATGTAGTGATAATGTGTCACAATATACTATTATTTATCCATTTTTGACTTAATTGAACATTTTTAATTAAATGTCCATGATTAAACAACAAATTAATCACATTAAAATAAAATGCCCTACTGTAGCTCAAAAAAGGTCATAGTTAAACAAAAGCAAGGTCAAGAGTTTGTTCAAGGAATGTATGAACTGATCCAAATGTATACCTCTAATACAGTGTTCCCTTGGATAAAAGCTCCTACTAACTGCATGTTACCTGTCTGCAGTGTGTAGATGTAGCAGATGTGTGTTTGTTTGTGGTGTTTATGTTGTCTGATAACATTTGTGAGGTCTTGAGGATAGTATATTCTATATTTTGTTTGGAACTGAAAAACATAGCATTGTTGGTATAGGAGCAGATATTATTCATGCTGTATGTAGGAAAACAGCACAGAACGCTGATTTCGCACACTCGCTCTGACAAATTTGCATCGAATGTTTTGGGTCGCATTATGCACCTGTGCTCCTGTCTGTAGCTGAAGAACAGAAACAGCCTCTTTCCCATGATCCTCTGAAGTGCAATGGATATTGATGACCCTTTGTCTGCCTTCCGCCTGGAGCTCTGCAATCCACAGGAACACCACCATGATCTATGCAAGCCATAGATTATAAATCACAACACACATATGATTTATTATGCCATATTTGTGTGTGTGTGTGTGTGTGTGTGTGTGATATTATAGTTCTCAAAAACTATTGGAAAATCTCTACCTTTTCACACCAAGTGTAAAATAATGGACAAAATAATGGCTGCTTATTTGCTTGTGCAATCTAATAAAGTGTGTACATGTTTTAGGCTATTGCACGTGATTTGCTGAGTAATTTAAAGAATAGTTTACCCCAAAATGGAAATTTTGTAATCATTTACTCACGCTTAAGTTGTTCCAAACCTGCATTCTTCTGTTGAACACAAAATATATTTTGATGAATGCATTGAATGTAAACTGATTTTGGTTCCCATTGATTTCCATAGTATGTTTTTCAACACTATATATAACCACATTCTTCAAAATATATTCTATTGTGTTCATCAGAAGAAAGAAACTCATAAAGGTTTCCGCCTAAGTCAACCGTGACCTTTTCAACGTCATTGCGTATTACGTGACGTCACGAACGCGCATCACAGAACAGAGCAAGGCGAGCATTTGTGCTTATAAAACGTAAACTTTTTTATTTATTTTTGAAATGACTGATCGTTTCGCTAGATAAGACCCTTATTCATCATCTGGTATCGTTTAAAGCCCTTTGAAGCTGCACTGAAACTGTCATTTTGACCTTGAACCGTTTGGGTCCCAATGAAGTCCATTATATGGAGAAATGTTTTCATCAAAAACCTTAATTTATTTTCGACTGAAGAAAGAAAGACATCTTGGATGACATGGGGGTGAGTAAATTATCAGCAAAAGTTTTTTTAAAAGTGAACTAATCCTTAGTCAAGTTATCACTTTTACAGTGTAGCTGTTTTGCTGTATGCTTATTCAATTTCACACCACCTACCTACAGTCTGAAAATGAGAGTGTCATAATAATGCATTACGACAGCCAATATATTCATACATCAAATAGCTATTTATGCCCCGGTCAGCCAGCTATTTCACACATTATATTACCTAAATATCATTTTGCTTTAGTTGTGCCAGTCGCGGTGTCAGAGCTGTAAAAGTAGTGACTGACCTATTAACAGGTAATGGCCTGCACAAAAGCCGTTTTCTGCACGATGAACACCTATAAAGTCAAGAGTACAACTTAATTGAGGGCTTTCTTTGATGAATGTCCAGGTCTTATCAGCCTGCAGTTGTAACTGTTTGCCCGGGACTTTATTGTTCTTGGTCGTGTTGGTAATTAAGTCCTTGGAGAAGCAGTAAATAAGTTTCCGGGACAGAAATGCTGAGCTCAGGATGAGGAAGTTACAATCGAGCCTCTCGGCAAGAATGATCTGTGCCATTTTGCTTCCTTGGAGTGATATTACAATACCATTATTCAGCCGTCTTCTTGTTAATTTTGTCCTTCCCTGTTTCCATAGGCACAAGGTGGTGTAAGATCCCTAGAGAAAGCTATCGGTTAGCATTCCCATCCATCTCAATGACCTATTCTGGCTCATGACCATGTGGAAGCGTGTCCTTTATTTACTCATACTACAGTCTCAGCGGTTAAGTCTGAACACAAACCGCACGCCTAGACATTTGTAGTTTTCTCTGCTCTGTTTTGTCATTATGTTACCCAGAGCTCTTGTGGGATTTGCCAGTGCCTTGTTGTCAAAATTCATATTCAAAAACGGAAAGTTGCATAACCGTGGGATTTTTTGAGATACCATATTGAACCAAAAACATCTTTAGCATGACAGATAGTGGCAGAATATTAATGGAGTGAAGCAAACATTGGTTTCCAATAGTCTGGTGACTGATTAGATGTGTGTTTAAATTACACGAGAGCATCTCAGGTGTGCCAGCTGCTGATAGCGCTGTATCAGCGAAGCCGCTTCGATAATTATTCCATTAGTTCTTTGTTTGTCAGCAACCAAAAAAGCGTTCAAACATAAATGATCCAGAACTGTTTTAAACTGTGGCCGTTGGTCGGCACTCAACTAATGAGACCCATAAGATCCATTCTACTTACCTTATCTCTAGATGACACATGGCACATTGGCATCCCAACTGTAACATAATTTGTACTTTTGAAAATACGTATATGTTTTGCCTTTAACAGGGGAGTAGAAAGGCAAGAAATTATAAAAAGAGAATGTGGGTCATTCCTGTTATGCAGTACCTTTTGAATTATATGAGGGTGTCAATGTGAAGGTTTTAGTGATTTTAGACAGCTTTTTAAATAGGCTATTATATTGATTTAATTGACAGAACAGAGTGTTATTTTAGAGTGACACATACCACTAAAATAACAGAAATCATCCAATCTTTTGCTAATACACTGTTAAAAATAAAAGAATGTAAATAAAGTTTAGAGTACGTTTTACAAGAAAATATTTTTTACATTAAATTAAGCATGTTACTGGCCATTTCTATGTAATTATTTGTGCATCTATAATCCCTGAGAATATTTTTTTCCACCACATAATGGCGTCACTTCCTGCGAGATGTCATTAAGCAAAATTAAACCTGTATTGTGATATTGCACTAAAGGAATCAGCTAATATAATTTTTTTATCCCATTTTATTCTACATTGCATAGTAGCAATGACCCATGTACATTTTCCTTTTTAAACACTTAAAGGTTTGAAGTGTTACGAAACTCCACGGAGGACGATGAAATGATGCAACGATAATCCAAAAATAACAGTCTTTAATAACAATCCACTCAAACGTGTTACATAGACAATAACTGACAACTGAAATGGGGAAAACTTAGGACTTATAAACCCTGGGGCTAATGGGATAATTAATGAAACAACAGGTGGTAACGATGAACTTAACAAGACACAGGCAAAAACTAGGTCAAAACAGAAACTCAACACACAGACATGTGGCATGAAGGTAAAACTGTACATTTAATTAGATGTGTTACTTGCCATTTCTTTGTAATTAGTTGTGAATAAATAAGCAATTTATCAGTGAAAATTGTTTCTACATCATTTTTTATTTTCAGTGTACTCACTGATGTTTGTGCGGTTGTTTTGTTAAATGTCATTAAGGAAATGGCTTTTGGTAAAAGGATATGAAAAAAAAAACTAAATTGATCAATTCAAACCACATTCTTTCATTTATTCATTAATAAACAGACAGTTTTTAATGTAAGAATTAGTAAACCTGACAAAATGCTCAAAGTAGCAAAGTTTAACTTTAAGTCACTTGTGATATTGTTCCAAAAAAGTAGCTAATATAATTTTGATCTTTAAATAATTATTTATCCAATATAGTATGAAAACGTGCTGCAGAATAGCAATAACCCATGCTTGCTTCACACTCAAATGTTTAGTATTGATTTAATTTCACTTTATACTTTACAAAATCATACTGTCTCATAAATGTTTGCAATAAAACTGCTTAAATTATGATTTATTAGCGGAGTAGAGCAATTGTGCTATCAGATTTGTGTTTAATACTTCATCCATTTGGATACTGCGTGACGATCTGTACAGGTCAACGACAGCGTTCGCAGCGCTGTGACTTTGATTGCAATATAGATGAATGAATTCTTCTCTCAGATTGGCAGTCTGTGCTGTGAGAAATAAAAACTAAAAAGTCAGATAAGAATCTTTAATATGTGAACGTCCCTCATCCGCACGTTTATTAAATTGTTTATTTAACTGTTTGTTCTTTCTTTTCATATTCATTGCCGCTTAGTTTTATTCATCTGCATTCTTATTGACAGCTCTGTGATAGTCGCCACTCCTCTAAGTTCAACAGCAACCTCCTCCTCTTTTATTTACTGCCAGTCAGGAAAACATGTACTTTATTATGAATTTTCCACATTTTTAAAGAGGAAATTAATTAAAAATCAAACTCACATCACTCACATGCCAATATGCCAGATAAACTGCAATGTTGTGAATGAATGAATTTCAATTGCAAATATATGTCCTGTCCAAAAACATTCAGGTATTGCTGACACGTCAGCTGAAAAAGCTACTTAATTTGAAAAATACTGTGTAAAAAAACTGGACTAGACAGGCCTATTTTAAATATGCAGTGAGTATAGCTCGGCTAAATATTGACCCCGTGCAGGTACCAGGTTCCCACTGACAAACAAATGATAGGTTCACTGTCAGTCTAGCAGCTCACTTCCTGTTACGCTGCTCAGGAAACTGTCAGTCAGTGACTTTGTTCAGCTCTAAATAATAAAGAGATCTACAACAGCGGTTATTGTCCTCCCTAGAGAGATCCAGCTGCTGAAGTTACGAGATGGAACGCAATAATCTATAACCAGACACAGAGGAAGGGCTCAAATGCTTCTAATATTTTTGTTAAAACTGACCAACTAAGGCTACGTCCACACGAAGACGGGTTTCTCCGTATCCGATCTTTTTTTTTGCCTCAAATTCCGTAAACACGGAGTCGTCTCAGGAAATATCTGCGTCCACACGGAATCACTGAAACCGACTGAAAACGATGTAGTACACATGCCAGACCAGTATGTGGCGCTGTAATTCTGCCACAGAGATACACAAAAAAACAGAGAAGAAGACTTGGACCATGTGCGTAAACCTTGCGCGCTGAATATAAACTAACACACAAAGCAGAAGATTTTGCTTTAATAAAACTAATGAGCTCAGTAGGTTCTGCAGCACGAACACAGGCACGTAGGCTGTGTCCAAATTCAGGGTCTGCATCCTTCGGAGTACTCATTTGAAGGATGTTACGTCACAGCGCCGCGACGAAGGCTGTCCAAATTTGTAGGATCCTTCAAATGCGGCCCACAAATACGTCCTCCTTTTCCCCGAATTGGAAGGATGGGTGTGGTGGATCCTTTCTCGTCCTACCTATCCCATAATTCTTTTCGGCAGAGTGTAATGGCGGACGAAGCGAGCGGTAGCGGAGTGGGAGAGGAGTTTCTTTGACAAAACAAGCTAAAGTTTATGCTTCGGCTCAATGAATTTGTAGGAGAAATTAGTAGAATACTTAAAAACAAATAAAAATAGGCTATAATGGCTTACCTGCATGTGACTGTCTTGTAGTCTGATATAAAAAAAACTCTCCGACAACGAGCAAAGAAAGTATTTAATTTATTTAATTGCTTTATTTCTTCCAAAAGAATTAAAATGAGGAGAATAACTCTTTGTTTGTCCATTTTCCCGCTTCTTGCTTGGCGCTGTCACGGTTGCTAGGCGACAGGATATGAGCAACGGGTAAGGGAGGGAACTGAAAGAAGGGTAGGCTGTCCAAATTCACAAACACCGACTTCCGGGTTTTGCGGACGTCGGAGGATCCCTCCTCCTTCAACCGGGTAGGAAGGATCCTAAGGAGGATGCAGACCCTGAATTTGGACACAGCGCTCGTCTGACATTGTTGTTGTTGTTGTCGCTGTTATGTGACGTAGCGGTGTCTGATTAGGGGTGAGACGTGGGCTGATGACGTCATCGTTTCAGAAAATATACGGATTCGCCGTCCACACGAAAACATGAAAACGGCGTTTTCAAATTTATCCACCCTGGGACCCGGTTTCAAAAATGATCGGTTTCACTCTTCGAAAACGCCGGTCTCGTGTGGACGAAACGCCTATACGGTAAAAAATTGATGCGTATACAGAGAAACGCGTCTTCGTGTGGACGGGCCATAAGATAACTGCTGACATTCACGAAGACACCAGATCTGTCCAGTTTAGACTTTATAATTTCACAATTTTTCAAATAGATATTTTTATATTTATTAAAAATAATTTCATATACCATTAGTATTTTATTTTTATATTTATATTTTATGGAAGCCTATTTACACCACAGGATAAAAAGTTTAATTATTACTTTATATTTCATAAATTTAGAACTTTTTTCTCAGAATTCAAAGTGTGCATCTCACAATTCGTTTTTTTTTCCCTGCCATAGAATAAAAAAAAGAAAACTGCAACATTTTATCTCACAGTTATGAGTTTATATCCCACAATTCTGACCATTTTCTCAGAATTCTGAGTTTGTATCTTGCAATTCCATTTTTTATTATTATTTATTTATTTGATTTATTTGTTTTCTTGCAACGTTATGTCTCACAATTCAAGCTTCCATAATATTTGTTGTATTTTTATGCTATATTATTTATTTTATTTTATATTTATATTCTATATTTATTTTACTGGCATTTTATTAGATTTGCAAAGCAATGTCTCAATTATTATTTTTTTTTATTATTATATTATGTAAAAATATATATATATATATATATATAAAATACAAAATCCCTCCCTATAAGGTAATTAGAAAATGAAAATTGACTTAATGAAATTGGTAATATTATCAGCATCACAAAAGAACGTTGACTTCCATGTCATTATCACTGTCATCATATCATCGTTGTGATTTCGCTGATGATGATGTGATTTAAATATAGGAACACAAATAAATCATTACGGGGTAAATTTGCAAACAACGAGGCAGTGAAATAGACACTGATATCAACTTCAGCATGATGAAACACCCCAAATAATGAGGTTCTGAGATTATCCTGTGCATCTACCTCCTCTGCAGTGCATGTAGACATGTCCAACTGCTGGCACCTGGCACAGAGTCTGCAAAGGGCAAGATGTCATTAAGAGGCTGAATTTCACCCTCTGACATTTAGAGGTAAGGTTAAAACACGCACAACAGCAGAACCTGACAATACATGCAGAACTGAGGCGATGCTTCAACAGGACGGGGATATTCTGCAGCTTCTGATGGATTAATGCACAGTTGCATTATTTTTGCATCTTATAAACCACTCTATCTTTGTATTGACTCAATCAGTTGCATGAGTTTGGGGCGGGACTATCTGTTTGTCCAACCAATGGCAGATGGTGGAAGCAAAGGCATTGAAAGAACTAAATTGTCTCTAGCAATACTTTTGATTGAACAATTATTGTGTATGTAACAAGCACTTTCACTTTGCACTTTCAAGGATGCACATATAATACATGGGAGAAGTAAGAACATATAAGGTAGTCGAAGTAACATATGTGCACAGTTCAGTTGAATGAAATTTTACCCTCTTTAACTTTGTCATGCTCTTCATCTGCTTCTCCCATTTGCTCTTTTTACATTGATTAATAAAATCAGATAAAATAATTTCTCAAATAGGCTAACTTTAATAGTATGAGATGACAGGATGCTTTCAACTGATTTCCTATTGAACTGTTATCAACTGAACTGCAGTGGTCAAACTATTTAAAATATAGTGAATTAAAGGGGTGGTTGACTGTTTTTTTTTTTCTAGGCTTGATTGTGTTTATGGGGTGAAGTCAAACATGTGTTCATGCTTCGTTTTTTTTAAAAAACGCATTATTTTTCACATAACTTACCTTTATTCTACACCGCTCTGTCCATTCTCTGATAAACGCCCGATTATTTCCTCGTTTTATGAAGCCCTTCCCTCAGAAATACGTGATGGGCTCTGATTGGTTAGCTGGTCCAGTGTGTTGTGATTGGCTAAACAGCCTCTAGCCCCTCACCTCAGCGGCATGTGCTCCGGTTGTATTGTAAACAATGACGTCGTCAATATTTCTTATGAATTGTGACCCAGAGGATATTAGTGAAGAGGATCGCGCATAACCTGTGCAAGCACGGCTCTTAATGGTATATTTTTTTTGTTTGTTGTTGGTTCATACTTTTAGAAAAGCTGTTATTTTTAAGTGCTACTGCTTCTGTTAGCTTTTAATATACAGTTTTATCCTGATTAAAGCTTTATTACAGCACAGCAACCGCATGTGCGTCCATGTATAACGCTTCTCATTGCTATGTGAAAATAAGTGTATAATTGGAACAGTTTGTTGCAGCTGATCTGACGATCTGAATGAGAGAAAGAGAGAGAGATGCAGAGCGTGTGCAAAGCAGGGGATGCGAGGAACAGTATTAAGAACTGCTGCTTTAGATCATATGATTTTGAAACTTGTGAATCCATTAGAATCATTAGAAGACAGATTCGCGATTCATATATGAATAGATTTTTACGTGTACCTCTAGTTTTCTCTTCCTCTTCTCTAAAGCAGCACAGCATGGCCTCGCTCCCTTCTTTGCGTGTTCCTGGGGGCGGGGTTTATCTGGGTTCGTGACGTAACGGATCCAGGAAGTAACTCGTTGTAGTCCCTACGAGCTGTTTTTGTAGGCATTAAACAGCCAGAAATTTAAAAGACGTTTGCATTGAACTTTAAGTGCTGCAACTTTGCCGATATTGTTTATGCTCAAACAGCAACATTACACACTAGCTAACGTTAAAAAAGTGAAATCGCAATCAACCACCCCTTTAAGCTAAACTTGATCGCATTGCACAATGTTTCCATCTAACATGCATTCTGAGGTGCAGTCGCTTCACTAGTTAGCAGTAAACCGGTTACCTCACCTGAACATGTTCGTAGATTTGTGTTATCTTTGGAATGGAAATCTGGATATACTTTTCTCGCTTATTTCAGTTAATATCATAAAACTAGTGAGCTAGCGAGTGTCATGTAAACGGCTGAAGATGCGAAATACAGAGGAACAGGCAAAACAAATCAACTGAGCGAGTAATTTACGCTGGAACCGTTCCGACTGATTGAAACTCATGACTTCGATCCTTCAGTAAAAAAAACAAAAAACAGATCAAAAGATCACTTTATTTTTGAATTTCGACATTGCTTGTAATGAATTTAAAAAGCACGTATAGCGGGTGAAACAGAGCTTTTCGAAACTTTGTCACTGCGTGACAAAATGATTCACTGTTTTGCACGTATGGCAAATCGTTTGATTCAGATTGGGACTTCAAAGTGCGTATTGCAAATCATTTGACTTCGGAGCGGGTTCGCGAATCATTTGATTAAGATCAGAACTTTGGAGCGGGTTCGTGAATCTTTTGATTCTGATTGGGACTTCAGGTTCACGAATTATCCACGTTACGAAGTCCTGCCCTGCATTCCATTCATCCTAATCCCTTCGAAGCTCTCACTCCAGAGGGTAAACCCTTCGAAGGGATTAGGGCACAGGGATGAGCCGTTTCCGAATGGAACACAGGGTGTGACGCCAAACAACTTCCCTGTGCAAAGGATCATGGTGGCCTGAAGTGTCCATCGGTTGTACCCTTCGAAATCCTTCATTCCAAAGGGCTATTTGAAGTGGCCAGTTTTGAGCACTTCAGTTTGGAACGACCCTTCAATATGGCGGCCATGATTGTTTTCACTCCGAAGTGCCCTTCGGAGGGTGATATATCCCGTTTAAAACGCACTGCCAATCTGAAATGATGGTTCACAAATCAGAACTTCAGAGCATGGATCGTGAATCATTTGTTTCAGATTGGGACTTCGGCGAATCATTTAATTTAGATCGGAACCAAAATTTCTGTGGGTGCTAAACAAATGAATGATATCTTCATCAGAAGAGTGATAAAAACAGCAACTAACTTTAATGTCTGACTTATTACAATTACATCCATAAGCTTTTTGTGAAATTTGGAATAGGCCTACCTCATTAATCTGTTGTTTGACTATAGTTTCAGACACTGTTTTATATGTTTTATATGATTTTCAAGTGCATAGAATTTAGTAGGGATGCTATGATTGTCCCTAAATTGTCCCTAGCAATAATGTTAATAATTAAATCAAACAAATATCTGTTGTCTGCCGTTATGCCCCAACCAATGCCAAAATCAAACCTACACCCTTGGGTGGGAGTGTTTGGGAAATCCATTTGAAGACATTTATGCATTTCTGTTGGATTAGTTTTGGGGAATGTCAGCTTTAAAACATTACCATTCTTTCTATGTAAATCAGGCTTATAATAAATTGCATTTTCTCACAAAAGTCAGTGCTGCTGATTTTAAGACAAGACATTTGTTTACCTTTTCTTGCAGTACTAAACAATGTTATCAGCAGGAACAATGCATTATAACTTTCCCTACATGTCTTTATTGATGTCAAAAAGGAGATAACAATATTCTCTGTTTAATTATCATTAGGATTTGATATCCATTGCACTGTTACTAATTTGTTTAATTGCATTAGTGCATACTGTAAGATGCGTTTGATGCATGAATGCAAAAGGTATGTTAAAATGACTCCCACATTATTAGGATGACAGTGGATTTGTGGAGGAGAAAGGTTCTTATTTCTTTGATTATTAGAGGTACTAAAACAAGCATTACTATACTGTTTCTCAATGTCAGGGATCAGGATTAGTACGCAATATCACACAAGCAATAAAAGCGATATCATACGAGTGGTGTTTTCATCCCAGATGTGATATTTATTGACCTGTATAAAGAACTTAATATTGTGTTATATTTTAGACACAATATTGTCTGGTTTTGTCAACGCACATTTTACACATTAAAGCCACAGCAGAATTTCTGAGTGAATTTCATTTCTAAATGAATATGCGTTTTGAAGAATCAGGGAAAAGCAGTGGCCCATTCATAAAGAGAGTCATTTATCTAATTCCTGAATGAATGAGCCTTTTGTACAAATCAAATGAATAAATGACTCAATTACTCACTTATTAAGACATTTATTGTCACCTACTGGCAGGTTTATTTTCTTATTTAGAGTAAAAAAATAAAAATAAAAAACAAATTCCATATTAATAAAAAATCTGAAGATAATCCATTAAAAAAAAAAACATGTATAAAAAAACTATACGGTTCACCCAAAAATTCCAAATGTAAAAAGTGAAAATGTAAAATGAAGAAAAAAAAAAAAAATTCTAAAGCTACTTTTTGGCTATTGTCTTTTATCACTGATGCTTTTCTCATTTAAAACAACAATGGCTTTAATTTAAAATCTTAAATCTTTTGGGGGTGATTTCTCTGCCAAATTTGATGTGCAATTAATTTGCGATTAATTACATTAATTAAATCGCCACATTGTGTAATCAATTAGATTCAAAATTTTCATCACTTGACAGCCCTTGAAAAAAAATATTAACAAACAAAAAAACTAATTAAACTATAATAAATGTTTAATATAAATATAAGGATATATAAATATAAGGATAAGCAAATAAAATAACCCAAACAAGTGATATACTTCCAAATTTATGTGTGTGCGCGTCATTTACCCAAGGCAACAACACCGTCGACTTTCGTTACCACTAGTTACCATAAAACGATAAAATGAGAGGGTGTTGTGATCTTTTTTTGATGTAATTCCTCTTTTATTGGGGGGCTTAGCCCGCTCTAGTCCTGGCTGTTCATTAGTCGGCTAAACCACTGGAGCGAGATCCTGGCCTAATCAAATAATTGGTCTGAGGAGATAGCCGTCTCTGTGACAGATACACTCCTCAGCTGAGGCTCAAAGGGGACCAGCGAAGAACAGGGCGATGAAGATGACAGGAACCAGTTTTACAGTTTGTCCTATCGTGTCAGGCATTTGCAGTGACAGAGTGACCGTAGCTGCCAGTGCATGCTGGACAGGCCAGGAGAATGGATATCTGTCTAAGAAGTATGACTTGATTAAGAGACGATGAGAAGACTGGGACTAAAGACTGCTTGAATAAAACAGACTGCTGCATGCTCTGTTGTCTACAGTAGTTCAGAGTTTTCCAACCCAGAGTGTGCAAACCCCTAGAGGTTCATGATGGAACTGCATGGGTTTATGAGACTAAAGAGTTGTGAGAATGGCAAGTTAAACTATATGATGGTTTACTGCAAAAAATAAATGAAGAAATTAAGAAATAATATATTGTAATACATATTATTTATTGAAAGGTCTAATACTATCTGAAACCAGGTAAACCAAAAAGATATTGTAGCAATCCCTTGGATCTGAGAGCCTTGACTGATGTGTGAGGTTTCCTTATTAATACCCTTAATAATTATTATTAAACACTAATTTTGATATGTCTGGCTTAACTTCTTAAAACTACAAAGCTAGCACATTCAATGTGATTTGAACAATAAAATGTATTATTATTATTACTATTAATATAATTATTATAAAACATTAAATGTAAATATATATATATATATATATATAATCTAAGAGATAAATGGTAAATGCAATATGTACAAACTTGCATTATCAATAATCAATTCAATTGTATTTGTATAGCTTTACAGAAAATAAAGGTGTTAATGTTTATGTTAATATCTTCATGTCTTTAAGTGTGAGTGTTATGTTTATATGCAAATAGAGTTGGATACAATATATCCAACTTTATATAGAGAACTGTGCAATAATATTTGACGACATAAACAATCCCTCACATAAGATTGGCTATATACATAATTAAATTTTACATGATACACGCAGGCAAAGTAGGATGCACTATATATCCAACATTTAATATATCGCAGGGTGATAATATGCATTTTTCAACGATATATTATAACAATGAAGCAGCTGAGATTTGCTATATACCGCTTAATGTGAGAGTAATGTATGTATCTGGGTAAAGTTGGATATACTTATGGGTATAGAGGAAACATTTTATTGCATTTTGAAAATATACACCTATCTATACAGCATTTTAACATGCACTTCACCTTTAATTTTCTATTTTTCTTTAATTTCCTTTCATTTTAATTTCTGTAAATCCTTTACAACTTCCAGGCCATGACTGACCCGCCAGGAAAAGTTATGCTTCTTCTGGCCAGTCAAACCCTGAAAGTAGGGAACAGATAGAGAGAGTGACATTGGAAGGTGATCTGATGCGTCCACACGTGTCTGACATGTGATAAGATGGGACACAGTGACAGGAGAATCCGGTCTAAAGGAGGTGGCAGCTGCGGTGGTTGACTTGAATCAGACAGACTGGCAGATACTTTCGGCTGCCGTCGTAGGTTTTTAACGATGCTAAACAGCGTGCAGATATTAACTGTCATTCATGGCGTCATGTGCTGTTTCAGCGCTACGCCACAGCGTGAGGAGATCTGACACCCTGTGGCGGCTAATTACCTGAGAGAACACGGGGTCACCTTTCACTTCTCTACCTCCAAGCCAAATATCTTTTCAAACACGTGGGCACCCCAGTGGGGCTGAATCATGAGGTGTCAGGAAAGCCTTTCTTGCTCTCGTTCTCTTTCTGAGTCTCAAATGACTATGAATTTAAATAGTACTTACAGCTGACACATCCTACAAGAAACCTGCGGAAGAAAAGCTCTCGGTGTGGTGATTCCTTCTGTTGTTTGCCCTCAGCAGTGACACCGACTGGCAGAGTAATGCATGAAAATGCACAAATTCTAAGGGTGCCCAGTGGTTCTCAAATTGGGCCGGTACTCACTGTACACATTACTATTCGCTTGTGTAAAGCCAGCTCTCATAAACATGGTACACAAGCAAACAGTACTGGTCTCTCTTGCTCTCTGCTCAACTATGCTGTCTGTCTGGCTGGGCTCACTACACACATACTGCTAGTTTCACAAGCAAGTTATGACTGACAGCATTAAACTAGGTACATTTTGTACCTTAATCTGGTCAAGGTTTTTACTCAAAAATAACTCATGTCATTCCAAACCTTGTAGATTTTATCAAGCATCAGTGAGTTTTTGTGTACATATTTGAGTTGAGAATATGATTTAAATTAAAATTAAATCCTTACTCCTATAACAGACTAAATATGTGTGATTTTTAATTGGAAAGCAAGGTTTATCAATGTTGCCTGATTCAAGCCAGATAGATAGATAGATAGATAGATAGATAGATAGATAGATAGATAGATGCTACTATACTATGAACTGTAAACTGATCTCTTATATATGGATGTGCAAAAAAAGCTATATATGTGGGTCTGAGATTACATAAATACCATAGTAAACGAACTTGAATGGACTTCTATAGTGCAGTGATACTTCTGCCTTTGTGTACGTCATGATGGTAATGTTTACAGTGATCTACAGAAAGAAGAATGCTACCATTTCACTAATTTTTTTACAAAAATAATAATTTACCATGATATATGAGAAATGAGGAAATTATATCAAGTCTGCCCAATGCCATTTCAGAGTGTCCTTGCTACTGTATATTATGAAGCTCTGAGACGCAATTACTATAACTTCAATTACACCTGCACCGTTTCCATTAGAGAGATTTCATGTGGAATTATAGCACATGATTAGCCAGCTAAAACACAAGACCATTCACTTTCATGAGAAAACGCAGTCGGTCCTTGAGTTCTCCGATTCAAAAGCTCTCAATCCCACAAGCCCTCTCCAGACAATTATCACGAGCCATTTAATCATTACCTCTCTCAATGTATAATGGAGAAATCCAAATAAGCGCCAATAGCTTTCTCACACACATTTACTTCTGACTTTCTCTCACTGCGTGTGAAATCGTCTGGAACGCGATCACATCCCTCCAGTCCAGGTATGTGATCCAGACCACTTCTAAAACCACATTACATCCCTGCCCTTGGCTTTTCTTCTGTAAAGTCATTACACCGAGGAACCATCACTCTAGCATAGAAATGTCTGCTTAGCACGCCTTTCTTCCCCTTCAAAAATGTAATATTGGTATTTCGGCATAATGAATTTCCAGTGTCATCCACAGAGATTCTAGTGCAATAAAAAACGACATTCTATCACCTCTGATGCAATTTGCATTTGGCATAATTCTTTTGGAGCATCGCTCGATGTAATGCTGTCACGTTATGAGCCCGTTCCTGCTACCCGGGCTAATAAAACTCAGACAGAACTTCTGAATTTTGAATGATGCATGGCGAATGGCAGACCACTCTTATATAATTCTTTATTTCACATGCCAAGGGGGTTCCTGCCTGGCACCGAGAGAGAGAGAGACAGAGAGCAAAATAACAGAAGAATGGATGGAAAGTCTCCAGAGAGACTCAGGTTGTTTGTCGAAGAGGGGAAAGTTTTCTCCTTCGGCTCATAATAAGCTGTGCGCATTTCCCTCAAAGCTTGGTTATCATTGAAATTTGTGTCAATATTTACTCATCCTCATGTTATTTATCACAGATGCGGCTATCAAACCGACCAAAAAACACCATGAAAGTCATTCATATGACTTTTGCACTATATTCAGAATCTTCTGAAGTCATATGATAGATATTTATTCAGGGAAGAAGTAATCAGGGTGGGTTCAAGTCAGTTCGGTCAGTACCGTGCTGGTCAGATCACATTTGCAGACCTAGGCCATTTTTAATTCATAGATCAGGTCATTGAGGTCTTGTTTTCTCCATCATGCATTACCACAGAGACTGGACAAAAAAAAGTGGATAAATTGCAATTACGGACATCTGACGTCAAGCAATACTGATGATTCATTTCCAGACCTGTAACCACGTATTGGAGGGTTTAATAGATTCATGATTAAAATGAGTCATGTCTTTATTTTATTGTAATTTTTCTCTCTCTGCCTGAGCTAATTATAAATGGGGAACATTCCCCAAGAAGTGCCAACCTGTAGTTACAGACTTTCATTAATACACATGAGCAAACTAAAGATTTATCACTCATGCATGACTACAGTTATTAAAACATCCAACACAACTCACCGGAGCGGCAACATGTCAAATCAGCTAACAATGACTACATGTCACGTACAGCTAATAATGTTTACATGGTTTGTAACATTAAAGCAATGAGGGAACATTGAAAGAAAACAAATGTGTGTTTGCACTCTACACTGTAAAAAAAAAATACTTAAAATTTTAAGGCAACCAGCTTCAGCAGATTTTTGAGTTTTCTCAACTTGTTGTTTTAAGTTTATACAACAAAAAGTTGAGAATCTCCTACAAAAATAAGTTGAGAGAACTCAAAAATCTGCTGAAGCTGGTTGCCTTAAAATTTTAAGTTGGCTCAACTTTTTATTTTTGTAGTGATGTGCATTCTGAGTTTTCTTTTAGCTTTGATTTGTTTAGGCAATTAACAGAAAAGAAAAAAAAAATCATTCAAATCTATTGAAAACCATGTATTTAATTACCAAAAGAGTTCTTTGCAGTAATGTCAGCGTAAATACAGAGGGATACAGGCTCTTAAACACCTGCCTTTCAGTATGCGCTAATATATCATAACTTGAAGCTGTGACTGACATAACACTGATGTGTGTTTCCCTGGTGAGAACAGAGAAAAATATAGCAAAATTACAAGCTTTAACTGATCTTCAATAAGAAAAAGTCTAGAGTAATATGTCTCACAAAGAAACGACAATCAGTTTATCCTGACTCTGGCAACTTGATTCCGAGAAAGGAAGTCCTAGAGAGTAAAGAAAGTAGAGAGTAAATTGCAACATTTTGTTCCTAATTTGGTGAGTTTGGGCCATTTTTTTTTAAATGCACTCACAGGGATTGTAGTAATAGGACAAATAAAGCCAGTGTGTATGAGCAATAAAGGAGAAAATGAGACCCTTTTTCACAACAACGACATCACTCTGCCCTGTAAGCACTTTTAGTAAATTGTCAACAGAAACGTCTGGAAAAAAAATCGAAGTCATAGCCTAGAAACATTCTGACCAGACAGCTGATGAAACTTTGTTCTGGAAGTGTCCTAATAGATTCAATTTGCATCAGTAACTGACTGAAAAGGTTCACCTTTTTTTCTGTATTGTCACAAAAACAGGTTTTACCCTTTCAGGCACAAAAACAAAGTATGTTTTGCTTTGAAGTAGAAATATTTCCATTTTGTGAAATACTGTACATTTTTAAGGCAAGGAATAAAGCAGCACATGATGATTGCATTTCTGAAGTTTCTCTCCAAAGGGTGCACACAGTGGCTCATGGTGCTTCTTTCACACATTGAATAAAATAACGAGCATACAAAGTGTATTTTTACACTATTCAATCAGATACGTAGTGGTCACTAGTAAAAACTAATCCTTAAGATGACCTTTGACCCCAAGCCTCAGGAATCCAAACCCATACACCCATGTTAGTTGATGGTTTTGTACAGTTTCATGAAAAAAAAAAGTAATAATATATATATATATATATATATATATATATATATATATATATAATATCTGACAGAAAGTCTGCCTTTGTGTCTGAAAAGGTTTTAACTCTGTCCATAAACACAAATTCGTATTAAGCATGTTAATGAATACTCATGCTTTCTTCTAAACCACATCACAGTGGAACATCTCTAAGTTTCTCATCCTGGTCCACGTGAGTCTCGACCGTTGCCATGAAAACAGACCACTCGCTATGTCTCTGTCAAAAAAAATGTTTTGGTCTTTACAAAGTTGAAAGACTCCTGCTGTTGAGTTTTGCACTACAAGGACGTCACCATGTACATTTAAATTACATGAAAAGGAAAAGGAAGAAACAAAAGCCCAACACCACATTATCCTTTTGGAACAGCTCTGCTGCCTAGCTAGAAAGCATAGGATCATAACCAAGCTCTCAATGTTGTTCCCAAAGATTATTCACGTTTGGCCAAAATCTAAGGTAGCATTCATTATAACCTTGGCAGATATGTCAATCCCATAATGCGATAAGCAATGTGAAAAAATGAAATGCAAGATGGCAGAAGAGAAATATCAAAGTTCACAATTGAAAATGTATTAAAAAAAGTATGTGTGCTCTGTTTGTTTGTTCCGATTAGAGTATTACATTATCTTTGCAGTACGTTCTTACAGCAGACCAAGAGTTTCAAGAGATTGTGAAACCTCATTTCTGTTAGAGTACTACCATGAAAGATAGCTCCCTAGATGTTAGGCAGCTCACTAGGGTTTGCAACAAAGTTACTGGCTCTCTTCCAAAACCTAGTGAGCTGCCCTGCTGTCTACTGCCTACGTAGGAAGCAACTCACACAAATAGAAACCTTCACACAAAGCACATCAGCAACTTGAGTTCCCACTGTTTTCAATAGCTTTCATATTAGCATATTGCATAGCTAATGCCCCAATACTACATAGTACACACAAGTATTGCCATTTATTTAAATACTTAATTGTGACTCATGTTTCATGCAATACTGTACCAGGTGAGCTACCGAGCAAGTTTACTATGTTAGAAAAGCCATACACATGAAGCTGGTTATGTGATGCAAATGTCAAAATGCATTAGTTTACAAATTATGCACTATGATAAAAGTGTTTTGGAGGTCATAACATAGTATTGTTAAAGGAAAAAATATGTCCTTAGTAATTAATAATGTGCTTATTTAATCATTATTTGTGTGAAAAGGAATAAATGTTTTATTGCCCAGTAGTGATCATTTCAGCTGGAAACTGCAGCGAATTGTATGTATAGGCAAATTTTGGTTAAGAAATAGTTTTGCCAATGCTGTCTTAAAGTTTGGCCAAAAAAGGTTAGCAAGCAGCATAATTATGTCCACGTTTTGGAAGCACTTAAAATGCTGCCTACATAGGCAACTCGCTAGTTTTTCAACATCTGAATGCTGCAAGCTACTTTCTGGGAAAAGGAAAAAAAATGGAGGGTATAAAAATTTCAACCTTTTAAACAGACTAACTGACTATTACTATCCCACTTATGCCATGCCCTAATAATATACCACTTATCTAGCCCCAAGACTGCAATGATTATGTGTGTTTATAATGTGAACATACAGAGCCGTGATCAGATACGAGCTCTATAAGCTCACAGAAACTCCTGACACTGATACCAACATCAAACAGACTAAATTATAGGCTACAAATCACGAGTCACATTCAAATAGAAGTTCAGTCACATCAGAGAAATGCAAACCAGCAAACCTGGCTGTACAATTATGATATATGATATGTCAGAGTTATGAATTACCTGTGATGTGCTCTAGTTTGCACACACACAAACTGGAGGAAGGCATCCATTCAGACAGAGATTTGTAACCTTATTATCTTGAATGATTGAACAGTTTGCTTTAGCTTTGGACATCATATAATGAGTCTAAAGTGTTCTTTGTGAACATTTTAGAAACATAAATACAATATTGATAAACCACTGAACCTTGAGATTGCACAAAATGCTTTGAGTTCAGAGCCGGAAATCTCTGTAAATTATTTCTGGCTCTCCTCAAAATCTCTGTAATCCGCTGAGCTCTCCTGTGATATCAGGGACTTTATCAGACAGACCTGCGCCCATAACCAAAACAAATGACATCCAGGTCATTTTTTTTTTTTTTGTTCTCTTTTTGTGGTGTTGTAGCTCCCACTTAAGCCAATGTAAACTATTATGCCAGCGAGTCAATGGTGGCTGTGAGCTGTCTTAATCTGCTCTCTGGTGGTCATTAGAGGAAGTTTAGGTAGGTTCAACAAGGTGAAGAATCTGCTCTGGATCATGGCATGAGGTCGTGAGAAGGAAATTACAAAATTAAAGGTTCATCTTGTATAGGGCCGTTTCTTTTGAAAGAAAGCTTCAAAATAATCAGGATACTCTCTTCTGTCTTACAGAGCAAAATTTATGGAAAAAAATAGGTCCACACTTTCCAAACATTTATAAATTGTAAACTGAGGAATAAAATATATATGTTATTATTATTATTCAATACCTATTTAAAAAAATCTACCAATAGTCCATAACAAATGGACTTTTGAGCTGAAGCTGTGATACTATATATCAATACAACTACTATGCATTATGGCCACATTTGCACCTCAAGTGTCAATTAATTTTCATTAGTGTGCAGTAACTCCAGTAATTTTTATCATTGGCATGAAAGCATTCCATCCCAATTCAATAATCCCAAGAGAACTGCTATTGATGAATGTAATAAAACTTTCTGATCAGCGTTCATCAGACCAATGCTGACAGCACCACAGTGCTGATTCCACATCAGTCGCAGACCTGAGGAGCTCAACAGCTTTAACAGACACTTGAGAGATTGGCAGTAGTTGTCACACACAGACAGTGTGAAATGACAAAGGTGAGGAAAGGAGAAGAAATCGATGAAGGGGGGGGGGGGGGGGGGGGGGGGGGGGAAGCGGGAAGCCACCTCGCGTTTACACCAGCCCAATTAGAGCAGCTGCAATGAGCTGCTGACATTTGAAGGGAGAGTTATATGTCTCCATGGCCAAGTTCAACGCAGCTCAGAAGTAATTACGGAAGCGGCAGAGAAAGAGAACGAGAGAGATAGAAGGGAAGGGATTTAGAGGCTCACATTCTCTAGAGCCACCTATTCTTCTCTGCATTTTGAAGAATAAACATTGAGGTTCATTTATCATTCGTTGATTGCTGTTGCAGATAGAGCTGAGATATAATGAATGCAGTCAAGGAGATGTCTGCGTTTTCCCAAACGTTTGTCCTGGGTCAGGTCTGCTCATCACCTCTTAATGACTTCAGTTTTAGATAATTTATACTCACAGGAATGTGGCATCATGGGATTTGTTAACTAATAGTCCAGACCTACTTCATACCCAGAATAGAGAGAGAGAACCTGTAGGAAAGAACAATCACAAATGAGATCCCTTTAATATCTCATTCCTTTTTAATGGAAACCAACTTTCACTTTTTAGATTCTTCTCCCCAGAAAAAGTCCTCATTTAACTTTCAACAGATCTCAATCATTTCAAGATTTGAACATGAACTTTATTCCCAGGGTCATACCAAAGGTAACCGTTGAGCATACGCATTGTGCACCGCTTAAATCTATACTACCATGACAAAAGAAATTATAATTCATTCTAAGTTGTGAGCTTGAAGTTTTGTGATGAAATAATGCACAATATTAAGGAAAAAAGCATTGAACACTGCACAAACGATTCACTAACAAATGACTCCTATGAACCAGTTGTTTTAGGTGAATCAAAAAGATAAAGCACAACCAGTTTAATCCAGTTCACGAACAAATGACTCCTATGAGCCAGTTATTTTTAGCAATTCAAAAAGTTACAGCACACTGCAGGCTGTTTCACAAACAAACAGCTCTTATGAACCAGTTTTCTGAAGTGAATCAAAACCATACAGTGCAACCAGCATAAACTGATTCACTAACAAATGGCTCTTACAAGCAATACTTTTTTACTGAATAAAAACCATACAGCACAACTATTCCAGTCCATTCACAATCAACTAACTCTTTTGAGCTAGTCCTTCTCAGTGAATCACAAAAGTACAATGTAACTGATTCACGAATACATGGCTCTTACAAGGCCATTCTTTTTAGTGAATCAAAACCATACAGTGCAACCATAATTTTTATGACTGGATCTCTTAGAGAATCATTCAGTAAGACATTGTGACAATTTCCTGAATGAACTCTGTCACGATCTGCAAGACTGTCTGCACAGTGAAAACAGAATTCATTACGAAACATTGTGTATATTACCAGTTATGCTGATATCTGAAAAACCTCCAAACGATTTCTTACCAGAACACATACAAGTTAGTTTTATGTGAATAAAAATGAACACAAATTCACAATTTCAATGAGATTCCAGCCATAAACAAGGATCGTTATAAACCAATACAAGATAATGACACAATATCACAGCTAATTCTTCTAACTGCATGTGTTCTTATTAACAGTTATCTGAATAAGTAAAAAAACTTTTTGATATCCTAAGATTTTTGCTCAAAGGCCTCGTGGGACCATGATCTGAGCCTCAGTCAATACTTAAATGAAACATAACTGAGATCTCCTGATTCTCCTGAAAGAGCGATCTCTGAACCGTAAAACTTTCCTCTGGGAATCCGCTTTACAGCTGCAATCTGGAGAGTAACGGCAGGTAAAATCCTTTTTTTGATTTTCACTATTTCCGACACAGCACTGAGGGTCTCGAGAACAGTTTAATTGGTAGGGCAAGCCTCCACCTTCAAACACAACGCTGCAATTCTCTCTCTCTCTCTCTCTCTGTTTCTCTCATCCAAAGCTGTCAGGATCGGCTCTGCATTGGCACAGCAAGAATAGCTCTGAATGAGAGGCAGGGTGTCTATTCTAGGCACCCGAGTGTCTTTATCGGTTCAAGGCTGGAGGGATGCAGAGGTGTGTCTGAATGAAATAAAAGAGAAGAAGTAAGAGAGAACAGTAGCAAGCAAAAAAAGTAAAGGGGGAAAGGAAAGGATATAAATAAGAGAAGACATGTAGATGACTTTAGCACTGGATTTTACAGCTGGCGCCGTGAGAGACGTCCAAAAGATGATTCATGCAGGATCTTCTGGCCAATCATAAGTCTGTCTGTGTGTAAAGTTTTCCAAATATGACTCATAAGATATTTCGGGCCAGAGCAGCATTATCTGGTATCTCATTGGCTTATCGATTTGATACGTGACAGGTAAATCTGATATTTTACGCCCTGAAGGAATCATTAATATGTAGTCTGTCTGAGGTGTGCGTCAGTGATGACTGCACGGCTGCAGTACATTTATTAAGCCTGCATGCGTGCGTGTAAAGGATGACCTATAGGGTGATAAATGCTGGGGTTGGAAGCAGTCGCTGAAAATTCACATCCACCCAGAACTATGAGATTTACTGGACATACCTTTTATCACACATGCATCAATACTCACTCAAAAGCTTTCGGCAACAGGTCTGAATGAATGTGTTAGCTGACAGTCCTTTAAATGAGCTATGACAGAAATGTGGTGAATTTTAGACTGCAGTTTGTAGTACTACTACAGGGTTTTTGCAGGTTTGATGAAGGTACTTTAATTGTAAAATATCTTTATGATCAAGTAAAGAACATTTAAAGGATAAACTGAAGGGAACACAATATGTCAGTAAATGTCTAAGGAGCAACAATGAGTTGTATTAGAAACACTTCAAAGCCTTCTGGTAACACCGCAAGAAAGTGATCTTCATGTTTTCCAGTGCAAACATCTTAAAATTCTTAAATCAAGATGCATTTACTTGAGAAGAAAAATTACATAAGATAATAAGTCTTGTTTTCTATTAAATTAATCAAATGAGTTCATGATTAAAACAAAAGTACAATGGCAATGGGCTCAAAAACTCAACTTAATTAAAGGGAAAACAAGTTTGAAAACTTTACAAAATGTTACATGCATTGCTATATATATATTTTTTTTTAATGCATGCAACAAATAATGCAATGACTATGACTATTAATTTGTCCAAGGGTGAATTAAAGACATTAAAAGGCATTAAAGGTTGTTTTTTTTGTTTGTTTTTTCACCTACCGAGACCCCGTAACAGTCCTCTGGCACTCTCTATATCTTTGACCTTTCCTTTCTCTCTTTTCTGTTTTGTTCCTCTATTCCACAGACAACTGCACCACACACCATCTCACATGGGAAGATTCTTTCTCTCCGTCTCTTTTCTCAGAAACTCGTCTGCATTGGTGACATCTGATCCCTGTATGTCTGTGTGGATTCATTCATATGGTAAGTTTGTGCTCTAATCAGATTAAAAAACGAGGAAAATATGTCTGTTTACAGCATGTATATATAATGAAATCATACAAAATCTCTCAAAAATAAGTCATATTTCACCCCAAAATCAAACAATTATTTTAGATTTTGCTTTAATAAAAGTCTGTTTTAAACACCATACAGCGTGTGTGTATTTATATATAACAATTAAGCCGGTTTCACACTGCACACAGAGCATATATTTATTTCAGCTCCAACATTAACAGGTTACAGTAGTCACACTGCATGTAAGAAGAACGGCTTTGTGTAGCAGAAATATAAGTGCAAGTTTCAGCTCTGATCATTTTTAGCATGTTGAATAGAGCAGAAAATGTTTTGAAAGGGCACTACATACCAATGTCTTAAAAAATAAAAAAATGTTTGCCCACATCAAGAGTTTTTTTTTTTTCTTCCTCTCTTGAACCTTTATAGCTCTGGAGACTTAAGGGATAGCTCACCCAAAAATTAATTACTCAACCTCATGTCGTTCCAAACCCGGAAGACCTTCGTTCATCTTCTGAACACAAATTAAGATACTTTTAATGAAATCAAAGAGCTTTCTTACCCTGCATAGACAGCAACGCAACTGACACATTCAAGGCCCAGAAAGGTAGTAAGGACATCTTTAAAATAATCCATGTGACATCAGTGATTCAACCACAGTTTTATGAAGCTACGAGAATAACTTTTGTGCGCAATAATGGCTTTATTCAACAATTTCTTCTCGTGTGTCAGTCTTTGATGACCGTACAGAAGAGTACACATGCGTGTGATGCTGCTGACGCAGGATGTTCTGATGTAGAACGCCCATCTCTCTTAGTTCATCATCAGAACATATTCTGGTTCGAATAAATAAGGCTGGGCAAAAAAATGCAAGTTTTTCTGTTGAATATAGTTGTTAATTTTGTTTTCTTCATAAAATTAAGGTTGAACCAATGATGTCACATGGACTATTTAAATTATGTCCTTACTACGTTTTGGGGCCTTGAACATGCTAGTTGCGTTGCCGTCTATGCAGGGTCAGAAAGCTCTCGGGTTTCATCAAAAATATCTTAATTTGTGTTTTGAAGATGAACGAAGTTCTTACGGTTTTAGGTGCGACATGAGGGAAAGAAATTAATGACAGAATTTTCATTTTTGGGTGAACTATCCCTTTCATTAAATGACGGCAGAGTTATAAAACAGAATAAGAAGAATAAAAATAGACATAAATGAGTCATTTGTGAACATGTAATAAGATTCTAGAGGTATAAGGCCAAGACAAAAGCTCTGGTCACACTAGACTTTGATCATGCAGAATTTCTTCGGACGCTGCAACGGTCGCGATATGACAACGCTCTGCAGCGGCTTTTAAAAAAAAATAATTTAAACATTAAATTAAACAACAAACATTTAACAAATAATAACAAATGCAAAATGTAAAAACATACAATCTACTGCACTTTCCTGCGATGCTGCAATTTTCCATTAATGGTCTTTTAATTCAGCTACAAGGTCACAACGTGACATTCATCTTCTGTTGGTCACATGGCTTCATGTAATACCAATTTACAAGACAGTTTGCCAAACTTGAACATTGGAATGACGCAAAATCCAGAACATGATTTACTTCACAAAATTTAAAAATAATTTTCCATCAGTTATAGTTTTGCTCTTTTCTTTAGACATACAACATTGCTGCCAGCAGTCACTTTAACTGATGCAGGAGAATCTACTGAGACATTACAGATATCGTAGAGCTCGCTCCCTTTAATGTTTAATTTTATTTAGCATTTACATGTGTCTAATCTTGTAAAATGCACTGTGTGAGCTGCTGTTGGTTGTTTTGACTGAGGGGATGATGGTCTTTCCTAGATTTGTGAGATTTTATTGGCAGGTTGTTTATTATTTCACTTCAGTCCACTGAAGACTCTATATACTTCTGATGCTCCTGATGTAGTGCCTTTAAAATACACAGTTGATGGACACCGGGACACAGAGAGATTGAGATGAAGCTAGACTTTCTATCTCTTTTTACCTGCTTCACTGGCTTTGTGGATGTGTGAGCAACAAAAGAGACTGTGTGTATGCGAATGCATGCGAGTGAGTGTGTGTGTGTGTGCTAGTGAAGAACTGATTGAGTTTACTCTTCTCTTTCAACAGTCTGTTCGTCCTCAACACCTACACACCTCTGAAATCTAATTTAACTCACACTTTATTTATTCAGCACCTTTCCAGCAAACAACGGCATACAAAGTGCCTCACATGAGCGGCATGACAAATAAGAATTATCAAAGGTAGAGATAATAAATAAAATAAACATGCATTAAATTGAAGTCAAATAGCGCAAAAGATATGGCTAATCGCCTAAAATAAATATGAATTTAATTAGTTTACCAAATTAATAAGGATTAGATAAACCAACGGCAAAAGTTATTAACAGACTTTTCAACCGAGCCTTTTTCAAGGTAAGTAAAAAACATAATTTAACACTAATAATTTAATAACACTGTTAAATATAGAGTTTTGCAAATCTGAATGTCTATTTTTAATCATGTACATTAGAATGTCGTGATGCCTAAATGCAATTTTTAGTCAGTATTGATCAATATTGTGTAAATATTGTCTGGTATTGCTTATTTAATTGTGCATGCTAATTTCCACTATTTTTGTCTTTAGACTGCAGCACCTTTGTCATCAAATCTTAAAAATACCTCATTTAAAACGATATTTATTTGACATGTATCTACCATTTATTGGCTTTTGGTTTATCATTTGATATTTGCTGATATTGTATATTTAATTGGATATCCTAGACAGCAGGAAGATTAAATTAAGCATTAGTTAATTGTTGTTACAGATAGTACTGCAATAATAATTTATGCAACCAATGAGATTTCTGCATTTTCCCAAAGGTCTGTCTCAGGTCAGTTTAGTTAATCACATCTTAATGATTTCAATTTTAGATAATTTATCTGCACAAGAATGTGGCATCATGAGACTTTCTGACTAATAGTTCAGTACCCAGTGTGCTGTGAGAGAATAGAACAGAAAAGGAGATTTTCACTTATATGTCTTGCTTGTGGTCGGTAAGATTCTTAATATTTTCTAAACAAATCTCTTATGCTCACCAAGGCTGCATTTATTTGATGAAACAAATACAGCAAACAAGTAATATTGTAAAATATTATATAATTAATAATTTTAATCTAATTTAACCTGTGATGCAAAGCATCATTTCTAGCAGTCATCACTCCAGTCTTCAGTGTCATGATTCTCCAGAAATCATTATAATATGCTACTTTGGTGCTAATTTTAATCTTGTAACATTATAAATATCTTTGCTGTCACTTATGATCAATTTAACGCATTCTTGCTGAATAGAAGTATTAATTTCTGAATGGTAGAGTAACTCAGTACCATAAGTAAATACCATCTAATTTTTGTCTGTTTTATTTTTTCTTATATGAATTCTGAATGTGTCCTGAATATTCCTCTGTTGTTTTGAAGATGTTTTGTTATTAGCGGAGTCTATCTGGAGTGAAAAGAGTCTGGCACGGTCAGCCATGGATAAGGCTGCTAATAGAAATGCATGCTTGCGTATGACTGTGCGGTCGGCAGCAACCAGGGTTGGTGTAATTGGGTGGGTGGTTAGCTGTCGGGTCAGAGCTCTGAAGGTCAAAATCATAGAGAGAGGTTGAAACCAGCGACCCTGTTTAATGAGAACAGCGAGAGAGGCCAGACGGATCAGTGCTCAGGGGCTCTGATAAGAAAAGCATTTGTCTCTGTTACTAGTCTATTCTGGCCCTCCAGCCATTTATGACAGACAGAACTACACACATGCATTTGATTATGTTGAATCCATTAGCATGTACACTACGATATCTTGACTGGGCGGTTATGCATAGCTCATTTAAAGGAGTGATTAGAGGTTCTTTATTGGCATTTGTGGTTCAAAGAAGAACCTTTAACATCCATGGAACCTTTGCATTGCACAAAAATAATCTTCCAAAACATGCAAGCTGCCCATACGGTATGAACTTATGCACCCCCATACCATCAGAGATGCTGGCTTTTGAGCTGAATGCTGATGACACGCTGGAAGGTCTCCCTCTTCTTTAGCCTGGAGGACATGGCGTCCGTGATTTCCAACAAGAATGTCAAATTTGGACTCGTCTGACCATAGAACACTTTTCCACTTTGAAACAATCCATTTTAAATGAGCCTTGGCCCACAGAACACGACGGCGCTACTGGACCATGTTCACATATGGCTTCCTTTTGCATGATAGAGCTTTAGTTGGCATCTGCAGATGGCACAGCAGATTGTGTTTACCGTCAGTGGTTTCTGGAAGTATTCCTGGGCCCATTTACTAATGTCAATGACAGAATCATGCCGATGAGTGATGCAGTGTCGTCTGAGGGCCCGAAAACCACGGGTATCCAACAAAGGTCTTCGGCCCTTACGCACAGAGATTTATCTGAATCTTTTGATGATGTTATTGACTGTAGATGATTAGATTTGCAAAGCCTTTGCAATTTGACGTTGATGAACGTTGTTTTTAAAGTATTCCACAATCTTTTTACGCACTCTTTCACAGATTGGAGAGCCTCTGCCCATCTTTACTTCTGAGAGACTTTGCCTCTCTAAAACATCCCTTTTATAGCTAATCATGTTATAGACTTGATGTCAATTAAAGGTGCAATAGGAGATCTCGGAAAATGCTAACTTTAGCCTGATAGCACTGAAAGCGAACGACCCACCCTCCCTGCAATTGGCAATTCACACGCCCCCTGAACGCACATACTGTACGCTCAAAGAGCAGAATGCCAGAGACAACATTAAATTACTACAATAGGCTACATCAACGGTTTCCAATTACAGTCCACGCACCCTCCCCGCTCTGCATATTTCATATGTATTTCTTATCACGTCCGACGGTTGTTCTATTCAACTGTAATAAGTGCCCTGTGAAGTGGACATCACCAGATATTCTGTCAGGATTCCAGTTCAAAGCGAGCTTATATGTTCCATACAAAGGGCATTAAAGTGTGCGAGATGTGAAATTAAATTGTATTTATTTACAGAGGTATATTATGTCACACTCCTCTAGTAAGTTTCGTCTGTGTGTGAAGACGCTGCACAGCGCAAATCCGTGAATGAATGTTCCGAAGTTAAATAAACTTCAACGGTGAAACACAGTTCATGCAAGTAGCTCTCTTCTAACGAGCTAGTTATCTGAATCAGGTTTGTTAACTAAGCAAGACATGCAAAATATGCAGAGCGGGGGGCGCGAGAACTGGAATTGGGAACCGCTGGGCTACATCCTGTGTCATTCACCGGTGAGAAAACTTTATAGCACAGTTAGTAAAAGTACTACAATACTTGAACACGCTGATGACGTATCCTGTCTGCGCAAACAGGGTGCGCAGAGGTATGCTAATACATACGTTGACAGGCAGGTAGGAAAGCCAATTAAAACTCTCGGACCGAATGTTTTGACTGGACGAACATTTCTTGGTCCTACGCCTTCCACAGAATATACAAATACATATAAATACATTTAGAACACTTAACTTAATGATTGGTATTAGGATGTGAAGAGACTTTCAACTAGAAAAACTAAAAATGTTTCTGAAGACAATCACCTATTGCACCTTTAACTTAATTAGTTGCTAGATGTTCTCCCAGCTGAATCTTTTCAAAATGTCTTGCTTTTTCAGCCCTTTGTTGCCCCCGTGCCAACTTTTTTGAGACCTGTAGCAGGCATCAAATTTGAAATGAGCTCATTTAGTGGATAAAAGTGTCAAATTGATCTGTTTAAACATTTGTTATGTTCTCTATGTTCTATTGTGAATAAAATATTGACTCATGTGATTTGAAAGTATTTTAGTTTTTATTCAAATTTAAAAAATTCGGGTTGTAATTTAAAAACTCAAAACTTCTGAAAGTAACAGTATGAAAATCAGAATCAAGCTCTTTTGTCTCAAAAGATCAGGGAAAAATCTATTCCTCATGAAACGACCACTTTAAAAGCCTGCCCAGTCCGTCAATAGATAAGATACTGCACTTATACATCTACACATCACACTGACATCCACAGTAAGAGAGAAATGCAATATCAAATCTCATTAAAGCTAACACAAGGAGAAAAACAACATCTGCCTTTTCAGATGCCATTATTAAAGCAAAGTATAAGAAAAATGCAAAACACACAGATGAATAAGAAAAAAAAATCTCATCTAGACAACCTATGGAGCATTTTTTTCAGAAACCTTTCATTCCAGCATCAACACACTGCATTAGTCATATATGTCTGCTCTGCCTGTCCTTTTTATCCCTTCAAATGTGCCTCAGCATGAGCACCAGAGAGAATAGAGCAGCTATCTGCAAATGCATTAGTCCGGCTTACAGCACACTCACCAGCCGACACAGAACCAACAACTCCATCTGATCCCAGCATGCATCTGTAGGCCCGCTGCACTGTGAAAGCAAAGTCTGGGAGAGGAGAAAGCAGCCAAACTGCAGGAAATATACCACTGCCACATTCAGCACAGCATTGCATCATGAACTGCCAAGTGCAATAATTTTAAATTAAATTCTTCCTTTTTCTGACCCTCAAAAAGAATTGAAAAGATTTAGTTGTGATTATGCTGGTGACTAAAATGTGTGGTAATTGTGGTCTTTCATTCTTAGACTTCTGACTTACAATGTCTGGTCCATTTTGCAGCTTATTCTGGTCAAACACTTAGAAAGAACAGAACATCTGCAGAAAGGTCAGTAAAACCTTCACAACACTTTTTATATTAAAACTCTATGGGAAAAGTTAAAATACAACATTTAAAAATCTGGTTTAGGTAAGATTTTTTTTTATAATTTTGAAAGAAGTCTCAAGTCCACCAAGGCTGCATTTATTTGAACAAAAATACTGTAAAACAGTATTATGGAAAAATATTATTACAGTTTAATATACGTTTTGTCTTTGAATATATTTTAAACTGTAATTTATTCCTGTGATGGAAAGCTGGATTTTCAGCAAAATTACTCCAGTCTTCAGTGTCACATGCTCTTTCAGAAATGTTCTAATATTCTGCTTTGTTGCTTAATAAATAATTGTTATTCTAATCAATGTTGAAAACCTCCTAAGGTACGGTGAGGAGAAGAATTTGAGTGGCCAAAGACTCTTCAAGGACCACAGCTGGAGAATTGTAGAGAAAGGTTGAGTTTCAGGGTCAGAAAACCTTTGAAAAAAAAATGTCAAACAGCCCTACATCACCACATGTTGTTTGGGAGGGTTTCAAGAAAAATTCTCCTCACTCATCCAAAAACAATCTCCAGCATATTCAGTTGTCAGACACGACTGGAACTTCAAATGGGACTGGCTTCTATGGTCAGATGAAACTAAAAAATTAGCTTTTTAGCAGCAAACACTCAAGATGGGTTTGGTGCACACAGGTATAAAAAAGTACCCTATGTGTACAATGAAATATCCTGCTGTATTTTTAATGTTGTGGGCCTATATTTCTGCTGGAGGTCCTGGACATCTTGTTTAGATACATGGCATCATGGATTCTATCAAATACCAACAGATAAAAAAATCAATAAGTGACTGACTCTGTTATAAATATTATAATGGGCCATGTTTGGATCTTCCAACCATACAATAATCACAAACTTCAAAAACAACAAAAATAGGTCACTGGGCACAAAACCAAGCTTCTGCTATGGCCATTCCAGTCCTCTGACCTGAACCCTGTAGAAAATGAGTGAGGTGAACTAAAGAGAAGAAGCACTGTCATGGAGCTGTGAATCTGAAGGATCTGGAGAGATTCTGTACGAAGGAATGGTCTCTGATCTCTTGTCAGGTGTTCTCTAACCTCATCAGGCATTATAGGAGAAGATTTAGAGCTGTTAAACTGGCAAATGGAGGTTTCAAAAAGTATTGAATAAAAGGGTGTTGTTAATTGTGGCCAATGTGTATTAGAGAAAAACATTTATAATGATATTTCCTCCCATCACGATCTGCAAAGTTGTAAATCCGAAAGTGCACAATAAATAAAGTTTTTGTCTCCCAAAATAAAGAATCGATACAGCCTAAACGAGTCATTAGTATTCGATTCCCAACACATTTACATAATTACCGCCTATGTTCTACGTTGGCCGGCCGCGAACAACTTATCCCGCCCGCAAACACGTCATTTTACTGACGACTGCTTCTCTAACCTTGGGGAGTTCAGCACGGGATACACAAAACGCTTGCTCTTGAAAGATGGTTCAGTATTACGTTTATTTGGACCAGTGGCTCCACTGAATCACAACCTGTAAGTATGATAAATAATAGATGCTTATATTTTCTAATGAGCATTCAAAATAAAGAACTATGGCAATGGGCCTATCGTTTCCGACGCGCTGTACGTGGTAGACCAATCACAACAGACTGGGCCATCTGACTAATCAGAGCAGTGTAGGCTCTCTGAAAGGAGGGGTTTAGAAAGACTGAGGCCGTTTCTCAATATGCGTACTTGTCTGTACTTGTGGACTTGTGAAACGTCATCAGTCGCTGCCCAAGTACTGTTCCAATTCAAAGTTCACATCTAGCCAAGTCCAGTTCAAATCCCCGGATGTGTTCTTGATCCGCCCCTTTTACCGAGGATGCATCGAGAGGTGACTTGTGCGGACTTGATACGGGCCATAACCCAGAATTCAGTTCGTCCTCCCGTCCTCGAGAGTTCGTTCTTCTGAGTCGAACTTGGCAAGTCCAAACTCGAAAGGACGGAAGTCCAGACTCTGCGAACTTGGTATTGAGAAACGGCCGGTGTCTTAGAACTGTTTCGAACGAATCGTTTGAGAATCACTGGAAAATGAGGTGATATTAAATGCATATTTTGAGAAAACAAAAGCGTCTTTTCACCTTGCATGCATGTAAACCTATTGTAGAAGACTTTCAAAACAATATAAGGAGCCTTGAAAATGGCATAATAGGGGCACTTTAATGCATTCTCCTTGCTGAATAAAAGTATTAATAAAAAATTAAAAAATTTAAAATAGCTTACTGACCACAAACTTTTGAAAGATATACAAATCATATATAAAAGTGCACAGGTCAAATAGTGTTTTTGCATGTTTTTAAGCTTAAGTTATACATACGATTCATATTTTATTTATTCTTCAATCATGAAAATGGAAAAAGGACCTGCAGAGTGTGTCATCCATCCATAGTGGAATTTTGTCTCCACAGTCTTGACCGTTTGACTCCAGAGACGACATACTAACACCTGTCCAACAGCACTCATTAGAGACAACAACGCTGTGCTGATGGTTTTGACAATTAGAGATGTTAACATCCAGCAGAGACGGTCCTGGATAATGTCCGCTGGGTGGGTGGGTGTTTGTTGGTGAGCTCTGTAAGTGTGTTTTAAAATGCATCTTGTGAATCCCCACTGCTGAACAATAGCACTTCAGGACGGCAGTTGTATAAAAGAACCAGACAGTTGTATCTTATTGACAGCACCGCACAGTTGAGATATCAGAGCGGCTGCACAAAAAGAGACCCTCCGACCAGACGCAGCATTTCCCAGAAATCTCTCTCATCTCTCACCACCACAGAGAGGGTTTGAATTCATCTGCGGCCGCCTCTCTGTTTCCGCCGTCCCTCCGGAGCAAAACGTCTGAGTAGCTGCATCTCTGTCTGTCAGTAAGCTAGAAAGCATGACATTTATGTTGGTGAAAGGAGATCATATCATGTCTGCAAGCGCACTTTAGCGTAATTCACAGAGGTTTAGGTACTTATCAGAACTTCTCAAGTATATCTCAGTACTATGCCTTTTGCTCAGATAATTGTCACAACACCACTCCTTTACTGTATGTATCTTATGAATGGATTCTTTTTCCAAACATATTTTGTTATTTTGCACGACCAAAATCAAAGAATGAGTACTTTTAAATCACATTAATGGTACATCAAAAGAAGTTGGTTAAAGCTTTTTTCAAATTTTTCACATTTTCTGCATGTTTCTCCTTCTGAATTTTTCTTTAACACAGAGGAAGTTTTTAGCCCACTTTTTGTTGTTACACACATCAAAAAATATATAATTATTTATTTTTTTGCCCTTGTTATGCACTAACGCAGTTGTATGTAAACCAGCATTCAAAAGTTCTGTGAAGGCCACCAATATTATTATTAATTTAAAAGAACTGTTTAACAGTATTTGTTTAAAATAGAAATCGATATGTCACTTTTCATCAATGTGCATTTCTTTAAATAAATAAAATCTGGTACCACTTTACAATAAGGTTCATTAATTAATGTTAATTAATGCATTAACTTTAATCAACTAAAATGAGCAATACATTTGTTAAAGTGTTTATTAATTAGTTTTTGTTAACTTTAAGCAATAAAAGTATAACTGTTCATTCTAAGTGCATGTTAGCCCAGGTCCATTAACTAATATTAGCAGATAAAATTTTGGATTATAATATTGTATTTGTGAATGTTGAAATTATTATGAACTGAGATTAATAATTGCTTTACAGGTATTTTTCATTGTTAATTCATGTTAACTAAAGTAGTTAACTAATGGAACCTTATTGTAAAGTGATACTAAAAATCTTACTGACCCAAACTCTTGAATGTTAGCGTATGTGTGTATATTTATTGATATATCTGTATAAAATACTATTTAAAACGAACATGAATGTAAAGATATGTCTTGTTGCATGATATAAACTGCCAAAAAGCTTTTTTTCCCACTGAGAGCTATTAAAAATTAGTTTATTTTTTGTGTACATTTAACAAAAAGTTTATTTTCACACCTCTAAATAGTCTAATAAACCAGCTATGAACATAAACTAGAAAATCTTTTCTTCATCTCATTAGTTCAGTTACATCTTTCCATGGTAAAAAGGCTCAAAAACATTTGCCCTCAACACTTTGTTATGGCCACTCTGAAGCTGACAATTAAAGTGACCGTTTAACTCAAGTAATAGCTTGAGCTGCAGACATGGCCGGGGTTTGGGGTTCAAGACGTTTTTATGAGCCCACGAGTGAAAGCCAGAGAGCAGAAGAGCGAACGAAAGGATGAGATAAAGTTTTTGTTGAGTGCGTTATTGATCTGTGGACTGTGGAAAATCAGTTTCCAAACACAGTAAGCGTCTCATTACAAACAGAAACTCATTAAGGGTGTGGGGGACCACGGCGGCTTTTGTTTCAGGGCAGGCGACAATTAGCTCTCTCCCTTTGAAAACTTACTAATGAACAGCAAGCCCTGAGAGCGCACACACACACAGTCTCTCTCTCAGACACAATCACTTTAAATCAAACCCAGACCTCATCTCCTCTCTCCCAGGCCAATTTGCTGAGCATATATTAGTATTTACTGTTCAATTCCACTGAATTAAACAGCTAGAGCAAGACTCGACAACAAGAAGGGCTAGCTAGGACTAAATTTTCCCCACAATTTAATTAATCACAGGAACAGGGATTGTGTTTCTCGGAGCCTCTTAGTCATCAAGAAAACAGAATATTAATCAGCCCTGACCGTCGCGTGCTGCTTTCATCCCGGTTCAGAAGGCAATAGTCAAGGAAGTGCTTTAATCCCCGACCGACAGCGATACGAATCGGAGCTTTAATGCATTAACGTAGTCCCTACGGTCATGGGGACAGATGGCTGGGCCGTCTTTGTGTTTCTTTGTTAAAGATTACAACATCTTGTAATTTTTACAATGCACTTAGTCGCTAATGATCCAGGATGAAAAGGTGCTCTGTGAAAACTTTGTCGGGATTAATTATCCTCCGTGTCTGTATGAACACATTTCAAAATACGCCTCCTCTCTTTAAAAATATGTCATTAGAGTGCGGTTCTTTGAAATACAAAAAAAGGCATTTAATCGTTGTTGTAATATAAGAACGCATTGAGAGATCACAGCAGGGTTCTGTGCTCTTGCAAGAGTCAGTCTGCAGTGATCTGAGCTGTGTGAACAGGAAAACTGAAGCTACATGAGCTATTGCTAAAGAGGACTAAATGTGTTTTACTTTTAAAATATATACAGACCAGAAATAATGATAATCATTCTTGCACTCAGACAGCCATCCATTACACCAGTAGCTGGCAATAAGTTACTATGTTTATGAATCACTACTACATTTATGAATCACTCGCTGGTTCAAAAACACTGATTCATTCAGGAACAAAATAAGTGACTGGTTTTTTTTTTTTTCAAGTGAGCCACTTAATCAATCACTCCTCCAACTGGTTTTCTACAAATAATATAAATTGAATATATTGTCTTAAAATCTAATTAGCTCATCCCCATTTCTATGTTAAGGAGACCAAATGGTTCCCATGAGACCCATCAATTTCTATTTTATTATATTATATATATATATATATATTTTTTTTTTTTATTATTTTATTATTTATTTTATTACTTCTTAATGTTAAAAAAAATAATTATTTATTTTTTAATGTATGCATGTAATATTCTTTGTGTGTTGTGTTTAGGGGTAAGTTTATGTCTATGGAAAGTTATATACATACTGTGTGTGTGTGTGTGCGCGCGTGTGTGCGTGCGTGCATGCGAGAGTGAGTGAGTGAGAGAGAGAGAGAGAGAGAGAGAGAGAGAGAGGAAGAATGCACATTCTCTAAACTATCTAATGGTTGTTAGAAGGACAGCTTTAAAATATTACAATCAATAAACATCTACCTTTTAGTGTGTTCTGCATTTAAGAGCTAGTTAATTCACTTCAAATCTGCCTTGTATCATTATTGGATAATGAAATAATGTTTAAATGAGGCAATCAGTCCTTTTGTAAAAAATGGTTTTCATTTCCTTATTAAATAAAATTGGGTCAGGTTGTTGGCAGCCCTTAATTATCTAATTTTTTATTCTTGTATTCCTCATTATCTATCTTTTAAAAGCTCCTCTTGGAAGCTAATATTCCATTTTTATTCAGACATTGTATAAAAGCTGGTAATGGCTAATTTGTTATTATTTCCGAAAGTGATTTCCACCATTGATCCTGCTTTTAAAAGGCACCTCAATAATAAATGCTTTTTACTGAAGGCTACCTAATTACCTTCCATCATTCTTTAGAAATCATTTACATGTAGAAAATGTCCTGTAATATACTCAAGTAATTCCAGAATTCTCTAAAGTGCAGGGTTATAAAGTTCCAACAGTCCTCTGCATTATAATTTATTCACTTACTTTTCAAGACAGCTGCTGCAATCAACAAACATTTCAACTAGTTCTGAAGTAGCACTTGGTCTATACATCAAAACCTGTAAACTTTCACCTGGGCTTCACTAAACAAATTCATGGCGCGATTACAAGACATGGAGGGAATGGAAATCTCCAGGACCGATTAAATCCCCTCCAAATTAAAGACTCCAAGCTAAACTTATTGGCTGGATCTTATTTTGATTGGGGAGGACTGAGAGATCCAGAGATATTCATCAATATGAGGAGCCAGTGGTCAAACAGTGATATCAGAGACTTGTCCCTGTGCAGGTGTTTATGCAATAATCACAGCAAATGTCTGCATCATAAACACAGCAAATAAAGCCTGTAGGAATGAAAATAAAATCAAAAACTGGATCTCTGTAATATCTCAATTGCAAGATGAAATGTGTCTCCTAGAGTTTCAGAAGAGATCAGCATCATAAAATGTGTTCATATTTGCAACGATAACAATCACAAAGTCTCAAAGTGCTTGAAAAAAAATCCACATAAATATTAAATCAGCTAAAGTGATGCAATAATAAATGAGTAAAAAAAACATAATCTATCAAAACATGATTTGTTTGTATGTTCTTATTCCTATATACTACAACACTAGTTTGTCTTCTGTATGGAAAACCCTGAAGCACAACCAAACAACACTCGTCTCCTCATCTGACAGCCTCTTCGCTTTCATTTATCTCCTCACTCTTTTTTCTTTCAGACCATAGTCAGGGTATCCCCCATGCGCTTGTGTTTTTTGCATGTATGCAGTTGGCTTTCCATTTGTCACTTTAAATGTCTTGTTTCATTTAGTTTCTGTATTTGAAGAGTCTAAAGGAGCTTTGAGGAAGACAAAATGCTGAACAGAGACCCACAGCTGGTCAAAGTCTTCATAGAAAGTCACACAAAATCAAAGTTGAACACTCATTTGATGTCAAAACCTCACACACAATGCAGTAATGAGAAAAAAGTAATTTAAAATATTGAAACATGACATCCATGAATACAAAAATACAGAAGAAAACCCTTTCCCTGCTTCCAAATATGCAGGGATATGCCTACCTACTATATAGTAGCCAAAAAAACAGTATGAGAAAAGACTGGTCTCGTGGCATAAACGTACCTGGGGGCACTTTTAGCGAGATGCTAAATACATACCAATAAGTACATATCACTGCAGTTTCCAAAAGAAATTAACGCTAGATTAACTCTGTAAATTTGTGTGAAAAGTAATAAAAGGCGTCATATCTATGGGTTTTCATAGACAGTAGATTTGTTCGGTAGCTCACGGAGTTCAAATAGCACGGTTGCATCAACAAATGCATTTTTATATCAGTTTTGCATTTGTCAACACTATCGGGTAGGTTTAAGGTTGGGTTTGGTAGGGCATATTTCCAACACGATAGAGCATACATTTTTAGTGACGGCCCCCGGATATTTGAATTCGGAACCGCAGCTATATGTACCTGAAGTAACGTAATAAAATCCTGCCAGGGTTTACGTACTGAACCGATGTTTTAGCGTCACTCAGTGGACATTTCTCTTTGAAACTGCAGCGAAACGTGCATTAAGGTACGTAAAAACGAACCTCCCAAAAAAGTGCTCCCAGGTACATTTATGCCATGAGACCAGGTTGGAAAAGACTATGTCATAAAACAATAGCCTTGTTTTCCAGTGCAAATGTCTAAAGATTCTTAAATCTAGATACATTTACTTGAGAAGTAAAATGACATAAGAAGTCTTGTTTTATGAGAAATTTATCTACATGAGATTGAAACAAGAACAAAAAACTGCCAGTCGGCTCAGAAAAATCAGTTTAATTCAAGAAAAGGGAAAGGAAATTTTAACTTATTTCTTTCTTCTTTTTTGAGTGCATTAATTGTTTCATGCTATGACTAACTGTAAGACTTTCCTCAACAATTTAACACCTTTAAAAGCCTTAATTTTGTGGAAGATCGAGTTAAGAGTTTTTAAGACCTGAAGGAATTCTGCTACTAGAAGATATGCAATTTCAGACACAGCTTTTCTATTCAGAAATTCTGCTCATCCAAAATGATTACATATGGATTATTGACAGAAAACAAAGCAAGTCAACAAAAAACTTCCAAACCTATTTCAAAGAAACTAAAATACTGGCAAACCTAGTTTCTGTTTAAATCAAACCTTGTTAAATAAAACTGTATGAGAATAAGGTTTGTTGATAATGTCAGGAGTAATCATTAAAAACACAATTTTTCCTATGCTAGCTCAAAGAATATTAATGGTGGGCTGCACAGCAAAACCACCTACAGTATTGGAAGAGCCCTTAAGACATGACTATTGGTATGTTTAGTAACTGGTTTGCATAAATGCCTTCAGGTTCACAGGTTTTTATAGTTTAGCAGTGCATTCTGTGTGATGAAAAGCCTCTTTCTTTCAGCTTTAGTGTGCAAGAATCTCAAGTTAAAGACGAGCCATTGCAGTTGAACAAGGTTGGTGAATGCACATTACACAAACTTTCACTGGATCACCCTGCCAACCCGATGGCTTTGTGTAATATTCTGTACCCACTTGACATCTCTCATTTGGCATTAGTACTTGTGGGGTTTCAAGGCTGTCAAGACTAGCTTTTGGAGAGCCCAGATCTCTGTGCTGTCATGGTAACAGTCTTCTGTACTGGGTGAGTAATGAATATTTACATTTTGATGGATGGTTATCCATCATCATATCCCTCTGAGATACACTCAGTCTCTCAGGGCTTTGAAAAACTTCCAGAGAGATTACCCAAGATATATTAAATTTAGGTCAACTAAAAGCCAAGTGCATAGTAAAAATAACTACAAAAATGTATAGATATACATATTCCTACCAGTTTCAGATCTGCCGCGATTCTTTAATGTTTTTGAAATAAGTCTAATATTCTCAACAAGGCAGCATTTATTTGATCAAAAAAACAATTATGTTGGTGATTCTGGATGAAGCAAAGGTCTCTGATCTCTTGTCAGGTGTTCTCTAACCTCATCAGGCATTAAAGGAGAAAATTTAGTGCTGTTGAACTGGCAAATGGAGGTTTAAAAAAGTATTGAATAAAAGTGTACTGTTAATTGTGGCCAATGTGTATTAGAGAAAAACATTTATTTCATAATGATATTTCCCCCCGTTTTAAATTTATTATCCAATGAAAGGTTAGATTTTTGTGATTTTTTTTTTTATAAGATCAAAAGGATTAACAATGCAGATTAATTTTCACAGCCTTCTTTGATCATATTTACCAAGGGTGCCAATATTTTTGGCCATGACTGTATATATATATAGTGTGTATATATATATATACACACATACACACACACACACACACACACACATCTACATCTACAAGTCACTATTATTTGTATAGCGCTTTTAACAATGCAAATTGTGTCAAAGTAGGTTTACATCAGCTTTATATCAGCTTTACATTATTTAAACGGGGAAATAGTTTGTCGAAATAGTGTCATTCTCCTCTGGCCAGACAAAATCAGCAGTTTAAATCTAGGCTAAAGCAGAATCAGATTGTGCAAAGGACCCATCTAGTTCCTGTGGTCTTGTCCCGATGGCCGTCTAGGAGACAGGGTCTTTACTGGGGATCAGTCTCTGGGGCTCATCTAGTTGTCCTGGTCTCCGCTGGCGTTCAGGGCTGTAGAGGTCATCTCTAGGTGCTGATCCACCATCTGATCTGGATACAGTCTGGATCTGGTTGGCTACGGTGACCTCGGAATAAAAAAGAAACAGACTAATATTAGCGTAGATGCCATTCTTCTAACAATGTAACAAGTACATCAGGTGTTTTGGGAAGTGTTCCCGGTTCCGGTTGACCTAATTAATGCAGCCTAACAATCCTTTAACGGATTTGAATTATAGAAATGCGAATGTGTAAGCCAAGTTAAAGTGAAAGAGAAAGAGAAAGTGACATGACATATGGCCAAGTATGGTGACCCATACTCGGAATCTGTGCTCTGCATTTAACCCATCCAAAGTGCACACACACAGCAGTGAACACACACCCGGAAGAGTGGGCAGCCATTTTATGAGGGAGCAGTTGGGGGTTCGGTGCCTTGCTCAAGGGCACCTCAGTCGTGGTATTGAGGGTGGAGAGAACGCTGGACATTCACTGGAAATGTCAGTGGAAATGAATATTAGGTGGTTCAATCCCAACACCTACAGTACCAGGATGATGAAACAAGGGTGGACATTACAGCAAGACAATGATCCCAAACACAGCCAAGGAAAGTCTCAATTGGTTTCAGAAAAAGAAAATAAAGCTGCTAGAATGGCCCAGCCAATCGCCTGACTTGAATCCAATAAAAAAATAAGAACTAAAGATCAGAGTTCATAGAAGAGGCCCACAGAACCTTCAAGATTTGAAGACTGTGTGGAAGAATGGGCCAAAATCACACTTGAGCAATGCATGCGACTAGTTTCTCCATACAGGAGGTTTCTTGAAGATGTCATTACCAACAAATACTTTTTCCATGTCATTCCATTTTATTACACATAACTTATTTTCTGAACTTTGTTTTGTTTTGTTTTGTTTGTATGTATGTATGGATTACTTTGGCTGTTACCGACATCTGGTCAAAATTTTCATGTCAACAGCACTTTTAGAAATATATTTACTAAGAAAAATGGTGGACAAAAATAAGTTCAATACTTATTTTACCCGCTGTAAATACAAAAAGTAACGCAAAAGTAATGTAATGCATTACCTTCCATAAAAAAAGTAAGTAAAGCAATTAGTTAATTTTTATGGAGAAATGCAATATTGTAATGCATTACTTTCAAAAAATAACTTTCCCAACAGTGCACATGATCCTTTAGAAATCATTCTAATATGCTGATTTAATGCTCAAGATTTTTTTTTTTAATAATATTAAAAACAGTTGCTGCTTAATATTTTATATAAATAGATAAAAAAGTTATCCAGCAGCACATAGTGCCATTTCAAACACAACCTCCTTTCATTAAACACATCAGACAGCTACTGAAGGTTTCTTTTAAATGATCTCGGTGTTCTCCCTGAGACCAGTAAGAGTGTCTCCAGGTGAGAGTCACTGCAGATTGGATCAAGATCACACAGACGTGTTGAGAAATGCTGTGGGACTGAGCGGCAAAGAGCCTTATTATTTCTTTCTCACCTCTAATTTACTCCCGTACATTAAGAATCTTGTCTCTTTAAGTGCTTGTGTAATGGAGAGCAGTAATGTTGATGCATGTTGGGGAAAGACACTGACTCACTCAGGAAAGGCATGAAATTAGTACAATTTCTCAGAGGGGCAGAGGACCAAGCAGCGTAAATTGCTCGGTTTCCAATGGACAGAAACCAATTTCCAACATTGCGTGCGACGCGAGGCCTACAGAGACCCTACTGGGGGATTTTTCAGAAGCAGGCGCTGGCAGATTACGTCTCGGTCGGCATGGAGACAAAGAAAGAGGTGAAGATTGGCTATCACTATGACCGTTTTATATTTCGTATCAATGGCAGATTACAGTCATTACAGTAGCACTCTAAATCCGAGACAATCTGTTTAGGAATGTCAGAACACAGCTTATATCTCTTTTTGGTCTCTTATTTGAGAAAGTGACTCCTGTTGAAATGTTGGGCCACATCATGAGGAATTAATTTAGTTAATTTCACAATGAAAACATACAGTAAGATTAGTTTGATCATTCATAAAACATACACACACACACAGGAATGCATTAAATATATGACTGCCTACATTTACACATCAATGACACCCGTGACTCTGGTCTCATGAGAAGTCATCAATATGTATGAGATGACAAAATTATGACCCAAACCTAAACTTAACCATTAAGCTGAACAACTAAAGTAGGAAATGTCATACATTTTTACAATCTGCATCTTACTGCATCAAAGAAAGTTCACCATCTCCCAAATTATGGGAGTTTATTATAACGGGAGTTTTCACTCAATCTTTGAGCCTGTGCCGCAACTAAACTGAAGTGATATCAGCATCATTGATTATAAAGGGAGCACTCTTTGCTTGGTTTCTGTATATTATATTAATTATAATTTGAATAAAAGCTTTATTTTTCATGCTGCAAAGTATACAATGCAAAGTGACGGCGTAAATCAAACTATAATTATTATAATAATAGCATAATAATTAATTAATATTATTGAACTCTTAATGTAGTTAAATTAAATAAACAAAATATATATATAAAAAAAAAAAAAAAAAAGTTACAATAGTTTTTTTCTATGGTACTGAGACTGGTGACAAGAACCGTGAAATGTTACTGTTATTGACTACTGAAATTTTAAACACACTACCTGGTATTGAAAACGTTTGGGCCACTATTCATGATTATGGAGTAAGTTGAAATTTGGACAGATACCATTATTCCTGAACACTTAAACAACAAATGATAAAAGTAAAAAAAAATATTTTGGTAATACAGTTTTTCTCGATTTCTAAAACACTATAATCAGGCTTTTGAACTAAAATGTCAAAACCATAACGTCATTTTTGAAAAAGCACACCCATTTCCCTAAACTATAAACACTATTCCCCTGCTTTGACACAGGAGTCATATTTGGTGAACTGTTACTGCAAAACTCTACACACAAATCCCTACATTTCTCAGCGATTACACCATGTGGTCATTTAGAAAGCACTAGCATTCAATATTGTTCACTCAAGTCTGCAAAGTTTGAGCTCAATTAGCACACAATTACTCAAGTGGAAACACTAGGAGTCAAAATGTATCACACACCAATCAGAACCTTCGATGGATAGATAAAAGGGCCAAAGTCAGCTTACAGTTTTTCTTCAATATCAGTATCCCACATACAGTAATGTGTACATTTGTACTTTTGAAATGGATATATGACATACATAAGAAGTGCAGCCTTCTGCATCTCAGTACAGTGACTGTCATCCAAACTGTTCCCATAGTTTACATCAGGTAATACTAACAGAGTGCACTGTTATATTGACAACATGACTAAGCATTTTGCCTATCTTGTTTGTGAACAATGACACAAGGACATCAGGCATGCGAGAGGATTTTACCCCCGCTGCCAGGCCAGGGCCAGTATAGCCTGTGACGTTGAAGAGGTTCTTTGGCCTGTCCCAGACCAAAGACGGGATACTGGGGCAGAATAATTATTTTTGTTGTTTGCTGCATTGTACTGTACTCTACAGTACATTGAATTGAGGAATAAAACATTTGGGGAGTACCACAAGCAACACTTATTACCGGTTTTTGTAGTATTGTTTTGAATTTATCTCATCAGTGTGTAAAACTTTGTTGTAGTGTGTGTGTTTTTGACTGTTTGTGTGTCATGTCTGAGAGCAAAGTTTGGTTTTTCAGCAAAATTGAGTTGTTTTGAGTGGAGAGTTTCATTTTGACCTGAATATAGGAAGTTTGGGGAATTGAGTTTGAAGTTATGGATTCATGCTTACTGTTTTGAGAATACGAGGCATAGTTTCAAGAAATGTGTTTAAGCAATCAAGAAAAACTGTAATTGCAACATATGTCGAGAAGAAAAAAAAGAGAAAAAACAGAAATAATATACACAAATTAAACCATCTATGGTACATAAAATACAAGATAAATTATTAAAAAGCAGCATTTAAATTATCCTTTATTCTTCTTGATTAACATATTAAATGAGGATTTTTTTTTTCTTGCTAGATGAGATAAATCATTCCATAATTGAACACCCCTAAATCTTATCAAATCTTATACTTTTGAAAGGATATATGGCATACATAAGAAGTGCAGCCTTCTGCACTTCAGTACAGTATCTGGTATCCAAACTGTAGCCATGGTTTACATCAGGTAATACTAACAGTGTGTACTGTTACATTGACAACATGACTAAGCATTTTGCCTATTTTGTTTGTGAACAATGACACAAGGACTTTTCATTCTGATGGAGGTGATAAGCGGGTCTGTGACCAGCGCCGAGAATGGCTGCAGGACCGGATGGCTGCTTGCCGGAGCTGGATTACCTCCCCTGTTGCAAAGTCGTGTGTCTATGTTGTTTTGATTATGTGCTTTTGTTGCTGGGGTGTTTTTCCTATTCTCACACTGTACTCCCAAAGGAGCATAGTCTGGGGGTTATTTTTTTTCTCCCCCCCCTTCCTCATATTATGCTGTATTTCTTCCTCAATTACCCTGTCTTCCTATCTTGTCTACCCCCTTGTCATATTGTATGTATGTTGTGTATGTATGGACAGGTTGATGGCTAATTTCGCTGGTACTTGTGACTAGTGACAATAAAGGGCTACTACTACTACTATATGTTCATTGACATACTTTTGAGAGATGAACTAAAGATTTTGAATAAGTTACAGGCTTTTGCAGGAAATCCATAGTGTGGTGCTGTTTGTACGAATTGTTTTGAGAAATACTTCTTTGCAAATATTACAGTAAGGATGATTCGAGAGATGCACCAAAGAGTGAGAAAAACTGTATTCAGGTTTGAAACAATGGATCAAGAGAGACGTGAAGGAAGAGGTCAAGGACACCACAGAGGAGGAGGAGAAGGAGTAGGGAGTAGAGAAAGAAATGAAGGAAGAGGAAGAGTAGGAGGTGGAGAGGGACTACAGAGAGGAAGAGGAGAAGGAAAAAGAGAAAGATGAGAAAGATGAGGAGGAGAAAGAGGAACGACAAGGTGGCGCACACACACACAATCAACAGGAGTCCTCAAATACAGCTGGCATGTCAGCAGATTGGCAGAGCCTCATGACTCAGAATGATGATTGGCAGTCAAGTCAGCCAATAAACACCGACCTAGCACAAAGTAACACGAAAAGACGGGAGAGCGAGAAAAAGAAACATTTATTCACAAAACACACATGGAACGTAACAATCATCAACTAGAAATCATCATCAAGTAACTGTGGCCGATATTTCTGTAAGTTTGGTTTTCTCTTTATATATAGGAAATGAATCAAACATTCTTCTAAAAAATCTTATGTCACCACAAGTGGCCTCAAACCTCAACTCGCATTCAGCATCAAATCCTCTTAAGAGAAGAAAAAATTGCAACATAATGGATGAGAAATGAACAAGAAAGATGTGTGATATGATGAATACGGTGATTGATGCTTGGTACAAAGGAGGGTTTATGGATTGTCATATTTAAACAAAAGTTGTGTAAGCAGAAAAATCTATTCTTCATAATATCCTAAAAATAAATACATCATTATCTAGTAACCACAGACTGTCAAGCTCCAAAGAGACAAAAAGCATGGACTGTTTTTTAAAGTATTTCAGCGGTCATGGTTGTCTCAGCCTCAAACGTCACACCCACGAAACGTTGGCTGAACGTCCGATGCATAAGGCACGCAAAATTGGAAACACTTCAGGAGTTTCAAAGTCGTCATCGGATTGGTTGAATTATGCGTGTCGCGTTCTTTAATATACCACCACAAAATAAAGATGCCGTGATGCCAAACCCACTCATGGAAGTAGAAAGCCGTCGTGTTTACTACTGTGATGATGAGCGCTTATCAGGATCAACTAAATGCTGGATTTTCAAAAGTATGTGAAATAGAATCTTTAAAATATGTTTTACAAGTTTTATGTCCTGTTATTATGGGAAAATTTCCACGCCCATAAACATGATGCAGCACAAATTGAAGTGTGATTGGTTGCTTTACCTGTCAGTCTATGGCCTGGTGGGCCTCGGCCATTCAAAGTGCCCAAAGTTCCCAGACCTTCTGACGTCAATCTGAGGTCAGCCCCTGCTGGTAAATGCCATATTTACACTTTGTGGAAAAATGCATCTTTCAACACTGACAATACAGCTGTGTATTCTACAGACATTTGTAATTCATCTGTTACTTGCAAAATGTATTTCTTCCGAATACATGACTATTTTAAAATGTACATCAGTGCAGAAACCGCCTTTTTGCTCACATAATATAGTGCTCTAACATCAAAAAGATGAAACATTTAAAGTGCCATTTATAAGGTACCGCTCTCACTTTCATAGTTATCTGTGATTATCCAGCAATAATGTGCATTTCAAAGTGTCACCAAAGTCTGAGACTTCTCGCTCAACTGTTAACCAGCTGAATGTGTTTTCATTTATGTTAAAACACCTTTTCAATTGAATGTTTGCACCCACAGCGCTGATTTGTAAGGCGTTAAAGAACACAGATGTTTCTGACAACGTGCCGTGTTTACTTGAAGTATGTCAGAGTCGGTTCTCTGTGGCCGGGGGCCGACGACGCATCTGATTTGATCAGGGAAAACCAAAGAGCCCTGTTAGAACTGCTGTAATGGTGGTCAAAATGAAGAAAAGTTGCAGTGATATTGCCTGTAATTCAGTGCAAGCACAACATCTATTAGGATATATTGAACCCTCGGGATACATAGATAGCAGGGGATATAGGGGTCAGAAAATACTGTGTTCCTGCTCACAGAGGATTGTGCGCTAGAATGTTCTGGAATCACTCAGGGAGATTAAAAGGAGAGTTCGGAAAGAGAAAGAGAAAGAGAGAGAGAGGGGCTCTGTGAATCCACTGAACCTCCGTTGACTTTATAAATGCGATTGGATCTACAGCGCAATTGGATTACAGAGCTCTTATTTAATTACGCATTCTCTTCTTTATTGTATTATTTCAGAAAGAGTTGGAAACAAGTCTAATAGCTTTTTAAACAGGTTCCTGTCAGTGGTGTTTTAAGCTGCTGTTATTTACCATGAGCGTCTCTGCTAGGTAATCGATCAGACGCCTTCATTTCAGCGTTCTGCTGTCACTCTGAGATGAGGCTGTGAAATAGATTGAGGACAGGAGGGGGGTAAACTGAACGAAAGCTGCACTTCTCCCCAGCTTGGCTGGCCACAAGATAGCATTTGGTTTCTTTTCTCTCAAAGACACGTTCTTCTGCCTTTGAATATAACACTAGTGACAGATCCATTAAGAGCTTTTGAACTAATTGAAATTCAAAGAGCTGTGAAAAACATAAGAGTGCAGCTATTTAACGTGAACCTGCCTCTGGCCTTGTGCTGCATTCTTAAACGCTCTGGCAGGTAATATCACACTGAAGTGTCACAGAACAACTGGGGTGAAAGTGGAGAGATCTGCAAAAACCCTTATACCATTTATAATCCGCTACTGATCACTGTTCCCATTGAACATTCAAGAGACTGAATATTTACAGACAGCATATACTTTTTTTTTTTTAAAGGTGTGACACGGCCAGCCACTAGGGGAGCAGATATGGAGCCAACAGGAGGAAAGAGTTGTCAATGTGTATATGGCTTTGCCCCTTGATGCTGAAGTGCTCCGGCCATTAACTGGGGTGGATGATGTGATGCAGAAATATCCTGAGGCGATACAACAGCTTTTGCAGGCATGGTCATCTCTTTGTGCCGACAAGCTGGGGAGAACAAATGTGGCCACTCACCAGATCATAACCACAGATGCTATCCCAGTAAGGTGCAAAGCTTATCGAGTCTCCCCTCTAAAGAAAGAAATAATTCGAGAAGAGATTCAAAGGATGTTACAAGATGGAGTTATTGAGTCCTCACAATCTCCTTGGGCCTCTCCAGTGGTGCTTGTGCCTAAACCTGATCAAAGTCTACGATTTTGTGTTGACTATAGGCGTTTAAACGCCAAAACACCTCAAGATGCGTATCCTATGCCTCTTATTCATGATATTCTGGAGTCTATGCATGGAGCACAATATTTTAGCACACTGGATTTGAAATCAGGGTACTGGCAGGTGGAGATGGAGAAGGGTAGCCGGGAAAAGACGGCTTTTATTACCCCCTTTGGCCTATACCATTTTTTGACTATGCCTTTTGGCTTGAAAAACGCAGGAGCTACGTTCCAGAGGCTTATGGAAAGGGTATTAGGAGAGTTGAGAGGAAGTATCTGTTTTGTATATATTGATGATATCATCGTGTACTCGCCATCTAAACAGCAGCATCTTCAAGATCTTGAAACAGTCTTTTGTAGACTCCACAATGCCAACTTGACCCTGAACTTAAAGAAATGTCATTTTCTTAAGACCGAGTTACGATTCTTAGGCCATGTGGTCTCAGGAAAAGGGGTGGAGGTGGATCCAGAAAAGACAGCTGCCATTACAAACTATCCCATTCCTCATGATCTTCCTTCATTGCAGAGGTTCTTGGGCCTGATTGGATGGTACCATAAGTTCATTCCACAGTTGGCTGAGCTTGCTTCCCCATTGTATAATTTGCAGAAGAAAAATGTAGCTTGGACATGGACTGAAGAATGCCAGCAGAGTGTGGAGAAGCTGAAAGCTGCTCTACAACAAGCCCCTGTGCTGGCCCAACCAGATTTACAATATCCCTTTCAAGTGCAAACTGATGCCAGTGCTAATGGACTGGGAGCTGTACTTGTGCAAAAGATTGACAATAAAGAATTAGTTATCGCTTATGCCTCGAGATGTTTAAGGGGAGCAGAACTAAACTATTCGACATCAGAGAAAGAGTGCCTCGCTGTGGTATGGGCAGTAGAAAAATGGCACTATTACTTGGAGGGGGTACCCTTTGTAGTATATACTGACCATGCAGCATTATCATGGGCCTTTAACGCTCCAAAGACAACATCTAGACTCACCAGATGGACCTTGAGACTGCAACGGTTCCAATTCCAGGTGCAATACAGGAAAGGGAGAATGAATGTGGTACCTGATGCCCTGTCAAGGTCCAGTCAGGCTCAAGCAATTGTGGCCACGTGTGTAGCCAAACGGACCGCCCTTTGGAACTTTGAGTTGCCCACTTCACTGTCTGAGATAGCAGCATCTCAAGAACAAGATGAGTATGTAAAGGAACTGATGGCTAAAGTAGATATGAAGGATGAACCAAGTGATCGGATGAGATGGGAAATCCAGCAGGGCGTGTTATATCGAGTTATGCCATATGCTGGTGGTGGCAAATACCAGTTGGTAGTGCCCAAGTCACTTGTCCTCACTTTCCTCGATTACTTTCACAATAATCCTTTGGGGGCTCATCTTGGGAGGATGAAGACCCTATTGAAAATCTTGGAGGTGGCATGGTGGCCTGAAGTTAGGAAGGATGTGTGGAAACACGTTAAAGAATGTGTTGTGTGTCAGCAATACAAACCTTCCAATACAAAACCGTTGGGTTTTCTTCAATCAACTGAAGTAAATGAGCCAGGTTATATGTTTGGCATTGACCTTATGGGCCCCTTACCGAGAAGTAAGAAGGGCAATATTTTTCTTCTGGTGGTGGTTGACTACTTTACGAAATGGGTGGAACTTTTTCCTTTAAGAGACAGTAAAACACCACGTATCTGTCAAATCTTGAAGGATGAAATCTTCAATCGATGGGGAGTGCCCAAGTACCTCCTTTCAGATCGAGGCCCACAGTTCCTCAGCCAGCTCTTGGTTGACTTGTGTAAGAATTGGGGTGTGACTCAAAAATTAACCACTAGTTATCACCCTCAGACCAACCTTACTGAAAGGGTTAATAGGACTCTAAAAACCATGATGGCTTCTTATGTGGGGGAGAATCACAGAGAATGGGATAAATGGCTGGCAGAGTTCCGATTTGCATTAAATAATGCCAAGCATGAAACTACCAATAGGACTCCTGCAGAGCTCACTTTGGGAAGACCTCTGAAAGGACCTCTAGAGAGACTGATCTATTATGCACCTAACCCCTCTCAAACTTCTTATTCAATAGTAGAAAGACAACACCAGCTTGCTGAAGAAGTTAAGGGGAGACTCTGTGACACGGCCACAAAACAGAGACATTGTGTTAATTTCAGATATTCTAATTATTTCAAACATTGCTAATGATGCATTGATAATTGTGTGTTTATATTTTGTTATGGTAATGTTATTTATGTATACTGTTTTGAGTTGGAATATGAGGGACTCTTATTCAAAATGGCCACTAATTGAGGAAGGAGGGATGGGTGGCCATTTTGTTTTTTGAGGTAATGGCACATGGCAGGACGAGGGGTATATTTGGAGAGGCTGGCAAACAAAGGTGCTGGGAAATGCCTTGCTCTCGCTAGTGCCAGTGCCATGGATTTATCACGTTGGGTTACTGACCAGAGGATTCATTGAATTGGGGGGGCTGAGGCCTATTTGGCAGTGAAAGTTTTCTGTCTCGGATCGTTTGAAGGATTTTTCCCCTTTTTCCTGGAGCATTGCAGGTGGGGTCCAGGAATCCCTGAGAGGATAACGTGGGTGAGACTGATCGGGTTTTTTGTCCCTTTTATCACTTTTTCTTTTTTGCTGGACTCTTTGTGTTTTTTGGACTGCTTCTTTGTTGTGGACTCTGATGGATGGCATTTGGATATCTGTGCCTTTATAGGACTCCTGGACTCAATATTTCACTTGCCTTTTGGACTCAATTTGCTTATTTACCTTCCAATATGCTGTTATTTGTGCTGTAGGATTGAACAATGTTTGTTTGAAGTTTATATGTTTAGCAATACATGTACTGAATCCCTGAGAAACTAATGTTTGGCACCTGCTTTATTGAATTGACGGTTGGTGAACTGGTTAAAACAAGATTACCCAAGAAAAGAATCCTTTGGTAACAACAGGACTTAAAGGAGGTTAAGTTTAAATTGTTACAAAGGGTGAATCTCATGACTATGACTGTTTCATCCCCAGAAACAAAAAATAATAAACATAAAATTGCAATGTAATGTAACCTAATGTTCATTACATTTACATGTATAAATGACTTTTCAACCATTAATCAATTATTCTTATAACTTTATTTTGACCGTTTAGTTAAATAACTGAAGAACAGATGACAGAGAAAGCAGAGTCCCAAAGTTTCATCTGAAAGGTAAAGTATAAAATGATCACTTAATTAACCTATAGGTTTTAATAAAAGTAAAGATGTGAATGAAGTGTGCATCTAATTTGTGGAAATATTACATGATAACGCCGTTAATTACACTAAGTTAAAATATAATAATAACACTCATTCATCTGAAAGGTAAAATGATTCTATGACTTACATACAGGCATATGATTGTTTACATATTTAACTGCCCATATTTACTATGAATACAAATGCAATGCTTTCACTCAATTAACCTAAAGGTTTTAATGAAAGTATGTGAATGAAATCCAATTAATGGAAATATTAATAACCCCATTAATTACAATAAGTAAATAAATAAATAAATAAATAGCACTAGTAATAACAACATGCCACTTGGGCTACTTCAAAATAAAACTATACTTTTTACTCCACAAATCTGAAAACATAACTGTGTCCATAGATCCCTCATTAACAAATAAACACACAAAAAGAGATGTGGAACATATTGCAGTGTCATAGATCACTATTTTACAGAGACACAAATTTAGATCAAAACTGTTTTAACTGACTAAATCTCACAAATGTTGATATTCAGATGAAATGACAAAATTAAAAATAACACAGCCATTCCCCAGTGATTGATGGGAGACGAGCAGCTCTTGCACTATGAAGACAGCACCGGAGAGAGAGAGCATGCTGACAGTGATGAAGCGCTCTCCGGGTAGATGGCTGTGTTTTTACGTTTGGCCTGATGATGTGCCTTTGCTTCGTCACAGATCGTTTCAGCCAATGCAGTGTGTGTGTGTGTGTGTGTGTAAGTTTATAATGATTTAAATGTTCCTTAGACTTGAGGTCTGAAATTGTCCTCAAACTATGCTCAGAGTAAACATTTTGAACAACAGCGTCAGATAATAAAATATAGTCCAACTGCAGACCTAAATTCTTGATACAGAAAACTAAAAAAAGGACATTTCTCATGCTTTGAACATTTTAAATGGATTGAAGATGTTCTAAGTGGTTGCTAGGTATGGCATTGCTAGGAAGTTACTAAGGTGTTCCGAATAAATACAAGGTCAAGTGTGATGAACAGAGCTTGAAAGCTCTAGGAAAAGTTATAATCAAAAGTTTTGAAAATAGAATTATGAAAATATATATAATAAGAATATTATGAGAAATGACAAAACTGGAATACTGAGAAGGCCCTGTTTCTATGGTTACTGTCTCTACTAAATATTCTACAGCCATGTAATCCTGCAAAATGCTAAATCGTGTTTAATACTACTCCTGAATAAAGGTCATACACATATACACAAAATAAATGTAATTATATTACAAATGTTATTATAATACAAATTGCAATAAAATAAGGTCACATGAGGACTGTCACGAATCCGGTCTATGAACTTCCGTTCACTCACCACCAGGTCACTCGCTCACCACATTGACTCTTGCACTACACTAACTGTTGCACATCACCCCCAGACTACAATTCCCATCATCCATTGCACTGACAACACACATACAGCTGATTGTACTAATCACACAGCTGATTCCCATCACATACCTTACTTAAACCATGGACTCCATCAGTCAGATCGCCGAGTATTGTATAGGGTATATCACTCTCCTAGCGATAGCTACTCTACGGAGCCCACTTAGTTGCCTTGCCTTGCCTTGCCTGTTTTCTTGTGTTTTGATTCTTGCCCGTGTTTCCTGGATTAATCCTTTGCCTTGCCGTTCGGACTCTGTTTGCACCTCGCTTGGACTATTGCTCGTGTACCTGGATTATCTCTCTGCCTTGCCCTGTTGGATATTGTTCGCCGATCATAGACCCACGCTTGCCCTAGGATTACTCTTTGTCTTGCCTGTGTTGTACCTGTTTGCAATTGCATGAACCTTGCTCGTTTTGTGACCACGTCCCTGAATAAAAGCCTTGCAATTGGATCCACTTGCCTCTCGTCTCGTCGGCTCCTTAACAAGAGCAGCATTTCTCAAGTACATCTAACAGAAAAAAGTGAAATAAATACATTTTACAATTTAAGAATGACCCTGTTTTTAGGATTGTGACATTATTTTCATCACAATTAAGAATATTTCACCTCAATTCTAATTACTGTACCAAATTTTCAGTACTGTATACGTAATTGTTTGTGTATATATATCTCTATAGTATGTATAAAATTACCATTTAAAATTTTTGAAATCATAATTAATTAAGAAATTAATGGTAGAATGCATGCATGAATAAATCGATCAATCCTAATTCTCCTATAACTGGGCTGCATTTTCCAAATAAAATATCACTTCATGCATTTTCTTTTATTTTGGGTTGAATTGTGACATGTTTATGTGAGATTCGACCATAAACCCTACGTACAAGAAGGCATAAATGTATATTTCACAACTGCTTGCAGCACAAAATAATCGCTCTGGTTTAGCATCATGTTAAGAGGGGATAAACGCCGTAGGACCATATCGCTTTATGAATCAATACCGCTTCCAGAGTAAACGTAGACCAGGGCACAACGACTAGGTGATTTGTGGTTTGGTAAAGCTGCAGTAAGGAATTCATAATGAACTAGAGGAGAAGATGAAAAACAACAGGGGAGATCCATTAAAGAGGGAACAATCACTGCTATTAGGATCATTATAATCAGCAAGCTCATGTAATAAACGATACACATCTTTTATCAGCATCTTTACTGCAGAGATAATGTTTGTTAGTTACAAAGGCACCTGCATCCAGAAATAACAGGACTCATTATTTCGAGTTAAATGCTTGGGAAGGCTGCAAAAGAAAGGTAGTGTAAAAATACTGTAATGAACTGGAGAAATTAGTATATTTTTATTGTAATAAATAACTTTGCTGAGATGTAATCATCCACCTATGATAGACAAATCTCTTATAGTTTTTAAAAATTATTTATTTATTTTAACTTTGAACAGAACTCGCACTTCACCTTTATTTTTTTATGCGGGTGTACTCTTCTTAAACTTCTTTCAAAGAATTGAACATGAAATATATATATATGTAAGGGGAGAGAGAGAGAAAGTAAAGAAAAGAGAGAAATTCTTTTGAGAATTTGGGAAAAGTATATCAGTCCAACCTCCATAACGCCTGAATTCAGAAGCATGCAGCACCTGTGGTGACACAATCACATAGTCCTGCCCCACACCCAGAAGACTTTACAAAAGTAATTCCGCAGATTGTCTAACCCGATACTTTTCAATTCCAGCAGACTTATTGAACAACCAAAACAAATGGAGTCACACCGGTACGCCTTGCACAAAATTCAACCGCTCGCTCCTGCATCTCAAGCCATACATTTATCTCCAGCATTGTGCTATTGTGCTAAATCTGCTAAGTCACTCCCGAAAAAAAACTCAATAAAACAATTTAGACCCTTTCTTTGCGTGCATCCCAAATATAAAAGAAGCATGGAAGTGTGTAGAATAGGTTTCTAATACAAATCACAGCTGACAAAGCTGATAAAGGACAAAAAACACCATAAAAGAACCATAAAGGTAGTCCATACAATTGCATTCCAGAAGTCATGTGATAGCTTTGGGTGAGGAACACAATGAAATTGAAGACATTTCACACAAATAATCTTCCCTTTCCTTCATTCACAATGTAAACTTGAGTGCTGACATACCACATGTAGCACACAATATAGTCTTTCAAATATGCAGAGCGGAGAACGAGAGTTGATTTCAATCTGAATGAAGAGGAGGAGGAATTTACAGTGAATATCAGTTTAAATTTGGGTCTATTACTCACAAAGGGTCACACTTTATTTTAAGGTATAATTCTAACTATTAACAACCCATTAACTGTGAATATGTGCAGAATAAGTACTAATACACAACCAAATTTGTTAATAAGCATTCTAATAAGCAATTGTTTCCTATACTAAAGTGTTACCTCACAAAGTTATTGAATGCATTATAAAACACAAGTCAAATACAATTGTATTCTTCATTTATACATGTTTTTGTGTCTGTTACTATGACTTTGGAAACAAAATGAGGGTGAGATAATATTGACAGAAGTTTCATCATTTGGTTGAACTACTTCTAGAATCACTAGCTGATCTGTGAAAGCGTTGTAGTTTTGCCTTTGAGAGCTTGCGTTTGACCTTGATTTGCCATGAACACTCTTTCTGTATCAGCCCTCATCTCTTGATTGAGAGATGCCTCCAGCTACGAAGCAAGAAGATGGAGGAAAAAGACCGGAGAGAACGAAAAGCTTTTGATCCAGGAAATACCCCATCAGCTGGCAAAGTCACGGCTGACCGTACTGTGCGTTTAACTGTACAGTTTCCCACTGATTTAAGATCAAACTTTTACTACAGCAGGCTGACGTGCACCACTGAAACACAAACCACACTCATTAACAGAGTTAGGGGAAGGTTGGGTGAGCAGAAAAGGCTGCATCCTGTGATCTTTCTGGAGTTTTTGTGATTGGTGAACCACATGGCAATGTGATGCAATTAAATTCCTTTCAGAGCAATCCTCTAATCCTCCTCTAGCTCCAATTTATTCCACAGAGTAACAAACCTCTGGTGTTTTAATAAGTACTTGTCACTGGATTTATCTAAATTTATGAGGTTCCTGCCAAGTAATCTTTTTTAAGAATTTTTGCAAACAGTTTTGATGCTTATCAGTCAATTATTAATTATAATTAAAGGGACAGTTCACCCAAAAATGAAAATTCCCCCATGATTTACTCACCCTCAGGCCTCGGTGCATATGTCTTTCTTCTTTCAGATGAATACAATCAGAGTTATATTTAAAAATGTATAAAGCTTGGCTCTTCCAAGCTTTATAATGGTAGCGAATGGTGGTTGAATTTGAATAGTGTTTTTATTTTTCGAATAATAATTATAGAGTGAATATTCGACTATTTGTGCACACCCCTATTATTTTATAAGAGAAGTACGAGAAACAGTCTGTCGCACAACTCTGATGGAAATTCAGTGACACCAAGGCTGTAACGTGACTGGTTATCATTTTACATTACATTTATGCATTTAGCAGATGACTTACATTGCATTCAAGTTACAGTTTTTACATTTTATCAGCTCTTGCTTTCCCTGGGAATCGAACCCATGACCTTGGCGTTGCTAGCGCCATGCTCTACTATTTGAGCTACAGGAAAGCTATCAAAACTCACATTATCAAGACTCACATGATCCAAATTGATCATTACACTTTCTCTAATAGCAGAGAACTGGTATCTCCCAATAATAAGGCCATCTCTGACTGAGAAAAACACTCTGTCATCTAGTCTGCAGTAAACAGTCCCTGACATTAATCTCTAAAGAATAGTTCCTTGTGTCTCATCTTTATCTTGTTGCTATTATTACCGAAATCAAGAAATTCTCATGTGACTGAGTGGGCGGGCCTTTCGGCCTGCAAATGGCTGCTTGTAAACATGTTTGTGTCTAATTAAGTCTTCGTGGGTTCTACTTTATTGCACACAGATTGAATACTGCTTGTGGTAATTACAACTAGACTCCCGTTATGAATGTGTTTCATGCCTTAATTTAATTACATTTATTAATCAGTGCTAGAGCAAAAGAGCTGCAGAGAGAGAGCTGAAGAAGAAAATATAAAGCCAGGAAGAGAATATGGGTTGATGGGGGTGTTTATTTGTTCTAGCTTAGGTAGAGGGATATTGCATTGTGCTTTGCTGCCCATAATTGGATCTGATAATGATGAATTATGAAACATTTCCAAGAGATAAAACATCGCCCAGGCGCTTATTTGAAGCTGAGGCAATATACATCAAAATGAGAGGTGTGGAACAGCCACCCCCCTCATTGAGCGAAGGTGGGGGCCTCGGTGGCCTTTCACCATCAATTTCATTTATTTCTCTCAAGGAATTATGTCTATAAACAATACTGCAGTAGCTGCACAAAGCCAGATTAGGGATGAAAAGTGGACTGGTTATGTTTAACCAGTAAAGGGGGAAGGGTGTTTAGTGGATAGATCGAGTACACAGCCTAAGCCCCCCAAAAAATATTGTTAAGACACTTTTTAAGTGTGCAAATGTAATTTCATGAGATAATATCAAGCGGCATTTATTTTAAAGAATGACAATTACACTTTTCAAGCAATTGTAGAAAATAATTATGCAAATAATCTGCAATCGGCAGTCATGGAAAATATGTGGTTTGATGTGGTATAATATAATATATACTGATCTAATATGAACTCAAAAAACAAGGGGGAATTTAAAGCTTTGCTCGTGTGCATCAAACAAAACTCTGAAGTTAACTTTCTCATTGTACCAACATAGTACTTTGTAAACATGACTTTGCTTCTAGGTAGACTGATAAATAAAACAGTGCCATTTTTTGTCTTTGCTGTGTTGAAAATATGTTTTGTGATTTATTTTGATCATGTTAAATAGTTTAAAGTTTGTGTGTGTGTGTGTGTGTGTGTGTATGTGTTCATGTTTATGTGGTTTATGAGGACACAAATTTGTATAATGACATGGGTATGACAGAGATATTACAATATGAAGGTGGTTTATGAGGACACTGCCTATGTCCCCGTAATTCAAAAGGCTTAAAAAACATACTAAATGGTGTTTTTTTTTAAAATCTAAAAATGCACAAAGTCTCCTGTGAGGGCTAAGTTTAGGTGTAGGGTTGGTTTAGGGCAATAGCACACACAGTTTGTTCAGTATAAAAACCATTACGCCTATGGAGAGTCCCCATAAACCACAAAAATCAACGTGTGTGTGTGTGTGTGTGTGTGTGTGTGTGTGTGTGTGTGTGTGTGTGTGTGTGTGTGTGTGTGTGTGTGTGTGTGTGTGTGTGTGTGTGTGTGTGTGTGTGTGTGTATGTTTAACACCTTGCCCTGCTGGTTACTATTAAGCTGATGAAAGTAGAGGCCATTTTCACAGAAGTGTTGAGGTTATGAGAGAGCACAGTGAGGGTTTTAACAGGTGCGATAATACATGAGTGTTTTCTAATAAGATCCCTTGAGGAACAAACAGCCATAGAGAGTGGTAGAATCCAGGCATCTAGGCCAGAGAGAGAGAGAGAGAGAAGGAAATGAGAAGTAGAAAGACCATAATGACAAATAGAAGTTCTGCAAAAGAAGTTCGGCTTTTGACAAGAAGAAAACAAGACAAATAATCTGGTCAGTGAAGCAAAGGTGTCTGAGATGATGAAAAATAGATTTTTCACCTTTTAAAACTTTCATATCATTTTCAACAAAAACAGATATTATTTTCAAAAATGCAAAAACGTTTTAATGCATTTTTGAAAAGTTATAGATCAAAACAGAAATAAAGTGAGATACATCAATGACCTGAATACATACAAAAATCGAAATATTATATTTTATATAAATATTTAAATATAAATGTATATACAATAAATGTTTTTATTTTCTTTATAAGATAGAATAGTACAGAAAGAGAGAGCGTCTATGTGATGAATCAGGTACAGTAAAGATATGCTTATTTATATTTAAAAACAACTGCATCTTAAAAATGCAGCTTTAAAGGTTTATGATCATGCAAATTGTATTTGTGATTTCATATAAGGCTTATTTTGTTGCATTCCTCAAGAGGGCAGCAGAGAAACACAAATGCACTCTGCACAATGCTGGATTTCATGGAACTCGACTCTCCTCTACTGTTATAGAGGAGATACTGCTAAAAATTATTTTCCATTACAGCTGGATTTTTTTTACCTGACTATGATATACAGATAATCTGCAGGTCTGTGCATTAATGTGTGTGATGAATACAGTGAAACCAAACAAATTCATTTCCCATTTCACTGAACACAGATGCAAGTGTATTTCCTAATATTTTTCATAATTAAGCAATTGCTAATAAAATTAACTCATCGTTGCCCCTTTTCAGTCCATCCCAAACATGTTTAGAGCTTATCTGCAATTGTCCTCTCCTGCAGCACGTCTGGAAGTTAGTGTGAAATGAATGAGTTTTGCTCAAGTCTCCTGATACTGTAGAGCGATGCCTCTCTTCATCAGTCTGAGTGTTTTCCACACCTACAGCTACACTAAACATGCTATTATCCACCCCCAACATCATATCCGTGTTGACGACTGACCCATAATCAGCTATTTACTGCTGTGATCATGTAGACAAACTCAATAAGATCAGATGTGAGGGATGTAGAGAAAGTGATAGCATTCATTAACAGCTCAAATCATCAGCATCAACACAAACATCCAAACTTTCCCTTCACTGTGCTGAAAATACAAAAAGAGATTACTTTGATTCTAAAAACTCCAATAAAAGAGAATTTAAAATACAATGTGGACAGTTGAATTACCTTTGGTTTGAAATTATAAGGGCTGAAACCTAGTGGTTTTAAGTTAAAAAGGATGACAGGTCTTGTCACAATGTTCCACAGCACATGACTGTCCACAATGTTGGCCCAATCAAATTAATTTACAACATCTCTATTAGTGTTATTAGAGCTTTAATAGTGCAATGTCTAGTTTTCTCTTGGCCAATTAAAGAATAAATGTCTTGTTCTGCTGTCAAATATACACAAGAGGGCAGCAGCAGCCCATCACCAGAAAAAGACATTAATTAGCTTAGATGCCATATTGAATTTAACTAAAATTGCATTGCAAAAAATTCTTAACTGAGTGTGCCTGTCACGTCTTGTCACAGGTAACTTATACTTGAAGTGTCAGTGTTATCACAGCTAGTGATTCATCACATTTTAAAAATGTATTTACCTTATGTGTGTTTTCAGGTTCTACGTTGGATGTGGAAATTTTCAGGATAGTGCTCATACCAGGTTATTTTATGATCTGCTGGTTTATATTCCAGATATTCAAGAAGCGGGAAGCTTTATTCTTGAGACACTCATCAGGTGGGTCAGAATAGCAGTGACATTTTCCATTTAATTTATTAAATAAATACATTCGTAGACAAAGATAAATAAACAAAAATCTGCATAGGAAACATTAAAAACCTTTCATTATCCACACCTTTACACCTAAAGAAAAAAATCATATTTTGCATTTATTTATTAAATGCATAATAATTAATATGTATATCTGGAAATAAGACACAAAGATGAAGTTCTGTGTAATTTCAGTCACTGTGCCATTGCTGTATGTAAGTTGTTGCTAGGTGGTTAAAAATTGTACTCTTCATCTTTAATGTATAAATATGGAAAAGCGTGAAAGTTCAAGAAATTTGTGGTAATATATGGCAAGTGTTCTTGTTTTTGTAAGCTTCAGTTTCTGGTCTATTGTGTACAGGATACAAGACGGCAGCAGCAGTCCATCATGAGAACACAGAGATTTCTCTGCAGCCCTGTGAGAAGGAAGAATGAAACCTGCCATCTGTCGCAAAGAGGATGTTTCTGCATCATAAACAAAAATTAAATGTCATTTTTCACACACAAAAAAATCCAACAGATGAATATTTATACAAAATGTTAATATCTAGTAGTACTGTACTAAAGATAATTTTCTAATGTACTTCTAGCAGAGTACTTAAATTAAAAACTAAGCAAATTAGCACAGACAAAAAATGGTCAGTCGTGGACTGAAGATGTTTATTTGGTGTACATTGAAAATTGAAAATTAGCAAACAAAACCCGATGACCTAGAACAAAGTTTAATATGAGTCCAGGCAATCTGGCTGCTCTAATTTCAGTTTTCTAAAAAAAGGGAAATCTTGCTCTGCAGACGTAAACACATTACTAACAAATGAAGACCTGAAACATCATTCTGTAGTGTAGGAAAAACAATTCCAAGTGTTTCAAATATGTTAAGAAAAAGAAAACCCACTACATATTGTAAATACTTGGGCAGTAAAAAGTAGATACACAGCATTTTGTGTTAAAATAAGAATATCTGACAAAATATATTTTGTTTACAAAACTTTGATACGTGAGACTACACTTAAAGCATCTGTTAAATGGTGTTTATATATTATCATACATGTCTATATTGCACGAGAGTCGTCGGAAAGCTTGGTCCTCCCCTTGGCACAGACAGAGAGGTTGTAAGTAAATCTAGTCTGTCTCGACAGGGAGTAGAAGCAAAAGATTGAATAGAAATCATACAAGCATCTTGGAGTACATGTAAGACTGAATAACACATAATACTTGGTTTTGATCTCTCTCTCCTCCATTATGTTCTGTCCATCCCTCTCTGTCTCCAGCACGGTGTCATTTCACTGGTCCCTTGATTCATACAACAATTTGGCAGCCTAGAGACAAACAGGGAATAGAAAACATAATATTATATAATATTGAGGAATCCTCTCTTAGTTATGACTAGGGCTGTGCAATACCAGGGACGGAATAATGTATGGAAGAAATTGTGCTGATTAATATTATAACTGCTGTGATACCATTTTAATAAGGTTTCACTGCTGATTGAAATATGTTATTAAAAAATAAGTCCGACAAACAGTTTTGGAGATTTTCGTCCTATTTAAACAGAATATACATAAGGCTGACATGCCTTAAGGCAATGTTTTGTGTTTTTTTTTGGCATCCGGCCAAAAAAAAAAAAATTTCACCACTAGATGACGGGCCAGAACATAGTCAAAGGATATTTTAAAATATTAATGAATGAAGATTGCAACCAGAATTGCCTGTGACTGACTGTTACAGTGTATTTTGTAACTGGTAGTGAGCTGTTACTCTGTAAAATCCTGCGACAGTCATTAACAAAAATCCGATCAGAGTATGTGAGCGGAGTGGAGCATCAATTTCCCCTCCGCGCTCCGAGCATTTATTAATAATCACTCCGCTCCCGCTCACTGATATCAGAAACTGAATAAAAATGTTTAAAAAAAGGTTATTGCGACTTTTTATCTCACAATTCTGACTTTATTTCACAGAATTGTAATTGCAATTGCAGGTTATAACGTCAGAATTGCGAGTTAAAGTCCAGTTTTGAGGGGGGGGGGGACTCATATGTTCTCAGAATTGCGAGTTTATATCTCACAATTCTGAGAAAAAAGTCACAATTGCGAGTTTGTTTGAGTTCTGACTTTATTTCTCAGAATTGCGAGTTCATATCTCAGAATTGACTTTTTTCTGAGAAAAAAAAAAGTCAGCTGTCAGCTGAAAATATTCAGAAGGAACAAATAAATTCCTTGAGAACTATAACTTTCCGCTCATGTCCACTGCAGTCATCATAGCCTTCACATTCTTTCTGATTTGAGTGATCCTTTTCTATCTAGCTAGCTAAATATGTTTAACATGTGAATTCTTGCTAAATATGCAGACACATTACAGGCTGTTGGCATGAATTGTACTCGAGATGGAGCGGTGATGGAGTGCTCTTGGAGCGAGTGAAAACCACGACGATCCGACTTTTAAAAAACTCTGCTCCTCGTTGCAGAATCACACCGCTCCACTCACATACTCTTGTTGTGAGTAGGCTAACTGTTGCTGTCATGACAGATCTATTTCAGAACCAGCCGCTATCAAAATAATCTGGCTGCGGGTGCGGGCCAGATATTATTGCTGGCGGGCCAGTTTTGGCCGCCTGTTGCCAACCACTGATTTAGGATATATTCATAATGATTTTGATAGGAATATAAAATTAAAATTAGGAATATTACAGTTACTGCAAGTATATCAAAGGCATCTCTGATGGAAAAAAATGTTTTATATATATATACACTGTATATATTTAGAAATGTATATGCATATGTATATGTAAAGAACCTTTTGTTCTTTAATATTTTGAATTGTTTTTAGCTTTATTTTTTTCTTTTTCATTTAAATGTTAAGTTTTTAAATTTTGTTGTATGCATTTGTCATTTTTATTTCATTTCTTTATTTTTAAAATGTGTATAGGTAGTATTTATAACGTTTTAGCTTTTAGTTCTGGATCTGTTTTTAATTGATTGCTTCTGTTGTCCTCATTTGTAAGTCGCTTTGGATAAAAGCGTCTACTAAATGACTAAATAATAATATTATTATATACACATACACATATGTGTGTGTGTGTGTGTGTGTAATTTCTTTTTTTTACAGTGCACTCCTTCATTCACACCTACTTTATGCATGGCTGCAAGCCAAGCAGATGCAACGCGCTTGTCATCGGCAATGTCCATGTGGAGCTGCTGTAGGTTCAGAGATCCTGGTGGCTTGTATTGAAGCACCATGCCGCTGACTCGAAGAGAACCCCCTAAAAACAGGTCAAAGGTCAGTGGTGGGGTAGCACACAAAGATTTGGGTTTATCAGATGTGATTCACACAATGCGACAGTAGCATGGTGCTTAAGTGCAACTATAATATCTCCAGCAAACATAAATTATGGGTAAACCATGAATAGCATGATGTCTTGAACACAGGAAGTCTGAGGGACCATCATAATAAACATGCACATGCAGCCGTTCATGAGACTGCCTTGCTTTGACACTGTTACTTACAGCCGTGTCACAGGAAATGAGTGCATGCGAGGTTACTTACATCATATGAAGGGAGCAACAAGGAAAACAAACTAAAATGGTACATATTTTAGACAAGGAAGAAGAAAATAAAAGAGAGAGATAGAGGGAAGCTGACCTTCAGATATTTGACTGTCCAGCAAGCTCGTGTACGAGCATATATCTTTCTCTTAATGCAGAAGAGAACCAGGAAATTAAAGAGAAGAAGAGAACGTTAAAAGAAAAGAAATATAGTGTATTCAAGTGTATGTATGCATCCTAAGAAGCTTATATAAGGAGTTTTTGAAGTCAGGTAACACGTAATTACAAAATATCTAAATAAACGGCATTTGTGTGTGAATTTAAGGTGAACTGACTTCATACATCTCTTAAAAATCACCTAGAAATTTCACTGCCAAAAACAAAAAAGACTCAATGTGAAGTTCAAGTTCAGAGAAAGGTTTGATATTTTATATCTAATACAGTGACATTCAGACATTCTTAAGTGTCCAAAAAACTACTGGGGCCACTGTATAATGTGTATATGTGAGTTGTATAGAATTAATTCAGTACTCCAGTGCAAAGTTAATAGCCATCAGCATTCAGTTAAAGAAGAAATCAATGCAGCAATAGTATATTCAAGTGAGTATCTGAAGATTCATGTGTCATATGTAAAGCTTTCAAAGAATCTCTCTCTATCATATTATCAGTATCAGATCAGGTCATGTTGTCCATCTAACATATTGTATAACAAAATAAATCTCAGCTCATAATCATATTCCTTTCCATCTACATGTAAGAATTCATATTTAAGAACGAACCCCAAGACCAGATTCATCCCCAAGACCAGATTCATGCTGAAACCTCACTTTCTTCTGAAACAGAATGGAGGCAGTAAAAGTCTTTATTGATTAGTATTACAGGAAGTTCTGAGCATCTGGAATCCACCCGGTAAAGATGCCCATGATAAGTAATTTATGACAATCTGATAGGAAGACTTAACGATGCTCTATAACAGTGGGCAGTGTGATTCCCAGACAGACGCAGCACTCGCTAATTCCAACAACAACCAGCTAGATTATTGAGGACAACTAATAAATCTACCTGGATTTATTTATTTAAATTTAAAAGTTTCCACAAAAATATTAAGCAGCACAGCTGTTTTCAATATTTATACTAATCACAAATGTTTCTTGAGCAGCAAATCAGCATATTAGAATGATCTCAGTTTAAAATCATTCAAAATTCAGCTTTGCATCACAGGAATAAATTACATTTTAAAATACATTCAAATAGAAAACATTTGCATTTTAAATCACACAAATGCAGCTTTAGCTACCATGATGATTCCTTCAAATGTCTTTTAAAAATTGTACTGACCCCAAACTTTTGAATAGTATTTTAGGTCGCTTTGGATAAAAGCGTTGATCAGATGCATAAAAGTAATGTAATGAAACTTTTCAGAGAGGTTTTTAGCATCATGTGTAGTCAGTGCTAACAAATGTGCTAAACTCACTAAAATGTTTTTGCTCCTGTTTTTTTGTCATTACATTTGGCTAGTGTCAAAAGACACACAAAAAAAACAATGTTTGTATTGCTGTGAAAAGTTTGTCCACACAGAGCCTCACCTCCTGGGGTTGAGCCCTCAGTCAACACCTGCATACTGGAAATGCGAGAGAGCTCCACCTCAAAGTGACTCTCACCATCTAGGAAGAGATATCTGATAGAAAAAAAGAGAGAGAGATTCAAGACAGGATAGATCACATTTAAAGAGGTACATTTATGGGTTCTTACATGCATACCTGTGATTATTGGACAAACGGCAGACCATAGTCTCTGATTTCTCTGAGGAATCCACACTGACCAGGAAAGTTCCTCCTACAATGCAAGGTTATAAAAGGCTGTAAGCTTCTGTGTGGAAAGAGCTCATGAATGTTTACAGCACCAAATTAGAAGTGCACCATTCACTTCAGACACACTGCATTAATAAACATCAATGTTTGCAGATGAAATAGGCATGCATAAAATTAAAATAGGGCAAATGAGCATGCAAAATTAATATTTGATATGGGAAGAGTCTGTTAAATATTTAAAAAAAATTGAAAATCTATAAATAGTACCAATATATCATGCATTCCTAGCTGTGTTTTACCTGATTCCATCAGAACAACCTTTGCCAAACACACACTCATGCAAACACAGAGACTAAATTTTGTCAATTTTGTTTCCAGCTGCATTTTAATTGAGTCTCAGGTAAAGGATTACTCATTAAGTCACGTGTATACAAAATTAAGCTACTGGATGAGTTACGTAACATTCATACTGGAAGCTCTCCATGGCCTTTACTTAGCAACATCATAAACTTCAATGAGTCTGCGATTGGAAAAGTGGATACAAGTGTGTCAGTGGTTTCAAGTTAAAAGCATTCGAGTGTGTGTTTGTTCAACCCACCGGCAGTGAGCACTTTAAGCTGTTTGTCATAAAACTCCACCTCTTTCTGTGAGATGAGGCTGCACTCCGCACACTGCCTCACCGGATCCACAAAACACATCCTGGGAAGAGCCACTTTCTGACTGCAGCATTTATCACAGAAACACCGACCGCAGCGCCGACAGTGATGCTGGCATACGCAGAAGAAACTCTTAGTGCTTTAAATCCATCACAATTCAATCAAACACACAACAGCTACGAAATAATAAAGCATTAAACATAGCATGAGCAAATTAAAGAGACAGTTCACCCAAAATGAAAATTCTATAATTTACTCAAAACAAAAAAATTAGGCAACACTTTATTTTACGGTTACACTTATTAGTTGCTTATTAGCATGCATATTATTAGAATATTAGCCATGTATTAGTGCTAATTGAGTTTATTCTACATCCCTAATCCTACCAACACTTAAACTTAACAACTACCTTACTAACTATTAATAAACAGCAAATTAAAAATGTATTGAGGGAAAAGTTGTAGTTAATAGTTAATAACAAGTGTTACCTATTCTAAAGTGTTACCAAAAATTACTATGGAAGTCAATGCTACAGTCAACTGTTCAGTTACCGACATTCTTCAAAATATCTTCTTTTGCACTTAATGGAAGAAAAATATCAGTTTTGGAACAACACGAAGGTGAGTATATGATGAGAGAATTGTTATTTCTTGCTGAACTATCCCTTTATCAAACATTAATAAGTGATATTACCAAAATCACAATAACAGTATGATAAATTTTAGCCTATATCATGTCTACTAATACTCTAAAGATTGGTAGTTGACATGTAGTTGCAAAGTTACTTAGTATAATGTCTAAAGTGTTATCTTTGAACAAAGGGGATTTAACTATTTGATGTATGTGAACTAATATATATATATATATATATATATATATATATATATATATATATATATATAGTAATTTTTTGGTAACACTTTAGAATAGGTAACACTTGTTAACTATTAACTACGACTTTTCCCTCAATAAATTCTTAATTTGCTGCTTATTAATAGTTAGTAAAGTAGTTGTTAAGTTTAGGTAGGATTAGGGATGTAGAATAAGGTCATATATATATATATATAACAATAATAATTATATATATAAACAAAGAATAATTGATTGACTTCTACTTCCAGTAGAAGTCAACCAATTACATTTTTCAGGAGTTATTGTAGGGATGTGACAAAACTGCATGAACAGTGACAAAATATGGCAAATGCCAAAATGAGGGACACCCACATACAGGCACATATATGTTGTTGTTGTTTTTTTCAACTCAAATTGTCAAAAGCCATTTTTCCATCAATTGATCCCATTTGTAAACAGATTTTCAAAAGTTACACACAAAGACCATCAATAAAACTAGGACATCCAGATGTAGGAAAGGCCACTTATGAGCAACAATACAGCCACTTGTCAACTTCAAATTGAACGGGGACTTGTCACTTGAAATTACTCCTGACACATGATGGGTCCATGCGCTTACCTTCCTGGTGATGAAGTCAAACTTAATGTCACACTGCATACATCTGGGGCACTAAGAGAGGATAAGAATGAAAAATAACCTAAATTCTTTAAACGCCCTTAATAGCACAAATATAAGAAAAATCAAACACATTCATAACTCTATATGTTGCACAAGTCAATAACATTTCATAAGAAAATTGCTTTGTAATTGATTAACATGCTTGCATAGTATAGTACAGCTTTGTGCTCCTCCCACGAAGATCAAAATCAAATCGTTTTGACTTATTTCACATTTTAAAGTAGAGCTATGTGGGTCAAGGTACTGCACCAGAAACATTCAAATGCACACTGCATTACTACAAGGCAAAAAAAATGCAGTGTGGGAAATTGTTTTCTAAACTCATGTAAAGTTATTTCAGATCTTCTGTCTAGACCAGGGATCCTCAAATCTGCAGAGATTAACTCTAACACCTGAGCTGCTAATCAGAGTCTTCAAGATCATTAGAAAATCACAGGTAACGTTAGGTGAGTTTGATCAGGGTTGGAGCTGAACTGAAAGATTTGAGGAGCCCTGATCTAGACCAAGTAAAGCATGGTAAAACGTATTATGTATCACATAAATGAGTGCAACAGTGCCTGTCTACCTTAAGAGGCCTTGGTTCTGTATTTAGGAATTTCTTAAAACGTTTGTAAATCATTACAAACTTAGTAAAAAATTATAATAATAATGAGAAAATCGGACCGTGTCTGGTAGCCATAGACTTAAATAGTATCTGTCTATCAGCAACTGCTTGTTTGGTTACTAATATTCTTCAATTTTTTTTTTTGTTTTTTGTGTTCAACAGGAGAAAGAAACTCATACAGGTTTGGAACGACATGAGGGAAAAAATGACAAAATATTAAAAGTGTACTATTATTTATGCATTTGTGAGTGAGCGCTTTCTGCATACCTCCGAATATTATTATTAAGTGGGCGTTACCTAATATTTGACAATCGCTTTTGCGCCATACAGAAGCATTGCACAAAGTTTGTTTCATGACAAACGTCCCAAATATCAACCATTTACCCCTATGAAGAGTTCACATTGTGGTTGCACAGATGCTCGCTCATATACTCTAAAAACCACAGCGATGCATTCATTTACATGCATCTGAGATCAAATCTGTTCAAAAGATTCAAGTCTTGTCATCTTTTTTGTTTATAACACCATAAGAGAAACTTACTAAATATTTTCCACTGGCTCTTGAGCAAACAACGCCCAAAGATAGAGACAGACCAACCACAGCATCATCATAGCCATAATCTGTGTTCAATATTCATTACCTCTTTGTCCGGAACCCACTGCGGCTCATCCAGAGAGAACGGACTGGTGAAAGCGCCGTTCTCCGGAACCATGCGGAGTCCGCTCGGGCTCCGGACCAGCTTTTTGCCGTCAGGCACCGCGGACATGTTTGTGTTTATGAGTGCGCAGCTGCTGCTGTGGAGAAGAACAGCACAGACATCAGCAGCACCACCAGTCACACAGACACACCTTCAGCATAAGAGTCCTTCATCTCACTAGAATAATAATAATACCTTAAATATTAGCATCTAAACACAATATACAGTTTTTCCTTAATCCTAACTATGTTTTGTATTGTCCATCTAAAGAGGCCTGAAAAAAGTATTTAGTAGCCTATATTATAAAAAAAAAATCCTGAATGCCAAAATACATCAGATTAAAGCCAAGTGAAACATTAAAATAAGCCAATACTTCAAATAAATGTTTTATTTTAAATACGCCTTTAAAAAACGAGGGACACACATAGAAGTATAAGAGTCCTCGATTTTAAAATAAAAGTCCTCTTGATTATTTTATTATTATTATTAGTATTATTAACGACGACGACAAAATGCACACAGTTTAAAAAGATGTGATCTGTGCAATGCCCCGGCTTTCATTACAGGTGCTGTCCATTTTTATTAACACGTTTTTTTTTAATTTTTGAAAAATTCTCAACGCTTTTAAAATGTCCAATAAAAGGAAATATCGTACTTGTAATTGAATATCGATTTATTTATTTTATTATATTTTTTTTAAATATTTCAATTTGTCGGGGGGGTCTGATGTGCTTTATCAGAAGTGATCTCGGTGTTTGTCCGAGCGCAATGAAAGTGCCACCGTGGCCTTAAGAAGACAAACCCATATTATTATTTCAGTGTAGCGGTTCGTGTTTGTCTTGACCTGCATAGCAGTGTGTGTTCAGATGTAAATACACACTAGCGCGCTGTCGGTATAACATACATGTATTCAAGTGTGTTTTAGTGTTAAGTGTTCAATCTGGATCACCGCAGAGGGAAGAGAGAGGAGATCTCCAGAGCAAAACTCCTCCTGTCCAAAAACAACATGTTCTCCAAATTCACCTCCATCCTGCAGCACGCCGTCGAGGCGGTAAGAGCTTTTAAAACTACATCTGACCGTATTTAAAGACTGTTTGACTAGGAAAATGAGAAGGTGAGAGTCGGTTAGTTCCGATATGCTGAAGGCCTGTTAGCCAACATATGAGCTAACAGCTTATGTAATAAATAACATGACAGACAAAACCTCTGAAACTGTTTTAACTGTCTCCTCACCTGTGTTTAAGGGTGTGTGTGTCCGCTCGATTGTCGTTTATTGAGTTTTAATGATTGATCGGGACATATTAAGCCTTTGTTTGCTGTGTATTTTTGCAGCTGTGCTAATCTTCCGCAATTCTTGGCTGTTTTTGGCTAAAGGTCTTCCTGTACGCGAAGCTTTTGGGGTTTAATCAATTTAAAGTGATATTTTATAAGACATTTTGGTTATATTATATAATGTGAAATGTACATTAACTAATCAGCGTTAGCCAGTTAGCATGCTAGCAGCTCATTTGCAGGATGTAAACAAAGCAGCAGTTACTATGACACGCGTACAAATGTATGACTATCTTTACATTACTTTACATCTAAATGCACATATTCACACACATTTATGTACATATTCCCCGGAAAAATAAAAACAGTGTATTTTGTTAATGCATATACACAGTGTCCCAAAAAGCGTTTCATACACACAGTTGTATAAATGTCATAACATTAGATGATAAAATGTCAACACAGTTTGCATTTATTTGAAAGATAGATCGCTTAAGTACTTTTTTTAATGAAAAATATTTCTCAAAAAGACGTTTGTTAGGTTCTAAACAACAGATACATTGTTAAAAATGAAGATAAAACGTATTGTGACACATTTGTTGGTTGAAATGTTAGTGAATCATGTTCATAATTTATTGTGTGCCATCATTTTGTGAAATTGCGGCAAAATTACTTAATGCAGCTGTTAAATTCAGCAAAACAGTTAAAAGTAGCTGGCAAAAAGTTCTGTAAATGTTTCAAGTTTACTTTATTTATATAGCACATTTAAAACAGCCACGAGACTGACCAAAGTGCTTCACAAAAGATACAGCATCATAAAGTAATTAAAACAAGCAATCGGATTAAAACAAAGAACCCGAATAAAACACTACCAGAAAAATTATAATAAGCAGGAATATAAACCTAATAAGCCATGGAAAGCAGATGGGTTTTTAAAAGAGACTTAAAAATGGTCAAACTCGGGGCCATTCGAATTTCCACTGGCAGGTCAGGACCAATTACCGAGAAGGCACGGTCACCTCTACGTTTAAGTCTGGAATGTGGAATTAAAAGAAGATTCTGGTCACCAGATCTTTAGCTTCTTGAGGGGATATACTGATGCAACAGTATATCCCCTCAAGTCTTGAGGCAGCATTTTGGATCAACTGAAGACGGGCAATTTGGGCTTTAGAAATGCCACAGTATAACGAATTACAATAATCAAGACGTGACGTGATAAAAGCATGCACCGCCATCTCCAAAGTCTTATCAGTAAGGAAATTTTTGCAAGTATGACGAAAACTGGACCCAATTCCTGTAGAAATGTGTTTGTCGAATTTTAATGAGTCATCCAAGATAACGCCCAGATTCCGTACCTGCGGGGACCTAAAAGCCGATAGGGATCCCAAGTCCAAATTAAATGCTTTCATATGTTCTGAAGGGCCAAAAACAATTACTTCAGTTTTCTCCTTATTTAAGGATAAAACATTTTGAGATAACCAGGATTTAACCTCATCTAAACAGGATGAAAGAGCAGTCATGGCCAGTGGATCACTTGTTCTAAAAGGTAAATAGATTTGAGTATCATCGGCATAAAAGTGAAACGACACCCCATGCTTTCTAAAGATAGATCCCAGAGGTAGCATATATAATGAAAATAGAGAGGGGGTCAAAATCGAGCCTTGCGGAAGGCCACAGGGGAGAGAAGCAGAAGATAAAAATTCTCCTAACCTAACCACAAATTTCCAGTCAGATAAAAATGACTGGAACCACTTTAGAACTGTGCCAGAGAGACCCACCCAAGATTTCAGTCTATTAATTAATACAGAATGGTTAATGGTGTCGAAAGCAGCTGATAGATCTAAGAGAACGAGGACCACAGAGTCACCCGTATCAGTTGCTAAATAAATGTCGTTTAACACTCTCAGAAGGGCAGATTCAGTAATGTGGGCAGCCTTAAAACCAGATTGAAAGTGCTCAGAGTATTTACAGCAAGGAAAGATTGAAGTTGAAGAAACACAATCTTTTCCAAAACCTTGGAAATAAATGGTAAAACAGAGATGGGGCGATAATTTTTTTAAAACTGACAAATCGAGTGAAGGCTTCTTGAGGAGAGGTGTGACAGTTGCCACTTTCAGATAAGCAGGAACCACCCCAGTTAAAAGACACTTATTTAAACCGAGTCCAACCGAGTCAACTATAGGGTGGATAACATCATATGAAGAAAAGGAAGGTTTCAACTTGGCAATAGTTTCACTGAGTGACTGAAGGGAGACCGGTTCAAAGACATCCCAGGATACAGACAACTGTGGGGTGGCAGCTCAATATGGGGAGTATGAGTTACCAATCCTAGTTTAACTACTTTATCCTTAAAAAACCTCGAGAAGCTTTCAGAAAGAGCAACAGAGGCAACAGACATAGTATTGACTGGGGGATTAACAACAGAATTGATAACGGAAAACAAGACTTTAGGTCTAGACTGATTATGTAATATTAAATTTGAAAAATAGGTTGCCTTATCCGATTTGGCGGCTCTCTGATAAGTCAATAAACTGTCTTTGAACAACTGTAGTGAGATGTATAGATTGTCCTTCTTCCATTTATGCTCAGCCTTTCTACAAGCTTGCCTTAGCAAAAGTTATTATTTTGAGAAAAGCAACATTTGTTTGCAGGGGACACTTGATTTTTATTCATTTATTTATTATTTATAAATGAAATACAGTGACCTTCAGACGTAAACGTCCAGATCTTTCAGGGACCATTGCAGTATATTGTATCATACTAGACACATATATACTTTGTTGCTGTAAAATGCATATATCATATAGTAGGCATTTATATTTTTATGATTGTTTTGTTATTCAGCTTGCGCCGTCACTACCATTGCAAGAGGACTTTGTCTATCATTGGAAGGCCATCACACATTATTACATAGAAACCTCAGGTAAGAGATGCAGTGATAGTCAGTCTTGCTTATTGGGCTTTTTTCTTCTTTTTTTACACCAAAGAACCATATGTCATCATCATCTGTTCATGTTTTTGTAGATGACAAAGCCCCAGTGACAGACACCAACATTCCCTCCCATCTGGAGCAGATGCTGGATATTCTGACCCAGGAGGAGAGGGAGAGAGAGTCAGGAGAGACGGGACCCTGTATGGAGTATCTTCTCCATCACAAGATCCTGGAGACGCTCTACACACTGGGCAAAGCAGATGTGAGTGTTTTACTTAGAATTAGTGCTGGTTTCTATCAGTTGAAGACTTGTAAATATTAGGAATGTCATCTAATTACATTTTTGTTTAGAAGGCTCTGATCCAAAACCTTCTTATGCAGCAACTGAAATTAAACCTCAAATGATCAATTTGGGGCTCTCGCACACTCAACAATTTGTTTCAGTAGAGTTTTCCATGAGCGTAATCATGCCTAAATTTTAGAACAGCTTTGTGTCATTTACGTTTATGCAATACTTAAAATTGCAGCCTAAAATTCACTAGGTTTTGGAACAGAGCAAAGAGACTTTTCTAAATTGTGTGGCCAGTGAGACTTACTCATTTACTGTGAGTCATCATGTTTAGTAAGAGAGACTGTCAGTTGCTTTGACTCAATAGGAAAATAACTCCTGGCTGTGTAAAACAGAATGCAGAGCTGTTAAGAGGATTTATATTAAAAGAGAAAGTGAATCATTCTATATGTACAACTGCAATATTGTAGCTCATCATTTATTTTAGGAATCTAAATAGGAATCAATGCAGTTCTATGGTTGAGTTGACTGTTGATTAGCTAAATAACACCTGTATTTTTTTAACACATATTTTGATTCAGATTGTTATAAAATGGATAGTTCTAATTCTAAATGCTGATTTGGTGAGCTGTGTTCAAAGCTGTTGTTAAATTTTGGCAGATGCACACCTGTGACCGCACTATTAATTCTAGAATATATTATGTTGTTTGCTGGGCATTAACCATTCAGTGGCATAGAACATCCATCCATATCCATCCATCCATCCATGAAACAAAATTAGCGTAGCTGCTGTTCCATCTAAGCAAAAATGATTTCTTCAACCCAAGATAAAGAATAATAATTATGTACATTTGATCAGATATAACTGCAGTACAAGATTATAAGATGCATTATGTGAATGCTTGGCTAAAGAGATGTGTTTAATCTAGATTTAAACAGATAGAGTGTGTCTGAACCCCGAACGTTATCAGGAAGGCTATTCCAGAGTTTGGGAGCCAAATGTGAAAAACCTCTACCTCCTTTAGAGGATGATTACAATGATTTCTGAAGGATCATGTGACACTGAAAATTGTCATGATGCTGAACATTTAGTTTTTCAATCACATTAATAAATTACATTTTAAAATATTTAAATAGAAAAAAAGTTAAATTGCAATAATATTTTACAATATTACTGTTTTATTGGATTTTTGTTTGACTAAATGCAGCTTTGGTGAGCAAGAGGCTTCTTTCAAGGACATTAAAAATCAAACGACTCCAAACTTTCGAATGGTGGTGTAAACTAAATGATTGTAAACTAAATGGTTTTCTTATTACCTGTGAATCGTTGATCGAAGTATCAGTAAAGCGAGAATTAAAGTTTTGTTTGTCTCCTGTGTGCTCCTCGTCAGTGCCCTCCTGGAATGAAACAGCAGGTTCTGAGTTTCTACACCAAGCTGTTGGGTCGAATTCGCCAACCACTCCTGCCTCACATCAATGTGCACAGACCTGTACAGGTGATCAGGATTAGTTTTAAACTCTTTGCACTTTAAATGTAAAAAATGTCTTGAATGTTTAAGCAACCATGATTGTGTTTCCTCAGAAACTGGTCCGCCTGTGTGGCGAGGTTCTGGCTGCTCCTACAGAGAATGAAGAGATCCAGTTTCTGTGTACTGTCTGTGCCAAACTAAAGCAGGACCCTTACCTCGTCAACTTCTTCCTTGAAGTGAGTGATTGAGAGAGATGGGATCTGCTTGTGTAGGCAGCATATAGGCACAGTGGCTAAATCTCCCATTGGCATGTCTTCATGTGTATCTCCAGAATAAGAACAAAAAGTTGGATGCTGCTAAAGGTGGTGGAGCTGATTTGGTGAAAGAGGATCCATCTTCTCCAGATACGGGACAGAACCAAAACCAAAATCCCAGTTTGGTCACATCTGCACTGAAAGAAGCAGCAGCCTGTCAAGCCACCAGCCCAGGGGAAGCTAGTCCATCCTCCGTCCACACTACACTGCCAAACAACGACAACTACAACCTAGTCAGCTCACTTCTTAACCTCACTAAGAGTCCAGTAAGTGTAGCTCTTAGTCTCTGACACAAGACAAGCTGTCCTAATGAATTTGATTCTATGAGTATTAACTGATCTGTCTCTTTCTCAGGATGGGCGTATTGTGGTGAAGGCATGCGAGGGTCTGATGCTGGTAGTCAGTTTGCCTGAGCCAGCTGCAGCCAAATGCCTCACAGAGAACACCGAACTCAGTCAACTTCTAACGGACCGGCTGGCACAGTTCTACCGGGCCCTTCCCCAGTCCATGGACCCTCTTGACATTGAAACTGTGGAGTCTGTAAACTGGGGGTACATGATTTTCTAAAAATAAATAGATTTTTTTATATAAATAGTTTTTAATATTAAAATTTTTTAATCTGTATTTTTGTATGTATTTATAAAAATAGTATAATATTATTATTATTATTAGGGATGCACGATATTATCGGACTGATATCGGAATCGGCTGATAATGGCTTTAAATGTAAATATCGGCATCGGCCCGATATAAAAAATTATGCTGATATGTCTTCCCGATAAGAAGAATGGGTTAACTCGCATGTGCTCAGGGTGTATAAGTTCTTGTTAAAAATATTTTGCTCAATTTCTGCACAGGAGAGACTTGGTGTTGTTTCCAAACAAAAGGAAATATATCGGCATATTGGATATTGGCAAAAATCCAGTATCGTGCATCCCTAATTATTATATATCTTTACTGTTTATTATTATATTTTTACCAAACAGACATTCTTGCCAGTTAGATTTAAAATGTTTAATGCAAGAAGTAAAATGCATATAACATTTCAACTAAATATAAAATGTAATGTTTTATGCATGTTTTCTACTTTTAAATAAAAAAACTAAACAATTAAAATAGCTGTACCACTGCTTAATGCATTTAGATCATTGTGATCATTATGATGATGATTTATTTTTATTGCCAGCAAAATCATCACAAAAATATTATGAATATTTACTATATTGCCTAAGATACATGGAACTGATGTGAATGTTTATTGAGAGTCTGTGTGTATTTGTAGGTTGGATGTGTATAATCTAAAAGAAGATGCTGCAGCTTTTGCAGGCAAACGTGCTCTTATTTCTTTCCTATCGTGGCTGGACTATTGTGATCAGCTCATCAAAGAGGCACAGAAGGTAAAGACAATTCAATCAAAAACGAGTAAACATCGAGTCATGCTCAAACTGTCTGTATACAAATTGCAAGAACATATAAAAGGATATTTTTGTCTAAATCAGATGATGAAAATTTACAGATTGAGGAGTTTTTGTAACATGTTTGTGTTTTGCTCCTCTGTAACGTTAAGACGGCTGCTACGGTTCTGGCCCGGGCCGTGAGAGAGCGTTTCTTTGTTGCCGTAATGGAGCCTCAGCTAATGCAAACGTAAGCTATCTCAGGTTTGTTTACTAGTCTCACATTCTTTTGCAATTACACCAGCAAACTGTCTCCTTTCTCACATACGTTTTTTCGTACTTTCTCATTTTTGACTCATTGCAGGTCAGAGGTTGGCATTCTGACTTCAACAGCCCTGTTAAACAGGATCATCAGACAGGTGACATCAAAAGCCCTGCTTCAGGAGACCATTTACTTCCTGTTGGGAGAGGACACAGGACCAGAGACACCTGCCGGCATTACCCAGCATCCCCTGAGACACAGACTCATAGAACATTGTGACCACTTGTCAGATGAGGTAGCCCTGGCTGCCATGACTGTGTTAATCAAATAATTTCACATGTATTTAAAAATCATAGAAACTATTAAAGTCTTAGAGTAGTTGGAAATACTAAATTTTATAGAATATAAATATTTGTGACTACAATTTTATAGATAAGTTTCTGTAAAATAAGTCACATTGTCATTGGATGATAACTCATTATAGATCTTCTGCTGCATTTTTTTTATGTTTTTATATTCATGTAGTTCTGTGTCTGGTTGTAGATAAGCATCATGACCCTGCGACTCTTTGAGCATCTGCTGCAGAAACCATGTCAGCACATTCTGCAGAACCTGGTGCTGCGCTGCTTGGAAGAACGCAACTACACAGAAAACAAACAGCCAGAGGAACGAGAGGAGCGCGAACACATGGAGAACGGCCAACCGCATGATGCCGTGTAAGAGCTGCTACCTCCACTGCTGCTAAACATCCAGCTCGTTCTGGTCGATGTGTCTGCATGAACACGCAAGATCAAAGTGCACCGCAATTTCTGAATGAATAAAACCTAATTGCATGCCAACCAAAGTGATACTTTTTAAATGTTTTTTGGTCGTGGGTGTTGTATAATGATACTGTTTGTGAAGGGATTTAGAGGTTTTGAGTAATTAAAGGTGAAGTGTAATTTTTATTTTTTTTGTGTAAAGACTTTTGAATCATAATATAAGTTATAATGTAAGCCATTTGTAGAGTGACTTTAGCACTGAGTCTCTGTGACACTGTAACAATGCTCTGTCTGTTTGAGCGTGCATTATAACATACCAACATTACCCCGACCAATGCACTGAATTTAAGACAGAATTAGCTCTTTGGCGATCAATGGTAAACAGGGAGAGTGTTTGGGAAGTGTCAAATTACACACTTTACCATTACCTTTAAATGAATGCATAATACAACAGCATTTCATGCTTTGAGAAATGAACGAGCAAGCAATAGTACATTCAGACTGATTCAGCTTTTGTTCTGAATCACAAACTGGAGAGGATTGCTGATAACAGCATTTAAAAGACACGGTTCAAGAAGTAGTTGCATTTGTTAGCAATAATAATCTGAATAAACAATTCTTCCAAATAAGTCTAATTTATCAAAAATGTGCCAGACATGAATCCATAGTCACTCATTAATATAAATGGGACTATGTTATGAAAACTATATTATGATGGCATTGCACTACACTTTATTCCTTTAATAATTTTGCTGTAGTGGTGCTTTATACTGTAGTATACTTGATTTTTGTTCTTTGGTCATCTCTTGTGTATCCTCAGAGATCAAAACCGCTTTATTTGTGAGATGTAGCATGCATGTAATCATCTAATTATATTGCTTTGTGTTGTTTCCCCAGAGATCTTGAAGAAGACCCGCTGTTCTCAGATCTTTCCCCTGATAGCAGACTCTCCAGCTCTGATTGGTTAAGCTGCTCTCCGCCACCAAGCACAGAACACACAAAGCATGATGGGAAGACGGAGGTTCACAAAATAGTTAACAGGTACCGCAGGACGCCCTTCCATGACACATCTGACCTGCTGTGATGTGTGATTTATAATTTTGTGACTAGATAAAAATTTCCCAGATAAAAATTTAGTGTGCTTTTCCTTTAGTTTCCTGTGTTTGGTGCCTGATGAGGCAAAATCATCCAATCAGGTTGAGGGCACAGGCTATGACACCTACTTGAGAGATGCACACAGACAGGTGAGAAATAAATCAAATAAGAAGAACAAAATAGTAAATATTCGATATATTCCACAGCTTTAGTTAACCAATTCTTTACGACTGTTAGCTCTCGTACAACGTGATAATTAGATAATTTTACAAATGTGACGCTGGACCACAAAACCAGTCATAAGGGTCATTTTTTTAAACTTGAGATTCATGCATCATCTGAAATAAATAAACTTTCCATTGATGTAAGGTTTGTTAGGATTGGACAATATTCGGCCGAGATCCAACTATTTGGAAATCTGGAATCCGAGGGTGCAAAAAATTCTAAATATTCCGAAAATCGCCTTTAAAGTTGTCCAAATTAACTCCTTAGCCATACATGTTACTAATCAAAAATTAAGTTTTGATATATTTATGGTAGGAAATTTACATAATATCCTAATGATTTTGGGCATAAAAGAAAAATCGATAATTTTGACCCATACAATGTATTTTTGGCAATTGCTGCAAATATACCCGTGCAACTTATGACTGGTTTTGTGGTCCAGGGTCATAAATTAAGTAAATATAAAATCAGCACTCTGGTGTTACTTATACAGAATTTCTATATAATATTTGTATTTTATTATTTGACGTTTTATATAAATCTTTGATTATTTTGAATATATTTTGTTCATTCATGGGATTAAGTTATTAATAAAATAATTGCCAAATGAAAGTGTGCTACAATTATTATAAGATTTATTATAATACATTAAAGACTAAAAAAAGGTTTGGTGGTGCTCTGTTTATTTGAGCATGCATTGCAACATACTAACATTGTCACAACCAATGGAGTGAATGTATCTGTTTGGCAACCAATGGCGCGATTATAAACTAATTATTATAATGTGACATAAATCGTTGTGAATTTGTTATTTCCTAATCACATCAGAAGTTTGCTGTGAATGTGTTTTGTTTGTTTGTTTTGTTTTTTGGGGGGATGCATATTCAAATACTCTTGATGTGACACTGCTGTTGCTAATATAGTATTATTGCTGCATTGTCTTTTTTGATATGTTCCTGTTTAAATGTGATTATCATCATATTTGATTGTATGTTGACAGTTTCGGGACTATTGTGGAGTTTGTCAGAGGTGGGACTGGCGTAGCAGTCCAAAGCCCTTTGAGAAGTGTAATCTGGACAGTCCTTTTTTCGAAGGACACTTCCTCAAAGTCCTGTTTGACAGAATGGGGCGAATCCTCGATCAGGTGTGTGAACCTAAGATGTTTACTGATTTGTGTGACAACATGACAAAAAGGCATCACAAAAGTTGTTAGTACTAGTGCACTACTGCACTATATCCCAAATCTATATATATGTAGCCTCAAAAGATATGGAATATAGTGCAAAATCATGTACTACTTCTATCATACTTGTATGGTGTTATTTTCGTTTTAGTGCATTTTATTTTTGTTTAAGCAATCCTAAAGTCAGTTTTGGATGCCCTGCTGATGTCTCTCTTGGTCTCTCTGTCTCCATCCAGCCGTATGATGTTAATCTGCAGGTGACGTCTGTGTTGTCTAAGCTGTCTCTGCTGCCTCATGCTCATCTTCACGAGTACCTGCTGGATCCATACATTAACCTGGCGCCGGGCTGCAGGTCTCTCTTCTCAGTCATCGTCAGGGTACGTCTGCTGTCCTCCACACTGAATCACTACTGTAAACACTATTAGTGCCAATCAAAATGATCCTAGCTCTGCAGTTTTCAAAGAGCCCTTTTTAATGTACTTCATATAGACTGTATGTTAATCATACAGCACTACAGTCATGGACAAAAATTTCGGCACCCTTGCAATTCTGTCAAAAAAATGCAACACTTCTCTCAGAAAATAGTTCCAATTGCAAATGTGTTGGTATTCACGTGCTTATTGTTTTTGTTTGCACTGCAACAACACAAAAAAACTGAGAAGAAAAGTATTTTTCACACAGAACTCAAAAATGGACTGGACAAAATTATTGGCACATCGTCAAAATTGTAAGAAATAAATGCTTTTCAAGCATGTGATGCTCCTGTAATTTGTATTTAGACACACCTGTGGCAAGTAACAGGTGTGGGCAATATAGTAATCACACTTGCAACCAGTTCAAATGGAGAAAAGTTGACTCAACCTTTGTGTTGTGTGTCACACTGAGCATGGAGAAAAGAAAGAAGTGTAAAGAGTTGTCTGAGGATTTGAGAGAAAAAATTGTGGAAAAACATGGACAATCACAAGGCTACAAGTCCATCTCCAGAGATCTTAATGTTCCTGTGTCCACTGTGCGCAATATCACCAAGAGGTTTACAGTCCATGGCGCTGTAGCTAACCTCCCTGGACGTGGACGGAAGAGCAAAATTAATGAAAAATTACAACGAAGGTTTGTTCGAATGGTGGATAAAGAACCCTGATTAACTTCCAAACAAATCCAAGCTGATCTGCAGACACAGGGTACAACAGTGTCAGCTCGCACTATCCGTCGACATCTGAATAAAAAGGGACGCTATGGTAGGAGACCCAGGAGGACACCACTGCTGACACAAAGGCATAAAACTGGAGTTTGCCAAAACTTATGTGACAAAACCACAATCCTTCTGGGAGAACGTACTGTGGACAGATGAGACAAAAGTAGAGCTTTTTGGTAAAGGACATCATGGCACTGTTTACAGAAAAAGAAATGAGGCCTTCAAAGAAAAGATCACAGTCCCTACAGTCAAACATGGTGGAGGTTCAAAGATGTTTTGGGGTTGCTTTGCTGCTTCAGGCACTGGATGCCTTGACTGTGTGAACGGTATCATGAAATCTGATGATTACCAAAGAATTTTGGGGCGCAACGTAGTGGCCAGTGTCAGAAAGCTGCGTCTTCACCAGAGGTTATGGGTCTTCCAGCAGGACAATGACTCAAAACACACTTCACAAAGCACTCAGAAATGTTACAAACAAAGCGTTGGAGAGTTCTGAAATGGCCAGCAATGAGTCCAGATCTGAATCCCATAGAACACCTGTGGAGATCCTTCAAATCTAAATGACCTGGAGCAGTTTGCAAAAGAAGAGTGGTCCAAAATTCCAGTAGAGACGTGTAAGAAACTCATTCATGGTTACAGGAAGCAATTGATTTAAGGGGGTGCTACAAAATATTAAGTTACGGGTGCCAATAATTTTGTCCAGTGCATTTTTTGGGTTCTATGTGGAATTGTATCAGATTTGACTTTTCTTCTTTGTTTTTTTGTGGTGTTCCACTGCAAACAAAACAAATAAACGTGAGTACCAAAACATTTGCAACTGCAAAAATTTTATGAGAGAAGGGTTGCATTTTCTGACAGAATTGCAAGGGTGCTGATATTTTTGGCTATGGCTGTATATAATTACTCGTATCCTTTGATTATGATGACCATATTAGATTGTTATGGCATGGTTCTGACTCTGACAGGATTCATTTAGATTTAGATTTAGAATTTTTTTTCTTTAGAAACTGTTTAACGTATTATTTATATGGATGCTTTGATCAGGTGGTTGGCGATCTGATGTTGAGAACTCACCGCATTCCTGATTTCACCCCTAAACTCCTTTTGGTGAGGAAGAGACTTCTGGGACTAGAGCCAGAGGGGATGAGGTAAGGCTTAGATGCACAAAAAATGCAATTTTCAATTTTGTATGCATAAAACAGTGTTAATGTTTCTTAATCTTAAAGCAGTGTGACTATATTGTGATTCAATATATGAACATTTTATGTATTGTGCAGCCTCAAAATAGATTACTTCTTTGAGTATCTGTTTTTCTGTGATAAAGAGGTTCATCTTTGTCTTACAGCGTTGATCATGTGACGTTGCTCGAGGGGGTGATTGTTCTGGAGGAGTTCTGCAAAGAGCTTGCAGCTATCGCGTTTGTGAAGGTCCATGCGTCTGCCTCCACTTCCCCCTGATCCTCTCACCACTGTGCACAGGACACAAACAGATGAATAAACAGACGAAAGGGGGCGGATGACACCGGAACGACAAACCCTACTGTACTCATCCCTCAGCGCAGACTGCTGCCTGCGGCAGGACTCGCATTCAAGGATGTTTCATTTGCGTTATCTCTGGGATGTTTCCATAACTCTGACTGAGCTTGCTGTTCTAAAGGCACTGGAGAGGAGAATTTCGTAATGAGAATTGTGACTCTCGTGGAACTGCCCATCTGGAGAGGATTTTGTAGCATTGACATGTAAAGAAACAAGTATAAAGCTTCATAACTTAATGCCAAAAAATTAGGTTCAAATGTACAAAAGGAAATAGACTTAAATTCATAAAAAAAAAAAACATACAATTTGTGAAAAGAAAAAAGCTGAATGTGCTAAATTAAATATTTAATTATTAATTATTTTGTCATTTGCAGTATCAAAGATACTGTCATCTGTTCTTCTGACAAAAATAGTGCTGATACAAATATCAGATGCAACACAGAAGTTAATTTGTAATGAAAAACTACAATAACTCAGGATTGAAAGTCTATCTGTTTTTAAATAATTGGAGAACCAGAAAACGAGCAACATTTTAGTCAATCCTCTCTCTTTTTTTTTCTTTTTTTTTTTTTTCTGGTAGCATTTGCCGACCCTTTTTTTAAGTGAACAGAAAGCAATGTGGTCTGGATTGATTTGAGATTGGCCACATTTGCACTCAAACCGGTTTCCACTGGTGCATCCCCAGAGTGCTTCATCCTTCATGTTCCTGACTGTGTTCCTAAATCATTTTAGCTGTTAAACTTGACGTTATGTGTGTGCCTTGGTCTCAGCTAGACAGTAGCTGTGTCCTTCATCCTGTATCTTCACGTATTTATTATAGATTTAAAAAAAATAATTTTAAAGGAATAGTTCACCTAACATAACAATGATAATGTATTTGTCCTTACGTTGTTGAAACTCAAGAGTTTCTATGACACAAAAAGTACCCTAAAAATGGTTCATTTAATTTGTGCACTTTATGCCAAGTTGTCTAAAGAAATTAATATGTGTGTGAACTAATAAGGGAAATTTCATAAGTCAAGATTTTCAGCGAATTAGTTATATGTCAGTCTTTTTCTCACACAGAGCTATTGTACAATTAGGAAGACTTGGAATATAGTGCATGAGTAATATGAATTATGATACTTTTATTGTGCTTTTTTTTTTATATATATAAAAGCTTGGTAGCAAAAAATCACTGAGTCGATGGAAATGTAAGAAGGAAAATGGTTCGGAACAACATTAGGGTGAGTAAATTATGACAAATTGTTAATTTTTAGGTGAACAATTCCTTTTAAAGCTCAGAAATGATCAGCTGGTTTGGAGTTTAGCTGCTTCCTTACAAGGGATCTTCAACATTGTATGTTTGCATTATGTGGCAGTGTGGTATTATACCAGCAATAGTGTTATTCATCAGGCTGCTCTCTTCATCTCCTCCTGCTCTTTGTAAAGGACATGCTGTGCTAAATGCACACCGTGTACATTTGGCAAAGAAGGGGCACAGCTTGAAATAGGGTTGGGTTTTTATTTTATTTTTGGACGGCTGGCTTCCAGGGCCTTCTCACAACGCCTTGGCATCTTGGCTTTATTTAACAATCTTTACAGGGTTTAGAATTATGTATCGCAATTATTACTTTGCATTTTTTCCATCCATAATATATGTGTATATTTAAAGCAGCAATGTGTGAAGATTTGCATTTATTTTCAAAAATTGCACATTAGTGTCTGTTTATGCATTTTACATGTCTGTCGTTTTTATTATATTTTCTTTAAAACCAAAGGATGTATCCTCATAGGAGCAACATGACTGCTTCAGAGAGAAAGAAAAATAATGCATCTTTTCCTTTTTTAATTCTTGATCATGCACATTTTATACCGAGTTCAGAACTGTGTATATACAAATGTACAGTTATAACAGTAGTGATGTCTGGTGTGAAATGCATGCGAGGTCATATCTGTTAATATGCAGCAGAGAAAAGCAGATTTCTTCTCTATCTGACCTTCTATTGTTTTGTTTTTTTGTCTTTTTCGCCTATTTATGGGGATATTTGTGATGCCTTATTTTAAATGCAGTAATTGGTTATAGCCTATAACCTCTGCAATCTTGCTTTTGAGTTATACATCTATTTTTTAAGTTGTAAAGCAATGTATTCCATTGGTTAAAATGATTCTGAGCTTTCTGCTGTAAACTTATTTTAGTTTTCTCTGAATATGTATTTCATCTGCTTCGACCCAATCACTGTTCTGCTTGACCGATTTATTCCCGTCACTTGTACAGATGTAGCTCACTCGTTTGTCAGACGTGTCCGGAGGGATCTTCTGTTGAATTTGAACGCCACTGCCATGGTGTCACAATGTGACACTTTTTAGAAAAACAAAGTTAACCAGTTACCATTTTAGGGATGAAATGTCATGTGATCGCAGTTGCTTGATTCTGTTGGGCCTGTAAACCTCTGTAAAAAGGTTTTCTGTGTCATGTGGCTTACTTTAATTCGTTTCACTCCGTCCCAATTAAAACATTTGCTTTCTTCAAATTTGTTATGGATCGGTTTTGATGTGGAGTTTATTCTGACTAAATTGAATGTTTTTGCATTGTTGTGTATTGCTAGTATTTATTTTCAGGAGATGCAGATGGGATGTGGGTCTCTCCCAGTGGAAATCTAACATTTTCTGAACTCCCGTTTAACTCTCACAGTGGATTAAGTTTGTGGAGCTGGTGTATTTAGTTGTTAGAGGAGGGCAACGCAACCGATCAGTTCAGATTATGAGTTTCATTTCACACTGGTGGGCCATTTTATGTTCTAATTTTAAAATCACAGGCTGCTGCAGATGGCCCGTGGGCTGTTGTTTGGACCTTCATTCCTGCAAATTTTCACTCCCAAAACTATGCAGTGTGTCCATGGCCAGTGAAAATGTTTCCACCAGAAAGAAGAGCGGTCTCAACTGGGTTAATTGTACAGGTATGACTATTCTCAATTTGTGAACAGGGTAAAGTCAACATGAAACAACTGGCTTCTGTGATTTGAAGTATTTGTGGATGAAAAGGAATAGTAGGGCAACGTAGAATGAAACTTGATTTTATTTTCTGGAAACTGATTGGATTGTGAAAAGTAGGCTTTACATAACCAAATGGATTGGAGGGGTTTAAAAGTAAGAGGGATTTGGTATATAATATATTTACAGGGAAGTCGTGGTTAGAGAGTTGGACTTGTAATCCAAAGGTTGCGGGTTCGAGTCTCGGGCCGGCAGGAATTGTAGGTGGGGGGAGTGAATGTCCAGCGCTCTCTCCACCCTCAATACCATGACTGAGGTGCCCTTGAGCAAGGCACCGAACCCCCAACTGCTCCCCGGGCGCCGCTGCATAAATGCCCACTGCTCCAGGTGTGTGTTCACGGTGTGTGTGTGTTCACTGCTGTGTGTGTGCACGTTGGATGTGTTAAATGCAGAGCACGAATTCCGAGTATGGGTCACCATACTTGGCAGTGTTTCACTTCATGACTAAATATTTTTGTATATATTCACTTCATATATATTTTTAAGTCATTTCACAGGTGGAAAAAAAAAAACATTACATCTGATTCACGTCTAGGAATGCCACGCCTATCTCAGCTTTCCTATATAAGGTCCTTCAGTATTATCAGCAGCTCAATAGCTAATGACCCTCCTCCATCCCCAACTCCTCCTCTCATCCAGTCAGTATTTGGTCTTCTGATTCTCTTTTGAATCAGGTTCATTTCTAAAAATGTGTACATTAATTTATTGCAAAAGAACAAACGTAATGTCCACACACTGGATCCGTGCCTGACGAAGACCTGATGGTCGAAACGTTGCAGTAAAGATTTTTTTTTTTTTTTATGGAGCAGTCAATTCAGTGTGCAAACATTTCGTTTGTTATTTTGCTAATTACATTTTTTTTTGTCCTGCACCTGAGCCCAACTTTCTTTTACTTTGGCTTACATTAAATTATTGAACATTAATGATATCTGCATTACATTTATGTTAGTTCAATTCTGTTTCCCTAGCGGGGATTATTGCTGCTCTCCCTGCTCTTATCCATGACAGGCTGCACTGGGAGTTCTTGCCCAGAACAGAACCATACCACATAATTGTGAATCATCTTTGACGATAGTGGTCCTGACAGAATTACTATATGTGATATAGTACTTAGTACTTTTTTACTTTTAATAATAATAACATGGATAAAAGCATATTTTGATTGACTTTAATATTTACCACGTTGCATTCTAACATATTGTGGTTATCAGGAAAAGTTGTAGGTTGTTCAGATGGTTTTGTGCTTTAAGTTTAACAAAATATATAATTTTATAAATAACATAAAACATAGAATAAAATAATGTCACTTTACAGTGAATTTATGGCAACTATAGACTAGCTATATATTATTATATACTGCAATCACTGCATTTCAGTTCATTAGGAAATCAGTTTAAAGCATCCAGTCATACCAGAAGTGAATGTTACATTTATCAGTATAATGCCTAAATATTGTAATATATTTGAGATGTTGTTGCAGGCTATCTGATTGTATTAGTCTATAGTCAATGTAAAAAGCACAAGAAGCAGATGAATACAAAACAGCAACAATAAAGTTAAAAAGGGGAAAACTTTATCATTCAGCTGAACTGTGCATATGTTTTAATAACTTCGGCTATTGTATGTTCTTGTATGTCCCAAGTTAAATGTGCGTCTTTGCTTTTTCCAGTGTAGGCTATTTAATATCAGTGGTATCTAGCTATTTCAGATGCGCCCGAACTTACAACAGCAGTAGGCTATAACATACATTTAATTGTTTGATCAAAATTGTTGCTAGGGGAAATTACTTAGGCAGGTCGCTGTATATTATACTATAGCGCCCCTAAATTCTAGCCTTGGCTGGATCAGATCCGTACTGCGCGTCATTCTCTGACAAAACCGAAAGGAACCGATAATCACTTTCATCCAGAGTCCGGACCGGACGCGGTGTTATCAGACATGTCTGTGCGCGGTGAGTGGGACACGCGTTTATGCATCATCATCATCATCAGCCCAGACTTTACAGCACCTGTCATGTCCAATAACTCCAGTCATCGGCCTTACCTGCTCATGCTGCAGAATTTGAGCGATTATTATCAGGCTCGTCGTGAATATGCGGTATGAAAATCTATTTCTATCTTCTCATGAATAATATATAACATATCGGTTACTCAATAACTCGCACTTAACTCAATAAGGGAATGAACGTTTTTCAGAATTTAGTGTGTCAGAATATAGTTGTTTTGTTTTTCTTTGTGAAGATTTAAAAAAATAACATTGCATTGGTTCAAAAATTGTATCATAACATAAGTGATATTGTAACACTTCAGCTAACCGACAGATGGCGCTAGAGTAGAGCTCACCGCAATATAGCAGACCGGGGCTAGTTGTCACACCTCTTTCCTGAAGTAATTATTTCTCTGAGTGCGTTTATGCCTAAAAGTCGATTGCTTTGTAGATGCATAAGGTATAGGCTTTGCTACAAAATGCATACAGAGTCAATCTATTTTTTTCTCTTTGATGGACTCTTCATAGTCAGGGTAGCACCATATTTAATTTTTGACAGGAATGAAAACAAGGCTGTGAGGAACTGAAGTGCAGTGCGTGAATTCAATGGATTGTGCTGTTGTTTAACAATGAAAAATAAACACAAACTCCATAAAACAGCGTTCAAATTGTTCCAGTGGACAAAAAGTCCTACAGCTTTGAAGTTTTGAAAAATAATTTTAAAGATTATAGCCTAGGTTTATCCCTCAAAATCTTGTTTTCGTTTCCAAAATTGTCGTCTGAAATTTTGAGATGGTCCTCACTGCAGAACACATGATCCAGGGGCCAAGGTTGGATCCAGATCCAACTCCTCCCACCTTACATAGCCTATACCTAAACCTGCCCGATTCCAACCCCTGATCCCACCCATCTCCACCCCTAAACCTACCAGGTTCCAACCCCTGATGTACTTGTATATACTTGTTTCTGAGCTGCGATGATGTGAAGTGAAGTGACATACTGCCAAGTATGGTGACCCATACTTGGAATTCATGCTCTGCATTTAACCCATCCAACGTGCACACACACAGCAGTGAACACACACACACCCGGAGCAATTGGGGGTTCGGTGCCTTGCTCAAGGGCACCTCAGTCGTGGTATTGAGGGTGGAGAGAGCGCTGGACATTCACTCCCCCCCCCAGATAAAATCCCTGCTGACCCGAGACTTGAACCCGCAACCTTTGGATTACGAGTCCGACTCTCTAACCATTAGGCCACGACTTCCCGTAAAGCAATGTTTGCACCACTTCTGGCCACTGGACCTCTCGTGGTCTGGGCTTGTGCCAAACGGGATTCGAACCCACGACCTGAAAGGTTCAGAGTGCGCCACTCGATCCCTGCCGATCATTAGACACATTAGTTACACGTAACAACGGCAAAAACATTTAACTGTTAAATACACATATTAATGGTGCAATGTTAAGAGGAACTGAGGTTTGCAGAATGTCCAAGTGGTTTCGTATCCCACAGCTCAGCATATCGTTTTAATGCTGATGCTCTTAGGTAAATCAATATATCAGTAGGGCCTATGTGTTATTGAGCGACGGCCATGTTCTCATGTTCAGTGAGTGAACTCTGTGAAGGAGTGAAGCAGCACCACTAGCTACTGCACGTCCAAGCAACATCCTGAGATGAAATCACCCTATTATACTTTATTAGCATCTGAGCCCATAATAATAATAAAAAAATTTTGATCTTTAAATTAACAAAACATCTTTGTGATCTTATCTGAAGCAATGGTTTAAACTTTAATCTAGTGTTTATTTCACTGCTTTATTGATGAATACATCTCCTTAGCAATCTTTAAATTCAATTATTATATACTACCATTCAGAAATTTGTTTGTCAGATTAAAAAAAAATAAGTTAATGTCAAATGTATCTTATGTTCATCAGGGTTGTATTTATTTGATCATAAAAACAGTACTATTATTAAAAATATTACAATTTAAAATAACTGTTTTATTTTTTAATATTTTAAAATATTTAATATTTTTTTTCCTGTGATGTTTGATGAATTTTCAGCATCACTTCAGTGTCACACGATCCTTCAGAAATCATTCTAATATGCTGATTTGCTGCTCAAGAAACATTTCTTATTATTATCAATGCTGAAAACAGTTGTGCTGCTTATGTTTGTGGAATTTGTGATTTATTTTTTTCTGTATTCTTTGATGAACAGAAAGTCAAAAAGAACAGCATTTTATTGAAAATCTAATTTTTGTAATAAGGTAAAAGTCTTTGCTGTCACTTTTGCATGTCACATCCATGCTTAAAAAATAATTTTGTTAAAAAATAATTTAAAATCATACTGGCTAAACGATAGTCTGTATCATCATTATATTGGCCAACTTCCACCCTAGATATCAGCATCAAAAATGAAAAAAACATTATTAGTTGATCATTATTGCAAACCATGAAAGCTTGGTTTGTTAACAGACCTAAATTGAGGTCCCCATGGGTACAAAAGCTTATAAATCATACAGAATGAGTTTTTTTGAGAAACTAAAAATGCACAAAGTTTCCTGTAAGGGATAGGGTTGGTGTAGGGTGATAGAAAATGCGGTTTGTATAGTATAAAACCATTACGCCTATGGAGAGTCCCTACAAGGATAGATGGCCAGACGTGTGTGTGTGTGTGTGTGTGTGCATGTGCTCTTTCATCTTTGTGTCCGACTGTAGCGCTGCTCATCCCATAAATGCCCCGCCCTGCCTCTACACCAGGGCAGCAGACCTCTACCTGTTAGACTGCGGCATCACTGGCCTATCCTTGGCAACCGGTACCGCGGTAACCTGAGTCTCCTCCTCCACTTCCTCCCAGTCCGGACACCAGAACGCATGCAGCGAGGACACACCGCCTCAGCACTTTCGTGAGTGTGCGTGCGCGTGTGTGCACGTGTGAATGTGAATTATTGATGAGGACGCAGCCTCAGAAGATCCTGTCGGGCTGTCCTGTGAGTGTGTGAGGTTGGAAGGGTGTGAGTGTGTTTATGTCTGCCAGTAGAGATGGGGGAAAAGAGTGCAGTGCACCAGCAAAAACAGCCTCCTTATGATGGACTGTGCAACTACGCCCAAAAAATAACATCCTGCTTTGGGTTGGATGGTAAGCACAGTTTTGCATATGATTTATGTGTTTATCTCTATAGGAGGCTTGTTTTCTTTGTGTTTGCACTCGGTTTGTGTTCATGTTGCATTGTTTTCCTTTGTAAGGGAGTTGTCTCTGATATGTGCGCTGAAGCTGGACTGGTTTTGTAAGGAGAAACGGGGCGGTTTGCTGTGCTGCAGAAAGATTTATTCTCACACCTCTGCCTTTAATGTGATGTATTTAGTTGGAGCTAATTTGCTGTACGCTCCACTTCACAGAAGAAACTCCTACATAAAGGGAAGATGGAAGTGAGTGTAGAGAAAAATACACATCTGAAAGATAAAGATTCATTTAGATGTGGGAGCTTGGCGTGCCGTCTATAACATACATGAGTAGGACATGTTGTCCTGCCCATCCATTGACTTTGGTGCTCTGTGGTGCCAGTGTTGCTTTGCTCAGATACTAAACTGATATCAGTATATGAATGATTTCAGTGCTCAAGAGCATGTTGAACTCTTCAGTCTGCTTTCTGTTTTATGCCAAGCTTATGTGTCAAGTTTGAGGCATGTTTAAGATGTTAGAGCTCGAGTATCATTTGAGTAGAGTCTAAGATGATGTAGCATTTTTTTGCCATTTGCTGCAATCAAACAAACTGCTGGAAGTCACTATCTATCTATCTATCTATCTATCTATCTATCTATCTATCTATCTATCTATCTATCTATCTATCTTAATATGTATTTAATATACTGTATCTTTTTAATATATATTTATAGAATTGTAATATATATTTGTATGTATATTTATGTGTGTGTGTGTGTGTGCGTGTGTATATATATATATATATATATATATATATATATATATATATATATATATATATAAAATACATATATACATACATGATTGATTAACAGAAGCATTCCCATTTGTTGTTTTTGTTTGTTTGTTTTTTTTTCCTTTGAATATTTACCAAAAACAATATCTATACGTCTATGATGTTGTGTTGGGTAAATTGTTTAAAGTTTTCAATTTCAAATCTTTCTGTTATTACTGAGATTTAGCCATTTTTCAAACCTCTTTCAAAAACACTGACATGTCAAATCTGATGCCAGCAGTCCAAAATACACAAAATGATAGACAACAGAGTTTCTGATTGGCTAAATATGCTGTGTGCGGCTACTGAAATCGCTTATCGATCAACCACCTTAGCCTGAGGCAATTTAACTTTCAACATTTTAACATCAACATTGTTCAATGCATTTGAATGGCATTCTTGAACTAATTTAAATTCACCAAGAGCATCCAGAGGCAGTAAAGTTTAACGTTGAGCGAGTCCTTCTTTACCTTTTTGCGTTGTATCAAAGTAATTATAGGAACGTTTCTGTTCTAAGCACAAATGTTTTCAGTGTTTTATGGGATATTTCCTTTCTCCTTTTCATAAAATTTTTTTTAAATGCTTTTCATGTTGAGGTCAAAGCAGTGCATGAGTCATGTGAAAGGCCTTGAGAGAGATCGGAAGAGAGCTTCATATAACGGAGACAGCAGAGCTGTATTATTCATGAAGCCCTATATCACTCAGAAGCAGAGAAACATCACGAGAAATGCAAGTGCATCCCTCTTTCTCTCTCTCTCTCTAACCTTCTTCCATCTCAATCACTCTAAATCCATCTCGTTACATCTCTCTTTTCCCCTCCCTTTAAAATCTAATTTTCAAAAATTATGTTCAACATTTGACATTTTAAAGATTACATGCATAATACTAATCCCAGTCTGCTATAAAATCTGCAGCATCTGCAAAACCCTTTGAGGGTTTTGCAGTTTTTTTTTTAAACCTAGTGCTACAATGTTATAAGATCTTATTAAATATGACAAAAACTGAATATAATATTCACATTTCAAATAGATTAAATGCCTTTTTTGTTATTAAATAAATTGTAATGTCTACACACACAAATATATATCATAAACATATGTGTCCTTCATACAGATTTTTCAGTAAAAGTTGTTATATTGCAATATGGAGTTACCTTCTCCATCAAGGGTAAACGTGATGCAGCAGTTTGGCCAAAATAAGTTATCTTAAAGCAAGATAATTGCCTTTTTGAACAACCTTTCTTAAAATGCTGCTTATGTAGGCATTTCTGTAGGTTTTGGAACACAGCCTGTGTCTGTTTAATAAGCATAAACTGCTGATCCACAACCTCTCTCTAATGTATCTGAGTGCAGAAAGACCCTCGCGGGGTCTATCAGAGCACCACACGTCCGTTCTTAAATCTGATTCTTCACCATGTAATTTCATTAAGGCTGTGTGTTGGTGCTTTTCTCCAGGATTTATTAGCATTTGGTGAATTATGTCGGTCAGTCAATGACAGTAACTAAAGCACTATATGGACAGTCTTATTTTCCTGAACAATGTTTGAATTATAATGACTAATATAATTTATCAAACTAGTTTTTATCAGATCTTGTTTGGATGTGAGTAATGCGCATATGGCATTATTAAATATTATATTATAATTTAATTATTTTATCAATTTTACTTTCAATAAATGATTATATTATTTTAGAATTATATGTTTGTATAAATATATTTTATAGTAGTGACTGCATCCAGCCAATGTAAAATAAATAAATATCATAATTAAATATATAGATTGCTGGATGCAATCACTACTTACCACCAACTGTTATTCTGCCCAGAAAGTTGGCAGTAAAGTTTTAAACCAATAATGAAGGTTCACCAGGCAGCACAACAGGACATTTAGCTGTAGTTTCAATATTAAATGAAGGTCAAAAATTAATGAAAAGCTGATTGCAATGACTGTGTAACAGAAGAGACTGTATGTTTAAGAAACAATCCCCAATAGCATAAACTGGCTTTTTTTTTTTCAGAGAGTCAAGTCCCTGTGTTAATTTATGACCATATGTTCTCACCTATTTTCTCCAGGGGTAAAGGAACAACTGGTGAGGTGTGGGTGGGAATTTGCAATGGTTGTTGCATCTCTAATCTCATTTAAGACTTGCAAGACATTATTTGGGTTACGGTAGTTTAAAGTATAGAGAAAAAAAATAACATTTTTATTATTGCTGCAATGTAGTCTCTTTATTGTTGTTACATGTGATTGTTTAATTCCGATGGCTTTTCTTTGGAAATGAGAAAATCCTGTGATTAAAGATTTAATTTAAGCATTATTACTGATCAGAATTGGCACAGATGTGTTTCCAGCTAATCCTGTGCATTACATTTCAGTTGTACACCCTTAAAATAAAGGGGTTTTTGCAGCAATGCCATAGAATAACTATTTTGGTTTCCCCAATTAACTTTTCAGTGAATGGTTCTTAAAAGGTATATATACCTTTTTTCACCATAAAGAACCTTTGGTGCAATGGAAGGGTTCTGTGGATATTAAATGTTCTTCATGGAACCAGCCTGTGCTTGGGAATTGTCTAAAAGCGGATCATTCTTGATTTGGATATGGAGCACAGTATTTTTAGTTGTGTTGGTAAACCTCTCACCAAGGAGCTTGTACCATTGCAGACTCTATGGTGGCATTGCTTGGCCCCGTCCGAGAGATAATCACAGAGTAGACGTCAGGGTTAATCCGCTTAGGCGAAGGCAAGGACCTATTTGAGCCACTTCTTACTCTCCACTCTGGCATGGGGTTCACCTGTGGTCTTCACCTGAAGCAGAGGTAAGACGTATCATTTTCAGGTGAGGAGCATAACATCTGGCAATGGCTTAATCAGGACGAGCGAGTATTTGTTTGAAGATTTGAGATATGGTAATCTGAAGATCAGAGGTCTTTTGGTTCGAGTTTGGCCCTCTCTACACCACTGGGTCCTCTGACCACTGGGTCAAAGGGCATTCTGGGAGATCACTGGTCATCGTTTAGCCTGGATACTGAGTCTATTGTGGAGAAGACAAATTCCTAAAGCATTTTTGTCTAGTTTTGAAGCCTAATTGAGAATTCTGAGGCCCCGCCGCCATTCCTTCCCTTCCTACTTTGAACAGCCTGGGGAAACTCTGCGGATCTGGATGCAGTCAGCAAGTGGATCGCACCCGGATCAAACGCACAAACTCTGTCAAACGCATATCTGTCATAGAGGATGGACATGTGGCAGAAGTGCTGTACCTCGTCCCGAAAGAGTCTGTGATGCAACATCTGCCGTTCATCAACCCTGAAGACTATTACCTGGTATGAACAGTTATGGAAATAGCTGAATATCATTTCAATTCGTTGTGCTCCAGAAATCAGTCAAATTTAGTCCAATGAGCAACTGAGCAATGATAATTGTCCAGTTTAGTTGATAATTGTGGTAATTGGTAATTGTCTTGTCTAGTTATGTTGTGTCTTTGCCTCCAACATGATTTCATTTCATATATTTGCATGCAAAGTGTGTTTCTAGCACAAATGCATTGGTAAATATAAATGTATTTCTTATTAAAGTTACAAAAGTGATTTAGTCAAGAGCAGTGAGAGATTTTCTCTCTTTTGTTGTTTGATTAAAGTGTCCCTATTATGGATTTTTGAAAATGACCTTTTATGCACAGCGCTAAGTGAATGAAAACATCCTGCAAAGTTTTACATCTGAAAGTGCACCGTGTATAAAGTTTCTTGTCTCTCAAAAGAAAGCGTCGACTCTGAATCATTGAAACGAGTCATTTTAATAAAAAATCCCAAGCTGTTTCGTGTTGATGTCAGCATGAAACATTAGCATATTGGCCGCCCACTTATTGCGCGCAGACCTGGGGAACTTGATTTTAGCGTTGGTCTGAATGAAAATGCTAATTCATTCTTTGCCACTAGGTGCCGCTTTTGGAGCGTTAAAAAGATCTGTTTCCCCGGTAATGGCTGTACACAAAGCAGCTCTGCTGCTCACAAACACTGCTTTAAATGAAATCGACCAATCACTGCAGATTAGCGTCAGGCAAAAGAGGGGTTTGGAAAAATGAATCGTTGAACAAACCGTTTGGGAGTCATTGAGCAAATAAGGTAAAAATAAATGCATATTATAAGAAAATGAAAGTGTTTTTGTCCTTGTATGCATGTCAACCTGTTGTTGGGGACTACTATAAATATTAACCTTTCATAACCCATAATAGGGGCACTTTAACATGAATGACAGACAGCAGGAATATTAGATTGCTGTCACTTTAAGAGCTGAACAGATCCAAAATACTGTTACATATGTGTTTTCTTTCTCAGCTGTTTCCTTTCACTTGCGACCTAAATTACTGATTACGAGGACACTTGCAAAAACAGGTATTTTTGACATACAAGTGTGTGTGTACTTAACAGTTCAAGGCCTATAAAGCGGCGAACATAACTTTGTTCAATACTCCCGTGCTCCGAATACTCCAAAATGAGTTCTCTTTCACTGCTGATTGCATTTCAGTGGTTTAAAATCACTTGTTTTAAAACCGTAATCCTTAAATGTGCAGGATATTCTTTTATGCAAATATTCTTAAAAAAGTTTTCGTGACCAAGTAACAGCAACATGTAACCGCAATAGATAGTCGAAAATCTTTACACACACACATATATACATATACATGTGTATGAAACCCATAAAAAGTTCTTGACTCTGACAGAATTTTAAAAGTTGTACAAATGTGAGAGGTTATATATATTGTCAATACAGTCCATACTGACATTGTTCATTGTGCATTTTTGAACATTCGGAAAGACACTGACAAGTACAATTTGCATATGCATACAAATGAGATCACCTTGCCCAAACAGATGTTTAGTGGCTGGTCAACCCTTTTCCGTTCAGTAGAAATGCTTTGCTCGTGTTAGTGGTGCTCTGTGCTGTGAGATTCCACTGGTTGTAAGTGTGCTAAAGCAGATTATGAAAGTGAATGTCTCTATTGCTAAAAAGGGATTGCGTGCTGTTAATGGGATGGAAGTAATTAATTATGCTAATCAAGAGGTAGTTCCCATCTATAGTGCCAGGAAACATCTTGACGCATAAAACTTTTGTGGGTGTGTGGATGAAGAGGAAAGAACATTATGCAATGTATTAATCACTACATGGATGTCAAAAATGACTGTTATTGCTGATGAAAATGAGTTTAAGTTTTATGTACAGTAACTGTAAACTTCTTCAAGTATGCTTGAGGCAACCAAAAAGGCTTTAATATTACATGACAACCATCAGTCAAATCCAGCATGTCAGATTTCCTCAGTCTTTGGATTTATTGGGATTTGCTGTTGGAAAGATTTATACATACTGATCTGTGGCCTGTGGAAATGGAACTTAATTTTGATTTTCTTAAGGAAGGTATCTTTTACTTATTCTGCTGTGTTCAAAATTTGGGGGTCCATAAGATTTTTTTTTTATTTATTTATTTTTATTATTTAAAGGGGACCTATTATGCCCCTTTTTACAGTCTCTGATGTCCCCAGAGCGTATATGTGAAGTTTTAGCTCAATATACCCAACAGATAAATTTTTCACTTTTAGGGTATGAGCAAAAACGCGCTGTTTTGAGTGTGTTGGTTTAAATGCGAGTGAGCTGTTGCTCCCGTTGAAGAGGGTGGAGATAGCAGCTGACTCTTCTCACCCTGGACATGGACTATTTGAGCCACTTCCCTCTGGCAGAAGGTTACGGTCCATTCGGACCAGAACCTCTCGCCATAAGAACAGTTTTTTCCCCTCTGCCGTTGGTCTCATGAACACTTTATAACAATTGTTGAGCTGGACACTACATAACATCTGTACTGAGCTGGACATTTTATAACATTTGCATCAGTTGGTCACTTTTATAACATTAGTCACTTTAAATAAGTCATTTTTTATATGCTTTTTAAAATAGGAAGATTTTTACTTCGTAAATTATTATTATTATTCAGTGTTTTTATGTTGCACTCTGTCACCGAAGCAAGTTCCTAGTTTGTGAATTGTGTTTGCAGACAATGGCAATAAAGTTTCTGATTCTGATTCTGATTCTGATTCAAGAGCTCCAGCTCCGCAGTGCTAGTCTTTGTAAATAAACATTCCACTATTAATATAAGTCTGTTATCTTTACAGAAAACTACTCGGTTTCAAAGTCGGTCATCTGATTATACTGTGCATAATAAATTCGCGTTTATGAATTACACAGACGGGGAGCACGGCGGGATAAAAATAACAACATAGCTGGTCTTATGCTATTACAAACTTTATAAGTCCCACTTCAGATTATGAGCTCGACAACTTCAAGCGATCGACTCACATTGCTTTCATATGCAACTTTTAACTATCACATTCCTACTCACGACCATTCTGATAGCACTTGAAGGCAGCATCAGTGAAAACACACAGAGACAATCATTAGCCTTACAGAGTTCCAAGAAGCTCTTTCAGAAAGGCAATTTGGAAAACAAACGCATGATACTTACTTTGTCTGGAGCTGATGTTCGTGCATGAAGCATTGGTATTAATTCCTAAACATATGGGAAAGGGAAAAGGGAAGTGGTATGTGGCCAAGTATGGTGACCCATACTCGGAATTTGTGCTCTGCATTTAACCCATCCAAGTGTACATACAGTAGTGAACATACACCCGGGGCCGGAGCAGTGGGCAGCCAATGCTGCGGCGCCCGGGGAGCAGTTGGGGGTTCGGTGCCTTGCTCAAGGGTCTCACCTCAGTCGTGGTATTGAGGGTGGAGAGAGTTTTGGTTATTCACTCCACCCACCTACAATCCCTGCTGGACCTGAGACTCGATCCTACGACCTTCAAGTTACAAGTCCAACTCTCTATCCATTAGGCCACGACTGCCCCCTTATGGGGGATGTTACCGATTTTTTTTCCTGGATATTTCCTTCGAAAATTAAATTTAACCACAGTGTCCTCGGCTCAGATGAGGGGAGATTATGGCGACTTCTATGTTCATTAGTGCATCCCAAAACACAACACTTGTAAAGCCTCTTTGGCGCTGACATTATATACAGTATATCTCCAGTAATGGCGGACCGCAGCTTCTCACTCAGGGCTGTGTTTATGCTAATAGGGCAGAGGGCGTCACAAATGGGTGGGACTTGTTCCCCTCGGTGACATGCACAGAGGGAGAATCTGAAACAGCTCGTTTGGAGAGACTGTTTATGATTTATTGGTTTTATAAAAAAAAATTAGTTGGTGGATTTTTAACATTATAGGCTGGTTGTTTTCACACACTGCGGCCACACAATTGTGTTCAAACACCTTATAAAAGTGATTTTTGCATAATAGGTCCCCTTTAAAAAAAGAATACTGTTATTCAGCAAGTATGCATTAAATTGATCAAAATGACAGTAATGACATTTATAATGCAAAAGATTTCTATTTTAAATAAATGCAGTCTTAATTAATCAGAGAAACCTGAATAAAAGTAAAAGTAAAAACGTATCAGTTTCCACAAAAATATTTTCACAACACAACAGTTTTCAACATTGACAAAGTAAAAATGTAAATGAATGAAAATAAAATTAGCATATTGTAATGAATTCTGAAAAATCCTGAGACTGGTGATGCTGAAAATTCAGCTTCCCATCACGGGAATAAATTGCATTTTAAAACTATTCAAACAGAAAACCATCATTTCGTATGGTAATAATAAAATTGTAAATATTACAGTTTTACTGTATTTTTGATCAAATAAATGCAGCCTTGAAAAGCATAATACTTCTTTAAAAAACATACAAATATCTTACCGACCCCAAACATTTGAACTGTCTGTTCCCATTGCCATTGTTTCTTGTAGATAATGGAGATAATGAAACAACAACAGGCGCTTAGTTAAATCTTTTATTGTTTTACATTGTAAGTTAAAAGTAGTCGAAAAGCAACTATTGTAACCTTTCTTTCATTGCATTGCACACCATCTAGCTAGAAATCATCTGCAAAAGGCCTGTAACTACATATTTGTCGATTTATTATCAAATCGCATTTTCCTCAGCCTTGCTTTCCAGAATCTACCGTATAGATCTGCTTGGCCCAATGAGAGGACTTTATTTCCTGACATACAGCGGAGAGCTAAGAGCTTTTACAGGGTCATCTGAGAAGGGCAGAGACACACTGTAAGTGTGCAGTCTTGCAGCGGTGTTATTGGGAAAGTTAATGGGATGACTAATCAATGAAAATGCTCTTATGTAAATAACAGTGAGTCATAATTATTTAATAGTGCAGTGCTTTTGCATAGTCATTTGAGCAAATTGCTGTGAGTTTGACGCATGTGAAACAATTTTAAGATCTAAATTGGATTCAGAACTGCATGTTGTCTTGTTAGTGTACCAAAACAAATGCTTCCAAATTATTTTCACAAGAAGAAATGTGTTAGCAATGCACTAAATCAGTCTATGATGAGGTCAGAAACAACAATAGAGAACGCTCGGTAAGGCAGGTAAACTGGCAATACTTCGCCGTCTGCCATGTGCTCATTATCCGGCTTATAAGGTCATCAAACAGGAAGTGAAAGCAGAGGGAGCGGCGTGCAGTCAGTACTCGGGTGAGGGCTCCCTCTGCTGGTTTGGTGTTACAAGAGTGTGATTTGTATTCAGTTTTTGATCAATTTTTAAATATTTTTTATTGTGTGTGTGTGTGTGTGTCAAAGACCAAAAGGGTATTTACAAGCATCAAACCAATAAAAGTTAAATACAGCTTTATTATTATTCAATCTGTACATTAGCATATGTCCTGGTTAATTAAATTTTTTCTAAGCACAAAATAGCTATTGTCATACATTTTTACCACAATTTACAGAAAAAAAATGTCATTCAGTGTATACTTTATCTACCAAAAAAATCTTGTCATGCATATTTAGGAAAATAATCATTAGATGACTCTTTTAAATATTTACCAATCTGTGCTATTATCCTTCAAAACACTAGGTTTTACCCATTAATTGTCAGCTAACATATATATTAACCCTGAACCACTTGATCTGTATAATGCTTGTTTTTAGTTTAATCAAGCCAAAGTGGCAGCTACTGCTTGACAGAGCCGGTAACTTCTAGACTGCAGAGGAAGATGGGTGAGACCTCAGATTAATGAGACAGAAAGGGGGATGGGACGGAGGGAGGGATGGATGGATGGAGGGAGGGTGGGGGCGACAGGAGGAGGAAACAGAGGGGTACAGGGGAGCAGGCACGCACCCGCCTGCCTCTGTTATAGGACACGTTCAGCTTTCTGTCATTCACGTTTTCCTCTTATTCATCCGTATTAGATTTTTTGCTCAGCTATTTGGATGCTGCATTTCTCATCCCACTGGATACGACTTTATCGCTGCTGATTATTGATTCATCTGCACTTATCGCCGATGGTCATGGTCAAGAAGAAAGGTAATTGACAGTGTGTGTGTGTGTTTTGGTGAGAGTTACTGACCATCTATATATCTCAATGTGGTCACGATGCACACTTTTAAGAGTAAATAGTCACTTTTATACATTTCAAGAGGTTTATCAGAAATGAATCTTGAGGATCACATGCTGTTCTTCATCTGCAGAAATGCTGGATTGATCCCACTTCTTGTTTAAGGTGATTCTGATGCTGTATTGGTTCAACACAGGTTGATATTCCTAGTTTATGTCCAGGTTGCACCATGTGCTGTCTGAATCACAGGAACTGTTATGTAAGAGAAAGAGTCGCTGTGTGCTGCAGTCGTACTTGTCAGGTCTGCAGGTTATTGGATCGGAGCTGACGGTCAGTTGGTTGTGGGGTTATTTAATCTGAGTTTGCGGCACGACTCCGTTGTTTCGGGACGCAGAAGCGTGAGGTAGACACGTGCAGCCTGCAGCCGTCGCCATAGCAATGCTCACAGGAAGGTAGATGCCATTGTTGTGTCTCGCCTGCAGTGGCCTCTTTCGCTTTTAGGGTGTCTCTTTAAAGACGTCTCATCCCTGCTGCAGTTCATCTGCAGAGACGCAGTGTTTAGGTTCATTTCCAGCACTGACTAATGAATATAAATGGGGCATTTATTACAGTCTTTTTTTTTCAATACTGAACACTGCAAGTGTAAAATTTATATTTGTATGCATACACATGTATAGGTACACTTGAATTAAAAATGTACTCCTGTAACCAAGTTAATTATGTTAAGATTTGTCCTTTATTTATATCCTTATAGCCTTTTGTTATTGATTTATTTGAGAATATATTTAGCTCTTTCCTTTTAACTCATTAATATCAAAGGTAATTTGATTATATGTAATAATATGATACTATAGTATTGGGTTGCTGGCATAAAAATATCTTGCCAAGTGCTTATGCTTAGGGATTTATATTTTTATACATAAAGTGACAAGCAAACACTGTGCTAAAATTGTCATATAAAATCACCATGTAAAAGTAATATGTTATTTATAATAAAATAGTTATTTATATTTCTTTTCTTTTCTTTTATTTTGCACTTGGTGCCCATGGTGGCATTTAATTTGGTTAGTTTCTACCACGTTTGATACACAACAAACAAAACATCTCCACCATAATCAGCAGTAATTATAATAAGCATAATTATATAGAAGCAGTTATAATTATATTTTTTGTTTGTTTTTTGAAGGATGCATTAAATTGATCAACAACAAAAAAAACAATTCAAATAAATGCTGTTCAACATTGATAATCGTCAAATCAGCATATTAGAATGATTTATGAAGGATCATGTGACACTGAAGACTGGAGTGTCACATGATGTTGAAAATTCAGCTTTGCCTCACAGGATTAAATTAGATATTAAAATAGAAATAAGCTATTTCTCAGTACTGCTGTTTTTATAGTATTTTGTTTAAATAAATATATAGCCTTCCTTGGTGAGCATACAAGATTTTTTTTTCAAAAACATTAAATTCTTACCAAAAAAGTTTGAGTTTGGAATTTAAGGTAAATATGGTAAATGTAATGTTAATGGCATGGTATTTTTGGTAAAATTCTAAGATGGAATTGCATGTACCCTTCATGAGAAGCCAATCCAATAACTTTACTGAGCTTGCAGGGAAACAAATAAATCTAAAATGATAGATGAATCTTGCAAATGTATTGATCGTTGTGTGTTCTGTGTGTTTCTCTAGTTATTAGAGTATTGTGTTGTTAGTTTGGCAAAATGCTAGTGCAAAACTCTTTTGAAATGAACTGCTTTCCCTATCATATACTAATCTGGTTTCATCCCAGTGAAGGCAGCTGTCTGTAGTCAGTAGAGCGAGTCAGTCGGCTGTAGTGATGCTGATGTAATATCAGTACTGCTGGGCTCTCAGAGCTGGAGGTTAACTCTTCTGACCAGCCCACTTAATCTTGTGCCACTTCAGAGCTTAATCAGCATAAATGCCTGCTTGTGTGGAGGAATTGTTCTGTAAAGAGTTTAAATGAAGTACTGGAAGTGCAGTAGCTGTCATCTACTCTCCTGCATTATTACTACTAAACATGTGGAACCCATCAGTGCAATTTTTTACATTAGTGAGTCATTTATTTTTTATAGGCTTCCATAAGGACCTGGGTCTTATCTAGAGATCAGAATATCTATGTGTAAATTATAAGATGACCTGTTTTTTGGGAACACACACTGGATCATCACATTTTCACTTCCAAAAATTGTACATTTAACAATATTTTACTGTGAAATTACATTAGGTCAACTACAGTCTTTTTACCATACAGCATAAGGGAACTACTGTTAATTTTTTTTTTCTAGTAGAATTTTAGGAGTCTTTTTAAGAAATGAATACTTTTTTATTCGCAAGGATACATTAAATTGATCAAAAGTGACAGTAAAGACATTTATAATGTTGCAAAAGATTTCTATTTCAAATAAATGATGTTCTTTTGAATTTTCTATTCATCAAAGAATCCTGAAAATTTTTTACTTGTTTCCCTAAACCAGCACATTGATAATAATAAGACATTTCATTTTTCATGGTTAGATATATATATATATATATGCACACACACACGGAATTTCGAAGTTAAATAATAAAGTAAATAAAACAGACTATTGGAGTCAGTTTTTAGACTTTTTCAGTTTTCATACCTCTGATTAATATTTTTTGGTGGCAAATAAGAATCAACCTAGAAACCTCTGAGAAATAACCTAGCAGTTGGCTCCGATAACCTTGTGGGCAGCACCAACATATAGCACCATTGCACTATGGGTGTCCCGAGTTCGAATCCCAGCTCGAGGACCTTTCCTGATCCCGCCCACTCTCTCTCTCTCTCTCTCTCTCTCTCTCCCACTTCGCTTCCTGTCACTTCTACACTGTCCTACTAATATAGTCAAATAAATAAATAAAAGCAATGCCCTAGCAACCAACCAGAGCATCATGTCAGTGAATTTTGCATGAGCAAGCACCACTCAAATCTTGTTTTAATCTCATAAAAGCAAGGAAACAATTTGGACTTCATTGAGAATTGAGAAAATTCCCGTTTTTCATGTTTTTAAATGCAATTTCATTGATATTTTCATGAATACTGAATATGTTTAGAGAATAATTGTGCTTTAGCTCTGGCAGTGAGAGATACGGCTCTGATCTCACTTTCCAGTGCTTTGTTTGGCCTGGGACGGGAGGGTGGAGAGGGTGTGGAAAGGGGGCAGGGAAAGAAAGCCTCATAAATATGTATGAAAAAAGTCTGCTTCTGCGAAGACTCGTACAATCCAGCACACATGCACTGGTGCACATGCACACACATCCAGCCCTTGCCTGTGATGGTGATTCGGCAGCGCAGGGACTGTCTGTGTTTGATGCTCAACACTCTGGGACAGAATCAGTCGCTCCTCCTGGATTAGTGTAGACAGAGCTGAGAGAGGGAATTATGGGTTAGAATGGAGTACACTTTAAAATAAAGCCTCCAGATGGGGGTTTTCACCATAAGAACCATTTTGGGTTCTCCAAATAACCTATCAGTGAACAGTTCTTAAAAATGACTTTTCTATAGTGAATTTTAACAATATGAAAACTATAAAGAACATTTTGTGGAATGGAAAGATTCCATGGATCTTAAAGGTTCTTCATGAAACCATCAATGGCAATGAAGAACTTTGACAAATAGAGGATCGCAATAGTAGAGGATGTTTTGGATAAAGTGCTGCTCAAACTAATGCAAAACAAATGGAAAACAATAGTAAATACTTTGTGTGCTTCAGTCTGTGCTGAACTCTTTCTCCAGGGGAATGAGGAATCGTGCAGTACGTCTCAATGCACAATTGATAATCAGGTTTTGTGGAGATCTGAGGTGATTTGGTGGTATTTTTGAAAGAGATATTTGACAGTACAGGATCTGGGACAGAGGCAGAGACATGCATTTATACAGTCTTGTGACTTTTTTATGTTTTCAGCACAGTTTGTAATTTCAATTCTTGTTGAATGTCCAGTTTACAGCCTTTTCATGATGATTTTAAGGTGCAGTAATACTACCCAGAAGTTTGTGGTAAGATTCTTTTTAATGTTTTTGAAATGTTTCTCTTGCTCACCAAGGCTGCATTTATTTGATCATAAATACAGTAAAAACAGTAATATTGTGAAATATTATTACAATTTCAAATAACTGTTTTCTATTTAAATATATATATTTTAATGTAATTTATTCCTGTGATGCAAAGCTGAATTTTCAGCATCATTACTCCAGTCTTCAGAGTCACATGATCCTTCAGAAATATTCTAATATGCTGATTTTGCAATATTGGATAAGTTGTCCTGCTTAATATTTTTGTGGAAACTGTGCTTTTTTTCAGGATTCTTTGATGAATAAAAAGTTCAAAAGTACATTGTTGAAATGTAATGTTTGTATATTTTTAAATCATTATAAATGTCTTTACTGCCACTTTTCATCATTTTAACGCATCTTTTCCAGAAAAAAAAAGACCTTAAACCTTGCACAGTAGTGTACTTAAGCTTGACTTTGTAATGCAGGTCAAAGTGGACTATGTTACTGAATGTAATATTGTATTTCACATTCAATAGCTCTGCACAAGCTTCTCATATTCCACACATACTTGCGCTGTCACTCTGTAAGTACTAGTACAGTCAGTGACAAAACGTGTTCTTTCTGTACAGTGGCCCATACACAGGAAGCTCACCACCAGACGGAGAAGCCTTTGATACGCTGTGCTAAATGTGGGGAGGTGTGCAAGGGAGAGGTGTTACGAGTGCAGGCCAAACACTTCCACATCAAGTGCTTCACATGCAAAGGTGAGTGAATGAATGTCTTATGCACATATACAAACCGTCTGTCCCTGTTACATACATTGGAGACATTCAGTGCCATGAAGCCAAATGCTGAATGAGGAAATGATGTACATTAGAATCATATGTACGAAATATTCAGAGACAGAATATATTAGTCTTCACTCTTCACAAAAGGAGTGGTATATACTGGACTTTTACTGTTGTCTATTTTATAGCTTTTTAACTCAGTGCACAACAATTTAATAACATGTCTGGGTCATATTTTACCATGCACAAAATCAAAAGAAAAGCATGAGAAATTAATTTGCTTTTGATTTTACTGAAAAATGTTAAGTAGGTTTTGTGCATTTGGTTGCATATTCAATCCTCCCTGTCTGACATTCTGTAAGTTCTGGTTTGCTGAGTTTTTTCTATAAATGTTTCTGAAAGCTGTCTAACACCTCTTGTGTACGTCTCCTATGACTCAACTCTCCTGCCAGAATTCAGGATCACTCTGTAACTGTTATAGATGAGCTCCAGCTTGACCTATTTAGAATGTGTTTCTCAGAATCTACGATAAATCTTACAAATATACCTGACCCACTTGAATTTGTAGTCAACATAGCATTACCTCTGTATGGACAGGTGAGGTTACCAACAACAGTCACACTTTAAATGACAGTAGATAACATGAACTTGAATTTTTTTTCTATAACTAATTTAAACATTGTAATTATTATATTTTTTAGAGGGTTAAGTTGTTGAATGATAAAATAAAAAACTAGAACGTACAGTATACACTTTTTATGTACAGTTTAACCTAAAAGTTTTATATAAAAAAAAAAATAATAAGTATATTTTATGAACTTGTTTTTTTATTCATTTATGGACTACTGAAATCATTGTGTAATGCTAATTTCATATCATAAGGCTTATATGACTTTGAAATATATATATATTTAACATAACTTTTTTTTTTTTTTTTAACAAGGATCATTGGGTGACTTCAGACTACCTTATTGATTTACCACGTCACTATAGTAACCCCAACAAATCCATCTGCTTTTAACAAAACACTCAAGATGCTTTGACTATTTTGTCATCAACACTTGAGTCACGTATAGACCTGGATATAATAAAGTCCTACATTGCAAAGTAAATCGTGCCTGAGCTGTGATCCAATTAACCTAGAGACTTTCCCTCTGTCCCGCTGTCCCACTTCAATTAGAGAGAACAGCATTATAATGTAAGATCTGCTCTGTGAGAACAAGCGAAGCTGACTGACACAGTCACATCTATGTGGCACATGACCATTTTTTGGCGATTAATTAATGGAAAGAGCCTTGTACATACAGTATATACACTACAGGTCAAAGTTTGTACATTTAGGGTTAGGACAGAAAGATCTCACATTTACAGTATGTTGAATATTTAATACCTCACCCAGCCCTTTTTTCCTCACACAGGACTGAGTTCATGTCATTCTCTGACCTCTGACCTCACTGGCCTCTAAATAAATCACAGACAGAGACAATGACATTGACTGAGGAAGCGATCGAAAGAGTGACTCAGCAGACCTATTTTTGAACTTGGGATTTAACAGTTCTTAAATTATAAATATGCAAGGTGATAATGAGATATTAAAATCTTTTGTGCCGACTCTTGATCAGACTGCACTGAAATTGGAGTTGAATTTGAACATGACGTGTCGTAATCTGAGCAGATAATCAGTGTAAGAGCTAATCATCTACTTTGTGTTCAACACCCTCAGGGATTATGCCATCTTTACTGTAAATCTGTATAATAATAATCAGTTTATCTAATCATCTCATCACTTCAGAGCAGGATAAAGACGACAAGATCATTCTGTTCTTCATTTGTAGGCATACAACCTGCTTTACTTCCATAATGTGACACATTATGTACAATAAGACCAATGTGTATTAAAGGAATAGTTAACGTCAAATTGACTCACCTTTAGACCATTCAAGATGTCTGTGTTTATTTTTATAATCTCAACAGATTTGGAGAAATTTAGTGTTACATCACTTGCTCACCATTGGATCCTCTGCAGTGAATGGGTGCCGTCAGAATGAGAGTCCAAACAGCTGATAAAAACATTGCAATAATCCATAAGTAATCCATTTGACTCCAGTCCATCAATTAACATCTCGTGAAGGGAAAAGCTGCATGTTTGTAAGACAAAATACATCATTAAAGCATTTTAACTTTACACAGTCTCTTCTGGCTGAAATGCGAGTTCATAATCCATAATATTGCTTTCTCCAGTGAAAAAGTCCATCCTCTGTTATTCTCGAACACCAAAATATTTGTTTAGAACAGTTTTGGACTGTTTTCACTTGTGAATAGAGTTTGATCTTTGTTTATTTCTCTACTTATTCAGAAGATACTTTTTCACTGGAGAAAGCAAAATTATGGAGAGAGGACTTCCTCTGTGGCCGGGTGCTAGTGAGGAAGTTAAAAATGTATTTATCTTTTTTTTCACTTCACAAGATGTTAATTGATGGTCTGGGTTACTTGTGGATTATTGTGATGTTTTTATCAGCTGTTTGGACTCTCATTCTGACGGCACCCATTCACTGCATAGGATCCATTGGTGAGCAAGTGATGTATTGCTTAATTTCTCCAAATCCGTTCAAATGACGAAATACACTCATCTTCATCTTGGATGGCCTGAGGGTGAGTGAACTTTCAGGAAATGTTCATTTTTGGGTGAACTATTCCTTTTAAGAAAGTGGTTCTTGGAGAACAAAAAGTTCATTTTAAATATTTTTTTAACACATGAACATATTTCAGTTTTCCAATTGCATATCTGTTTTTAAAAGTTTATTATTGTTTTTATTCTTAAATTTCTAAAAAATGCATATAATTTTAAAGTTAAAACTAAAACTATCAGCTCAGAATGAATAAAAGTTTCAAATCTGAATCTTGGAGTTAATGAATTCTTTTGTGTCTGGGTCGTCCAGAGATGAAAGTCGGCTTGTAGGAAATGTGTCAGAGGACGTTGTTATCAAGGCCATCACATATTCATTAATTCATCAGATCAAATGATTCCGTGATGATTTCCACATTTTCAAAGGACATGCTGTCATATTGTTTAGTCCCTAACAGACTGATATTGGTTTTTGGTGCTTTTTTTGGTTCAGGTTAACTTAGGGATGCTGGGATGAATATTTTAGTGTCTTTTTTTGCTCTTAGACCCTTTTACTTGGATTAAAGCTACATTACCCTTTTCTATAGTAAATAGTATGTTATTCAGTTTTAGTATTCAAATAATACATTTAATTTGCATATTTATAAGTCATATTTCACTCACATGATCTGTGAAACTACCATGGGGTTGAGTTGTCCTCATACGGCCCCTGCAGAAGTTTCTCAGTGCCTAATCTCATTTTATCGGAGCGGATGGTGTAGAAGGCTATGAGAAACACTGAAGTCAGTTACATAACAGCACTGCAGAGCTCTCCTGCATGCTACGTACACATTGTACACGTTCATTATACTTCAGCTCCTCGTTCTCTCTGTAAATCACACGCTGCATTGGTCACGGCCTTGAGTCTCCCCACAGGGACCTAGAATGAGGTGCGGAAAGCCATGAAAGATGGTTACCTCAGTATTGTTTTTGTGTTTTGTAAAACCAGACTCCAAACAGAAAGTGGCTAAATGAGCTCTTAAGATCTTAAAATGAAACACAATGAGCTCTTAATATTTCAGATAGCCTGTGGGTTCAGATTAGACATTTCAAGGTTTTCTGACTATTATGTTTTCTCAAGATCATGGTATGGCCATTGTCCTCCACTGAGGTTTATTCTTACAGTTGCTATTTCTAGTGAGCCAATTATACTGCATTATCCTGTTACAAGAACAGAAATGCATGATAAAGAAACCATTATATCCTTTGCAAAGTCAAGGTTCACCCCCAAATCATTGTCATAATTTGTTCACCGGCTGTTGTTCCAAGTCTTTGTGACTTTTTTGAAAAATTAGTTAGGACTGGGGCTATATTAAAAAAATTATAATAATAAAAAATAATATAGATAGATAGAGAGAGAGAGTATCATTAAGATATAAACTCGCTGGCCACTTTATTAGGTACACCTTGCTAGTACCGGGTTGGACCCCCTTTTGCCTTCAGAACTGCCTTAATTCTTCGTGGCATAGATTCAACAAGGTGTTGGAAACATTCCTCAGAGATTTTGGTCCATATTGACATGATAGCATCACGCAGTTGCTGCAGATTTGTCGGCTGCACATCCATGATGCGAATCTCCCGTTCCATCACATCCCAAAGGTGCTCTATTGGATTGAGATCTGGTGGCTGTGGAGGACACTTGAGTAAAGTGAACTCATTGTCATGTTCAAGAAACCAGTCTGAGATGATTTGAGCTTTGTAACATGGTGCATTATCCTGCTGGAAGTAGCCATCAGAAGATGGGATCCATGCTTTCGTGTTCTTTATGCCAAATTCTGACCCTACCATCTGAATGTTGCAGCAGAAATCAAGACTCATCAGACCAGGTAACGTTTTTCCAATCTTCTGTTATCAAAAGTCTGTGCGAATTGTAGGCTCAGTTTCCTGTTCTTAGCTGACAGGAGTGGCACCCGGTGTGGTCTTCTGCTGCTGTAGCCCATCTGCTTCAGGGTTCGACGTGTTGTGCGTTCAGATGGTATTCTGCATACCTTGATTGTAAAGAGTGGTTATTTGAGTTACTGTTGCCTTTCTATCATCTCTAACCAGTCTGCCCATTCTCCTCTGACATCAACAAGGCATTTTCGTCCACACAACTGCCGCTCACTGGATATTTTCTCTTTTTCGTACCATTCTCTGTAAACCCTAGAGATGGTTGTGCGTGAAAATCCCAGTAGATCAGCAGTTTTTGAAATACTAAGACAAGCCCGTCTGGCACCAACACCATTCCACGTTCAAAGTCACTTAAATCCCCTTTCTTCTCCATTCTGATGCTCGGTTTGAACTTCAGCAAGTCGTCTTCACCACATCTAGATGCCTAAATGCACTGAGTTGCTGTCATGTGATTCGCTGAATAGCAATATGTGTTACCAAAGAATTGAACAGGTGTACCTAATAAAGTGGCAGGTGAGTGTATTTCTATATTTATGTACTTTGATCTTTGTGCACTGAACCAACTTCAAAGGGTGCTTTTTATTCATTTATAGAAACCATAATTTTGGCTAAACAGCAATTGCATTTAAAAGTTTTCATGTAAGAACTAAAATACTCCATATGCCCTGAATATTTTACCTATATTTTAGTTAAAATATTCAGGGAATATTGTCCAAAAACAGTAATAAAAAGCAGTATTTACTTGCATATATTTTGGATCCAACCCTTAAAGATCTGAGATGACCGAACACCTGAGAAGAGATGATGAGAACCCATTAGAGGACCTCAGATGATGCCAACACTGAAACAACACATAGAACTACCAAATTCTGCTATAAGTTTGATTGCAACATATAATCATTGCTGTTAATAGTGTTTGTGCCACACGTCATTACCTGATTTAACCGTACATTTCTACCATATGCACATCAACTTGACAGTCACCACCGATAAGCTACTACTAAATATATTGTTGAAACTTAATTTCCTGTAAAGCTGCTTTGCAACGATTTGTATCATGAAAAGCGCTATACAAATAAACTTGAATTTAATTATATTTTAATTAAGCATTTTATTGCAACAAAAAATGCCACACGGGAACTTCAGTGAACACTTTTGATCAATACTGCACACTATTCAAGTTCACATTTATTTCCTCTGCTATTTTGGCTACTGAAGTTTAAATCAGAGATGCAGAGACTAGTCACTGGATATTGGTAGGGACATGTATCTAGCATCCCCACTAAATTCTACACCCTTGTAACATTTTGGCCATAATTCATAAAAAGCATGCATTTGTTTGTGTTTTGCTTTAGTATGTGGATGCGATCTGGCTCAGGGAGGATTCTTCATGAAGAATGGAGAATATCTGTGCACTCTGGACTACCAGCACATCCACGGCACCCGCTGTAACATCTGTGGAGAGTTTGTGGAGGGGGAGGTGGTGACTGCGCTCGGCAAGACCTACCACCCAACATGCTTTGTGTGCACAATCTGCAAGTAAGAGCTTATGGAAACTCACACACACATACTCGCACACATACACCAATCTTCAAGTAAGAGCCTATGGACACACACAGGACATTATACAGTCATTGTGGTTTATGGTAAGTCCAACACTGAGAGGAGTTTTAACAGTGATCGTATATTTTATGACCTACAGGAGACCATTTCCTGCTGGAGACAGAGTGACGTTTAATGGCAAGGACTGTCTGTGTCAGTACTGCGCAGAGCCCATGTCTCCAGGACCCACCAAAGATGTCGTTGGACCCAGCAGTGAGTGCAGGAACCACACATCTAAACCTTCATATGAGTGAATGTCACATAACCGGTCAAATTCATATTGTCAGGGTCATATTTCAACCCAAAATCTCGATAAAATAACTTGTTTTATTCATGACAGTTAAAAACATTTCCAACCAAGCTCATTCCCATTAGTGAAATATGTAAATAAGTTTGTAAATTGTAAATTCCTTATTTAATTCTTTTTTTTAATCTTTTTTAAAATTTATTTTATTTAGGTAAAATCTTACTATATTTAAAACCAAAAGTGTCTAACCAGAAGGGATAAAGAAGTTGTTTCCACATTTCATCATACTAACATTTCTCATTATTTAATTTTGATGCATAAGCATTATTATCAATCAGATTATTTAATCACAACTTCCTTAATGCACATTTAAACTGTTAAAGAAATAAATCATACCGTCAGCGTACATTAACTATAGTAAAAGTACAAACTTCCACATCCACACAGTAACTTAATGGGAAAGAAAGTGATTGTATAAAATCCTGTAAAGCCACTTCGAGATCCTCTGGCATGGATATACATGTGAAATGGTAAATTATTCAGACCCTCCATCTCCCTTTGTTCCCTTTTCCATGCATTTGGGGCTTTTTGGCCAGGATCCACCACCTATAATAAATAATTAATATTAATTTCCACTTAAGCCTTTAAGCTCGACTACTAAAGCCAATGATCTTCTTTCATCTACAAGGTTTAAAGGGGACCTATTATGCTCCTTTTTACAAGATGTAAAATAAGTCTCTGATATCCCCAGAGCGTATGTGTGAAGTTTTAGCTAAAAATACCCCACAGATCATTTTTATTGCTTCTTAAAATTGTCCTGATGTAATAGATCAAGACCCTTAATAGATTTTGTGTTCACAAAATACTGATCAAGTCTAAAAATGGTCTGAATGTCTTTGCACTAAAAGAGTTGTTTGTGTGAAACTTCAGAATTCAAAGATGTTTTTTTACAGGAAAAAGCATCAGTTGAGTTAGTCTGAGTGTCAGATGAGTTTTTCTGTGTATGTGTTTCAGATTGCGCGGGCTGTGGCAGAGATATTAAGAACGGTCAGGCTCTGTTGGCTCTAGAGAGTCAATGGCATTTGGGCTGTTTTAAATGTAAGGCCTGTGCCAAGGTATTGACTGGAGAATACATCAGCAAGTAAGACACATTTATACACAAAATTCATGCGTTCCATCCAAAATGATGGATGACGGTATGCATTGGTTTGTTTTCTGTATGTATGCAGAGATGGCGCCCCCTACTGTGAGCGTGATTATCAGGTCTTGTTTGGAGTGCAGTGTGAAGCATGTCAGCAGTTCATCACCGGGAAAGTCCTGGAGGTATAGAAAAAAACCCCCACACACACAGAGTTCTGGAGTGTATTCCAGAAAGCACAGTTAACTTATCTTCAGCTAAACCCTGAACTTTTGCATGTTTTTTCTTTGGCATGACTGAGGTGCTATATAGCACTGCTACCAGAACCAGTTAAGCTCCTGTATGGTTCTTCAGCGGTTCTTTGGGGTGATTATTGTACTGCCGTACAGAGAACCTGTTAAGCCCCTTTAAAGGTTCTTTACGAGCCAAAGAACCACTGTTGGTGCTGTTTAGCACCATTTTTGTATGAAGTGTATCCTGAAGGTTACCTCCAATTTTGGAACCGAAACCTGAGGTTATCCGCTCGCTTATCCTCAAACATACCCAGGTATGTCACATAACCTGCTTTCTGGAATACCCCCCTGGACTGATAACAAACTGACACCTTGAAATACTTTTTTTGTGGCTTTTAGTTTGTGTCTGTAGCTTTGAGCAGTGTTGTTATTGTTAACTAAAACTATTAAAAAAAGTTTTTAGAATTGAAATAAAATAAAATATAAATATTAAATGAAAACTTGGCAGCTAGCTGAAATAAGTAAGGTGAAGTACTAAAATGGCATTACTAAAACTAAAACTGGAAATGCACTTTGCAAATAAAAGCTAATTAAATAAATCTTGTAATATTATATAAATAATACTAAAATAACACTGGCTTTGAGGTCATCTACAGTGTAAAAAAAACTTTTTGAAGTTGTAAATGAAACATTACTTGAGTATGCATTACAATAAAAACACTATTTAGGTCTTTCTTCAAAATTTCATGTTTAATTCAATGTTACTTGCTGTTTCTTTGTGAAATTTACTAGCTATTTATGAGTGAAAATATTTTATACACCTTTTTTTCAGTGAACATAATGGACAGATGTGCACACATTTAAAACGATCAGTTTCTTTTTCTAGAAAATGCACAAAACATATTGGTGCAATTTGTTTGTAGGTGTCAGTCCTCTGTCGTGTGGCCGATCTGTCTGTTTCGCTCTGGAGGTCCCCATCCTGTATCCTGTCCGTGTGTGTCCTGAGGGGCCTCCAGAGTGAACCCCCCCGGTGGTACTGTTACGGCGCGGGACGCGCCTTCCGGGAGGGGGGAGTTATGCCAGCCCTCTGTCGTGTGTGTCATGTGTTCCCGCCTCTTGTGTCCTTATTTGGTTGTTTCCTGTCCTTGTTAAGTGTGATTATCAGTTAATTTTTGTCCAGCTGTGCTTGTCTAATTATCTATGATTATCCTATGTATTTATAGTCCTGTCTGTTCAGTTAGTTTTGGTCTGGTCTACTCGTTACTCCCTGGTGTTCCTGTCTGTCTCAGCCTTGCCTTGTCTTGCCCTGCCTTGTTTGAAGTAAAGATTGTTATATTTTGAGTTGTATCCTTGTCTGCGTGTTCCTCGTCCCTCCCTGCTGTGTGCACCGTGACAGTAGGGACATTAACAGAGGCTTGAGGAAAAAATGCTCCACAAATTTAAAAAAAGGAGCAAAAAATGCTCCTTCACAATTAAAGCAAATCTATTCCGGCTGTTGCAAATAAAGTCAAAAATGAAATGCAAAGTGTCGATTGCAGCGTTAAATTTAGATCTTCTCATGTTGCATCAGATGTCTTTTTATGCATTTTTGCAGTGTTCAGCATTATAACCACATTTCTTTTGAGTAAATGAATGCAATTCACTGAAATCAGAATGTACATCTGTTAACATCATAGAAGTTATTTTCTTAATAAAAAAGTTTATTTCTGACCCTGACCTGCACCCAATCTAATGCATTAACATTAAGCAGAAAGTAGCTTAAAATCTTAAGCAAATAATTTGATATCCTAACATTTAGACACTTCAACACCCTGTCAGAATATGTCCAACTTCCTGTTTGAATAGGAAATATGTCAACACAGGAAAGAAAATTGCATTCATCGAATGAGCCATCAAGTGACAACACAACACAGTATTGAAATATTTTGTTTACATCGTTTTCAGTTGCTTAATTTCCTGCATTAAACGTTCTGGTCTATGTCTATGTATTTAATGACATAAATGCATAGATGTAATCTATGTATTTAATGTAGTCCTGGTCATATTTCCTTATTTTTCTTTTTTAAGATTTTTCAGAACAGACACGTGACCCCTTTTGAAATCCTAGCCCACCATTTACGAATCGCTGGTTTGATGAACAGTATATTTATCACTTGACAGCACAAATCATACTCCTGTATGTCTCTCAACAAAACACACTGATTGTGACACAGACCTGCAGCACGAAAGCATGTTACACACTTCTGATCTCTCACAGATAACCGTCTTTAGTTTCACAACAGGCTCACAGCAGACTCCACAGTATAGCAACAGGAAGTTTCATCCAGCTAATTGAATCTGATTGGCTGTGAGAGAGACAGTTTCCCTTTCTCATCACACTTGTGACTGTTTTCCTGTTTGTTACAATGGAATGTGTTTGTGTATCGCTGCTCAGGAGTGAAATGGGTGAGGTCACAAGATACTGTACAGGACCTGTAAGTCTCTCTCAAGACTGATTTTTGTTAATGAATGTAAAATAAATCATATTAATGATTTTAAATGGTAAACAATGTTGTTAAAAATGACTAGTGCATTTCAGAAATAATTCCAGAAGCAGCAAGTGAATTAAACATGAAATAATCATTAATTGTGCATTAATCATTCAATTGTTAAATTAATTAAGCATTGAATTAAATGTGAAAATATGTAATTTTTTTTGGTAAAATGTACTCCAGTAATCTTTGTTTTATTTACAGCTCTTTAAAGAGAGTCTGTGAACCCTTCTGTATTATATTTGATAAGCTCGTTGGTTCTTTTGAATAAAATATGTGCGGTCTCACACGATATACATGCAAAACATCAGCTTCTCTGTAACAGTCTGTTTGGGTTATCTGCAATAGCTGTTATACAGTTTGAGTGTGTGTTTCTCCACAGGCTGGGGACAAGCACTACCACCCCAGCTGTGCTCGCTGTAGCAGGTGTAACCAGATGTTTACTGAAGGAGAGGAGATGTACCTGCAAGGTGAGTCTCACCCTTTACAGACACCACATATAATACATTTATTCTGCAGAATGCTTGCACCTTTGTCATTTTACTAAAACTAGAATGTCAAAACCTTTTTTTATGATTTAACAGGCCTGGTCAACTATTGTGATCAGCACTATAATGAAGTAATCATGTAAATTCACTGTAAATAATTGTAGAAAATTTCATCACAGCTGTGCTTGACATGTGGCTCTGGACTTGACTGGTCCGAGGTTGTTAAGATGGTCTGAGCTTTTTTAACACTTGAATTTTATCTTTGATATCGATATTTAATTAATGTCAATGTCATAAATATTTATTTATATTTTTTAATTTTAAATGCTATTTAATTGCTGGACTATGATTAACTAAATACATTTCTTATAATTAGAATTCAAATAATATACTGACAGATAAATTAAAATAGTATTTATTCTTTTTGGTTTACAGTGAGGTTTTTGTTGTCTAGTTTCACTGGATCGTTTTAGCTGAGCACATGGATTTTGAAAAATAAATCTTGAATGCCTGGGACTAAAGAGTTGTTTTTAGTTTAGATGATGTATGTATTTTCTATTTATTTATATTGTATTGTATTGTCTTCTGTATGCACTATAGAATTTAAAAGTTTGGGGTTGATTTTTTAAATGTTTTTGCAAGAAGTATATTATGCTATCTTAGGCTACATTTATTATAATTATTAAAATATATCATAAAATGTAATTTATTCCTGTGATGCAAAGCTGAATTTTCAGCATCGTTACTCCAGTCTTCAGTGTCACATGATCCTTCAGAAATCATTCTAATATGCTGATTTGATGCTAAAGAACCATTTCTTATTATTATCGATGTTAAAAACAGTTGTGCTGCTTAATATTTTTGTGTTACATTATTTTCAGGATTCTTTTATGAATAGAAATGATAAAAAGTGCATTTGAAATAGAACTATTTTGTGAAATAATACAAATTATGTCTTTCCTGCCACTTTTGCATCCTTATAGTTATATAAATATAGTTATTTTTTATTACATTTTAGCAGAATGACTGAAGAAATGCCACAAAAAGAAAATTACAGTTCTGCTTTAGATGCGTTGTCAAAAATAGACCCAATTGACACGACTTATTATTTTTACCATCTGTTTCATTGTTTATGCAGGATCAACAGTTTGGCATCCAAGCTGTAAACATTCACCCAGAGGCGAGGAGAGACAGCGGGTACAGTCCTTTCCATGTCATTCTGTGTTTGCATGTGTGTCCTGTGTTGTTGCTGTCTGTATGTTCTTCTCTGCTAACACTTTTCTGAAATTAAACACATAATATTGTTAGCTAAGAGGTTGCGCTTTCTCCTTCTGGCTGTTTTTAAGTAGACATGTCGCTCAATCATCCCAGAACACCACTATAGACTAGGCGCTTCACAATCTTGTGTGATGTCCAGCCAAACCCTTGTGTCTTCCTCCACAGCTATTGCCTGCGTCTCTAGCTCTCCTCAGCAAAACAGAAAGGCAGGTACTGTACTCCTGTTAGCTGCGCCATGGCATCGCATGACCATGTGCTGCATCCTGGAGGCGGCAGGATGCAGTGCTCCTCACTGGCAGCTACACTGCAGCACTCTAACCGCCTGCTCTCAGTTTTAGCCATAAACCATCATTAATATCTGGTTTATTCCATCTCACAGACGCTAGTGCTACAGAACAGATAGTTTAGTCCAGTTCCTCTGTTATTGTGCCAAACAGGCCTCAAATCAAGCTAAGCTGCTGTAATCACGCATGGTGCATTTCAGCATTTCAGCATTTCAGTATGCTGAGTAATATCAGATGCACTTGCATTTTGATCCTCAAGCATTTCCTGCCATCGGAAACATGAAATTGCCATCGAAGAGTCTCATTCATTATGTGAAAAGCAAATGAATGATTTCTTTTAGGTTTGTTTCCAGGATGCTATCATCATTTAGTCCTATCCTTCATTGTTTGCAGGTTAAAGTTTTCTTACATTTATATTTGAATATGTTATATATATATATATATATATATATATTAAGGATTTATTTATGTATTTATAATATATTTTTGTCGCACTCATTTCAGATTTGTTGTGCATTCTTTGTTGTTTATGATGAGTCTTAGCCTTAATCAGCTGATTCAATTTCTGCAGCTTGATTGGCCAGTATACCATGAATATTTTAAGATATCATAATGTATCTCTTTACAGCCATGTGCAAGCAGTCACAAAATGTGTTGACGTATAAAAGTTAGACTACATTAGGCTCATGTGATGCGCACTAAATAACTCTTCTGGTAAAGGCTAATGCAACATTTATCAGGTTTACTGAATAATCACGTGAGTGATGAACATCCAGTTGTTTAGCTGAAAATGCAGATGTTTTTTTATTTATTGCTTATGTTGTACATAGGTTGTTGGTTCTAAACCCGTGTTTGTTCCGCAGCCGACACGCTCGTCGTCCGAGAGCATATGTTCCAGACCTGGTTCAAGCATACCTAGCTCACCAGGTCACACCATATATGTAAGTGCATCACTTCATCACAGTGTTATATATTTACACAAAAATATTAAGCAGCACAACTGTTTTCAACATTGATAAAGATTATAAATGTTTCTTGAGCAGCAAATCAGCATTTTAGAATGACTTCTAAAGGATCATGTGACATTGAAGACTGAAGTAATGATGTGGAAAATTCAGCTTTGGATCACAGGAATAAATTACATTTTACAATATGTTCAAATAGAAAACAGTTATTTTAAATTGTAATAGCATTTCACAATATTACTGTTTTTACTGTATTTTTGATCAAATAAAAGCACTCTTGGTGAGCACAAGAGACTTCTTTCAAAAAGCATTGTAAAAAACAACAAGGTTTTAAACGGTAAAGTGCTTTTTAAAGCTAATTTCTCAAATATCTATAACTATCATAAATTTGATTGAACTTTAGTGTTATAAATTGGCTTAGCCGAGACATCTTGTAGTTTTCTGGCTGTTAAAACATATAGAAGTCCTCTATCTGATAGATGGCTCTCTTTCCTGTCACTGTGAATCCTGACAGCAGTGTTGAAATATAAATGTCAGCTTTGTGAAGCAATAACTGGTAAAATCACTGTAATGCAAGTCGCTTTTTGCTTTCTTTATATATTTAAATGCTCCTGCTCAAACCCTTACATTGGCCTGTAAGAGGCTTTTTATAAAATTTTATATTTTCACTGCTGTCATGTAGAAATGTGGATATCTCTGTGACTCCCTGTGTGTGTTTGTGTCCCCTAGGCAAAAGTAGACAATGAGATCCTTGATTACAGGGATTTAGCAGCCATTCCCAAGGTCAAAGCCATTTATGACATTGAGCGTCCAGATCTAATCAACTATGAGCCACTTTACGCCACCTCACTGGATGAGTCAGAGGAGAGAGAGAGTGTGGGAGAGGTAAAGATAAGTCAAACCGAAGCTCTGTTCCAAGCCCTAGTGACCTCTCTATCTAGACAGCATCATAGGTCACATGCTCCTGATGTGAAGACTGGTTCTGTAGGTAGCAAAATTATGCCACATTCTAGGCAAATTCTACAGTGGCATTGTTTATATGCACTTAAATTTCATTCATCAGATGAAATTATCATATGATATTATAGGATGCCGCAAACTAGGGTTTGAAACAGAGCTCTTGAGTTCAGTATGGTTTTGAACACAGACTAATACATTTTTTCTGCTTGTATAAAAGTGATTTTTTATTCACTTACAGTAGTACTTTGTTTCATGTTCACCTGGCTACACCTTTCTGTTGACAGCTGCAGAGCTCCAGGAGAGAGTGTTCGCCTATGCCAGAAGACAGAGTAAGTTAGTCACATGACCTTTCACCTGTCTTCTGATAGGCTGTTCCACTCAGTCTTTATCATATTATTGGTGCTGTCCTAAATCCCACACTCCATGTGGACTAGCAGTCTTGAAGTAGTCCACTCCAGGAGATTGTATTATGTGCTGTTTCTGATTTTATGATTCAGATGGATGCTCAAGAGTGCAATTTTGTAACCGCTAAGGCCACACAAATTATCTGCAGGGCATCCAGATGTTTTTTTTTTTACTTTTTATAAGTCCTATAATTTTCACTGATTACTCTCATTAGATTTTTTTTTTTAAGTAAAACAATAATGCTTTTGTGGTTCATTATTATAATGTAGTGGTTTTTAATAAATAAATACAAAGATAATCATAAATTCAAGACAACACAACACATAACGCTACAATGATAAATCCTTTTTTTTTTTTTTTTTGAGGCAGTGTACTTTGGGGCAACATACTTAATTTTTTATAATAAAATTAATACATTTGCATGCAACGATGCATTAAATTTGTAAAAAGTGACAGTAGAAATATTTAGAATGTTACAAAAGATTTCTGTTTCAAAGAAATGCTGTTCTTTTGAACTTTGTATTCATCAAAGAATTTGGAAAAAAATATCACAATTTCCACAAAAAAATATTATGCAGCACTGCTTTCAATATGATAATAATGTATTTAATTTCCATGAATATATAAACCAAAATGCATAAATAAATAAATAAAAAAAGCAAAAAAGCAAAATATGATTTGTAATTTCTGAAAGTATAATTTTAGTATAAAGTATAATGGTTCACCGCCATAAATTAATAAATAAAAATAGATAAAACAACAACAACAAAAAAGTTTTTTGTATTTATAATTAATTGTTTTCCCCCTCTTGTTTCAGACCAGGTCACCCACACCAACTGCTGAGGTGAGTCAGATTTAGAGTTTTATTTATTTATTATTATTATTTATTTATTATTATGTGCTGTATTGGAAAAATGCAGTTTAATTTTCATTCCAAATCTTCAATAATTTATTCAAAGATGTATTGTAAGTGGATCATATTTAGATTTTCAGATGAAACAATAGTGTTTTTTTTTACGTGCATGTTTCCGTGTTTACCAGGGTTACTATGAGATGAGAGAACGAATCCTCCATCGCTCGACAAGTCAAGGCTCCATCGGCTCGCCCATTTACAGCCGCCACAATTACACTCCTACCCTGCCACGCTCACCACAGCACTTCCACAGACCCGGTGAGCTATGAGCCCTGTCTGCTGTGTCCATCAGTCTGCTGTGCTTGAAAGACTAATATTAAAATTTCATCAGATCAATTTCTCTTATTTACAGTTATCTAATATGGCTTTGTGCTCGCACAGTGCCAAATTTAGTTTTAAAATAGAGAAATCCGGTCCAAATCTTCTCTAAAAACTCTAAAAAGGGCTGGGTGTTATAGCAAGTATTTGAATTTGAATTTTCGTGATAATTAATTGTGAACATTATTGTTCACTCATATGACATTTTTCATGTATTAAATGGTTTTAGTAAAATATTATTGTAGATAAATGTAACACTGTCTAGTAATAAATAACCAGATCAGTGCATATATATCAAATAGTCAAATAACTTTTCTTCTATTTATTTATAAAAATTAAAAAAAAATAGTTTGTGTGTGTGTGTGTATATATATATATATATATATAAATATTTTTGCATATTTCTCACACTTAATAGATTCAGATCATCAAACAAATTTTAATATTACACAAAGAGAACCCCAGTAAATACAAAATGCAGTTTTGAAATAATGATTTCATTTATTAAGGGAAAAAAAGCTGTCCAAACCTACCTGGCCCTACGTGAAAAAGTAATTGCCCCCTAAATCTAATAACTGGTTGTGCCACCCTTGGCAGCAAAAACTGTAATCAAGCATTTGCGATAACTAGCAATGGAGGAATCGCTGTGGAGGAATTTTGGCCCACTTTTCTTTGCAGAATTGTTTTAATTCAGCCACATTGGAGGGTTTTCTAGCATGAATGGACAGTTTAAGGTCATGCCACAGCATCTCAATTGGATTTAAGTCCGGACATTGACTTGGCCACTTCAAACCTTTAATTTAGTTTTTCTTGAGCCATTCAGAGGGGGACTTGCTGGTGTGTTTGGGATTATTGTCCTGCTGCATAACCCAAGCTTGAGCTTGAGGTCACAAACTGACGGCCGGACACTCTCCTTCAGGATTTTCTGATAAGAGTGCAGAATTCATGGTTCCATCAATTATGGCATGTCGTCCAGGTCCTGAAGCTGCAAAGCAGCCCCAGACCATCACACTACCACCACCATGTTTGACTGTTGGTATGATGTTCTTTTTTATAAAATGCTGTGTTGGTTTTAAACCAGATGTAACGGGACACACACCTTCCAAAAAGTTCAACTTTTGTCTCATCAATCCACAGAATATTTGCCCAAAAGTCTTGGGGATAATCAAGATATTTTTTTGGCAAATGTGAGACAAGCCTTTTGTGTTTTTTTTTTTGGTCAGCAATGGCTTTTGCCTCGGAACTCTCCCATGGATGCCGTTTTTGCCCAGTCTCTTTCTATTTGTTGAATCATGAACACTGACCTTAACTGAGGCAAGTAAGGCCTGCAGTTCTTTTTTGACCTCCTGGATGAGTCGCCATTGCGCTCTTGGTGTAATTTTGGTATGCCGGAAAACTCCTGGGAAGGTTCACCATTGTTACAAGTTTTCTCCATTTGTGGATAATGGCTCTGACCGTGGTTCTCTGGAGTCCCAAAGCCTTAGAAATGGACTGATACATGTCAACTATTTTGTTTCTCGCCTGTTCTTGAATTTCTTTAGATCATGGCATGATGTGTTGATCTTTAAGCATGCTTTACTTTGTCAGACAGGTTCTATGTAAGTGATTTTTTGATTCAACAGGTCTGGCAGTAATCAGGCCTGGGTTTGGCTAGTGAAATTTAACTCAGCTTTCTACAATAATGTGGTTAATCACAGTTCTTCATGATTTAACAGGAGTGGGCAATTCATTTTTCATGTAGGGCCAGGTAGGTCAGCTTTTTTTCCCTTAATAAATGAAATCATCATTTAAAAACTGCATTTTGTATTTACTTGCATTATCTTTGTGTAATATTAAAATTAGTTTGATGATCTGAATCTTTTAAGTGTGACAAATATGCAAAAAAAGAAACCGTTTTATGGCACTGTGTGTGTGTATATATATATATATATATATATTAGTGGTGCCAAAATTAGCGCGTTAACGCAGACGATTAATTTTTTCAGTTTAAGTAACGCAGGGGTGGGGCTAGGCTTGGCCACCCCACTCAAAACTGCTAAAGAATTACGTTTATTCAGATGCAGAATATCTTTACAAGCACATTAAACAGGACAGTTTTCAGACACGCGCTCCAACTTCACCTCAGCGCCAGGCGCGAATCAAACGAGCACAGAAATGTTACCGGAGACGAGGAGCTTCAGTAGAATATCTGTGAACTGCGGTCAGATGAGATGTTGCCAGGCCATATAAACGAATCTTCCTGTCCAGCTGTTATACTGAGCTCGTAGAGTGTGCTCTTCAAGTGCACGCACAAATGTGCCGGCGCGCGCTGTATTAGGCTATATTAAAGTGCTCTATCATACTCAAACCCAAATGAAACTACGAGTATGCGTAGATATGTCGTCAGTTAAGTCATGAAGTTACAAAAGAAGGCCATTAAAGCTGCCTTAAAACTGTGAATGCAAGTGTTTATTATTTATGATGTCACATTCATAGCAGTGTCAGATCCACATCAAGTTCAGCAGTGGCAGTTTAGTAGCAGCCAAAATAACCTGAAAACCAGCTGCTCTGATGACTGTTAATCAAAGAACACAATTAAAAAGAGGAAATCAATCATTTCTTTAGTTTTACTTTATTTTTATTTAATTTAGTATTTGATAACTTTATTAAATTAGGCTATATTTTCTTCCTGTAAGGCACAGGTAGCTATGACTTATTATAATGGGGTTGTGTGAAGATTGTTTTAAGTTCACTTAAATTAGAAGTTATTTTAGTCTCAGCAATGTTAAATTGATTGCTCTCACTTATACTGCATGTTGAATGGCTCAATGGTTAAATATTAGGAAACAAATTAATAGAGACATCAGTTGGTATCAGTGATACTTGCCTTCAGTCATAAAAAAGATGGCAATAAACAAATATTAATAATAGACTTTATGTTGTTTCTACATTAATTCAAAGATTTAATGTGAAATTATTGCAATATAAAAGTATAATTAAAAACGTTAATGTTAGGTGGGATTAATTTCAGAAAAATTATGAATTAGTTGTTGTTTTTTAATCGATTGACAACACTATATATACACAAGATTAATCCCTATAGTATATTTTTGTTTGTGTATTTTTATTTAGTAAAACAGTGTGTAAACATGGCTTAGTTTATATTTTTTTTACTAAATTCTAACTTCTGTCTTTTTGATTTTGGTTACTTTTTTTTTTTTTTTTTAAGATTAATCCCTTTAGTTCGTTTGTGTATATTTGGTAACACTTGAAGGTGTCCTTGTTACACATGTTACATGTACTTAGTATTATTATAACAACAATAAACTATGCATAATTACATGCAAGTAACCCTAAACAAACCCTAACCATATAGTAAATACATGTAGTTAATTAATATTGCTCAGTATTTAAATGTATTTTTACACTGTAACAAGGACACCTTAAGATAAAGTGCAACCATATATTTTTATTTATTAAAAACAATGTGTAAACATGGCTTATATCGATATATATATTTGGCCCAGCCCTAATCTGAATTATTCTCCCTATTGACCTTTGACCGTGTTTGTGATTGGAGGCACTGAGCCGTCCAGTGGTCGGAGTTCCCCAGGGGCCAGCACCCCTCCTCTCCTTCTGACTCCTAAACATTTTCACCTGCCAGGTACTGTTTTGGAGTCTACCAGCGGCCCACTGTGTGTCAATCCCAGCATGCCCCTGTGTCTAAACCCGTTCACCATTCATAGCACTTTCTGTGTCTGGCTATCTCTCTGTCTTAAAGCAACAGTTCACACAGAAATGAAAAGTCTGCACGAGCAAACTGTATTTGGTACAGTTGTCAATTTCTCAGATTTGTTTGTTTATCAGTGTATTTTGTATGTGTTATCCACTTTGTTTCCCTGTAAACCCAATTTCTCTTATTAAGAACTAAAATGAACTAATTTGACTTTTCCTTTCTTTCAGATCAAGAAGTAAACATCTACAGAAAACCCCCTATCTACAAACAGCATGGTACAGTCATTCAGAATCTTTGAATTCAATGCTTTATCTTTAACAATAAAGAGATGATTAGAATTTTGACACATGCCTGTTGATTTATAATGTACAAGGAGTGATTCCCAGCCATTTTTGTCTTATGTACCCATACAGCTCAGTATTAAGTCAACAACACCAAAGCTTATAACTAGAATTATACTGGATATTATTTAGCATTATCATTAATGTTATTTAAATGCTCATTATTATGATTCACATTGTAACTAGATTGCTTCCTCTGTCTTCAGACTCCTGGGTCCAGGCACTATGTTAAGACCTATGGGAGTTAGTCAAGTCTTCATTTTCAGATTCAAATTAGACCAGTCTACCCATTTATGTAACTGAATTTAAAAAATATATAATATACTATATAATTATTACAGCTAGAACATTTGTCAAAATTAAAGTAATTTGCACTCTGTGTATGGTGAAATTGAAATGCCATAGAGGTTCAAGCATGAAGTATCACACAACAGCAAATGCTTTGTCAATGGTGCAAATTTTACTGAGAAGCTACAACTTTTTTTAACAATGCAAAATCAAAACTTTTAAGCACACCCTGAGGTACATGCACCCCTGGTTGGGAATCGCTGTTTTTAAAGGAATAGTTCACTTAGAAATGAAAGCTTACTGAAAATTCACTCAACCTCAGGCCATCCAAGATGTAGATAAGTTTGTTTCTTCATCCACTACAGTGAATGGGTGCCGTCAGAATGAGAGTCTAGACATTTGATAAAAACATCACAAGTAATCCACACCACTACACCAGTCCATCAAATAATGTCTTATGAAGCAAATAACTGTGTTTGTAAGAAACAAATCCATCATTAAGATGTTTTAACTTTAAACTGTCGCTTCTGGCATAATTCATAATAACACTTCCTCCAGTTTCCATAACCTGTTGTCCTCTCACATCAAAATCCACCAGTATATTTGTTTAGAACTTTTTTTGCTTGTAAACAGTGCTTGATCTGTGCATATTTCTCTCCTGATACAGACAAGAAAACTTTTTCACTGGAGAAATCAATATTATGGAAAGAGGACTCGTATTTTAGCTAAGTTAAAAACATCTTAACATTGGATTTATTTTTTGCAAACAAATAGCTTTTCACAAGATGTTAATTGATGGACTGGAGTGGTTTGAATTACTTGAGGATTATTGTGATGTTTCTTTATCAGCTGTTTGGACTCTCATTCTGACGGCACCCATTCACTGCAGAGGATCCACTGGTGAGCAAGTGATGTGCTAAATTTCTTCATATCTGTTCTGATGAAGAAACAAACCAATCTGCATCTTGAATTTTCAACAAATTTTCAATTTGTGTGAACTATTCCTGTAAGTAATGCATTGTGAAGATTGCATCTGATTGAGTTCTTAAGATGCTTGCCTGTATTTACTTATTACTTTTTATTGGTTGTTTAAAATGTTATATACAACCCGAATTCTGGAAATGTTGGGACATTTTTTAAATTTGAATATAATGAAAACTAAAAGACTTTCAAATCACATGACCCATTATTTTATTCACAGTAGAACATAGATAGCATAACAAATGTTTAAACTGAGAAATTTAAAAATTTTATGCACAAAATGAGCTCATTTCATGTGATGCCTGCTACACGTCACAAAATAGTTGGGATGGGGGCATGTTTAGCATCTCCTCTTCTTTCCAAAACAGTTTGAAGATGTCTGGGCATCGAGTTTCTGGAGTTTTGGGGTTTGAAGTTGGTCCCATTCTTGCCTGATATAGGTTTTCAGCTGCTGAAGAGTTCGTGGTCATCTTTGACGTATTTTTAGTTTAATGATGCGCCAAATGTTCTTTATAGGTGAAAGATCTGGACTGCAGGCAGGCCAATTCAGCACGTGGACTCTTCTACTACGAAGCCATGCTGTTGTAATCGCTGCAGTATGTGGTTTTGCATTGTCCTGCTGAAATACACGTCGTCTGGAGGGGAGCATATGTTGCTCTAAAACCTTTATATACCTATCAGCGTTCATAGTGCCTTCCAAAACATGCAAGCTGCCCATACCGTATGCACTTAAGCCTGTGTTATACTTTCCGCGTGCGCGTGTCCGCTAGGGTTCGCTATGGTATGCGTGACATAAAAATCGACGGTCCATGCAGCCTGCCATTTTTTTGTGACCGCACGGACAAGTATGCATGGTCAGTAGACTACAAAAGCATCAACTGCTCATGCGCAGGCTGTGTGAAGAAGCTCGTTGTTACCCGAACCTGTAAAATCCATCGATAAAACAATATAAAGACAGCCAGATGTGCAATAACTCTGGGCAATTGTTTGTTCACATGTTTATTTACTGTTCAAGCCAATCTACTGTGCATATATGGAACACGTCTGCGGAGCGGACCACCAGCGTACACGTTCGGTAGTATAAATACAAGTAGTCCGTGTCCGTGCTGTCCGTGTACGTGTCCGGATTGCACACGCATAAAGTATAACACAGGCATTATGCACCCCCATACCATCAGATATGCTGGCTTTTGAACTGAACGCTGATGACCCGCTGTAAGGTCTCCCTCATCTTTAGTCCGGAGGACATAGCATCCGTGATTTCCAACAAGAATGTCAAATTTGGACTCGTCTGACCATAGAACACTTTTCCACTTTGAAACAATCCATTTTAAATGAGCCTTGGCCCACAGGACACAATGGTTCTTCTGGACCATGTTCACATATGGCTTCCTTTTTGCATGATATAGCTTTAGTTGGCATCTGCAGACAGCACGGCGGATTGTGTTTACCGACAGTGGTTTCTGGAAGTATTCCTGGGCCCATTTAGTAATGTCAATGACCGAATCATGCCGATGAGTGATGCAGTGTCGTCTGAGGGCCTGAAGAACATGGGCATCCAACAAAGGTCTTGTCCCTTACGCACAGAGATTTCTCCAGTTTCTCTGAATCTTTTGATGATGTTATGGACTGTAGATGATGAGATTTGCAAAGCCTTTGCAATTTGACGTTGATGAACGTTGTTTTTAAAGTATTCCACAATCTTTTTACGCACTCTTTCACAGATTGGAGAGCCTCTGCCCATCTTTACTTCTGAGAGACTCTGCCTCTCTAAGACATCCCTTTTATAGCTAATCATATTACAGACCTGATGTCAATAAACTTAATTAGTTGCTAGATGTTCTCCCAGCTGAATCTTTTCAAAATGTCTTGCTTTTTCAGCCCTTTTTTCCCCCGGTGCCAAATTTTGAGACCTGTAGCAGGCATCAAATTTGAAATGAGCTCATTTAGTGGATAAACGTGTAAAATGTCTCCATTTAAACATTTGTTATGTTCTCTATGTTCTATTGTGAATAAAATATTGGCTCATGTGATTTGAAAGTCTTTTAGTTTTCATTTTATTCCAATTTAAAAAACATCTCAACATTTCCGGAATTTGGGTTGTAAATTGATCATTGCAATCATTAAAGCACTCATGTTGAGCAACTAGCTGCTCGGTTTACCGTTAAAGTCAGATAACACAGTTTTATTCAGAATCTGCATGACTTTTAAAACAACTTGATATACAGGCAAGACTGACGATGTATACTGTGCAAATACTGCATGTATTCTTTAATGCTGCTTGGCTCACAACAGCAGAGCATTTCTACAAATTGGTCAATAAAAAGACAGATCTTAACAGTTCATTGGTAACCTAGTTAACAGCCAAGGTTGCTTAAAGTTACCTTACCAAACTAGAAGATTTTTATTGCGAGAAAATCAATGTCAATGTCAAGTATGTCTGAATATTTCACATCATGACTGTGTATGGTTTGTATCTCATTTTACCATATTTCTGTGTTTTGTTTGTTTGTTTTCATTTGGAAACTCTGAGTCCCTCCACCTCATTAATATCTGCTTGTGTGCCATTAAACACCACCTCAATGTAAACATGTAAGTATTGTTTGAAATCTTGAAAACTAGTTTGAAAACTGAGCTCATTTCTATAAATATTAATCAACCGATCAGTCAGTCATCATTAAAGCATCTTATCCTGATGAGTGCCTGATGAGCTTTCATTCATATTCATAATTAACAAAACCTGCAAAAAATTTCAAGATTTTTTAAAGTTAGATATGCATAGCATCTGCTAATGTATTTACAGACCCCATATTTCCAAAACTGGTAATATCGTATTTGCTATTTAAAAAAAAAATAATAATAATTACATTTATTTTAAAATTAGAAATTACACCCTAGTATTATTGTTTGTCAACAAGCATTCAAAAAAGAAAAAAAAATGGGCTAAATCTTAAATTTGTTGACATTTAAAGGGGTCATTATCATACAATTTTGTATTATTATATTTTTTTCCCCAGGGGTCCATTTATAATGTTAGTGTATTATATCTATGTCAAGACATTATAAGTTGACAGATTTCCACTGCCTCTCTAACCCTTAGAATCAATTTGGTTGTTTTTTGTTCTTATTTTTTTGTTGTTTTAATTTATTGTGCTGCTGTTCCTTGTAAATGCCTTCTTCACATGTGAAATGAGATACAGTGCTTTTGCTCTTGCTTATGAGCTGCAGGTTTGCTGTTGAGTTCATATTGTTCTACTACTCCATCCCGAAATAAACTCTGCTGAATCTGCATGTGCAGCTAAATCTATTAAGATTAGCATAAAAATTATGGGATCTTGTTAAAAATAAATAACAATCAAATGCAGAGCTGTTAGCGCTACATACCAGGGATACTATATTTAACTAAACAAAAATTTTTAAATAAAATAAACGTTAACTCAAACTAAATTGTGTGTGTGTGTGTGTTAGCTGTTCCCAAAGCAACATTTTTCATTTAGTTTTACCAGAAATAAAATGTTAAGACAAATTATTTAGACGTATAAAAAAACAAACATGAATACTAAAATGAAAATGCAAAAAAAGAAAAGAAAAAGGAAACACAAAATGTGAAAAATCTCATTCAAATAAAATAAAAATAATAATAAAAAATAACACTGCTACACACAACCAGGAACAGCACAATGTTTGGCCGAATGTGTCTTCAGCCATACTATTGAAAATAATGTAAATATCAGTCTGATGTCAGTAAATTTAGAACAAAATTTCAGCTTAGTTTCAGTTGTCTTTTTCATTATGAAGGACATTTTTCTTCTGACTGTTACTGTGTGATTTCGTAGTACAGTAAACTCTTTTACCTCAAAGAGAAATTGGATTCTTCATGATAATTAAATGTTGCTATATTTACCCATAGATTATTTCAGCAGGTCGGATCCCACTGTCTGCGTATTAACACTTGCAGTGTGTTCTACCGCCAGTGATGGTTTGTCATATTGCTGCATGGCTTATTTTGGCTGAGTGATGAGCTATGGTTTATAATATAGCTATGCATGTTTAGCATGCAAGCAGACAGCCATTAGCCTCCAGTAGTAAATATTGCATTTCCATTGTGATTGTGGGTTATCAAAGGCCGTAAACCCATGACCATATGCCACATATGGCTTGTAGCAGGCTTTTTCTGCTATCTGTTGGTTAGATGTTGGTCTAGCCACACTGATGGTCCACAGCCTCCCCTCGGTTTATTGATCTAGATTCAGCTGCCTTTGCAGCCCAGAGCAAGTCTGCTGATGACATCATCAAATCGGCCAAATTCCCCTCAGCGTACGCCCCTGGTCCAGACTACCCAGTAAAGATAGAGACAGACTGCTGGTCCTTTCCGATCTCCCATGCTGCCCTAGGTACTGTGGTCACCCATGATACATCTGTTCCCACAGTCTCATTGCTTCTGTCTTGTTCAAGTTTACCCAAAATCAAAAATTCCCCATTATTTACTCACCCCCATGTTTTTTAGGCTCTGTATTTTTATTGTTTCACAAAAAATAAATAAAAAATGGGCGAGTAAATTTTTAATTTTTCTGTGAACTATTACCTTGATCTGAGGATTTAAAGCAGTTGTATTAACAGATTTTTGTTGATAAAGTAAAATGCTAGTGTTAATTAAGCTGCTTCTGCTCTGAAACAAAAAATGTGGTCTAGAAACATTTTCAGAAATTGCTAGTCATTTTTACAATTAATTACAAAGAATATATGTATATATATGAATATATATTTTTGTACAGTGTTCGTGATTTAGGTATTAATAGTTTAATATTCAATATCAAATTTAATTCTTACATACAGTAGTTTTTCTCACAGCTAAAGAAGCTAAGAAATCCCTTAGTGAAACTTGGGTTGCAAGAAAAATCCTAAGGGTCAACTTAAAGCAACCTTAAGGCTGTCATTGAGTATCCCCCTTAATTATCTAAGTGTTCCCTTGAGCGTTGCTACAAAGTCCTTAGTGACTATTTCATCTGGATGAATTTAAGAGCTCCCTTAAGTCATCTTATTCTCAGTATCTTTAAGATTTTTAAGCTCAAATGTAAGGCTTGAGACATTTTTTAAGTATTAAAAATATTTAAATATTTAAAGTATTTAAATATCATATAGCCTAAGCATAACAGGGCAATGACTATGGTAACATATTAAACTGTAAAATGCATGACTTACAGGTTTTCACAACACAATTTTTTTTATATAATTTAAGAAAATGGTTGAGTTGTATCAATTATTATATTAATTTAAACAATTATTATTAATCAATTATTAGCCTATACATTAATTAAATAACAATATACATGTAATGTGTGTCTTAATTGTTTCGAATTTTATATGCATCATCTTCTTGTCGATCCACCTGTTCACATTTACAACTCTGCGTGTTTGCAGCATCAAAACATGGGTTCATTTTCATATTTATTCAAATGTCCATCATTGGTCAGCAGGAGGCGCTTTCACTTTAGAAAACTAACATTCCCATAACATTTGCAAAACTGTAAAATGGAATGTTCCTTTATCATTCAAATTACCAAGAACAACGTTTTAAAAACTGGATTCAGATACCATATAGTTTTCATAACTTAATGAGAAAGCTACTGTTGCAAAATGTTCTTAGAACATATTTTGTTAGCTGGGTGAATACCGAGATTGACTTCAAACATTTGTTTCTTTCTGTCTTTCTGTCCATGTGCTACTGCGTAATCATGATGGAGCTAATACATGTGATTATTTCATTTCTATTCTGTAAACTGTAGCTCTGTAAGTAGGTTTATCGGGAGGTAGAAAATCATAGCCTGGCTTTCTACTCAGTCTTTTGCATTAGCTCTCCTCCTCCATCCTTGATTCATGCGTTTGCGTGTGTGAACGTGTCCTATTAATGTGTTGTTGTGCTGCTCAGGAACAGACGGGAGGAGAAGATCAAGAGAGGAGGATGAGGAGGAGCTCCAGAAACGCAAACAGATCCAGGAGGAAAATATGAACAAGGTCAGGAGATGTCTGTTACTAACAGAATGATGCAACCTGCTTAACAATGCAACACAATAGCTAAAATGATTCCTGTTTCTGATTCCAGATCCAATCTGGTTTGGGGAAAATGATTCTTAAAGAGGAGATGGAGAAAGAGATGATCCGAGAGCGTCATGCACGGAGCCTGTCAGCACAGCTCTACGAACATGGAAGCAGTAATGCTCCTCAGTACAATAGATTGTATATTAGACGTTCATGTTCTAGATCTTGACTTTCTTCAAGATTAAGAAACAGGGTTGTGAACCATTCAGAATATACAGGTGCTGGTCATAAAATTAGAATATCATGAAAAAGTTGATTTCAGTAATACTATTCAAAAAGTGAAACTTGTATATTAGATTCATTCATTACACACAGACTGATATATTTCAAATGTTTATTTCCTTTCATTTTGATGATTATAACTGACAACTAATGAAAGTCCCAAATTCAGTATCTCAGAAAATTAGAATATCAATTAAGACCAATGCAAAAAAAAAAAATTTTTAGAAATGTTGGCCGACTGAAAAGTATGAGCATGAAAAATATGAGCATGTACAGCACTCAATATTTAGTTGGGGCTCCTTTGGCCTGGATTACTGCAGCAATGCGGCGTGGCATGGAGTCGATCAGTCTGTGGCACTGCTCAGGTGTTATGAGAGCCCATGTTGCTCTGATAGTGGCCTTCAGCTCTTCTGAATTGTTGGGTCTGGCGTATTGCATCTTCCTCTTCACAATACCCCATAGGTTTTCTATGGGGTTAAGGTCAGGCGAGTTTGCTGGCCAATCAAGAACAGGGATACCATGGTCCTTAAACCAGGTACTGGTAGCTTTGGCAGAGTGTGCAGGTGCCAAGTCCTGTTGGAAAATGAAATCTGCATCTCCATAAAGTTGGTCAGCAGCAGGAAGCATGAAGTGCTCTAAAACTTCCTGGTAGACGGCTGCGTGGACCTTGGACCTCAGAAAACACAATGGACCAACACCAGCAGATGACATGGCACCCCAAACCATCAATGACTGTGGAAACTTTACACTGGACCTCAAGCAACGTGGATTATGTGCCTCTCCTCTCTTCCTCCAGACTCTGGGACCTTGATTTCCAAAGGAAATGCCAAATTTACTTTCATCAGAGAACATAACTTTGGACCACTCAGCAGCAGTCCAGTCAAGACGCTTCTGACGTTGCCTCTTGTTCAAGAGTGGCTTGACACAAGGAATGCGACAGCTGAAACCCATGTCTTGCATACGTCTGTGCGTGGTGGTTCTTGAAGCACTGACTCCAGCTGCAGTCCACTCTTTGTGAATCTCCCCCACATTTTTGAATGGGTTTTGTTTCACAATCCTCTCCAGGGTGCGGTTATCCCTATTGCTTGTACACTTTTTTCTACCACATCTTGTCCTTCCCTTCGCCTCTCTATTAATGTGCTTGGACACAGAGCTCTGTGAACAGCCAGCCTCTTTAGCAATGACCTTTTGTGTCTTGCCCTCCTTGTGCAAGGTGTCAATGGTCGTCTTTAGGACAACTGTCAAGTCAGCAGTCTTCCCCATGATTGTGTAACCTACAGAACTAGACTGAGAGACCATTTAAAGGCTTTTGCAGGTGTTTTGAGTTAATTAGCTGATTAGAGTGTGGCACCAGGTGTCTTCAATATTGAACATTTTTACAATATTCTAATTTCTGGAATACTGAATTTGGGACTTTCATTAGTTGTCAGTTATAATCATCAAAATTAAAGGAAATAAACATTTGAAATATATCAGTCTGTGTGTAATGAATGAATCTAATATAGAAGTTTCACTTTTTGAATGGTATTACTGAAATAAATCAACTTTTTCATGATATTCTAATTTTATGACCAGCACCTGTACTGTAATTAAGAATTTACAATTCCAGCTGAATTCCTGAATTTCAATTGAGGTAGCAAATAGGATGCACAATTGTAATTTGAATTTAAAGGGGTAGTTCACCCCAAATATGAAACATTTGTTATCATTTACTCATCCTCATGTTGTTCCAAACCTGTATGCATTTTGTTCTTCTGTGGAACACAAAAAAATATATTTTGAAGAATGTTGGTAACCAAATGGTTTGAGGTCCCATTGACATCCATAGGATGGCCATACAATACAGTGGAAGTCAATGGCTCTAAAGTGTTTTATAAATTAATTCTTCTTTTGTGTAATACATGAGGGGGAGTAAATAATGACAGAATTTGATTAAATACATATTAAACATTTATATTTTATTTCAAATATATATATATCACTGTTTCTTGAGATAAGGGACAAAAGTACTTTTGAAAAGTGACAAACAAAAAATCCATACTACATTAATTTGAATTGGATATCTTCATAAACACGGGTCTCATCTATCATACCATGAAAAGGAACAGGTTTTTTATTTAACCACTTTTTAAAAAAATGTACATTTACTCACTTAGTAACTTGACATTTGTCAACTCCGTCTGACTCACAAAAATGTTTTTTTTGTGTGTTTGATCAATTCAACAACACTGTAAAGTCTTTAAGTGTGTAGAAATGGTGTGCCTTAGCAAGGTTAAGTGATAAATTGCATTGTATACACTTTTAATATTATTTAATATTGTTTTGGAATTAGCCATTTTAAATTACCGTCATTTAGTTTACAATTTTTGTAATTTTTAATATATACAATCAATGGTTTTGTGCACACAAGACACTGATAAATGTAGATAAGTTGGTGTTTAAATGCATGAATACACTTAATTGAACAAATGAAACCTACATTTTTTTATAAAAATGAAAAACCTCCATCTTACGGTGTTGACGCATAACTAACGGTGTTGACACACAATTGACGGAGTTGACAAACTAATCGAGAATTAAACTGAATAAAGATATTTACCTAGTTTTAACATGGAAAAGGGAGAGAGTATCAAGGGAAAGGGTATCAAACTTCAAACAAAGAGTACATGGTGACAGGATCTTTAAGGCACACATGAAAATCACATCGGGCGGTCTATGTCCAGCATGGTAGTATTGGAACGTCATCTGTGGCTCACGCTGACAGAGATGGAGGCGGATAAGGTCCCCTTCCTCGATGCTCCAGTTTCAGCCAACAGCCTGTTTGGGCCGGATAGACTCGGTGCAGATGACAGCAACTGTCTCAGCGGAACGAGCCATGACTATTCAGCGCCATGCGGTCTCCTTCAAGGAAGGGACCGTCCACTCGCTCAAGGCTTTCCAGAGAATGCTGGGCCTTATGGCAGCGGCTTCGCCAGTGCTTCGTTTGGGTCTGCTTCACATGCGTCCCATACAATTCTGGCTGAAGCAGAGGGTTCCATTTGCAGCTTGGCATCACGGTCACAATCGCATAACGGTGACTCGGGCCTGTGTATCAGCCCTGAGCTGTTGGAGGGACCCTTTCTGGCTGAAGCGAGGTGTGATCTTGGACACGGCGCACAGAAGGAAAGTTGTCACGACAGATGCTTCCAACAAGGGTTGGGGAGCGCTGTGCGAGGGCAAACCGGCCTTCGGTCTTTGGTCCGAGGAGGGTCTGCACATCAACTACCTAGAAATGCTAGCAGTGTGCCGTGCCTGTCAATTCTTCCTGCGGGACATAAGGGGACACCACGTCCTAGTACGATCAGTTATCTCTTTATGAGGAGCACGGATGCCCAGTCTTCCGCTCTACGCGTTCCCTCCAATCGCTCTGCTACCTCAGGTACTCAGACAAGTCAGGGAACAACGGCACAGGCTTCTCCTAATAGCCCCCTTCTGGAGGAACTAGCCGTGGGTGTCAGAACTTTTCCAGCTGCTGGAAGCAGCCCCGTGGCCCATTCCCTTGAGACGGGACCTCCTCTCTCAAGCGAACAGCACACTGTGGCATTCATGGCCCGAGTTATGGGCCCTGCATGTGTGGCCGCTCAACGGGAGCCTTTTGTCCTCCCAGAGCGTGTCTTAAGCACTATGGCAGAAGCTAGAGCCCCGTCTACTAGATGCCTCTATGCTCTGAAATGGTCTATTTTCTCGGCTTGGTGTCAAGACCGTGATTTGGATCCGGTCACCTCTGAGGTTCCAGTGGTTCTCTCGTTTCTGCAGGGGCTGCTGGACAAACAGCGTTCCCCATCCACCGTCAAAGTTTACGCTTTTTTTACGTTTTTCATGCCCCTATTGCTGATTGAACCCTCCTCGCCCTTGTACAGTTCCACTTTGGGACTTACCAACCGTGCTGAGGGCCTTGAGAGCCCCCCCGTTTGAACCACTGCAATCTGCGAGCCTGAGATCGCTCTCGTTTAAAACCGCCCTGCTGTTGGCACTGGCATCGGTTAAGCGGGTAGGAGACTTACAGGCCCTTTCTGTCAACCCTGCTTGCCTGGAATTCGGGCCTAACGACTCCAAGGTCGTCCTGAAACCAAGGTTGGGTTATGTACCAAAGGTGCTCTCCACTCCGTTCAGAGCCCAGGTCATAGCGCTTTCCGCGCTTCCCCCCCTCGACGGACAACCAGGAATTGTTCCTGCTCTGCCCCGTCAGGGCCCTAAGGGTATACATTGAGCGTTCTGCCTCGTTCAGGAGATCAGAACAGCTTTTTGTCAGCTTCGGTAACCGCGCTAAAGGTCACCCTGTTACGAAGCAAAGTATCTCCAGATGGATAGTGGATGCTGTAACCCTAGCATACTCCTCCATGGGCTTGCAGTGCCCCATTGGAGTCAGAGCCCATTCCACCAGAGGCATCGCCTCTTTCTGGGCATGGTCCAGCGGGGTGTCCATTTCATAAATTTGTGAGGCAGCCGGCTGGTCCTCGCCGTCCATATTTATGAGGTTTTACAACCTGGACGTCCCCCGCCTTGCAGGCCAGGGTCCTTTCTGCTTAAAATTTGCCGTTCTGGCTAGATAAGCTATCTCTGGGATTCCTTGACCATTTCTGCTCAAGGCCCTCCTTCTCTTGGAAGGTCCATATTATGAGCACTAAGTGTCTACTTCGGGACGACACATAGGCCATGGTTGACCCGGTGGCTCAGCCTGTGCTTGGTGTAATTTTAACTCCCCTGGGCCCTCCCATGGGAGTCATGTTTGAGTCGTTCCCCATCATAGCATAGCGGGATTGTATTGGTTCCCATACAGCATCTTACGACGCAGTACGAGTGAAATATCGACAGGAAACGTACTCGTTTACTAATGTAACCTTGGTTCCTTGAGATATGGGAACGAGTACTGCGTTCCTGGCCGTGCTATGAGCTGCACGCCTCAGTCGCTTCTTTCGAAGAAATCTGAGTTGCGGCAGCGAAGCGGCCGCTAATATAGCCAGAAGCCCCCCCATTTTGGCGGGCTTTGGCGGGCTGCATAGCCATAGGCTTGCTCATCACCGCCACCGTACCACTGGTTCATTTTTTATCGCACTGCACGAACCAATGGACGTGTAGTTTCACTGCGTGATTGAAAAGGCTTCAGTGAAGAGGAAAAAAGGAGTTTTTCTGTGACTGGTCCAGAGGACTTTCTGGTGGGGTGTCTATTTAATTTAGCCGTCTATTCTGCATAGCTCTGGACCTTTTCTTTGCTTTCCTCCAGTACTTTCTGCGGTGCCTCTTTGCTCTTGGTCCTAATTCTCCAATTTGTTTTACTGTTTTGTTTTGGACCCTGTTTTCTGGGTCACTGTTAATTCTTTCTCTCATTTTTCTCTGGTACTCTCTGTTTCTTTTTCTTTGCTCCTCCACTGACAGTTTTGGTCTAGCCATGTCTGCCTATAGTACAGATAAAATATATTAAGATATTTTTAAATATCTTAATATATTTTAAATATATTAAGATATTTTAAGTCAATCAACATGTATACTTAGATCATATTATCATGCTATGTAGTTGTTATACATTACTTAATGAGTATTTTGGAGCACTTGTCCACTCCGTCAGCTTACATGTCAACACCGTCAGACAAAATATCTGACGGAGTTGACGTCTGACGGAGTTGACAAAACAACATGTTTTTTCAACTTAATCATGTCTAATAGATGGTAGCCATTTTGATTTTCCTCAGTTGCCAGCTGCCACTAAACTAAACCAAAATACCAACTTTTATTTCAAAATTCTTGATTAAAATCATCCCTACTTTGAAGACAGTGTTGACACATAAAAGCTGTGACCACAGGGATTTCAACTTGTTTGCTGAATATTTAAAAAAATTTAAAACATACGAGACCATGTGTTGGACTGCTGCATCCATCAACAGAAAGAAGTCAAAGGGGGTCCTCAGGGTTAAAGCTGACCAAAATATGCCTGATTTATTTCAAATTTGAAAAATATCTGACGGAGTTGACATGAATTGATGACAGATTTTGAAAGGCTGTTGTTAATGTATAAAATAATGCAATGTTCACTTTAAGTAATTTGTGATATTTTATTAAGCCATCCAATTAATCTCATATTCATATTTGTGCATTTTGGGCATTTTAAAACCCTTTTTTTTTGCAGTTTGATACTGTGACCTCTACAGAGGACGAGTTCATTTGCATGGGCTTTCATAATACAGTGCCGGTATTTTTTAAAATTACTATGAAATAATATAAATATATACAAAACTAAGGGTCTAAACATACACAAGTCTTTCATATCCAACTTTTAAAGCCTTTTTAAATGAAACAATTTATTGTTTTTTAAGGCAGATTGTAACATTTTGATGGGGGACATGTTTTGTCCCTTATTTCAAGAATCAGTGATATATATATATATATAATTTCTCAAATATATGAAATTATATTTCTAATAAATTGTAAAAGTACATTAAAAATGAATAATGGTAACATTTTTACACTTACACATATATGTGCATCATTTAACCCATTTTTTTCATAGTGAATGTGTACAATGTTATTAAAATTGCAGATCGAAATTCACCCTCTAAAACAGGCTCACTGCCTGGATATGGGCGTAATGGACTGCATCGGGTAAGATGCCTTTATTATTGTCACTCAGTATTTCATATTACATATAATCTAATCTAATATAATTATAATAAAATAAATGTTATTGAACCCATTTTGTCTGTTGTATATTTTGCTTCAGCCTCAGTCGACTGATTTCACTCAGTATAACAGTTATGGAGATGTGTGTGGTGGGATGAGAGGTTAGTTTATCTATGTTGAATTTAATTTCATTTTAATTACATACAATCATTTGTAATGAGAGCAAAAGTAATCAGCATATATATTGTGGGAGTAGTATAATGCATATAGATGATAAAGCATCATGTAGTGCAAAAATTGAGACAACATAATGTATGAATATAAAAATAAAAATCTTTTTTATTTTCTTTTTAACAGAGTTTCAGGTATGTAGATATGATTACCTGTTTAAATCACTCAATGTGTGTTTCCATCTATCCTTATTGCATCCTTATTGTAACTAATATGTAATGTTCTTTAAAATACATCTTCATACTTATTCATTGTACATGATGTGAAATCAGATTGAAAGATCCAGTTGACATCTCTTTAAAGTACTGGCTTCATGTTCTCTCTTTATTAATGATTTGTTTCTAGCCCATGCATGATGGCCACCGTACAGCCACCAGAATGGACAGAGGAGTGTCTATGCCTAATATGCTGGAACCGAAAGCAAGTGTAACATATTAAACTAGCATAACATTATCTGATGTTGAATGTGAGTTCAATAATTAGGCTGTTCAGCATTCAGCGAATTACTGGGATGTAATGTAACTATGCAGCCTGATTTATTAGACCCTACATTACAAACATTAAAAAGAGTTTGTGGAGAGTTTGCATGTTTGTACTAATTGATATGTGTCGTTTTAAGGTATATCCATATGAAATGCTTATGGTAACAAGCCGCAGTCGCTCCAAACTGCCCAGAGATGTGGACAGAACCAGATTAGAGGTAATTTCTCACAGTGCAACAAAACACTGTATTATGATGTAACCAAAAGGCCCACCCAGAAAAATATTTAGGCCTAAAGATATTAAAGTTTAAATTGCATATTCAATTTCAACCCATTTGGATTACACAGTTTTAACACAGTATTAGAAAACTAATAAACATAATGCATAAATGAAATCGATATGAAAGGGGTAAGATTTCTGGAATAGTACTTAATCCAATAATTAAACAAATATTTAAAGGTGACATATCATGACTTTTCCAGGTTTTAAGTGCTATAATCAGGTCCCCAGTGTATCTACCAACCAAGGAAATGTAAAAAAGATTAACCCAGTATCTTTTGAAACCCGTCATTTTGATTTTTCAAGCGACAACGGTGTACCAGTTCTAATGCCATGGTGAAACTTTGAGCAAAACATGACAACTGTTCTGCTTTTGGCTGCACAGAACACTATTTAGTCCCAGCCTCAGAGGAGACAAGTGAGCAGTGGATTTATTGATTTATTTACTGTATACTGCTGCCACACAGATCTAAAATAATCATGCGATTTATTTACCTTCACCGACATAACTGACTGTTTTTGTAACTTGTGTGTGTTTTAACGTTAACTTGTGTGTGAATGAGAACTTAGTTTACTCACATGCTGTGACAGCCGTTTTGTGTCCATGTGCTTCAGATGTGTGCACTCATAAAACCGTGTATCAGAAGTTTAAACAAATATGGTTTAAAACACATGATTTCAGCGTAATAAACATAATCAGAACCAAAACAGATGTTTTTAGCAGGTACGAGCTGAAATGGCACAGCTCTATTCTGGAAAGGGGGCGGGAGCAGCAGCTCATTTGGATTTAAAGACAATCAGTGTTTCTGCTTCCACTCAAAATGTGCATTTTCAAAATGATATAGTAAATGATCTCTGGGGTATTTTGAGCTGAAACTTCACAGACACATTCTGGGGACACCAGAGACTTATATTACATATAGTAAAAAGGGGCATAATATGTTACCTTTAAGATTTAACCAGAATTTAACTATGTCCATGCACTTTAATTAAATTTAAACATATTTATGCTAATTCTAAGCAATTTCAATAATTGCATTTTGGGAATATGATTTTTTTTTTATCTAAATAAAGTCAAATAGATGCAAACAGTTAATAAACTATGCCCATTTTTTTTTTTAGTGTTTCGTTTATGAATTTTATATGGAAACCTGTTTCTACCACATGATTTAAAAAATAACAATAGTAATCAAATTAAAAAGTCAATTTAAATAATACAATGAAAAACGTTTACATTCACAATTCTGACTTTAAAAAAAAAACTGAATTGCGAGATGTAAATTCTATAAACTCACAATTTTGAGTGGAAAAATCTGAATTGTGTAATAAAGTTGCAATGAAAAATACGAGAGTTCTGAAAAAAAGTCAGAATTGGGAGATGTAACAAAAAGTCAGAATTCTGAATTGCGAGAAAAGAAGTCAGAATTATGGCCATCGCGATAACTGCAATATTGTAATATCACAATACTGAGTATGACAAGCAACTGTTTCAACCGCGATGTTCACCTTTTTTTATAAGGCTATTCCCTTCTCATTTTACCCTTACTGAATTTGTATTGAACAGTTAATAAGTTAATAATCATAACAAGACTGATTACATTTGTTCATTTACATTTTCTTTTTCACCTGCATTTCTAGCGCCATCTGGCTCCGGAGATGTTCGTTGAAATCTTTGGAATGGAAATTCAGGAATTTAACAGGTTACCTCTGTGGAAACGCAATGAACTGAAGAAGAAAGCCAGACTCTTCTAACCATGATCTACAACATCTGCACACACTCACATGATGTATCATCCAGCTGTTTACTCCTCTTCTGTTATTTCTTGCTAAAATTATAGCCAGAAGGAAGTCCATGCTGCAATATGATGTCAGTTTGTAAAGAACAGAAGGTCTTAACATTTCAGCTGTATCTCCAAAATTCTCAAATCTCTACATATATATATTTTTTTGATCTCTGTCGCTTTAATTTCCTCTCTTCCAGAAATGAGTCTTCCTCTTTTTGTTCTTTGTTCTTCTTGTATATCTTTGTAAATCATGTTCATGCAGGTCTGATTATCCAAACCTTTGTAAATTTGCCGTTATAATCCTTTAAATTCACTGTTCCAGTAAAGACTCCTCCGTTTGCGTCACTTTTGGTTCAGGGAGGGATTGTAGATGCTACACTGTTTGGGTGTGAGTGTCTTTGTACCTGTTCATGTAATGCATTTAAAGAGACTTAATCCATACTAGCACATATCCATGTATTCACCCTTTGCTACTGTAGGCTACCTTACTATTGAATCAATGCCGATGTCCCTAGTATATTTAAATAATAGGCAATAGGTACCTGCTAAATAGGTAAGGTAAAAATGAACTGCATTTGTTTTGTTTTTTTAGAGAGTGGATACTCACACTGCCAATTTATTGTATTTCTGAGTAAAGGAAAATGTCTCTGTGCAACTCTCAGTAAAAACCAAAGGCATTACAAGAGAACAGGCTCTATGAGAGCTGTATTCTACAGCTGTTTTTTATTTCATCCTCATTTAATCAGATGTATTATTGGGTCGTATTTCTTCATGCACACTAGAGTGCATTGGACTTGCTATGAAGCTCATACAGTGAATTATTAGCTGGACCAAATCAATGAATTCTACAGTGGCCGAGAGAGCTCAACACGCTGCAAATAGAAAAACCCCTGCAAATTAGGAAAACAACTCCGTCAATTTGACAGCACACGAGCTGCAAATGCACATAACACAACCAAATAAAGAAACGCACTGCAAATAGAAAAAAACACCTGCAAATGAAGAAAACAACTTCATCAATTTGACAACAAACACACTGCAAATACTCACAACATAACCAAACAAAGAAACGCACTGCAAATACTCACAACACAAGCAAAAAAAAACCCGCACTGCAAATACAATTCTTTATTTGGTTGAGTTGTGAGCATTTGCAGTACGTTTCTTTATTTGTTTGTGTTGTGAGCATATTGAGGGGTGAGAACCAGGTAAGTGACATTTTTGGTTAAATGGAGATATATACATCAAATGAAAGCTCTTAATGAGCTCTTTCTACTGGCAAAAGTATTGTCATCCATGAGTGTACAAATTTGTATTATAAACAATTGAAATCAGTACACAAAGTCATATCAAACTATGGTAAAATTTTAGTTTTGGCTCTCCTGTAAAGTTGGTGAAGTGTCACTTACCCTCCTGGTTCTCGCCCCTCGATATGCACCACCTGCTGTCAAATTGATGAAGATGTTTTCTTGATTTGCTGGTGCTTTTTCTATTTGCATGTGTTTTCTGAAGTTGCAGCGTGTTGAGCTCTCTCGGCCACTGTAGAATTCAGATGAAAATATTCTCATTAAACACCATGGTTTCAATAAAACTGGGGAAAATAAATGACATTTACTTAAGCCCTTAACTGTCACTCACAGTTTTATAGAGCACTATTCAAACTTATTTTTTTATAATTCATGAACGAAAACATTTTGTAAAAACATTCTGTTCCCGCAAATTAATTTCCAGTTTCAATTCTTTCCATCTTTTAAATATTTTACTGAGGCTGCATGCATGAAGAAATAGCCTAAATAAATTCACGAAGATATTTCCACATATTTTAAATTAGTCATTTAAAAGTAGTTTTCATATTTTCTTCTCCATGGCTGGAAACCTACTATTTAAAGGGGCCATATGACGTTGCTAAAAAGAACATTATTTTGTGTATTTGGTGTAATGCAATGTGTTTATGCGGTTTAAGGTAAAAAAAAAAACACATTATTTTCCACATACTGTACATTACTGTTGCTCCTCTATGCCCCGCCTTTCTGAAACGCAGCGATTTTTACAAAGCTCATCGTTCTGAGAAGGCCAGCTATCCAGTGCGTTGCGATTGACCGAGTACCTCAAGCATGAGTTGGAAATGTTACACCCTTAACGTAATGTGATGTGCACCAGCACGACGACACAAAAACAATAAAACCCATTATAAACAAGGCATTTGTGGCATCCAGTGGGGACATAATGTTGGACATAAAGTTGGAATTGCCCCACTTTATAGAAACAGCCTTTGTGCAAGCCAGCATTGTAGGCTAACGTTACTCTTCCAGGTTCAAGAAATAGTCCTCCGTAAATTGCGCTGCACACACTCTAATATTTGGGTTGAACTGTTCTGGAACAGTGTTGTAAATACAAAGTAACCACTGATTTCTAGTTGTGTCCTCTTTTGGAAGAATTTTTCTGCCGGTCAGAAGCTTTTCAACGTCCTCAAAGATGAATATTAAGTTTCGTTGTGAAACTATCGCGAGATACGCGTTATTCGTCATGGGATATGTAGTTTCCTTTCCCTATAATTGGTCTACAGATCCTGTACCTCTTTTAAAATTTATTTGTAGTATACAATGTTAATACTGTATTTTAGTCTTACTCTTACCTCTACATTTTCTGCTCCCTGTTCTTGTTCTTTGTCAGTAGGCACATTTGTCTGATTCTGGGGAAAAAATTACTAGTTCAACCCAGGATCTAAATGTTTACATTTGCAATCATAAGCAATATTGGCATTTGTACATCATTGAAGGCTGAATAATAGTTAAAGCACTTTTAGGCAACAGGACAATTCTATGTTATGACTTTAGTTCATAGTCCTTTAATTCAGTTTTGTATTAAATCACAGCGCGCTCCAGTGGCCGCCAAAAAACATGATTAGCAACAGTATGTCTATATTCACGTAAGTTAAATTAATATGTTTTTGTGTTAAGCAAACTTACTGTGCATGGCTGCTTCACTAAAAAGCTTCTTATATCACTTCCACACTTTCTTTTGGACATTTTGTTGATGTTTTAACATTTATGCTATAGGTAGCAACATTTACTGTTAACTAGCGGGTTAACAGTAACCCGCTAGTTAACATGTGGGGTGGGGGAGGAAAAAATAGAGCTTTTATAAAAACGGAATAAAAAAAAAGATTCGTCAAAACAATTTCATTTATTTAATTATTTAATTAATAAAGGTAGTTTAACCATTTTAAACACAAATTAACTCTCATTCATGTTTTACACAAGGTTTTGCGTAGTTCGGGATTGATTAAATTATTTGATTGGATGAGGAAACATTTTGTGGGCTTGTCTTGACTCTTGACGTAATGTTGATTCTTCCAAGTTCAGCGCGTGCATCGATCACACCTGCTTTTAGCAAGTTGTCCGGCTGGTATTAAGAGAACATATGCAAGTAATTCAAAGTAGAATACATCGTAATACACACACACAATTGTGCAATTAATGAATACGCTGCAGCTGAGCTGACCATGAAATGGTAAGTTCACCATATTTATCTTGCGTATTTTGATTGATATTAGCTACCCTGGATGTGTTGTGATAAGCAAAACGTAACATTCACATTGTGAATGTTACGTTTTGCTTATTTGGATGTTTATAGACATATTTGTGAATGTGATGCATGTGTACATCAAAGTGAAAATTAAGTGCATTTCCAACTCTGAACTCAGTCCCCAAGTAAATTCGGTTATTAAATAAACAAATAGCAAAACTAGTTGTGCGGTGTCCCCACCACTTTTCAAAGCAAAGTTACGCCACTGTTTTGAGACTTTAGTCTTTGCAACTTCAGGGATCTTATCTATGCACGAACAGCTTGTAACACTCCAAAGAGAAAGGAAAACTTGAAATCACAACATATGACCCCTTTAAATCCCGTCTTTTATTATTCAGTGATATTGTAAGCTTTTATTTTATGGTAACATGTAGGCCTATAGTAGTTTTTATGGACTAGCCTATGCAATGCATCTTAATATATTGGATAAAATATTACACTAATTTTAATTTAACATTCATTTTAAAGGATTGAGATAATGTCAGATATCTTTCAACACAAAATCCCAATAAAGTGAAGACAGGTGAATTTTAAATGATTTTGGTTTGAACACATCAGTGTATGACATCAAAGTACCGCGAGAGCAATTCAAAAGCATAAGGATCCATCTGCTCTCTTGTCACACCTAGTAGGACATAAAACCGGCAGGTTTGTAATAATGACATCATCCAACAGGAAGTGACATTATTTTGGAGGGAATTATTCCACAAAACAAACATCAGTAAGCGATGTGTTTATTCAACTCTGTCATTTTTTATTTTACTTGTTAGTTTGTCTCACTCTAACATTTCATGTCATCTAATAAAATTTAAAGAGGGTTAAAAATATAAAAATTAACCTCAAGTTGTAAACAAACAAGGCTACTCTCTCAGGAAGAGACTGTTTATTCCCATTCTGTCAGGCATGATGATATTTCCTTGCTAAGTTATTTCTGAATGTCTGGTTTACCTTTTTTTAATGATTCTTTAAATTACAACATAAGTAATGAATTTTAAAAATGTCAAAAGGTCATGCATAGGAATTATTTTAATACTGCTTTTATCCACTAGAGGGCCACAGTGTCGCATTGTGTGTATTTGCTGGTGTCCATATACACTTAAAGCTCTGTCTGTCTTACACGGTGTTTCAATATAAGAATCCTCTAGAATGATTATATCTCTTTGTTTCAATTCAGTACACCTTTTGCTTTCAGTCATTTGACCTTTATTTTAAAAAAATAAGTTCAATAATAATATGCATGAATGGGGATTGTAAATCACAACACCTAAAACTGTCATAAAGGTCAACAGAGACACTCAGGTAATTAGAAATTTAGTAGCTACCTATAAATCTCTATTAATTAAATTGTGACATTCAAATTAGGTACATCTTAACCGTCTGATTTCACTTCACAGTCATAAAAAAAAAAAAAACAATAGAGCTGTATTTGGTCTTATGGTGATGTTTCGGCAAACAGTCCAACCTTACGGATATTTATCTTGGATTATATAGTGCAATATCACCAGCGAATGGCATGATTCAAGCTAAAAGGCGTTTAGCTGACAAAGCAATATGGTGAAACTTAACCGCTTTCCAGAGCTCAAACATCCATTTGTTTTCTGTCATTGTGGGGACTTTCCATTCACTTCAGTTGTTTTCATGAGCTAGTTATGTTTCTATCCACTAAACCTCAGAGAAACCTTTTTAAATTGTCTTAGATTTTGTAGCACATTTTTTAGCACACATTTAAGCTGATTTCAGGTTCATTTTACTTTTGTGCACACTTGGTTTCTATAATGTGGACAAAATCTAATGAAGAGACACTCTGTCTTGATGATGCTATATGTTGACGCTTGGTGCAGGTGAAACAGATTACATAAGTGTGTGTGTGTGTGTGTGTGTGTGTGTGTGTGTGTGTGGTGCCAGACAGTGATCGATTCTTTGACTCCTGTTTGTCTTTGTAGGTTGGGCTGTTAACAGTCCTGTCTTTAATTAAGATCATGTGGACTAGCAGGGCATGTATTAATGCCTTTAGCCTTTTCTCTCTCTCTTTTTTTTTCCTGAATAGAACAAAATCTATCCAAGATGACAGATAAAACAAAAATGTGGTTGATTATAGAAGAAATTAATTCAGTACATGAAAATAATTGAAGATAATTTTATATATTATATTGAGTGAATGTTTAGCGTGCACTTCAAAGCAATACATCACCCAAAAATGAAAATTTTCAACAACAACAAAAAACAGTACTCACCCTCAGGCCATCCGAGATGCAGATGGATTTGTTTCTTCATGGGATCAGATTTGGAGAAATGTAGCATTACATCACTTGCTCACCAGTGGATCCACTGTAGTGAATGGGTGCCGTCAGAATGAGAGTCCAAACATCTGAAATAATCCACAAGTAATCCATACGACTCCAGTCCATCAATTAACGTCTTGTGAAGTGAAATCGTGTTTTTAAGAAACAAATCCATAATTAAGGCATTTCGACCCTAAACCAGTCCTTTAGGCCAAAATACCAGTCCATAATCCATAATAACACTTCTATCTGTGAAAAAATCCATCTCCTATTGTCTTCTCTATGGGACAACGGTGCTTGATCTGTGCATATTTCTCTCCTGATTCAGACTTTTTCACTGGAGAAAGCAATATCATGGATAGATGACTTTATGGTTTGAAGTTAAAAATGTCTTAATGTTAGATTTGTTTCTTATAAACACACAACTTCTCACTTCACAAGACATTAATGGATGGACTGGGGTGGTGTGGATTATTGTGATGTTTTATCAGTTGTTTGGACTCGCATTCTGACGGCACCCATTCACTGCAAAGGATCCATTTGAGAGCAAGTGATGCAATGCTAAATTTCTCCAAATCTGTTCCAATGAAGAAACAAACTACTATACATCTTGGATGGCCTGGGGGTGAGTAAATTTTCAACAAATTTAAATTTTTAATATCTTAGCATTTCTATTGCAATCATTTGTGATGGGTAGAGTCACAAACTCTTTAAGTTGCTGCCTATGTAGAGTTTTCCAAAATTATTGCTTATGAGTTTTCTCTCTTTCTCTTGATGGCTGAAAGGTATGTATGTGTTATCTGTCAGATGTTGACCTGGATAAGCAGGAAAGAGCAAACAGATCATAAAAAGCCATAAAGTCTGGGTTTATTGTCCAGAGCAAACCAGCTCAACAGACATGGCGCTCTCTCTCTCTCATGTGCACTCATTCTGGGGGTTTCCTGTCTGTATGCATCTGAATATCTGCTTAAGCATTGTTTTTCCTACATATAAGAATATTCAGACACCCTTCTATATTTAATGTTTTAAATAAACATCCATCTGTGAGTCTCTTTTTATAGGGGCAGTCGTGGCCTAATGGATAGAGAGTTGGACTTGTAACCTGAAGGTCGTGGGTTCGAGTCTCAGGTCTGGCAGGGATTGTAGGTGAGGGAGTGAATAACCAACACTCTCAATACCACGACTGAGGTGAGACGCTTGAGCAGGGCACCGAACCCCCAACTGCTCCCCGGGTGCCACAGCATTGGCTGCCCACTGCTCCGGGTGTATGTTCACCACTGTGTGTACACTTGGATTCTTGAATGCAGAGAACACTTGAATGCAGAGAACAAATTCTGAGTATGGGTCGCCATACTTGGCCACACACCACTTCTCTTTCCAGCTTTTTCTTATCCAGTGAATCTTGAACCTGTTGACTTTAGTGTGATCTGGAGTAGGTGACAGGTTCAAAAAACATGAGGAGCAATCAGACAGTGAATCTATCTATCTATCTGTCTATCTGTCTGTCTGTCTGTCTGTCTGTCTGTCTGTCTGTCTGTCTGTCTGTCTGTCTGTCTGTCTGTCTGTCTGTCTGTCTGTCTGTCTGTCGTTCGTGCGTTCGTTCTGTCTATCCATCATTCTATCTCTCCATTGTTCTTTCTTTTTGGTTTTCTGTCATTTTGTGTTGGTTGCAGACATCAGTGTGTTATTTCAGTTGTTTTCTTGTCTTGCTTCTGGTCACTACATCATTAGATGTTCATCTCTGCATTGTTCATTTCAGAAGAAATTGAGAAATCAACAACCGTTTTATGTAACATTACAAATCCACACGATTCACAGAGACAAAAAGAGCCATGCTAATGAAACGTCAGTGCGTCATATGAACTTTTCAAAGTCAGTGAGGCAGAAAGAGTTTCCTCCCGTCCGAGTCAAAACTCACAGGGCATAACCCATTTCCCAAACTCCTCTATTCACTGTCATATTCATAACTACAATATGTGACTGTTGACTCTATGAGCAGATGAGGAATCATGCCGTCTCCCTGAATGGATCTTAATCTCACATATGATTTCTGTTATGTGTTTTTAACATATTCTGCTTTGACTGATGACTTTGTCATGTTCCTGCTTGTTGACTGGTTTTCAGGACTGAGATAAGAGTCCAGACATGTGGAAGTTATACAGAGTCACATGCAGGCCCTGTTTACTATTAAAGATTAAAGATCAAATGTGCAATATCTGTGTGACTATTAGTGGTACAAAATGGAATTGTAATTAATTATTTTTTTGGATAATGATAAACCTAGATATCCTAGTTCGGAGCGGTGCTACTTGTTGAGTTTATTTTTGAACGTGTTTAGTGGTGCAAAAATGGCCCACTTTGCTTTTAAATGCGAGTTTAAAAAGGGTCCAAAACATTTTGTGACTCACTCAAACCGCTTTCAGAGCTGATTATCTCCAGATTCCCTGACGCATGGTTCTGGTTTGTCCGTTGGGTTGTTTTCTCTCTGAGGGGGGTGAAGATCTGCCGTGTTTGTCCTTTGCACCTCAGTGTGGGGCCGTCTGATAAAACTGCATTGGTATGTGGTTGTGTGTTTAAGGAGCAGATGATAATGTGGCACTGCAGGAGAGATCCTTCAGACTATGATGTAAAAGTCTAGTTATGTCTTTGAATTGTATTTCTGTGGGAAGATTTGCACTTGAAAACAACAACAAAAGTTTTGGATCAGCAAAAATGTTATGTTGTTATTTTCTGCTTCCACTTAAAAAGATCATTAATATCTTGCAACTGTAATCTATTTTAGCCAGCAAAACAATGAATTTGTGTATTGTGTTTTAATATTTAATTTCAAAATTCAAATGTATTTGCACTAAATTTTGAAGTCAGTTTTTAAAGTGCTTTTATTTAGCAAGGATGCATTAAATTGACCAAAAGTGCCAATAAAGACGTGATCCATGATGATGTAACAAAATATTTTAAATAAATGCTTGTGAGTAATGGCTGCTGGGAATTCAGATTTGCCATCACAAGAATAAATTACATTAAAAAAAAATATTCAAATTGAAAAGTTGTTTTCAGTTGTAATAATAGTTTACAACATTACTGTTTTTTTTTTCTTTAATCAAATATGCTGCTTTTGTGAGCATAAGAGACTTCTTCAACATTAAAATGGTACTTCATCAACTTTTTTTTTATTTCACTTTCTTTCCCATAATGCAGTTTTGAAACGGGCTTCATACTAATATATTGTGCAATCCACACTGGCAATAACATTTAAAAATTACGGTAAATACGGCAGTAAATAGAGTTTAATATGAATAAATAAATACAATATAGTCTGTACAGATAATGAAGAGAGGTAGATTATGTTCACTGCAAAATCGCAGGATTTATTTGGTGTTGCATCTGTTGAAAGATGGAAACAACACTTAATTATCCAGTGTAACACAAATAATAACATATTAGAAGGCACACTATGTAATTTGAATAGACTGAAGAAAACTGGAACCTTGTTAGGTGTCTTTACGAGCAACCTTTGGCTAAAGTGCTCAATATGTCAGTTGAGTGCTATTGATTATTCAGGATGCAAAAGATGACCACATGCAAACAGCTGCTAACCCAAATGAAACTCAAGCACAGAAACACATTCACACCAGTAGTCACTTTATCACTTCCATAAAGCAGGACTGAATGAAGCTCACATCGTAACAGGAAATTGTTATTCAAATGAATAAGAAGCAGCTTTAGCTCAGCTGCTATTGATTCTTGAATTGATTTTATCTGATGTCTGTAATTTGACTTTTATTGCTGCTTTAAATTATGGCATGTTTAATTAGTAAGTCTGGACCGGGGGTCATGGGTAAAATAAGAGGCTTACGATATGGCATGAGAGAAGGTTTCCCTTGTCACCCAAACATTATTAACCCTCTGGATCGCATGACTAAGACAATTGACAGTGATAAATTTCCTTCAGTTAGATGGAGTCATGTCTGTGGTCTATATCTCAAGCCTACTTGAGCTCAGCAGTCCTTGCCTCTTAGCTTTTAGCATCTTGGGATTGATAGTTCCCTGCTAAATAGACCAGCACTGACTCGCACCAAGCCAGCACTAACCAGCATAAACCAGTTTCCCTCCTCACATTCAAATTAGTTTGTTTGTTTACATATTCCATTGGAAGAAATCGTTAGTAGCCTGTTAGCACCTGGTATATAGCAACGTAAGAGGTGTTCATGTAATTTCATCAGTGTTTTTGCTTGTGTCTACAACACTGACCTCACGCTGCCATTTAAGCTGACCTCATTAAGGCTGGTGTTTGTGTGTATGGTAGCTAAATGTTCCTGACATGTTGGGCTACAGGATATCTCACCTCAGGCTTTTGCTGTCTCAGAGCATATAGTATATGCATAAACCAGATTAAAGTAAGCATGTGGATTGTGTATTGTCTGATATAAATAAACTGTATGTAAGTGACCAAATCCACTAAAACTGCTACTAGCTGAGTTACTGATTACTGACTATGAGAGCTTGGTGAAATAATTACCATGCAAAATTATTTTCAATGTAGAACAGTTAAATTACAACTCTAACATGCTGCAAAAGTTTTTATTTATTTATTTAATTTTTTTTTTTTTTTTTTTACTTGTTTTCACACTGGTTTCAAATGATTGAAATAACAGAGATTTTTAAATGTTTTTGAAGGAAGTCTCTTATGCTCACTGAAATAAAATCAGGACAAGGGTGTAACAACCACATACAAAGTGAAAAGTAGAGTTAAAATGTATTCAAGTAAAAGTACACATTTTATATTACTTAAAGTACAAGTGTTGAGAAGAAAATACTTAATTACAGTCATGTGAGTATTTGTAATTACATACTTCACACTCCTGCATATTAGAATGATTTCTGAAGGATCATGTGACGCTGAAGACTGGAGTAATGATGCTGAAAATTCAGCATTGCATCAAACGAATAAATTTCTTTCTGCACATTTTTAATCAAATAAGTATGTGTGTGCATGCAGTATATATTATGCTTCAGAAAATATATTTGCTTAAGAAATATATTATTAGTTTGACTTGTTTTCTAGTTAAAACAGGATAAATATGCCTGAGAAGCAATACTGCATATGATATTAAGATTTTTCTTACAATGCTGGTATACTTGTATTTTTTCATCTTATTCCTAAAACAACTAATTCATGTTTAAATCAAATTATATATATTTATTTTAAAGTCATAGTATCTTGCAATGTTGCAAAAGGATGTTTAGATTTTTTTTTTTTTTTTTTAAATAAGACATAAATCCTTTTTTTTTTCAGTGCAATAGTAAAGTGAGTATAAACTGCTATATATTCTTATACATTTATGTATATTTTTATACCATGGCAGACATATCTAGCTATCAGTGATCAAAATGGTTTACTTGTAAGAGAGAAAATACACATGCACTAATGTGCAAATATTAATATGTCCTAAATCTTCACCATGACTTATAATTACAATTTTGGTCCTAATTCTAGGCATTCTTTAGTACTTTTAGGCTAGACTGTACTAGCCTTTAGAACTCTGTAAATGTGTCCCTCTAAAGCTTCCATTGTGAGTTGCCGTGGAGAATGTGCCTTATGGTGCAGGAAGTGAGGGGATTTGTCCTCTGACTGTTTGGACAGGGGTTCCCGCTGTGGGGACAAGCTGTGATTCCAAACACTTTTTGTATAAAAGCTTCAATGCACTTACAAAGCCGAGAGTTAAAGCGCAAAGTGTTTAGATTCACTGTCTCGTGTAAATGCAGGGCCTAGAATTGGAGAAAAATTTGTATTTCTTTTGAATATAACTGAAAGGAAGAGTGAGATTTCAGCACATAGTAGTACAGATGCACAGCGGATGGGATTGCAATAGCAGAGGGTGAGCTGAGGTTATCTGTCAGTCTCTTTCTGGCCTGTTTACGCACTAACTGTAATGACTTTCACAGAAAGAGCTGCCTTGTAAAATGCTGTCAATATTTTGACTGTACCTGCTTATATTTGTAATGCAAGAATGCGCCAGATCAGCATGAAAAGTGAATGAGAATTTCATGCATGGGCAGCAGTTTGAGGGGGTTGTGTGAATATAACAATTCAAATGTGATTTTAATATTATTAACATTATTATTATTAGTAGTAGTATTGGGAACTTTTATGTCCTAGGGTTGATTTTTATTTAAGCAAACAAATGTTGTTGTTTTTTTTAAGATTTTTAAAAAATATATTTTTAAATCATACCTCTTTATTTTAGGTTTTTAACGCCGTTGTTTATTAATTGTGTTTTAGCTTAAAATCTGAAATCCATCATAAAATTAAGAATGTTTAAAACTGATGATCTAAACTTTACTGTAATCGTTATCAATTACAAAAATTATGCAATTTTTTTTTTTATTAATTTAAATATTATTGAATTGTTTATTATTAGTAGTAGTAGTATTGTGCTGTTTTATTTTTATTTAAACATTTTCATTTTTCATGCTTTATTTTTCAAATGCCTTTTGTGTAGATTTTATTGATGGATTTTCATAAAGAAATGAATGTTTAAAAATGTGATGACCTTCTAAACTATAAAAGTAATTTTGTCATTACATGAAGTAAAAAAATATAAAAGATAATATTTCATGTTTGAATTATATTTTGTATAAAATACTAGCTTTGAATTTAGCAAAACAAGTTGACCATTTTAATCTAGAAAAATGTTTAAAATGTTGTTTCACCCCCATCTCTCACACACACACAGACACACATAGACAAATTGAGACGTGTTTGAAATAACATTTGTTCTTGACTGTTTAGGGGGGGAAAAAATGAGTAGATAAAAAATTAAGATTGGACAAAACCGTAGTTAGAGTGAGAAAAGTGTTGGGAGGTCCAAAAGTACCTTTAGTTGGAGAAGCACCCTGTTCTTATTGTATGTAGATTGGTTTAGTTAAGATTTAAACTAATGTCTGATTACAGTCATCAAACACTGGATTTGTGCATTATATCTTTTGCTTTTGTACTTCAGTCTTGTGGCAACACAGTTGTCACACACCTGTCTGCTCTCTCTGTGTCTTTACAAACTACATCAGAGCCACTTCAGACAATCAAGACACTTTTTTCTGTCAGCCGTACACATTTTTCATGTCACAGGACACAGGAAACTTCACTTTATAGAGAGGTTTTTTGTTGTGCATACTCATAGTATTTGCATTGACTGATTCATTAAACAGCAAACGTTTGCCTTATCAATCAAATCATTTTTGTTATTCATCCATCAGTGCTTGAGTGCCTGTATCCACCTGTGTGTGTGATGTGCTGTGACCCTACAATGAAAACGCATGTTGAGAAAGACTGCAGGAAGTTGATTAATGAGAGCTCGTGACCCCTTGACCTGAACTGCTGCTACACCCTGCAGGTACCTAGTCTGAGGTCAGCACAGGATTTTACAGCCAGACCCCACCCTGTGAGCTCAGTGCTCTTTACCGCGGGGCAGGTGTAGGGAGAATGGGCCTGAGATTCCCTAGATGTTCCGACAGCAACTGTGTAGGTGTAGGTTTGATTTTGGCATTGGTGGGGACATAACTGCAGACATTTTTTTGATCAAAATTATTGCTAAGGTCAATTTAGTAGTCACTGGATATTGGTAGGGACATGTCATTTAATTACAACAGTTGGTGCAATTATTCGCAAATGGAAGAAACACAAAATAGCTGTCAGTCTCCCTCGGTCTGGGGCTCCATGCAAGATCTCACCTCGTGGAGTTTCAGTGATCATGAGAACAGTGATGAATCAGCCCAGAACTCCACGGGAGGATCTTTTCAATGATCTCAAGGCAGCTGGGACCATAGTCACAAAGAAAACAATTGGTAACGCCATGAAGGACTGAAACCCTGCACCGCCTGCAAAGTCCCCCTGCTCAAGAAAGCACATGTACAGGCCCGTCTGCAGTTTTCCAATGATTCAGAGGAAAACTGGGTGAAAGTGTTGTGGTCAGATGAGATCAAAATCCAGCTCTTTGACATCAACTCAACTCGCCATGTTTGGAGGAGGAGGAATGCTGCCTATGACCCCAAGAACACCATCCCCACCATCAGACATGGAGGTGGAAACATTATGCTTTAGGGGTGTTTTTCTGCTAAGGGGACAGGACAACTGCACCGCATCAAAGGGACGATGGACGGGGGGCCATGTACCGTCAGGGCCAGGGCACTGAAGCCATCCAGGGCATTGAAAATGGGTATTTCAGTATGACAGTGGCCCAAAACACACGGCCAAGGCAACAAAGGAGTGGCTCAGGAAGAAGCAACACATTAAGGTCCTGGAGTGGCCTAGCCAGTCTCCAGACCTTAATCCCATAGAAAATCTGTGGAGGGAGCTGAAGGTTCGAGTTGCCAAACGATGGTTCACGATCCGTGCTCTGAAGTTCCGTTCTGAATAATGATTCGCAAACCATTATTTCAGATCGGGACTTCAGAGCACGAATCGCAGATCATACAATTCGTGAAAAGATTTGTGAAACCCCTCCGAAGTTCTGATCAAAATCAAATGATTCACGATCCGCATTCAAATTAGCTTTATTAAACATTTTGCCATGCAATGGTTTAACTGATTCAGAGTTCCGAAAGCTCTCTGGTGCTCTTTTGATTTGTTATTTGCTAGTGAATCGCTTGAATTTGAATGATCGAAGTCACGAATTTGAATCAATCGGAGTGGTTCCAGCGTAAATAACTCACTCAATGGTTTGTCTGTTCCTCCTCTTTTCGCATCTTTATTGCCATGTTTACTCGACACTGTCAGTATAGTATTACTGGTATAGCTCGCTAGTTTTATGACATTAACTAAAATAATCTATGTTTGCAAATAAATTACATATTTCCATTCCAAAGATAACACACAATCTACAAACATCTTCAGGTGAGGTAACCGGTTTACTGCTAACTAGTGGAAACACTCCATTAAAAGCTGCATCTAAAAATGGAAACATTGTGCATTATGATCGAGTTTATAGCTTAATTCACTATAATTTAGTTTGACCACTGCAATTCAGTTGATGACAGTTCAATAGGAAATCAGTTGAAAGTCATCTCATACCATTGTGAATATTAAATTTATCTGTATTGTATTGTAATAAATATATCTGAGGATTTTTTGTTGTATCTGATTGACTAAAAAGTCTATAAAGGGTGATAGTCAATGTAAAAAGAGAAAATGAGCAAAGCTGAATTTTCAGCATCATTACTCCAGTTTTCAGTGTCACCTGATCCTTCAGAAATCATTCTAATATGCTGATTTCCTGCTCAAATTTCAAATTCAAAAGATCAGCATTTGTTCTTGAATATACAAATTAAGAAAAATCTTACTGAAATGTTTATATTAATATATACTAAAGATGTCCATCCACCAGACTGACCAAGTTCTGTAAAATAGACCTATAACTGACCTGATGTGCCCTTCGCCCTCAGGATGAGTTTTGACCTCTGTCTGGTTTATATTACTCTCTGGGGCAGTTTACTCTACAAATGAGTCACCTGCTGTCTGTAGTCTGAGTGACCACTAAAGAACGATGTAGGGTTACAGGTGAGAACAGGAAATGCTGTATGAAGTGAAGTGACATACTGCCAAGTATGGTGACCCATACTCGCAATTCGTGCTCTGCATTTAACCCATCCAACGTGCACACACACAGCAGTGAACACACACACACCGTGAACACACACCCGGAGCAGTGGGCAGCCATTTATGCTGCGGCGCCCGGGGAGCAGTTGGGGGTTCGGTGCCTTGCTCAAGGGCACCTCAGTCGTGGTATTGAGGGTGGAGAGAGCACTGGACATTCACTCCCCCCACCTACAATCCCTGCCGGCCCGAGACTCGAACCCGCAACCTTTGGATTACGAGTCCGACTCTCTAACCATTAGGCCACGACTTTCATGTATTTAGAAAAGTACCAGTTACTACAGCTGTAGCCTTCAGTTTATAGATGCACTGTTTGTTTCTGTCATATATATATATATATATATATATATATATATATATACACACACACACACACACTTACTCCCCGGCCACTTTATTAGGTACACCTGTTCAATTGCTTGGTAACACAAATTGCTATTCGGAGAATCACATGGCAGCAACTCAGTGCATTTAGGCATCTAGATGTGGTGAAGACAACTTGCTGAAGTTCAAACCGAGCATCAGAATGGGGAAGGAAGGGGATTTAAGTGACTTTGAACGTGGAATGGTGTTGGTGCCAGACTGGCTGGTTTGAGTATTTCAAAAACTGCTGATCTACTGGGATTTTCACGCACAACCATCTCTAGGGTTTACAGAGAATGGTCCGAAAAAGAGAAAATATCCAGTGAGCGGCAGTTGTGTGGATAAAAATGCCTTGTTGATGTCAGAGGTCAGAGGAGAATGGGCAGACTGGTTAGAGATGATAGAAAGGCAACAGTAACTCAAATAACCACTCTTTACAACCAAGTTATGCAGAATACCATCTCTGAACGCACAACACGTCGAACCCTGAAGCAGATGGGCTACAGCAGCAGAAGACCACACCGGGTGCCGCTCCTGTCAGCTAAGAACAGGAAACTGAGCCTACAATTCGCACAGGCTCACCAAAATCGGACAATAGAAGATTGGAAAAACATTGCCTGGTCTGATGAGTCTCAATTTCTGCTGCAACATTCAGATGGTAGGGTCAGAATAATATCATATAAGTATATATTATATATTAAACATGTAAGTGAGATGTTGAATCTGCATATAAGCAGAACCATGTGGTTCGCATTAATCAGTGTCCACTGTAGCAGATGAGATCAATGTTGGGTGAATTTCCATTTGTTGGATAATGAGCTCATAGTAATTGCTGATGTGTAGATGAACAGCAACATATTTTTTGAATGACTGATTTATTGTTAATGCCATTGATCCTGGCCATTGATGTTTATTTTAGATTACGCTCCTGTGGTAGCAGACTGGTACCAGAGTTTCGAGGAGGCCGCTGGCCTGATGCCAGCTAGGGCATGCTGGGAGTCCGTGCAGGGGAGACGCTCCGACGCCACCCTGCTGAGAGCCGGTAGGATTACTGTTTACATTGAGCTCCATGGGAAATGGCTTTCATTGAGGTTGTGTGAGCTACAGTGTTAAGTCATACACACATACACACACACACACACTTTAATCCCAGAGCCATTAACCGCTGCATGTGATGATGGATAGACTCTGTCTAATAAAGCATAATTGACTCCAGATGTGTGACTCACCCGGTATGTTTACTAATGGTTCACTCACAAACAACAATACAGTAAAAGCAATGGCAATAAAAATCCTTGTGTTTTCCGGGAAGATTGGAGATATCATTATATCGATAATTATTTAATTTAATTAAGGTGCCAATTTTATATTGACATCTTAATTCAACATTAATATGAGGAATGCTGAAACCAACCTTAATATAGGCAGAATATAAACATTATTTGCGTATTAGCTACAAAAATAAAAAATTAAACATGAATGTCTTTAAACGTTTTTCAGTGTTGTAGCATTATATAACAATATATCAAACCAAGTGGCATTTTATTATGAAATATAGCATGATAAAACTTTTCAAGTAAAATAATTAATTTTAAGATGCTTGTTAGGTTTTAAATGATAAAAATACAAATAGAATTTGGACACTAGCATCATTTGATTTCAGATGGCTAATTGAATAATGGACAGGCATTTCAGTGTGATTTCAAAATACAAAATATAGTTTTTTTTTCCTCTATGATGAAGAAGACATACAGATAAACAGAAGAAGATACTATGGAAAATGCCTCTCTTTTTCTTATAATTGTAGAAGAAAAACCTTACATACTTAAGTTTAAATCCTTTGAAATATTCTTCAAAATATCTTCTGTTGTGATCTGGAGATGAAATAAAGTATTTCAGGTTTGAAATGACATGAAGGTGAGTTATTTTTTACTTTTTTAATGTGAACTATCCCTTCCAGTGTCCTAATATACTTTTTGGAGACCATGTAAATAATAAATCCATTGGGGACAAGCCTTAATAAAAATAGTCCGCATATACTAAAGCATATAACATTCCACATTATAAGATGGGGCATTGTATGTTTCATAGTCTGCTACTTTCGGAGCATGTCTTTATGTGTATTAGAACCTTATCTGAACCTGTTCCGCAGCTGTTCTGCACCTGTTCAGGCTACTCAATAAATCTTTATTATAACCCTTGAGGGTTCATTTCACTATATTATAGATAATCCAATAAAACCTTAAACTGCCTTTAAAGACATTTGATACATCATGAGGATTTGTTGTGGAAATAAAAGTCAGCATGCATGCATAGAAACATACATGAAAGCAAACGATCAGAAAAGGGAGGTCATGTATAAGTATTCCCTTGGGAGCATCAGTTTCATTTCAGGCTTCAGTATGGTTAAACAGCTAATATATACTTAAAGGAATACTTCACTAAAAATAAACATTTCTGAATATGTTCACCAATGCAAGATGTAGATGAGAATGTTTCTTCATCAGATTTGAAGAAATTTAGCATTAGAAATTTAGATCCAATTGATCCTCTGCAGTGAATGGGTGCCGTCAGAATGAGAGTCCAAACAGCTGATAAAAAAAAACACAATAATCCACAAGTAATCCACACCACTCCAGTCCATCAATTAACATCTTGTGAAGTGAAAAGCTGCATGTTTGTAATAAATCATCAAGATGTTTTTTTACTTCAAACCATTGTTTCTGGCTAAAATGTGTCCTCTATCCATAAAAAATGATTTGAAGTTAAAACACCTTAATGATGGATTTATTTCTAGCTTATTGTGATGTTTTATCAGCTGTTTGGACTCTCATTCTGATGGCACCCATTCAGTGCAGAGGCTCCATTGGTGAGCAAGTGATGTAATGCTAAATGTCTCCAAATCTGTTCAGATGAAGAAACAAACTCTTAGATGGCCTGAGGGTGAGTAAACTGTAAACAAATACAATTTTTGGGGTTGACCTATAAATTTCAAGTGATCAAACTTAAAATTTTTGAGTGACAGTAAAACATGCACCACCTAGCAACCACCCAGAACGCCTTACTAACCGCCTAGAAACAGCCTTGCAATGTGTTAACAACCACTGCACCCTAACACTGTGCCAGCGGGTTTTGCACAGGCAAGCACCATCTTATCCAGATCATATAAAAATCTAGTAATTATCGTAATACATCAAAAGTGTCTTCAGAACAACAGAGGTTTGTGAGACAATCCTTCTGGGCTGGATTAATGTGTAGCAGCAGATGTTGTACGTAATGCTAATGAAGGCGTTTTGTTTTGAGGGGATGAGTGGGGATTTGGAGCTGTTTTTAATTTCCCACCCATGCAGCTTTGTCTAAAGTCTTTCACGTGTATCACTGACAGCAGAGAACAAAGACGTCTTATCTGCTGCAAAGAGAGTGCGGATTGACTTTCTTTAACTCGCTCTGTGTCTCTTTTTCTCGCCGTCCTCGTTTTGCAACTGCGGCAGCATGTCGGGCTTTTAACATCCATCAATCAGCTGTCGCATGCCTCATGTCAACACTCTGCTAATGGCAATGTCTTATGGGATTTTATGGCCAGAGCAAAATATCCAGAAAATGTTATCTCCTCAGGAATTTATGGGACATAATGAAAAAGTCAAATGCAAATTTAGTAATCTGTCTTCAAACACGCACTTTAGTGCAAAATAACAAGCAAAGAGAAAAGATGAACAGATAGAGGTGGATGAAAACACATGCAATAAACTCATTAAAGCTGCTAGTCTCTGAGTTGCTATCCTGCAGTTCCTGATTTTAACTGTGTGTTTTTTTTTTAAGCCACAATTAACATTCTGTCATTATTTACTCACCCTCATGTTGTTCAAATCAGTATATTGCTGTGGTCACTAATAACTATCTACATTTGGAAAAAAAACTGTGAATTGAGTTGAATTCTTCAGTGATGACAGAAATTGTATTTTGAGTTATTGACTATTATTATATTCCTAAACTGTCCTCATTAGGAAGTGTAACTTTGATGCTTCAGTCTAAAGTGTTTTATTTTTGGCATTTTAGCCACTGATTCAGTGAAGCTGAGAGATTTGCTGACATCATCTGTCAATAGATTTTTCTGGAGCAGGAACTGAATGGAATGGGCCACACAGAGGATGACAGACGCTGAACTCTCAGCTCTCCAGGTGACCTCACATTTGGGGATGTTACCACCAGCAATGTTGAGTGAATATGGCATAGTGATTAACAGAACAATCAATTGAAAATATTAAAAAGCATACAAAACTGATTTGATTATATATACACAAAGAATGCATCAAATAAGTTTCATTAATTAATTATTTTGTCTGAATGTGTAATTCTTCTACCGATTGTAAAGAGAATTTTGGGTTGCCACGCATTGAGCAACAGCAAACTTCTTCAGGTTTTCCATTTGGATCTGAATGGGATCTTCTTCAAACATAATTACTTTGTCCTTTATATTTAGTTTATTTTAAATTATAATTATAATAAATATTTATATTATGTTTTATTTTAAATTCAATGTAGATTACAAGTCTTAACATTAAATAACTAACATATGAAGGGGGCACATTTTTGTCCCCCCAATAATAATAATTTATTTATTTTGCAAGCTTAAATATTTTAATAAAATTTTATTTATTTAGTATTTTTTATAATAAATTCTAATAAAAATTCTATTGAATATTTCTTAAATATAGAAATACTCCAAATTTGCCTAGATAAAAAATGTATATGAGTTTTGCTAGATCAATCACGTTTCATATAAAAACAATTATAGTGTGCATATTATTTTTTTGATCAGTAGATTAATTTCCCCTGTCACTCCACTTATTTGTCTTATAACAATAGTGAACTGTCACTTTAAATCACATATTAAAGATGAAGTGACATCATTAACAAGTTCACCTTCACACAATAAAGTTGTCAAGCATAACATATCCAACTGTTATCAAAAATCAACAAGAAAAAAAAAAAAAAACATTTGATTTACTCAATTATAGAAAAGTCGTGTCACAGGATGATTGTCAACAGGACAAGCCATGTCCACCCTATATTCTCCCCATGAATATGCAAGGTTGTGTTGTCTTTTCTCTTTCACTCTTTCTTCAGCGGCTCTGTTTTTGGGAGATGAGGTAATGACAGAAGTGGGATCCCAGACAGAGAGCCTAAAATCAGGGCATGTACCAACACGCCCCAATTTTGGTAAAGAAGATGCCCACTCATGCTGCGCTCCTCCTGTGAGACGCTAAAAAACTATTCTAGAGAGAGTCCCGGGACCCAGAGGAGATGATGTTTTCCTCTATGGCAAGCACTAAACACAGAACACTAGGTATAAATTTAATTGGATATTCCCTAAAGTTTGAGCTATATGAGCTTGTAGGTCAAGCTGTTTTGGTTCACTTATTTCTTGAAGGTGATAAATATATGCTCCATTTTCCCCTTCGAGTAAATAGAGTAATGATGCTCAGCGGTGTCTGAAGAAGAGGGTGGAGAACTCGAACTCACCTCAAACTGAGACAGGAAACAAATGAAAGGTCAGCATCAGTGAGACTGTTTGCTCTGAGAGCTTGTGAGGAAGGCATAAGTTTGATTTGAACATTGGTAGAGATCAAGTTTTGTTGTTTAAACAACCTATTTAAACCTCTAAACTTCATAAAGGCTTTGCAAATAAACCAATGAAAGTATGATGCTTAAAAATAACAATGATAATGTTATTATAACCCAAACGTTTCTGTATTTTTTTTAGTAAGTCTCTCATGTTCACTAGGGTGGCATTTATTTGATTAAATAAATGCAGAATAAAAACTGTAAAATGGTGAAATATTATTACAATTTAAAATAAAAATGTTCTATTTGATTATATTTTAAAATGTAATTTATTTCTGTGATGCAAAGCTCAATTTTAAGCATGATTACTCCAGTTTTCAGTGTCACATGATCCTTCAGAAATGATTCAAATATGCTTTGCTGCTCAAGAAACATTTCCTATTATTATCAAAGTTGTGCTTCTTAAATTTTGGTGTAAACCATTAAAAAATATTTTTTGTCTAATATAAAGTTTAAAAGAATAGCATTTATTTTAAATAATCTCTTTACTGTCACTTTTGATCAATTTAATGCACCTTACTAAATAAAAATATTAATTTTGAACAGTAACAGTACAATGCCATATATACGTTTAAATGATATGTCTGTGTTTAATAATAATTGTATATAATTATGGCCTCATGTTTGTCACATACATTGTGTTTTATGTTAAAGAGCACCGCACTCTATTCCTGTAAATTGCATACAATTTTATGATCTTGTCACTTTGGCATCCCTTACAAGTACCTATGTGGTATCCGTATAATCAGCAATAACGTATATAATGTGTGGGTGATTATGAGGCTTATCGGTTATTGTTGCTTATGATCTTCGAATAGCCTGGTTTCTCAATCTGGGCAGATGATATAGAATGATAAGATTCCTGATATCGGCCATTCACCTCGCTGGCATTTGATTCGTAACAGCTTGTCTAGAATGCATATGAATTGTGAATTGCTCTCTCCTGTTCATTCAACAGAGACGGGCAACAAGATTGAGTGTTAATGATCCACTGAAAGAGTCAAAATTAATGATTTGTCTGCATTTGCAGGGACATGTTTGTACCATCCAACCATAATTCTACACCTGATCACAGAACCAGCAGGTCACAGCTTACTTTACACGTTTTGCTGGTATATTATTGGCATGAGAGAAGAGTCGAGATGATGATTACAATGCTGATAAATACTTAAAGGGTTAGTTCACCCAAAAATGAAAATTAGCCTGTGTTTTACTCACCCTCGAGGCATCCTAGGTGTATATGACTTTCTTCTTTCAGACAAATCATATCGGAGTTATATTAAAAATGGTCTTGGCTATTCCAAGCTTTATCATTGAATTCGGCGGGTGTTTCTGTTCAACTGTCCACAAGTCGTCAAATAAAGCACGTGCATCCATAATAAAACGTGCCTGACCCGGCACGAATAAAGGCCTCCTGTAGTGAATCGATTCGTTTTCATAAGAAAAATGTCCATATTTCAAATGTAATAAACACTTTTCTCTCTCTTCCAGTATATGCAATACGTAGAAGGCGTATGCCTCTGCGATATGCAAGTCTCGCAAGTTTGTTTATAGGAGCAAAGTCTCCTTACTTTAGCAAAGGAAATCCAGTCTCCTCTTGACTTATATCGAAATCCTCTGACATTTTTCTTTACAAATCCTTGGTTTGTACTTCTAATTTGTGACCAGTGTTTTGTTTTGTTCTCTCTCCGCATTCGTCACTAATCACGCAATGCCGACGTCCTACGTCATCCGCTGAAACGGCTTCCGAGTACCACAGTTAGATGAAGTTAGAGAGATGTGTTTATTACGTTTGAAATATGGATATTTTTCTTACGAAAACTCATGGATTCGCTAGAGGAGGACTTTATTCACCCCCCGGGGCCATGTGAGGCACATTTTATTATGGATGCGTGCGCTTTACTTGACGTCTTGTGGAACGTTCAATAGAAACACCTGCTGACTGCAATAATAAAGCTTGGAATAGCCAGGGCTGTTTTTAATATAACTCCGACTGGATTAGTCTGAAAGAAGAAAGTCATATACACCTAGGATGCCTCGAGGGTGGGTAAAACACAAGCTAATTTTCATTTTTGGGTGAACTAACCCTTTAAATCTAATTGGCCAGTTCCAGAATTCTGCAGCTGAATACTTTGTAAAATACACTATACTGTATTATTGACAATCGCTCCAAGCAGATGATTTTCTATCTTGTAAACTGTGGCATAGTAGGATTTATTTTGAAACCATTTTAGCTCAGGAATTGCGAGCAAGTTTCACAAATAATTACTAAGAAACAGCAAGTACCACACTGGATTAAACATTACATTTTTAAGTAGAAAGAAGTATTTTATTGTAAAACCTACTCCAATAATCTTGTGTTTACAACGTATGTACCCCCAAATGAGCAGTAAGGGTCCCAAAACAGGTGGAAGGATCTTGCTTTACCCTTATAGTATAGTCATTTTTGGTGAAGTTTCAAAGTCAGATACATTTTGTAGACAAATATTGCTTTTTAAAGCAGTCAACTAAAAATACAGTATGTCAAATTTTAATTTTATCACTTTCTTTTCCTAACAGAAGTGTCATTCACAGGTGACAGGCTTAAGAGTCCATTAGGTCTTGAGATGAAGAATCAGTGTCTTTCAAGTGGTCATCTTAGCAGCACATCCAATGGTTTTATGGCTTCTGCCCGGGCAAACACTCTCACACGTGCAGGAGAATATACAGGAAGGGAGGAGAGAGAGGTGTCTGACTGGGGCAGTTTTCCTCAGGAGAGATGAAAAGACACGTCCTGCTGAGTCTGAGCTTATTGTCTGCTGAAGTGTTATGGATGTAACCAGGAGTGTTGAAGCTTCAATAAAAACACTGTCTCACTTTGTCAGGCATGACTTTTAGGATGCTTTTAAAAACAGAAAATACTGCTTTGAAAAGTTATCACTCCAGACAGAGCAATGACCTAAACCAAACTGTTTTAACTGTTTCAGAAGACCTGCAACTTCCTTGGCACGTTCATTAGTGGTTGGAAGTTTCAAAAAAAGGAAGGAAATCCTGACTGAAGCTTGGGAGGAAAAATACTAATTGTTCCTCTTCAGTTCCCCATATTACCTTAGAGACATGGTTCAAATTCATCAGCCGGTGAGGAGCAGAATGATTTGGTTAAACCTCAGCTCTCTGAGGGATATCCTTTATTTCCTCTGAGGCTTCTGTTATCTTGAGACCTTGCGTGGTGCAGAGGACAGGAAAGACCATCTGTTCTTCTGCGGGGTCTTTGATGTGGTCAACGCCAACACATGAACCTCATTTTAACACTTATCTGTTTCCCTTTCTGAACTCTTCAGGATGTCAAGGCAAGGATCACTGTTATTATTGCACGTACTCAGGGTTAGGGATTTAAAGTTTCAAACTTTATAGGCATAAAACATTGGTGTGCAACTTGTCCCACAGTGTTTGAGCCACTCTAGGAGCATCTAGGAACCACAACCAGCAAGATTAGCGTTTTCTTCATAGAATGTACATTTGCAGATATTTCAAGACCCCATGATATCAAAACAGGAGTTTTATGGTTTCTAATCTGTTATTTTATAGATCAGAGGTGCCCAAAATGTTAATTAAAAGATAAAGGACCAGAACTCAAACTTGACTGAGGGCCATGGGCCAAAAGTAAATTTTGCATTATATCCAGTTATATTAAAATGATTTTTTTAAATGAAATAGTTAAAGGGTAAGTTCACCCAAAACTGAAAAAAACGGTCATTAATTACTCACCCTCATGTCTTTCCAAACCCGTAAGACCTTCGTTCTTCTTCGGAACACAAAGTAAGATGTTTTTGATTAAATCTGAGAGCTCTCTGATCCTCCCAAAGAACGCACAGAAACGTAGCAAGGACATCGTTAAACAGTTTATCTTTTTTTGCTAAATGTTAAATTATTTTTAATTGCATTTATTTATTTAATTACATTTCAATGCAAAAATATAAAAAAACGTTAAAAGAAAAATATCATAATATAATTCCAACTCTTCTTGTGATATGGTATGGCACGGCCCTGATTTGTGCATCTGTGCTTTATATCAATTAAATGCATGTTTGCTGAAAACAATTTTCAATTTTCTAAAAAAAATAAAATAATACCCCAAATTTTACAATGGTGTATATATGTTGTATTCCTGACTAGTCAATTCCCAGGGAGTGAGCTGGGATTATAGGTTGATCCTGGGAAGTAATCTGACCGCTACTGAACATTGGCATGAGAATAGAGCTGGTTAGTTAATCCATTTCCTGTTTTTCTTAAATGGCTTAAAGAAAGTGCTGGAGAAACATCTGGAGGTTGTTTGGAGCTCCTTCCAGGGCAGAAAGAGGGTTAGGAGCCTCGGACGGCTGCTGTCGGGGGGGAGAACACCACCTGTCTGGAGCTGTTGACAACAGAGGAACCAAGGATGTGCTATGACATAATACTCAACATCCTCAGCATTTACAGGCAAGCAACATGGAAGACAACACACGTGGATTCATGCATGAACATTACATCTTTATATGGTGAGAGTCACTGTGGATGTGGATGTGTTTGTGGTCCCTGGGCTCACTGTGAACTCTAGAACTATTCCTTGCGTTTGTGGCATAATGCTGATTACCACAGAAAACAATGTTGCCTCACCCCTTAGTTTTACAGTAAGGCACTTAAAAAATGTGGCCACAAGAAACACTGAAATCTTTACTGTTGCAGAAGTGTAAGCATGATGCTTAAACATTAAATATGTTTTGAGATTAGAAGGATAGAATCACACTAGAACACGTATGTTTGCATGGCTCAAACTCCACAGTTAGACTGTAAAATACGATTTTTCAAAGTTGTAAATAAACATTATTGGAGTATGTTTTAAAAGAAAATACTATTTTGGTTTTCTACTTCAAAATTATTTATTAGCCCAAAAATAAACTTCACATTTCTGCTTTTAAGCCTGCTAGAACATTGGTCCCTGTTTACATCTAATGTATGTTAGAGTATCCTTAATTTTTGCTTTAAAACTGAACGTTTTTTGGATAATTGATCTAAGAAACATGAAACATCCCTATAAGAGCCCGAGAGAGCAACAAGCATTGTATTTAGATGAATTTACCCTTATTGCTCTTCATACTCCAGCACAGACCTCATAGTCAGATCTTAGATCTCACAGTGTCCTCTTTCGTCAGTGTCTCCTTTACCTCAGCCCCCATTCTCTGGGATACACACGCAGACACACACTCGGGGGGAGGGGCGGTCATACCCTTTGTCCTTCTGGTTACAGTACATATGAATGGATGCAGGCAGGGGCAGGAACCCCTGAACTCATGAATGTGAATGGAGTCAGGACACCGGCCTGACGAGCGGGTCTCACTGGTTATTAGAAGTGTGGATGTGTATCTGTGCAGTAAGGAAATGAGGACTCTGTGGTGAGCTTTCCACATTCATTATATTACATATACGGCCATAAACCCTGCCAGTCAAAAGTTTTGACACACTTGACTGAATTTATGTTTCTTGATTATGGCTTTAAACATTTAAGAAATGTTTTTGCTCACTGCTAAACCATTCAAAAGTTTTGGTTGGTAAGATTTTTAAATAGTTTTTTTTTTTTCTTATGTTCACTAAAAAAATGCAGTAAAACAGTAATATTGTTGAAGATTGTTACAATTTAAAATAACTGTTTGATTTTTAAAATAAATAAAATAGAAAACAGAAGTATATCAAATAAATTTTATTCCTGTGATATAAATCTGTCCAGTCCAGTCCAGTCTCCAGTGCCACGTGATCCTTCAGATATCATTCTAATATGCTGATTTGCTGCTTAAGAAACATTTCTGATTATTGTCAATGTTGACGCTAGTTGTGCTGCTTCATATTTTTGTGAAAACATTGTCTTTTTTCAGGATTCTTTGATGAATAGAAAGTTGAGCACAGCATTTATTTAAAATATAAATCTTTTCATTAAATATAAATCTTTTCATTATAAATGTTTTTAATTTCACTTTTGGTCAAATTAATGTGTGCTTTCAGAATAATTATTTCTTCAAATAAAATCTCAAACTTACCTCAAGCTTTCAAATTGTAGTGAATATTTTCATCTGTAGTATTTTATAATTATATTTGTATTTTGTACTAATTTGTACTAATATTTGTATTTTTTAAAATTACAATCGCTATGACATTTTTTCTAATACTTCTAACAATTTTCCTAAACTCTTAAAAACACCAACACACCTACAACACACAATTGGCAAAACAGTTCATTTCATGCTCAAAATCACATTATTATTCCAAAACACTACCACGTGTTCTCTTCCAACAGAAAACGTTTAGTCAATCATAGCACAATATCATAAAAACACTAACATCAAATGGAATTACAGAAACGTCTTAGGTTACGTATGTAACCCCAGTTCCTCAAAGGAACGAGACGCTGCATCAGGAGACACTTTGGGGAACGCCTACAGCGTAACCGGCTCTGAATACCAATGAAATCTGTCCAATGGATCGGAGGGACGTCACGGGCGAGGTGACGTAATGACCAGCTGGTATAAAAGCACATGCGGTGAAACCGGCGTCAGCTTCTAGAATGAAACAAGCGCTGGCAGGGATGCCGGAAGTGTAGCCTCGCGACGCAGCGTCTCATTCCTTCGAGGAACTGGGGTTACATACGTAAACTAAGACGTTCCTCTTCAGGAACTCGAGCTGCGTCAGGAGACGCTTTGGGGAACGAGATACCCACGGCACCAGACTTCCAAGTCCCTGCCCTGTGTGTATCCATACGGAGCACAGCTAGGGCGAGAGAACGGAAAAACCTGGAGTGGCTTGTATGTCTAGGCCATAAAACCTGACAGGTCAGGGGTGTAGACCATCCCGCAGCGTTGCAGATGTCCTGGATAGGGACACATGCGAGAAAGGCCTTGGAGGCCGCCACACTCCTCATGGAATGAGCTCTGACTCCTATGGTGAAGGTCAGAAGACTCATAGGCCATCTGAGTGGCATCCACGAACCGCAGCTTCAGTGCACTACGGAGGAAACGTGTAACTAGGGGTTGTCTGCCTACTGTCTGTCCACCAAGAGGGGTGTGGTAAGCCGAGATTGGCGCCACATAGACCTTCAAGGTGGAGTGGGCTAACCCTGCGGAGAGTCGAGCCTGCAAGAACTCCAGCACTGTACCAACCGGGCAGTTAACTGGGTCGAGCTGGCGATCTCCGCACCATGAAATGAATGAGTCTCCACTTTAGGGCGTACAGTCTCCTCATAGAGGGAGCTCTGGATTGGAGAATGGTCTCAACAACCTCGGTTGAGAGACCGGAAGCTATGAGCTGTGCCCCCTCAGGGGCCACACCCACAGCTTCCACAACTCTGGGCGGGGGTGCACAAGGGTGCCTCCTGCCTGTGAGAAGAGATCCCTCCTGACTGGAATCTCCCAAGGAGAGCAGTCGAGGAGGGAAATCAGGTCCGAGAACCATACTCGGGCCGGCCAGAACGATCTCCTGAGGGCTTTTAAGAGCCAAGGTTGTCTCCACATGTCTAAGGCACGTAGGCATCGCCGCGTGACCTTGATCATGCGAAGCGGGTTTCCCCTCGGGGAGAACCCCTTGGTCTTGAGCCACCACTGTAGGGGTCTCATGTACAGCAGGCCAATAGGTATCACGTTGGACGCAGCTGCCACCAGAGCCAGCAGTATCTGAAACTGCTTGACAGTGAGTGACTGGCCTTCTTTCACCCTCCTGACTTTTGTGAGGATTGACTCGATCCGAGCAGGAGACATACGTGCCTGCACCGTGGTCGAATCCCCACCACCCCCAGATAAGTGGTTCTCTGTAATGGAAAAAGCACACTCTTCTTGGCGTTCAGTCTTAGGCCGAAGGGAAGTACCCGATATTGGTAAGCTTTGCCCCCCGAAAGCAAACCTCAGGAACTTCCTGTGAGTGAGAAGGATGGAGACATGGAAGTATGCGTCTTATAGATCTATGTGTCAAACCAGTCCTCGGACTTGATCTGAGATACTTACCTGAGCATCTTGAACTTCAGTCTTGCAGACTGAGCGGTTCAAATGATGCAGATCTAAAATGGGACGCGATCCTCCATCCTCCTTGGAACTATGAAGCACCGTCTGTAGAACCCGGACTCTCTTCGTAAGGAGGACCCACCTCGATGGCTTCCTTCCTTAAGAGAGTATCTACCTCTTGTTCCATTACCAGAGCCTGCTCGGGGCCCACTAACGTGGAATTCAACCCGTTGAATTGAGGCGGACGAGAATCAAACTGGATTCTGTAGCCTCTCTCTACAGTGCGCAGGACCCATCGAGACACATTTGGTAGTAGTTTCCACGCTGTGAAATAGTCTACTAAGGGAACCAGTCTCTCGAGACTGGCCTCTGGTGTAAACGGAGCAGCTAGTTCGGTGCCCTGAAGCGGCGCACTGGCAGGGAACGACCAAACTAGCTGCTCTAGAGACCCCCGAAGGGGTGGCGAGCATCTCAGCTCCGCTACGGTACCGGGAGGAAGAGACTGAGATGTGCGCTCGCTGGAGACCGCTGCGCCCTGAAGCACCATAGGTGGCAGGGTTGGCGATCCCCTGAGGGCACTGGGGGAAGACGAGCACCGTACGCTGCGGTGAATCGTGCTCTACCCCAGCGGGGCTACCCTCATAAGCCCTGATCCCACTCACATCAGGGCTTCTTGGCCGAAGACCTCTTCGCCTGCTTGGCTGGGAGGTCCTTGACCGTGCACCCTTCTTACCGCCCCAACCTGCTCCAGCGGGGGCGAGCTTGCCTATACGAGGAGCCAGCACGCGGCAAGGGCTGCTCTCGCCCAGCAGCCCCGTGAGCTAGAGAGCGGCGAGGGAGAAACCCTCGCCCTCATCCAACTCCTTGAGCAGGTCAGCCTGGCATGCCCGCAACACCACCATGGCGTGCAGACATAAGCCATGACCTGCTGCCGCGTACCCCTTGCCTCCAGAGACGACGCAGTATCAGGGGACAGATAACTCGCAAGCGTCTGTTCCACACACGGCATCGCTCTGTGACCACGCTCACTCGTCCCCATCACATTACTGTAGTAATCAAAAGAGGGGATGAAGAGGCGGGCCAAGTTGTTTTCCCTACGACCTCGACACCTCAGTGTGGAGGTCGGGGAAAAAAAGGCAGGCTCGGATGTGGAGGCGAGTCTGAAACTGCAGAAAAAGCTTGAAAACCCTCTCTGCGGTTCAACAAGCCACTCCACAAACTCGTATTGGGGTGACAGAGTGGGTGCAACATGCTCGACGCTTACAATGTCAACCTCCTCGGAGGAAGACACGAGAAACGCCGATGTTGCTGCCCGAGGGGAAGTAACCGCAAGGAGGGCTTCCGAACTCGAGGAGCGGTCATGGGATCTGACAGGTGAGGATGAAGATAGAGGCTCACTCGTCTCCGATCCCTCCATCAGATCCCGCCACGAACCCCATGAGCGCCGCCTCCGTTCCGCCTCAGCGGAACCCTAACTCCCCTGATCTCAAAAAGAGGCGCTCTGGCGACTGACGCTAGAGGCCGTGGCCTTTAGCCTCCTTGTTAGAGCGCCCACCTCCCGCGCCGGAGACCGCAGTTCGAATCCCGCTTGGAGTGGGTGGAGTAGAACCGGTTACACAAGCTGTGTGTATCCCCCGCACACACCAAAAAACTTTTGCAGGGAGGAACACACAGCTCGTATTGTGCTTCTCCCATATTCCAAGCCTTAAACTGGCTCTTCTTAGACATAGCTAAAGACAGACAACAGTAAATAAGACTGACAGAAACAGAGCGCTAGCTGAATGACAGAAAGCTGACGCGTTTCACCGCACATGCTCTTATACCAGCTGGTCATTACGTCACCTCGCCCGTGACGTCCCTCCCATCCATTGGACAGATTTAATTGGTATTCAGAGCCGGTTACGCTGTAGGCGTTCCCCAAAGCGTCTCCTGACGCAGCTCGAGTTCCTGAAGAGGAACTGCATTATTTTAAGTGTCAGGTCTAACCTTAATAGATAGTACATTGCATTGATCACAGATTGTGTTTTACACTACAGTTTCTTTTTTTTGGGGTTAAGTAAATGCATGTATTTAGTCTTATTGCTGCAGAAATTCAATACAAAATTTGAATGACCCATCTCAGAGTAGCTTTATAGAAGGAACAGTTTATGGGGGAAAAAGAGACTGAGACAGAATTGCTGCAGTAAATGCTTTATTTGCAAAAGGACAGTAGAAAAACAAGAAAGAAAACAAGAATGCATGAAAACAAAAGATATGCAATATATATGTCATTTATTATGTGATAGTACAAAATATACAAACAGAAAAAGCCACAGAAGAATTATAAATAAATGTAATTTAATCTACCCGGTCTTCTGTGTTTGGCCACATGTTCTCATCCACATCACACCTGATATCTTCTCTGGCAAGGCATCTTGGGAAGAATCTTTTGGTATGCCTTATCCACCCCTGCAGTGTTAAGCTGTGATGTCTTGGTATGCAGCATCCATTGCTTCCTGGAGGGACATTTGGCCCTGTGGACGATGGTCAAAGACCTTCCATCTCCAGGCTCAGAAAAACTCCTCAATGGCGTTGAGGAAAGGGGAATAAGGGACAAGAAAAAGAGATATCATTCTCGAATGTGAGTCAAACCAGGCTCTGACTGCACTGGGAATGGTGTAATGCCACATTGTTGCATGTGATCACATATATTGACTAGTGGTCTTCCACCTGTCCCCTTTCTCTGGCACCAGTCTTTGGTGATTTATACATTTATACAGGAGTGCACTTTTCCACACAAGATCAGCCCAAAGAGGTCCTCTTTTATTGTATATCATATGGTCATGTGATTGAATGAACCCCAACACATGAGTGTGTTTCTTAGCTGTAATTTACATTTACATTTAGCAGATGCTTTTAGCTAAAGCGACTTACAAATGAGGACAATAGAAGCAATCAAAACCAACAAAAGAGCATCAATATGCAAGCGCTATGACAAGTCTTGCTAACGCAGTACACATAGCAAGGTTTTTGTTTTTTTTTGTATAAAAGAAAACAAGTAGAATAGAAACAAAACTAGTTTTTTTGTATAGAATAGAATATAGAAAAAAGAAAGCTAGTGTTAGAGGGTCAGATAGATCCAAAGAATTGATACAAAGAAGACCGATATATAAAATAGAATTAGAATAGAGAGTGCTAGAGTTAGACGGTCAAATAAAGATGGAAGAGATGTGTTTTTAGCTGTTTCTTGAAGATGGTTAAGGATTCAGCTGCTCATATTGAGTTGGGCAGGTCATTCCACCAGGAGGGAACAGTTTATGAAAAAGTCTGTGAAAGTGATTTTGTGCCTCTTTGGGATGAACAATATAGCGACGTTCACTTGCAGAACGCAAGCTTCTAGAAGCACATAAGTCTTAAGTAATGAATTTAGGAAAGGGGTGCAGAGCCAGTGGTGGTTTTGTAGGCAAACATTAATGCCTTGAATTTTATGCGAGCAGCTATTGGTAGCCAGTGCAAATCGATAAACAGAGGTGTGACGTGCGTTCTTTTTGGCTCATTAAAAATTAATCTTGCTGCCGCGTTCTGCGTTAATTGTAAAGGTTTGTTAGAACTGGCTGGAAGACCTGCCAAGAGAGCATTAGCAATAGTCCAGCCTGCACAGAACAATGAGCTTAATTTATTATTATTATTATTACTTTTAATTTATATATTTGCATAACTTCAATCAGCTGTTTCTCATTAGCAATGGAATAAAATACAGAGGAATATTTGTGTTTCAATTCGCAATACGAACAGCTGTTCACTTTGACTTTAGCCTATAAGTTAGTTTTAGAACATGATGTTATCTGTTCTGACATACAATAAAAGCATTTGAAAATTTGGCAGTAAAAATCCATTGTTTTGGTCTTGGTTGAGCTTGTGTGTAAAAGAAGTTCAAGCATTTTAAATTTGTGTTAACTATGCATTTTGTGTCAACACAAGAAATGTGTTAATTGTATAGCCTACACAGACAGATGTTGTGCTAACTGTGTTAAGAGTTTAGGAAAATTGTTAAAAGTATTTAAAAAATTGTCATAGCAATCGTAAAAAACTGTAAGTGAAAAGGTTTTTAAAAAAATCAGGTGTCCTTGTAGCTCAAAAAGTCGTAGGTTTGATTTCCAGGGAATGCATGAGTGGATCAAATGTAGACCTTCAATGCAATGTAAGTTGCTTTGGAGATGTGTCTGCCAAATACATAAATGTTAGTGAGTAGATGTGTCTAAAATTTGACTGGACTACACAAAATGTTGAATCCATGATATGTTTGGCTAAATTTTTAGATTTAATATGCAGCACTAAATCATTCTCATCATGGTGGTAAAGACGCCTCCGTTCTCCCACCTGTCAACATGTTCAATACAAACCTTATATTAGACCCCTCCCTCTCGAAATGCATCTGCGTATGAAAAGGTTCCCAGAACTGTATGAAATTGTCTTCCTGTTAAGCTTTGCTGCAAAACAACAATGACTGAGTTTCATGCTCTGTGCATGCACAAAATTACAGGCCGAGAGAATAGAGAGAGACTTGTAGCATCGCTAGAGGAGACATCTGTTGAACAGGGGGACAGTCAGTGAATTGTGACACAGATGACAGTAGGCAGCTGTGTGTTTGGACTGGGGATTACCTCATCACTAAAAGAAAGCAGAGACCCTTACATCCCCCCTCTCCTCTCGGCTTTTCTCCCTCCCGCCATCCTGGCTTTAATTATCACCCGTCTGTTGGATGGCCACTGTTCCTTTGTGGTTTCTCTCTCTATTTCTCAACCCCATTAAAAACCCTGTTTCACTTGTCTGTCACGTTAACATTGTATTAGAGATGTGACATTGACATAGAGCAGTTAGCATCACACTTTTAAACTAAACAACACAGTAGTATCAGCAAAGAGTCATTCTAAATAGTCTAGTGCTACAGTTTTATAGGAAACAGATTTGTGCAACATGTCGTTTAGTTTTATACATAGCCATTTTTTGTATTTTGTTAGATTTTATTTCTTTTAAACCTAAAAGCCTGTTAAGTTTGACAATGTAAACCATTTATTAAGAGTTGTACATATCTACAAGTCTTGTTTGGTCAAATGCATTAGTTTATCTAAATATTAATATCAAAATAACCTCTAAGGAATCATTTTACATGTTCAAACCGAATCATTCATGTGGATTAATCTTTCAAAGGCTGTCCAGGTCAGTGGAGGCTGGAGTCCCAGCGGGTGTTGACTGTGCATGGAAGACTTGAGCCATAATGAGATCCCTAATAACAGCAGTAACCCTTCGGAGTAATATACCTCCTGTGGATAACCAGAAATCACAGCTATTCCAGCCGTCTGTCTGGTTCTTCATCTTTTGTCCTGTATGTCTAATTTTCTTTAGGTTTGATTTGAGAACCAAAGATCTTCCTGATATGTATTGATCCTCTCACTACCCTTTTCTCCTAATTTCTCCCTCATCATGCTGCGCTATAGAAGAGTATGAAATCCCCTGGTTTTACACATTAACAGTAGAGTGGTCACATGTTGGGGTTTTTCTTGTCATTATTTCAAGTTTGCTATTTTAAAGCCCCAATACTACTTTTTAAGTCAGAAGCAGATATGCAAGCTGAATTTGAGTTTTTTGGTCACCGGTTTTGATGCAGCATGAAATTAGGGTAATACACAAACATCTAGGTGTGACAATAGGTTTTGCGTAGATCGTTTATGATGTTTATCCGATAAAAAAACAATGTTTAAGGCGTTTTCATGACCTTTTCATATACATTCTCAAGTAATTAAAAATAACTGGTGTAAGTACCATACATGTGAACATACTCTGAAACGAGATTTCAAAGCTGTTCATCATGCTTTTGTGTTGATTGAATAGGACTGCCTCATAAGATCTTACATGATTAAACAAGCATTTTAAAGGTCAACTGCACAACGCAAAGGCATGGGATAGTAGAACTGGGTCAGAATATGGTATTAATTCATCATGGATGTTTAAAACTTGCAAAAAACAAAATAAATAATATGCTAGATACTACAATATACAACAGAAGTAAGCAGTGTATTAGGGTTTGTCACATTAATATATTTGAACACGTTGCCAGTGGTTTAAGTTTCTAAATGCTTCTTTGGGGGTCGGCTGTAGACTATAACATACCTGAATAATTTAACAGCTTTACTTGTATTAAACGTTTTAATAAATCAGGCTTTAATCTACATCTAAAATGAAGGGTAAGCACAATGCAACTCATTTAGACGATTAAAAACAGTGGAAGGTCAAGGTTAGAGGTTAGAGGTCAAACTGAGAAAGAAAGGTTTGGGAGCATGTGGTCATGACCTCTATGTTGAACCTGTTGACTAGCTCCATTGTAAGGCATCAGGGTGTGCGAGATGATCCAGCTAGACAGCCGGTGGAGGTGAATGCAAACACAGGGTCAGGCTTGCTGGCCTTGACCCAGCGTCAAAGAAAAACATTGTGACCTATGCTCTCTCTTTAATCTTGTGATTTGCTTGCTGTTTTTAGTCACAGATGCAACTTTTGGGTTTTATGACACTATGCACTTAGAGGAAATTAGTGTTTATCTCAAAATCAAATTATTTAAAACTAACAATAATATTTTAGTATCAGGTGTTGCATTGTAAGACTTGTCCAAAGTTAACGTACTAACGACCTTTTTTTTCTGTTAGCTGTTAATAAGAAACAATATTACACATCAAGCTGCATTAAAATGATAAATATCAGAGTCAGTTTAGTTTGCAGATAAAAGCAGCCAATTAATTACAAAAAGTGAGGCGAATAAGAATAGACTTTAAATACAGTGCTCGTCAAACAGGTGCTTTTTGTATAAAAACCCTTCCCAGAGCCAGAAACAGCCCTAAAATACATCATCAGTTGTGTTGAATGTGTGCATTGCCATGGTGATAAGACCAAGCAGTGCAGCAAATTGTAAGTAAAAGTTGATGAAATTCTAGAGTCTGTTAGAGAGTTAAGCTCCTTTCAGCCAAGACTAGCAAAGATAAAACAAGTCCAGGGGCCCAAGGTCCATCTGGTCTTCACCTGTGTTGAGTCTATTCAGAACCCTAAACCCCATTCTAACCTCTGTGACACCACAGGAATTTTAATAGAGATTCTGAGACTTGAGTAAAAGAATGAGATTTAGAGATTGTCCACTCTTTGATGTCTGTCTGTCAACTGTTTTTCTCTTCAATTTAATACCCATCTTTCATTGCCTGTGGCTTTAACTGTTTTTTTCCCTTCTTCTCCTTAACAGCTCTGCAGCCTCAAAGCCCTCACCTTGTTCAGATAATTCAATATCATACAAAGATTAATTGAAAACAATAGAGGTCCTGTCAATGTATCTGGTCTTGTATGGATAAAACGCCTGCACACAGATACAAGCACAATCTGAGGTGGAACAATGGACTCTTGAAAACTCTTCTGGTACGGTAATAATAATTAATTTGCTAAAAGTTCCTGTAAGTTGTATTTGCACTATAATTTGAGAGTGTGCTATATGGATGAGACGGTAAAGGAAAACATCTTTAAATAATAATAATTAATTATTTTGAAAGAAAAATAAGATGCACAGCTGAAATGAATGTGAAAAATCACTTTTTTTTTTTAGTTACATCAAGTACAGTATTATTCCCAAAGCAGTTTTCATAGTGCTATTTACACACTTGTTTTGATTAGAAGTAATTTTACAAAGATATTCAAAAGACCTTATTTACATTATACAGCAGGAGTGGCCAACGTTGGTCCTGGAGATTCACAGTCCTCCAGAATTCAGCTCTAACCCAAGTCAATCACACCTGAACAAGCTAATCAAGTTCTAAAAGTTACTAGAAAGCTTCAGGCAAGTTGAGGTTGGAGCAAAACTCCGCAGAACTGTAGCTTTCCAGGACTGATGTTGACCGGCCCTGGTATAAAGTTTTTAAAACAAATCAACAGAGTTGTTGGTGTTGTTGAGAAGTCCAAAGTCACCATGCCAATGTATGACACTTTTATCACTGTCATGTTCAAGGCAAAGTTGGGTGGAGATCAGTGATCGGGTTTGGCCATTTTTGGATTAGAAGTCTCCAAATACTCTTACGAGTTTGCTTGGCTCACAAGTGCAAGTAAACCATGGCCAGTCTAAGTTGGTTAAAAATGGCTCCATGTGAGTCCTAAATTTCAGGTAAAGCTAAAGGTTTACTTAACAGGATCCATTCTAAGCTTTAGTGAAGCTACACCAAAGTCATAACCTTGAGTGACGCTGGCTGAAAGCGGCGGATCTTCTTCTTCAGTGCTCTGGAAGCTTTGATGCGACAGGCTGCTGGCTCTGGGCGATGGTGTTGCTGAAGAGAAAAGCCTGCTGCCGTGGTCCCCATCGCAGCCTGAGCCCACACTAAACCACCTTCATCTTCCTCTTCTTCCTCCAACAGGTCCTCCTCATCCAATGAGAGACTGCTGTCCGAGTCTGAGGCTGTCTGAGAGCCCTGACTGGACTCGCTATCTCCAAACCGGTTTGTGGTGTAGTCGCTCATCTCTCCATCACTGCTTGCTGCGATAGTAGAGTGAAAGAGTGATGCACACTCTGCAGAGTACTCCGAAAACTCTGACTCACAACGCGGAGGGTAGCGGCTGGAGATTGGAGCTGCTGGATATCTAGATTCCAAGTAACTGAAGTAAGAGGAGGTGGAAAGTGAGTGGGGAAGGGCCCGTGGAGGACAACCCCACTGACCGGAGCGAGGCCTGGCACTAACACTCCTTACCATGGCCCCGTTTCGAGAGTTTAACATCTCTTTGGATCTCTGGGTTTGGATAGCTGGGAGAAAAGGGATCTCAGAGGAGGAAGGACATTTCCGAGAACTTTGTTTCTTTTTGGCTTGGTCTAGAAGAAGGTGCACAGGTTCTGGGGCTTTACGGGACTTGGTGGACTTGGAAGTTTGGCTTTGTTGAAGGTGAGAGCTGTTCTGGATGCAGTGAGAGTTGAAAAGTCCATTACAACTGTAATCTGAGCAAGAGTTCATCTGGGACTCTTCCAGATTTGTTACTCTCCCTTTGCATGAGCTGGAGTGTTTTAAGTCAGCTCGGGTTTTGGTGCAGAAATCTCGAGACAAGTGTTTATGCTGCTGTTTCTTTGCTGAAGGCTTCTCAGAGCTCTTCTTTTTCAGTTTTACAAATTTCGTTTTCTTGTCTGCCTGACGCATTTTCACCCTCTGAGACCCTGCCGGAACAAACTGTGCATGGACAAATTCTGATTGAGGTGTGCCGCCAGCTCTACCGTCTTCTCTTCTGAAGGTAAAACTTGATCTCCTCTCTACTGGCTTTGGGACCATAGATGGGTCCTTGGAAAACTGTCCACTCCCTTTGTCTGAAAGACCATTCTCAGACTCAGTAGCAGCCTTGCTTGTGGCTTTCTTTATGGGAAAGTGATTATTTTGGAGATCCATGGAAGGTGTTGAGTGTGTGCCATGGCACAATGTCTGGACCGCAGTTGCTTTGGAATTGGGCTCCAGACCAGGTGCATTCCTCTGCTGCTGATTGCTGTTTAGTGATGAAGATGTTTTTCCAGTCTCCAGTGCATTGTTTAAGGGCATTGATATTTGCTGAAGGGATCCCAGCAGATGAGGAACATTCAGCTGTCCGTAGGACATTTCTTGGGAACTGGGTCTTTGCTCCTGTGTACTGCTAACAGTGTCATTTCTTTTTACGCTTAACAGGTTTATCTTACTGGAGCTTCGCTGTAGTAACTTGTTGATGTATCCAGCAGTCCTGGAATTTGTGGACCCTTCATTTGGGTTTTGGGTTTCCTCTTCAAGACCCACTCCGGACATTTCATCAAGTGCTACTGGATTTCCCTGATCAGCAGTGCAACTGAAGATGGGGCTTTGTAAGGCCACAGCATGCAGTGGACTGGGATAACAGTACACTTCTGTCCCATTGCTAGATACCAGGTTACTGTGGTATTTGGGGTCTACTGAGGGGTTTTGGAGGCTACCACAAGGGGTGGAGCTCTTCACATCAGTGGATTTGAAGGAGCCAAAACCAGGTGCAATCATTCGGTCGAGGTCCCCTGAAATAAAGACACAGGAAAAATGGCATCAAGCTAATGTAGTTAATTTCAGAAGTTAAGCTGGTTATGACTATAGTGCCTACAACAAGATTATACCCATATAGCCCATAGTTCTTTGTTCAAACTTTACCTAAATAACATTTTCATGCTTACCTGTGGAAACAGGTCTTTGTCTTGATCTTTCAGCTTGAGCCAATGTTCTTCGTATACAGCTGCTACCGAGCTTTACTCCTGATCGTGGTGCATCGGACTGGGCAGTGCTCTCATCAGCAGAACAACGACGGGACACACCGGTCTGTCCGGAACCACTACGGCCATGTGGCGCATATGAGGTGGGGAGATGAGGAAGCAGACAGGTTTGAGATGATGAGGAGAGACTCTCACTGTAGACGGAGGTGCATGAATTGGACAATGAGCCTGAACCACCATCACTGAGCTCAAAGAACCCTGGGAGTAGAAATTTGCACTCTTAGATTCGTGTTCATTTTCGTAACAAAAAATGCTTGATGTTGTCCTTCAGTTCTAAAAATGTTGGAAGCTGCTGTACATTTTTAAAGATGCGTGCAATTTGTCACTGTTATGTCCAATACATTAAGACCATTTAAACAAACAGTTTACAGTTCCATTTGGTGTTGGCAAATGGAGCAGAAATTACAATTAGTGATACGTGAATGGGTATGTTTAGTCACCTGAACTGGGTCTGCTGTCACTCTCGAGGTGTTCAGTGGATGCTTTACACACATCCAGTTTCAGGTCATTGATCTGTTGATCTAGCTGCTGGAGATGAGTCTTCAATCCCACATCCTGTTTGCGCAGACGTGTCTGCAAATACAACACACATTCGCAAATATTAGTATGCAAATAAATCGCCTTCATATCATGCATTATCACATAAAATGTATTTAATGCATCATGCAGTGTTTAGTACATTTATTATCCACATTTGCAGACTTGTATATAAACTCAGTATTCATGATACAAATACTAAGCTGAAAGTTTGAGAATTGTGAAGTGCACTAAACTCTGAGTCAGTCAAGCACAACAGAACTAAGTGTTTTTTGTTAAGCTTTTCTTCACTCTGATTCCAAACTAACTACAGGAGAACATGGAAAACTGGATGCTTCCAGACATTTAATGACTGATATGACTCCTGCTGTTATACGACGTAGACAAGAGGAGAAAAGACAGATAGAGAGGAAGCAAATAAAGAAGGAAAGCGGTTGACTATTAACTAGGCAAGGATAAAGGATAGCCCGGGGGAAGTGCTGTAAGATTACTAATCTCTCTCCTGGAGAGGAACACAAACTATTGTGTAAACTAAATATATAGGAACAAGAGGAAATGACAATGCTAAATACAAAAAAATCTATAATGGTTGACTGTAAACCAGCTTTGCAAAGAGTCACACCTGTGCCAAACTCTGACAATGCACAAATGTTAGTCTGTCGTCTTTGTTCTTGCCGGTTAGTGAAAGAGAAGAATGAGGAACACTAATCCGATTTTATCTGAGGGTATTACTGTAAACTATGGTTGTGTGGATAATGCAACCAGTTAAAACAAACCACTTAAACTGAGAAAATTCTTATTGATAATGGGGTTAATATTATAATGAAGGGGTTTCTAAACTCAAGGGGTTTGTTGTAACTAGGTATTGATATATTGAATGAATATGAAGATAAACCTGCTGATGTTTTCTCAAGGTTCCAAGATATTTTGACTAATTAAGCCTTTCTTTTTAAAGATTGCACAAGGACAAATATCTATCTGATAATTCAGAGCAGAGCATAACTAGAAACTTTGTAGCATCACTACAAAAACCTTCATAACTTTTTCAGGAAATTACTTATCCTGGAAATGTACTAATATATTTTGTTTAGTTTTCAGTTAATTTTGGAAATGTAGTTATAAACAGCGTATAAGAAACTTATCTGCATTGGTGGAGCTCTTATTGTAGATGATATCCACTGTGCAATTTCATTGTGCTTTGTCAAAAAGATGCCATTTTGTGATTGATTTAAATGGTGTAAGAACACTATTGCCAGTCTCTAATATGTCTATAGACCAGAGTCACTTTGACCGTCAAGCATTAGAAGGGTTCAACAAAAGTCCAAAAGGTTCAAACGTGCATTGGCTGCGGGGTCAAATCGGTGTCGCCGACCGGGCCACAATTCCTCTGTTGCCATTCTCATTAAATTGGGTTAATCATCAGAAATGGACTGGCCCCCCTCAGAGCTCTTGATTTATGACCCCTCACTATATGACCCCCAGCTGAGCCTGTGATTCGACACTGGGTTCAATCATCAAGGGCACTGCCGAACCATGCACAAAATACACCAGTGAATCCTCACTACAGTAAAAGCACATGGCAAAGTAGGTTATATTCAAAGATTCGCATTTGCTGCTGGAAAATCTACTTAATAATGTAAGAACTGACTAAATCATAGAAAACATCTGGTAGATCTATCTATATCCATTCAAAATTATGACATCATTCGCATTCTTAGTTACCACATTCATAACCAAAATTAATATACAAGTGAAGTGTTTTAAAAGAATCATTAATGAATTTTACATGGTTTTGTCAGCATTTTTCGTGAACATTTTTTACTTGGCTGGTATAAATAGTCATATGACTAGAGCTGTTTAATCAAGTCTTTGTCAAAGCTCCATGAAAGAAAGGCAAATAAAAGCTGTAAAAGCATAATACAGATACTGTATTTGATACATAAAATATTTAAATGGCCTATTATTGATTATTATTCATATGAATAAGTTTGCTTTAACCCACATTTTAATGGTCAGAGCCCAAGGGCCCAATTTTGGACTGTCTGATTCACACGGTTTTATTATGCAAAGTAAAAATAAATATGCATTTATACTTTAATATTTTTGTTGCCCATCTGTTAGAAAAAAAAAATCAACTGTATACAGTTGTCACCAAAGTAAACCACAAACTTCATTCAAAATGATTAATAAGATGTCTTACCAGATGTTGTTTGAGTAGAGTAAGTGTTGCCTCCAGTCTCAGTTCCTCTGTGCTCACGTTCTCGTGTTTTGATGTCTCGGTCTCCTCTCTGTTCAGGGTCAGAGCCCAGTGCACCATGGCACTCTGCTTGCCCCGGAGGAAATGCAGCTCCTGCAGTCCAGCCAGCGCTGCGTGCAGCCTCTCTCCTGTCCTCCGGTCCATTCCTGCAGCTGCGCTCAGCACACCTGACCCAGGTATTTTTCTTCCCAACATTATCAGACGTGCTGTTTAGACATTTCCAGAAAGGCGAGGAAATAACGAGATGCGCTATGTGACAGTGTGAATCAACTATTGTGTTTGGACGAAACGCGTGAGTGTATACAGTACCTGCATAACCCCGCCCACCTCCGCTCTGACCGCGGTAAACCACGCCCCTCGCTGGCTGATTGGCTGAGCATGGTCAGTGAATTTGCCAATCATGCTTTGGTAAATGTCTGGGGCATGAATTTGAATGAAGTTATGTGACCAAACGCTCGAAGCAAGCAAGCAAGGAAAAAAGTTAGTGCGATCAAATTCATATTTATGAGCTGAGACATCGCAGGAATCGCAAATATCTACCACGATACGTATCAGTATTCAGGATGCGTAGATTTCTCAAGACTCTGCGTCTTATAAACATAACGCATACAAAAAGGAGTTATTCATAATGGACACAACAAATCCAGATTAAACTGTCTACCTTTTATATGTGTTTTATACCTTTATCCACGTACATACACAATAAATAAATCGCTTAATCGAACTTCGTTTGAACAATTAGCGACTAGCGCCCTCTTGCGTCCGATGCCTGACTTACAGAAAACCTGAAAGCGTCAATAAACATTGATAACATTGATCATTAAAATAAGTGCCATGGAAACATTTTAACACTATCCGGGGAAAAATTCCTAATGCTTTTGGACATACCATAGTTCATGTCTGTAAAATGTCAAGAGCTGAAAGTAAAACCAAACAAAAATATATTATACAAATAATAACTTTTTTATTTTTTATGTGGACCATGCTGAGTGTCAAACAGAGTTTATTGCACTGAGAGTATCTGGAATCAATGTGCATTTTTTGGTGTTGTGTGTTGATGAGAACAGGACATTAGATAGCATCACGGTTGGAGGCGCTGTGTCTGTGAGGTAAAGTCAAAATGTGCCACATCTCATTCCTCTACAGCTTACATGAGTTTACCTCTGACAGTCACAGGATGTGGGAAAGGAAGTGAGATGCAAAAATAAATACCACAAACAGACCTTTTATGTGTAAACCAGAGGATGCAAAATCTGATCAAGATTAAATACAATGTTTTATCAATGTCATAAAATACGAGATGGTTTGATAAGGTTTTCGAATCAGCCATCTAAACAAATTAATCTCACAAATCGGTCATAATTTACCTCAAAATCAAAAGAGAGAAAGCAATCTTATTTTGAATTACAAAAATTAAAGTGTACTTTTAGGACCTTTATGATGGCTTTGCATTCTAGTTCTCATGATTATGTAGTACAAAAAGCCAATTCATAATGAAAAATAAAAGTTATTGTGTTTTTGTAATACAGCTTTTACAGTCAGTGTAATAATTTATGCAAAACCTAGTCATATTCTAATGACAAATGAAATAAATTGAGAATCAATGGGTTTAATTTTATGTAAAATATAGTTTCCTAATTTTTGTTCAATATTTTGGCAGATATGTCTTTGTGAGATGCATCCATGCCGATGTCAGAAACAGAATCCTGTGTGAGACTCCAATGTACCTGCTATTGTGATTTACATACCGCGTTAAGAGGAGAATGTTTGCTGTTACCAGCAGGTGGCGCTATGACCTAAGCATTAAGTGCAGTATGTGACCCCGTGTCAATCTCAGGAAAACGATATCCAAGTCGCATTACACCCTAGAATGCAAAAAATATTGTTTTTCTTTTATTGTTCTCTTGCTTCTTTACTTTCGTTTTACTTTCTAGTTTTCATGATAACTAATACTTATATGTAATATATATATATATGTATAAATTTATATGAAGTCTCATTATTCTTGGTGATTTTAAAATGGTTTTACAGTATTATTGTACAATGATTTTATTTTTTATTTTTGTAGATTTAAATCTAATTTTCTAACCTAATTAGGAGGGAATAATGATCTTATTTTGATTTGGGGGTCATTAATGAAAAAAATGAGATCACTGCCTGAGACTTTGAACTAAAAATGATCTGTTAGTTAAGGATGTTTACTGAAATGCTTCTCTATATGTATATATGTACGTATGTGTGATGTTGGCTCAGGGAAAATGTCATCTTGCAGCATTGTGAGGGTCCAGTGTCTCAGCCGTTTGCTTTGATCAGTGTGAGGCAAAGGTCTCGGACTGTAAACTGCATGAGCCCGTAAGGGGAAAGTGATGCTTATCTTGTCTTGCCTTAAATCTCTGCCATAGATACAGGTCCAGTGGACATAATAATACTACCATTGTCCTCTCTGGATGTCCCTATGCCCTTATCCCCTTAAAAGCACTTCCTTATAGTGATGTCACCACGGTTTTGATCCCTCAGTATCCTCCTCTGCCACCATGCATACCAATAAGGGTGTAAATAAATGGCTACACGCTGATGTAATGTCAAATAAACACACATGCTCTGTTGCAAAACCTAGTGAGCTGCGCAGCTCTGCTGTCTGCGAAGCACACAACCCACACTTTTAAAGTGGTCATCGGATGCTCATTTTACACAAGTTGATATGATTCTTTAGGGTCTTAATGAAAAGTCTATAACATACTTTGGTTAAAATTTCTCCATGGTAGTGTAAAAAACACCTTCTTTACCCTGTCAAAATCAGCTCTGTTTTCAGCACGCTGTTATAGTCAATGTTGCTTTAAATGCTAGTGAGCTCTGCTGACTCCGCCCCTCTCTTCAGTGGAGTGATGAGCAGACCATAGATGTGTAGATTCCCTATTCAACCACTCCAGATACGATGACGCATCAGCCATCTCGCATTCACAATAATAATCAATGGATATTCAAAGATATACAAGAGTATAACTTGCTGTTGTAGACGCACACAGTCAATGCACTGAAAGATTCGCAGACCGTTTTAAAAAATGGCAGATGGCTTACGTCTCACGGCCCATAGAAACAGTCCATAATGAAGCATCTAGGTATATATACCTATGGAGCATACTAAACTTCAGCTGCGCAACTGGCTAACTAGTACATTATTAGGAAAGGTGATTTGCAAAGATTCATAAAAACCCTTATACTCACTTCTGTGGATAAAGCTGGATCACGAATGATTCAGGCGAACATAGATGCATTTATGTAGATCGGGGATCGGCGCATTCAGTTCAAAGCAAAAGTAACGTTAATCCTCTGCGTCTTCAGTGGCTTAGATGTCAGGAGTAAATGATGACTGCTATATTCATTATTAATCCAACAACTAAACACTTCAGTCGCTTAATCTGAGACAACTTGTCTTCCCCTGCACCGGAGTCGACACAATGATGGACGGATGACAGCTCACTCAGGGCGGGTCTAAGGTCAGAAGGTCTTGTCAATCAACTATCGTGGGAGCGGTCTGTACAGAACTATGTCATTCTAACAGGGCTCTCAGAACAGCCTGATTTGAGAAAGGGGATTTAAAAAAAACACTGGGTGGATTTTTGTAATTATAGGATGATGTGTACACACACTTCCAATACACATTTATGTTCAAACAACTTGAAAAGTTAATTTTTCATCTGATGACCCCTTTAAAGGAGTTATCCACCTAAAAATGAAAATTTGCTGAAAATGTACTGATCCTCAGGCCATCGGTGAGTTTGTTTCTTCATCAGAACAGATTCAGAGAAATGTAGCATTACATCATTTGCTCATCTGCAGTGAATGGGTGCCGTCAGAATGAGAGTCCAAAGAAATATTGTGGATTGAAGGCTTGCCGGAAACACAGTTTGAAGTTACAAACATGTTGATGATAAAATTAGTTTATTACAAAATACAGCATTTCACTTCACTAGACGATAATTGATGGACTGGAGTGGTGTGGATTATTGTGATGTTTTTATCAGCTGTTTGGACTCTCATTCTGACGGCACCCATTCACTGCAGAGGATCCAATGGTTAAGAAAGTGATGTAATGCTAAATTTCTCCAAATCTATTCTGATGAAGAAACAAACTCATATACATCTTGAATGACCTGAGGGAGAGTAAATGTTCAGCAAATATTTTGATTTAGGCTTTCAATGGCCTAATGGTTAGAGAGTCAGACTCGAAATCCAAAAGTTGCGAGTTCGAGTCTCGGGCCGGCAGGGATTGTAGGTCGGGGGGAGTGAATGTACAGCGCTCTCTCCACCTTCAATACCACGACTGAGGTGCCCTTGAGCAAGGGTTCCTCAAGGGTTGTGTATGTGTTCACTGCTGTGTGTGTGCACTTTGGATGGGTTAATTGCAGAGCACAAATTCCGAGTATGGGTCACCATACTTGGCTGTATGTAACTTCACTTTCAATTAGTTTAAAATTATAGTTTTCTTAAGGGGTTTTCACAGTGATGCCACAGAAGAACAAATGACACCAGAAGGATTTTTCTCATTGCATGTTCTTTTAAGGAACAGATCTTGATAACAGTTCTGTTTTTATCTCTACTCCTTAATGCAGAGCATATCTTCAATATGTGTCTCAATTTTTCCATGTCATTTTTTTATTTTTGTTTATCTATCTCTCATTCTCTCTCCTCCACCTTAACCGTCCAAATAAGACACAAAGGCCTCAAAACACAACCATAGCGACAGACAGAGATGCAGTGCAGAGCTTTTAAAGGATTGGAATCTTTGAGAGGGTAGAAGAAAGAAGCGTTTGGTGATAAGGTGTACCTGTATTTGTGAGGCAATAAAAGAGAGGTCACAAACAACAGGAAGTGCAGCAGGGGGAGTGAAAGGTAAACAGGAATCTGTTGTCAAATGTGGAACTGAGACATCTTTATGTAGGCGTTCACAGGTCTCACGGCCTTCAAGCCACCAGCATCTGATATCATGCACAAGGTATTTTACTGGGTGTGTGTGTGTTCTGAATAGAGTTGTATTTGTGTGTATAGTGTGGATTGGCTTTCTGAAAATATGCACTTGCTGCAACCCAGAGCAAATTGCTTTATTGCTGTTTCATAGCTAAGGAGGCAACATTTAGTTCAACTGTTTCAGATTAGATACTTGTTGACATGCAGTCAAAGTATAAAGCTATAAAATTAATGTGGGTAGCAAATTACTGGGTTCTCTGTCAATGGAGAAAAATCTGAGAAGCAAGAGACTCCATTAATTTCCATTCAATCTCTAGAAGAAATATCTTGGAAAAACATTATTGAGATCTTATTCATGATTTTTCTTTCCTATGGGAATTCTTATCCTAGTTATTTGTTGTGCATGATAGGAAGAAAGAAAGAAAGAAAGAATTTGTATGAATATGCACACAGTTGGTATGTGTGTGGGTGTTGTCATAAATATGTGCACACGTGTGTGTGTGTGTGTGTGTGCGTATGGTATGCTGTCATGAGGGGTTTCCCATGCTGGTTGTCTGATTGAGTCTCGGAGCTTCATTCACGATCAAAACCACAGATATGGGATTTCAGACATCAAAGAACATTTTCTCTTTACCTAAAAACATCTCTGAATCCCTTCTGCAGACTCACACAAACACTTTCCCACAGAAAGAAAATCACTTCTTTACACATTATAGTATTTAATTCACCTTTTCTTTCAGTGTACTTGTATATATTTATGAAGTATGTTAAGTAAAATTTGTCAAAAATGACTGTTTTTGGGGGGTTTTTTTGCATTAGATGCAAAATATAAAACCATAATTTCTAAATAATAAAACTATAATTATAATTGATAAAAATAATAAAACTATAATTTCTTTGAAAGAAACATAACACAATCACACTTTTTATTCAAGCAAAAACATGTATGTAATAAAAGAAAAAACAAAAGGAGAAATGAGAAACGACACCCTTCTAAAAAAGGTAATGTATTTAAAATACATCTATTACCATATTTACTGACAGATAACTTGAGACTTACTGATATAAAATTATAATTAAACTTTACTTTATAATTAAACCACTTTAGCACAATAAAATATGTATCTTTAATTGTACTTCAGCACTACTTCTGCACAATTAAAGTGCATTAAGTACACAATTAGTTGTTCCAATTTATCAGACTTTAAGTATACCAGTTTAGTATGCTAAAAGTACAATTGCAGGACATTTTATTAAGTACACAAATATAAAAATGTATTTGTAGTATACACTTAGCATGAAATAAATGTATTTCAAATACATTTAAGTATATTTATTTTTTCACTTGCACATTGTTTCCACAAAAAATGACTGAATAAATAAATAAAAGCAACATTAATTTTTAAACAGTAGAATATATTCACTAAAAATGATATATATATATATATATATATATATATATATATATATATATATATATATATATATATATATATAGCAATTAGTTTTCAAATGGAACTTAATGTCAACCTGAAAGCTAATGCCTGGTTTTATTGTGCACATTATTCCAATTATTAATTGTATTATTCCATTTGCAGTTAATCTAACCTCCTTAATCTGATGTATTTCTGAGTGAAGCAAAATATTATCACCATTACCATCAGGAATTGACTGGATTGTGAAAAGTGAGCATTACAATCCAGAACAGAGGAAAGTGAATGATGAGAGGGGTTGAAAAGTAAAAGTGTTTTGTGAAGTCATTTTAGAGGCAGTACAAGTTTACATTCACATTTTGATAAGATTACAAATACGTGCATTTTTCTTTCTTTTGGAATAATGTGCATCATGATTTCATATTGCCGTTAAGTGTCCAAATACTGGCCTTTAATATTACACAAGGCAAACCCTTACAGGCCGTAATGTAAGACATGTGTGCGCAGGTGTGGCCACCCACACAAAGACAAATTCTCTCGGTTTGAAAAGATGAGAAGTATTGATTTACTCTGATGTCATGTTACTCTCATGTGGAGACCATTTGTCTGATTTTATTAGTGCTGTAAGTGTCATGCAGTGAAAAGGAAGGCATCCCATAAAACCATCTAACTGTAAACCTGTCCATCCGTTCCTGTGGTGGGGCCCGGCATTACCCACAATCCTCTTTGTTCTAAACCACATCTGAGCAAGAACAAAGCCAAGCATCTCTGATATGTCAATGAGATGTCTACACAAGCCACTGGCATCAACACAATGTTCAGCGCAGGTTGTTAATGTGTAAATGTGTGTGTGTGTGTGTGGAGGAGCATGTCTAAACATATTTCTCAGCTAGTCACCACTAATACGTTATTTCCCCTTTGTTTATCTTTTAAGAGGGTCTGTGGGACTTTTATTCTATTATATACTGTATACAGTATCAGCATTGTTTGAGTAGATGTTTAGACTGTGACTGATGTGTGCCGTGCTTCATTAAACCTTAAAGGGATCGTACACCCAAAAATGAAAAGTCTGTCATCATTTACCCACCCTCATGTTGTTCCAAACCCGCATGACTTTCTTTCTTCAGTGGAAGACAAAAGGAGATTTCAGCAGAACGTCTGCTCTTTTCTATACAAAGGCAATCAAGCTACAGCAAAAATTGCACCATTAATGCATCATAAAAGTCCTCTGAAGCTATATGATACATTTCAGGCTTTTCCTCACATAAGCTCACATAATATGGCATAATCTCATTTGCACTTTTGTATAGTCAATCTCACAGCATCTCATTTGGTCACATGACATGAAAACATCCGAGGTTACGTATGTAACCATGGTTCCCCAAGGGAACGAAACGCTGCGTCGGAAATACTAGGGAAACGCCTTCAGTGATATCAAGCTCTGAATCATATGTGTAATTAGACCAAACGATGGGCGAGACGTCAGAGGCAGGTGACGTCATGACCAGGAAGCTTAACAGTATGTGAGGTGCAGTCGGCGTCAGCTTCTAGGAATGAAGCATAGCTCTAGTAGGGATGCCGGAATTATGGCCCTGCGACACAGCATCCCGTTCCCTTGGGGAACCATGGTTACATACGTAACCTGGGACGTTCCCCTTCAGGAACTCGAGTTGCATCGGAAACGCTAGGGGAACGAGATGTCCACGCCGCCAGACTTGCAAATCCCTGCCTAGTGTGGAAGAACAGAGCTATGGCAAGAGAACAGAAGAGCCAGGGGTGGCTCGCAAATCTAGGCCATAGAACCTGACGAACGTGAGGGGCGTAGACCATCCTGCAGCGTTGCAGATGTCCTGCATAGGCACACCTGCCAGAAAGGCCTTAGAGGCCGCCACACTTCATGTCGAGTGAGCCTTGACCCCCAAAGGCGAGGGGAGATCAGAGGACTCAAAGGCAACAGTAATGGCATCAACTATCCACCGGCTGAGGGTCTGCTTGGAAGCAGGATGACCTCTCTTAGGGGGACCACAACAAATAAGCAGATGGTCCACCCTTCTCCAAGGAGGGACACGAGATCGTACTTGAGGCCTGAGCCTCATCACACCGCGGAGGAGACGTGTAACCAGGGGGTCCTTGCCCACTGACTGACCACCAAGACGGGTGTGGTAGGCTGCTATAGCCGCCACGTAGACCTTAAAGGTGGAGTGGGTTAACCCTGCTGAGAATCGGGCCTGCAAGAACTCCAGCACTGTACCAATCGGGCAGTTAACTAGGTCAAGCTGGTGGTCTCCGCACCATGAAGTGAAGAGTCTCCACTTCAGAGCGTACAGTTTCCTCGTTGAGGGAGCTTGGCGGATGGTCTCAACAACCTCGGTTGAGAGACCAGAGGCTATGAGTTGTGCCCCCTCAGGGGCCACACCCACAGCTTCCACAACTCTGGGCAGGGGTCACAACTCTGGGCAGGATCATGCCCTCCGCCTGTGAGAGGAGATCCCTCCTGACGGGAATCTCCCATGGAGAGCCGTCAAGGAGAGAAATCAGGTCCGAGAACCATACTCAGCCCAGTCAGAACGGTGCTACTAGCAATAGACGGACCCCGTCCCGGCACACTCTCTCTGGAACTCCCTGGAGCAGAGCGATCGGGGGAAATGTGTACAGACGAAGTCTCGGCCAAGTCTGTATCATAGCATCCAGCCCCAGTGGCGCTGGATGAGTCAGAGAGAACCAGAGGGGACAGTGCGATGTCTGACGAGTCGCAAACAGATCCACCTGAGCCTGGCCAAAAACTCTCCATATCTGCTTCACCACCTTTAGGTGAAGCATCCATTCCCCAGGGGATTATAACAACATGATGGTGAAAAAACAATAACAAATTTGAATGTTTGGTTATATTCGTGTTTGTTCGCTGTTTATTGCTGGATATAAAATTCAAATATATTTAATAAATAACTGCATTTCTCATTTGCACTATTATTTATGATTTTTCAGAATCAAGAAGTTTGTGTAGTGCAGGAAAACTTAAATTTGTTTTACATAGACCTGCACACATTTTCCATGGCAATAAACAGTTTGTAGCAATCAAATTAGCAGCATAATTTCTTGAATAAATATAATAATATAATAAATATTTACAATGATGTTCAAAGTTTTGGGGTTGGTAAGATGTTTGATGTTTTTGAAAGAAGTCTCTTATTCTCACCATAACTGCATTTGTTTGATCAAAAATACAGTAAAAACAATAATAATTGTGAAATATTATTAAAATTTTTAATGTTTTGTATTTGAATATTGTTTACATTTAATTTATTCCTGTGATACAAAGTTGAATCTTGAAAACTGCTTAATATTAATAAGGTGTAATACTTTTTTTTCAGGATTCTTTGATGAATAGAAAGTTCAAATTAGCAGCTTTCATTTGCAATTGAAATCTTTTGTAATATTATTAATGTTTTTACTGTTACTTTTGATGAATGTAATGCATCCTTGCTGAATAAAAGCATTGATACTGCTAATATTCACCCCAGACTTTTGAGTGATTCAATATGTCTTATTACAAATGTGTACAGTTTCTCTTCTTTTTTCATTTATTATTTATAGGTTTACTCATCTCACACGCGTTCATTTCATGGGACTGTCGTATAACTCATGAGAGGACAGATGTCTGTGTGGACAGAAGGAAAGATAGAATTCCGTGAAGGGTTTTACCTGAAAGACTGCATTTAGCTCTTGGAGATTATGTTTTAAGGGTGAATATAAAAACGTCAAAGCCCATTCAAGAGTGAGTTATCCAGACCAAATTCCAGTGGCCTATATTCATACACAGACTCCCTGCTAAAAGAGAAGCACTCTTTCTGCAGAAGCAGAGAGAGCTTGATTGCTTTAAGAGTGTGTAAAGTGCTGGTCCAAGTCGAATTCCACACGTTGCCATCGTAAAATAGTCACCAAATTAATATTAATCTGTTTTTAATGATGGAGTATCCCACAAGTGACCACACTGCTCGGGAAAGTTTGACTTGGAGCCATCTCAAATAACAGAGACAGGAGAGATGCACTGATAGACCTGATTTAAAGCAATTCTGACGTAAAGGTAAAAACCTTGGGGTAAAGGCCTCTATATACTGTAGTTTATACTGTGGCAGAGAATGCTGTAAATCCATTGATTTCAAGTGAAATAGTGTGTTGCAAGAAAGTAAAATTCAGACTCAGAAAAAAGACACTTTTAAAACTAAATATTAGGGAATATAATCTTCTTCTTGACACATTTTAAAGCAGCATCACACACTAAAAAAACAATGTTTTTCTTAGTATTTCTGTCTTGTTTTACAAGTACAAATACAAGTACTTGAAGTGCTATATGATAAAACCTGAAGTATTGTTTTAGTTTTTTTATATATTTATCACCCCATTGGCAGATTCCTTTTTATATTTTAAGCATAAACTCGCTTAATTTTGAATCTTATTTATATTTTATTTTATTTTATTTTAAAGAAAACAAATTGTAAAATTAAGTGAGTTTGGTGAAAATAAGAAAAAAATGTTTGCCAGTGGTTTAAGAAAACTGAACATTGGCAGACTGTATTTATATTTTTCATATTTTAAGCATAAACTCACTTCATTTGTTTTTTAAAAAGAGCGAATATAAGTAATTTTGAGTTAGTAAATGTATCTTGATTTAAGAATGTTTCGATACGTGTATGGAAAACAAGACAAAAATACCAAGTAAGAAAATGGTTGTTTTAATGCATAATGCATTGCAACAAACAAAGTGCCAAGGTATATTGTGTGTGTGATTGTCTCACTCTCAGGTGTAGTCATATTGATGCTTACATATGCTTTTTTTGTCTTTTGACAACCACAGGTCACTTTCATTGAATGAAAAATGCAGATTGGATAATCTCCCTTTTTGATTTATGGAAGAAAGAATTGGAAGTAATACAGATTTAAAACAACTTGAGGGTGAATAAATGATTATGATGGTAATGTGATCACACCAGCAAATTTCATACGTCATGGATGTGTTTAGGAAATAGTCATGGCTCTTTAATTGTTGAAGTTGTCTAGTCTGCTCCAGGCCTAACAGATGTCTGTGTGTGTGTTTGTTCAGTTCTTGCTGAAGCACACGAGTTCTCCTAGCCGGAGGCTTGAGCACCTGCACGCAGTGACCGCTGGCAGCTCCAGGACAAGAGCTTTGATTGACAGCAGCCCCGGCTGGAGTGTTATTCATCAAGAGGATGTAACACACACTGATGGACGTCCTTATACAGCTGTCATTCCAGAGCTGTCTGTACTTCCTCTCAGAGTAAAAAAAAAAAAAAGATATATTATTAGTGACTTTATTTTTTAGAACTGGCTTTATGTATTGTGACTATGACTTTGTATCTCATAATTGACTGTTTTTCTTTTTAATACTGAATTTAGTCAGTATTAATGTTATTTTAGTATTAATTATATTCTTATTAATATTAGAAAAACCATATGAACTTCATGTTAAAATCACATGTGAAACATGTTTTTTTTTTGTTTTTTTTTAAGAAGTGAGAAAATGTAACTATTATATATATATATATATATATATATATATATATATAATAGTTATCAAAGTACTTAAACGTATTTATTTATTTCAGTCAGTTGCCAAAGCAACATTTCTAATTTTCATTAAATGTTTAGTTAAAAATAAAACATTAATGCTTAATGTTTATTTAATTTTATTTAAATGACCAAAAATGATTTTAATAGTTTTAGATTTTACTTTTAGTTAAAATTAATAACACTGATTTCTGATTTCTTGACACAATTGAGCCTTTGCAATTTAATTTTTCTCACAATTATCTTTACATATTTACTTTGAGGTGGAAATAGGCTTCAATAGGTTTCACATACATTACATTACATACAGTGAAACGTAAAAAAACAAAAACACGTTAGAAGCAGTCCTTTTCCTTGCTAGATTCAAATGGACCTAGTTCTGTTTTGTTTTAAAACAGGTTGGCATGATCTTTAGATTTATAAGGTTATAGTGTATAAATATCGTTATCTTAGTATGAAAACTGTTGCATCAATGAGAGATGCTCAGAAGAGCTAAAGTCAACATGGATCACAAGGTTTGACAGCACAACTCCGGAGCTGAGGCTTAAGAAAGCAAACACAACTTGCAGACACTCATCCCGCCTGCTGCACACTCTTGACTCATGTGCTTCACAGAACAAGAGCAGAACACCGCCAAAGACCCTTTCCAGGCACAGATTAAGCCTGTTCCTGGAATAAAGTCCTCCATCAATAGAGACCCTATTTAGAATTCTAGTTCATTAATATCATGATTTAGACTAGATTTTTAGATTTAGACATCTGCTAGAGCCTGCAAAGCTGCATTAAAACAGTAGTTCACTCAAAAATGCAAGAGACCTCAACTAACTTGGAAACTTTAGAAAATATAGTGCACAAATCATATGGACTTGTTTGTTTGTTTCTTTTGTTTGTAGTCACTATGAATTGTGTGAAAAAGAGCTGCATAAAGATTCTTTTTATATAATTTTTTACTTTGAAACTTAAACGTGAAACTGATTCAAATGCAATAAATACTGAAATGTTCTCTGCTGTTTACACTAAAATATAAATTGTTTTCTTTTTTTTAATTTAATGTTCCCTTTAATAATATATGAGGCACTGACTGTGTGTGTGTGTGTGTGTGTGTGTGTGTTTTCTTAAACTTTAGAGGACTGTTAGAGCACTTTAGAGCACACAGGACAGTTCCATAAACAGTTCAATGAAAAACAGAAGAGCAATGGATTTTGCCTTTGACTTCCATAGAAATGGACAAGCCCAATAGTGTATTTGAAACTGACTCAGAGTAGATATTCCATAGAGAATAAAATCATTTCAATGAAAAATAACTGAAAAACCATTGAACGTCCAGGAAATTAAATGTTTTTAGGTGGGATATATGGGATGCTTCCCCATGGAAGACTGTTTCCATCATGGGATAAAAAAAGGTTATTGCAACTTATCTCACAATGCAGACGTTTCACCTCACAATTCTGAGAACAAAAGTCAGAATTACAAGAAATAACTCAGAATTCTGACTATTCCCCTTACAATTCTGAGTTTATATCTCAATTCTGAATTTATATCTCGCAATTCTGACATTGTTTTTCTCAGAATTGTAAGTTTACATCTCACAATTCAGATTTTTGTTTAATCAGAATTGCACATTTTTTATCTTGTGATATATATATATATGTATAGGTTAAATCACAATTGCAAGATATTAATTCACAAGATTTTATTCACAATTTCAAATAATTCACAAAAAACAACAAAAAGTCATATCTTTATCTTGCAATTGCGAGTTAACATCTCGCTGTTCTGAGTTCATATCTCACAATTCAGACTTCTGTTCTCAGAATTGCAAATTTGTATCTCGCAATTCTGAGTTTATATTAAAAGAGTCTAAATTGTGAGATATAATCTCAGAATTGTGAGAGAAAATCCTGAAATGTGAAATAAAAAGTCGCAATTACCATTTTTAGTTTTTATCCTGTGGCAAAACATGAAAGCTGTGATATGATTCCAGATATATTAGTGGGAAAATAGTTAACAGTGCAATATAGTTTAGCATTAGGTTCAGTCTGTACCCAGAGAGACAACTTGTCTTATTTTTTTATTTACTCGGATAAAGTAGCTGCTAAACACTTACTAATCAACCAATTAAAACAATTGCATGGTAAATATACCTGACTAAGCTTTTTGCGGTATGCACGCGTTATGTAACAGCTGTTTTTCTAAAGTGCATTCAAACAAGTTTTATTTTTAATTGTTCCAGAAGAAAAGGCATGCATTTTTAGGTAGGCTGGCAGGTGGAGAGAATCTGATATAGCGCTTAAATCATCTGAACGTGTGGCTGGACATGATGAGGTGCTGATTGCCCACAGCCAGACGCCAAACAACTCGAGCAGTGAGAGGGACTTTCATGAAGAGCAGGACAACATTTCAAGAGAGCAGAAATGGTTGAGTGGTAAGGAGGAGCAAAAGAGAGAGAGGGCAGTAGAAGGACAGGCAAGACCTGACCATAATGCATCTCTTTTGAGCTGCTTCACTTGTGACGCAGAGAACTAAGAGCTCCGTTGGCCAGTACAGCGCTGTCCACTGTGTGCAGAGCCAACCACAGAACTCTGTCACCTCAGCAGGCAGTGGAAACCCCTCTGTGGCACGCTAACCGAACCCCCAAATGGCCTCTGCTGGCCAGCCTCTGCTAGCTAATGCTGTTTGCTTGCAATTTGGTTGATTAATTGAGAGCTGGTGTTATTTGTGGAGAATTTAGTTCTTAACGGTCTACAATTAACACTGACAGTCAGTGAGCAAACTGCAGACATGCATGCAACATTTGTCATCATGCACGCCCACCCTTGAAGACTTTAAGCTGTTGAAAAAAGCTGTTGACCCAAAAGTAAGTGCACAGGCGTACCTGTTAAAAGAGTGTCAGCAGTGTCCACTGCATGGCTTTGACTGAGTGTTGCTGTCAGATTAAATTAAAATCAAATAAACTTAATATGTAAACTGCACTGATATGATACTTCACCCCAAGGGAATGACCTAAAGTGGAGCGCTTTAGTCTTAATAGCCAAGCATCAATAATAATTAATTATTATTTATTTATTTTTAATCTTAATCTTTAATGATCTTTTCACTTCCAGGCTGTTCCAGGATTTTTTGACAAACAGCATGTGGAAATGTAATTGTAAAATGTTGCTAAAAGTGTCACGGTTAATATTATTTATAAATAATATCAAAATTAATTTTTACATTTTGTAAAGAAAATTTAAGTGCTGCTTGCTAGGTCTTTGTTGCTAGGATCTTGCGAAGATATTTGTGAAAATTAAATTCAATTAAATTAAATTATGCTCTTCCAAGTCTGGTCCCTATCTTATAAATCTTCTTTGTTTGTTTGTTTGTTTTCACCTTAGGAAGACACATATAGGATGAATATAGAGATGCATTTTTACTGCTTTAGGATTAACAGAACTTTGCTTAGTTTGAAAATACTTGTCTAGATCAACTTTGAATAAAGAAAAGAAAGGTTTAGCCAGATTTTTGTTTAAAGCTGCAGTCCGTAACTTTTACCTCTTTGTCACCATCTATGTTTGAAAACCTGGAATTGCAGTTTCTTGCGGAATTATCTTCTGTACATGGGGTTGTGATCACGGCTCCAGCACGGATGAATCTAATGTTTTGAGGTAAATGTGTAGTTGTCAGTCACTGCACCGGTGTGGATATTTACTGTACTTCGCAATCACAGATTCTAGCCTATGTCTTGGAATATATGACCCAAATCAGTATTTTCACCTTATATTGTCATCTGAACAAGTAAGTAACAAGTCTGCCATGGTTGTTCTGCCCAACTGAGGAAAAAAGCATTACACTAAATCACGCTACCAATGGTGATTATCTAAAGATCAGTTCGCTCATATCACATCTAACTGTGCAAATTATTATCATTGTTATACTTTAATAATTGGGGAAGTCGTGGCCTAATGGTTAGAGAGTCGGACTCATAATCCAAAGGTTGCGGGTTCGAGTCTCGGGCCGGCGGGGATTGTAGGTGGGGGAGTGAATGTCCAGCGCTCTCTCCACCCTCAATACCACGACTGAGGTGCCCTTGAGCAAGGCACCGAACCCCCAACTGCTCCCCGGTCGCCGCAGCATAAATGGCTGCCCACTGCTCCGGGTGTGTGTTCACGGTGTGTGTGTGTTCACTGCTGTGTGTGTGCACGTTGGATGGGTTAAATGCAGAGCACGAATTCCGAGTATGGGTCATTTGAGAACAATGTAAACAACATCAGCATTGCGTGTGACTATGAGTAGAGTATTAGCATATAGATTTCAATTTCTGTACAGCCTAATATCTAATTGTCATACCATTCAAATTTGATATTAAGAAATTCTTTTAATCTTTTAATAGCAAATTAATCTTTCTTCAAATTGGTTCTATTTAAAATATAAAAACTTGTGTAATCCCATGTTGGCTATCTGTAATCAGAAGCACATTTAAAACTGGAATATAATTTAATTTCATTCACATGTGTTTCATAAACACATAATCCTTTCTGGATTACAAGCCGCCATCAAAATGATAAATTTGATTATTTTAAATTTGATCCCTGCAGGATCCTCACGTGCGATAGCCTACTAGCCGGGAAAACTTCATGTTTACAGACCTGACGTAATGAGGCAGTGCCATGCTCAAATTTCCCGCGGAAACCTACCTGTACCACTCAAATTAGAAAACATTATTATAAGATAACCATTGTGAATCGGGCTAAAATAAATCGATGGCTTTGAACACTGGCTGGTTATGTACTTTCTCAAATATTGATTTCGGATAATTTTTAACAAAAAAAAGTTACGGACTGCAGCTTTAACTAATTAAGTTATATTTTCCTATATACTCCTTTTGAGTAGTCAAACATTCCAAAGAAAAGTCACTTACAAAATGAGATTAGGAACATTTTTTAAAATCTGACCAAAATTTCTCTGTGTGGGTACATTGCCAAACAAGTGAATGACATCTTCATCAGAAGAGTGACAAAAAAAGCAAGTCATTTCAATATCTGACTTTTATTATAATTGCATCTATAAGCTTTTTGGGTAACACTTTATTTTAAGGTGTCCGTGTTACACACTTACTATTATAATAAGGGTTAATTATGCTTAAGTACATGCAAGTAACCCTAAACCAAACCCTAATCCCAGCCCTGACTGTATAGTAAGTACATGTAGTTAATTAATATTACTCAGTACTTAAATGTATGATTACATTGTAACAAGGACACTTAAAATAAAGTGTAACCACTTTTTGTGAAATTTGGAGTAACTCATTAATCTGTTGTGTGACCTCTTCATATTTAAGGACAGAACTATATTTTCCAAAGTCGGACATCGCTTGTTATGATTTTCAAGTGCGTAGAATTTAGTTGGGATGCTATGACATGTCCCAATATCCAGCGACAACTAAATTGTCCCTATAGCAATAATTTTAAACAATTAAATGTCTGTTGTCTGCAGTTATGTCCCCACCAATGCCAAAATCAAACCTACACCCTTGGTTTGTACTTCCAGAAACCAACTGATGCTTTCATATAGTCTTTGCAAGCAAGTACTGCTGCTTACTTGCTTTAAACCTCTGTATTGTTTATTCTCTAATATTACACTTTAGGTTCCCATTGACTGTCGGTGCCAGCTAGAGTTCAATTCAAGGCTTATGCTGCTGTCAATGGCCTTCAGTCCTTTATGAACCCATTTGTAGTAAGAGAGCATCTGCTAAGAACATAACCGTAGTTTCTCCAGAGCTATATATTCAGCAGACAGCAAATAAAATATGATCAACGGCACATCTCCGAAGGGCCATCTCCAGGACGACGTGATTACAAAGAGTCAGGCATGACTCAAGCTCCGATGGAGTCTCTCTCCTCGTCCTCCATGCTCAGGCAGGTTTCCTTTTCCAGAAGGAATTCTTGTGAGGTCTGTCCCTCATTGAAGGCTTACCCACCTCCGCTGATTTGGTACTATCAGATGTTTCGTGATAAGGGCGGACTCTATGAGCTGGGTATCTCCTCAGTCATCTGAGCTGTGTAAACTTACCACTGTGGGCCGTTACGCAAGAGTACAGTGCCCTGTCTTGTGTCTGGGCACAGGTGCCAAGCGCTAAACAAGGCTTTTGCGAACAGGCACTACAGATGCCAAGACTGACTGATGACTGAAAGAATAAATACAAATGAACTAGTCCATTGTTAAAAAGAAATCTCTTGAAAAGTAAGAACGGGCATTGTTCTGCCATCAGGAATGTGTTAGCGATATCCCTAATCAGACAGACCCTCTCACACTCTGCTAGTGATGTCATGACAGGCTTTTCTGGATGATTATGTGGTTGTGGGCTTCATTACACATTTTAGGGAATTTTCCTGACGTTTGTTTAGGAGCTCATAAAAATAAGCCAGCTGGATCTCCTTCTCAAGTCATTTGTAGAAGCAATAATTGTGTCCGTTAGCGTCAATGAAATTCTAATGTTGTTAATGTCAGATGGGAGACTGTTTGTTTTGGCTCCTGTAGGTTTGCTAGGTGGGTCATTTTGTGTGGCCTTCCTTAATTTTCCAACCCATCTCATGAGAAAACTTCAGAGGTGGCGATTTCATATGAATTTATGCGATTTGATTTGTATACAAAATGTTGCTGCTCTGTTTGTTAGGATAACAAAAAGTTTTAAAATTTAGGTTTCGTCTAGTCAGTCAAAATTATTGATATGGCCTGTTAGATCAAAGAAGGCAGGCTTTACTTTTCACAAAAGCCAAGTGCACAACACTTCAGTTATAGGGCCAGATTTACTAACAGCTTGCACCAGTGTCTTTTTGCATTACAATTGTACTGTCAGGATTTACTAAAGATGCACAGTAAAGAATTAGCTCTGAAAATGCATGCACACAGTCATTTTTGACTGCATTTTTGACCTGACCTTACTGAATATGCATTTGTTGGAGTTTCCCTTTCAGACGCAAAATTTATGGGAGGAGAGTATTCAAATAAATCAGGCAATGCAGTTTGCACTCAGCAGATTACTGGTATTTGCGGCATTATTTAACGCCCAAAAAAGCAGGTCTCACAGCAGACGCAATTTGCGCTGCTCTTGGTAGATTGCGCTGATCATTATGGAAATTATCTGGTTACATCCGTGTTCTTTAATGTGCACATTGTTAGTAAATCACCCGCAGAATTTTCCCCTCCCATTGGCGCTTTTATGGAATTGCTCTCTAACGCTCATTTGCCCTGTTTAGTAAATCTGGCCCTTAGTGGTGAAAGAGTGTAGGTAAGATTTAGGTATAGCTTGGACAACGGCCAGCATGAATATCCAGTGATGCACACTAATTTTTTTGTCCGATTTCACAATTTTGAATTGAAAATATAGGCTGAATCATTTACGTGATTCAGGTAATTCCTTACTGAATCTGACAAGACAAGACTAGATTTTTCAACATATTATAATTTTCAATTGTATTATTATTACTATCCAAAAATGAATTCTGGCTTATTCTTGTTCTTACACTGTTTTTTTTTTCTTACTCTGTATTCTCTTAAATCCATTGAAATCCTTCAAATATTTAATTAATGTAAAAAAAAAGACTGTTCAAGACATGTTCAAGTTCTTAGTGTTATGTTAGAAGCATTATTATACTCCTATCTTTTGTTGTTTTAATATTTTGAATTGTTTTTAGCTTATTTATTTTTTTTTGTTTTCATTTAAATCTTTAGTATTGAAATGTTGTTGTATGCATTTGTCAATTTTATTCAGTTTCTTTATTTTCTTAAATGTGTGTATATAGTATTTACAGAGTTTTGACTTTTAATTTTAGTTACTTTTTCTTATTTGTAAGTCGCTTTGGATAAAAGCGTCTGCTAAATGACTAAAAGTAAAAGTAAAGTTTACGACATGGCTACAGCCTTGGTTAAATCCAAGGCGTGCGAATATTGACTCACCTATATGATCGGGGTGTCATTTTTTTGAGGACACCACAGTAAAGTACACAATTATAAACCTGCCATCCCCAGATAGCACATGTGTCTGCAAGATGTGCTATCTGGGGATAGCACATGAGATGGCGCCACTCATGGCAGCCATGGTGCTTCGCTATCCAGTTGTTTTCGTGTTTTTCCTGATTTTTTGTTTGTCAAACATGATAAGTTTTGCCAGGGAGGAACTGCTGAACATTCGGCAGAACACACCACAAATTCTCCTACCAGTTTTCGATTATTCGGATGTTTTGCTGGACATACTGGTCGGCGCAGCGGTGGCACTGATCAAACGCAGGACGCGCAGACGGGGGAAGCGAGCCAGTGTGCTCGTGAAGCTCAGAAAGCGCGGATTTTGAATGCCGTTGCCTAGCATCCATCTAGCGAATCTCTGCTCTTTACCTAACAAAACGGACAAACTTCTTCTGCTCTCCCGGGCAAATAAGGATTTTTCAAACTCTGCTGCTCTGTGTTTCTCAGAAACATGGCTGAACGACACCATTTCAGACAGCTCGCTATATCTGCCTAATTTCTAGCTGATCAGAACAGATCGCGACGCAGAATCAACGGGGAAATTGTACGGCAACAGGACGTGCTTTTACATCAATGAAAGGTGGTGTACAGATGCAACAGTGTTAAAGAAGATGTGCTGTTCAGATCTAGAAATGCTTTTCGTCAACTGTAGGCCTTTCTGTTCGCTGCCGGAGATTTTCTCAGTCATTCTTGTGAGTATTTACATTCCACCGCAAGCACATGTGAGCTCAGCTCTACAGAAACTCTCTGATCTGATCACAGACACAGAACAACAACACCCATACTCTGTTTTAATCATTCTTGGGGACTTTAACCAAGCAAATCTCTCAAGTGAACTGCCAAAATACAGACAGCATGTTACATGTCCCACCAGAGAAAGTAATATATTGGATCACTGTTACACAGCAATAAAGAATGCATATCACTCTGCTCCACGGGCAGCTTTGGGGCTCTCTGATTACTGCCTGTTCCATCTTATACCAACCTACAGGCAAAAACTTAAATCTTCTAAACCTGTAGTAAGGACTGTAAAGAGATGGACCAACGAGACAGAGTGGGTTTTACAAGCCTGTCTTGACCTTACTGATTGGAGTGTTTTTGAAGCTGCTGCCACCAATCTGGACGAGCTCACAGAGACTGTAACTTCATATATCAGTTACTGTGAGGATATATGCATTCCCACCAGGACTTATGTAACATTCAACAATGATAAGCCATGGTTTACAGCAAAACTCAGACACCTTCGTCAGGCCAAGGGGACAGAGTCTTGTACAATCAGGCCAGGAACACACTGAATAAGGAGATTAGAGTGGCTAAAAGGACCTACGCTAAAAAACCTGGAAGATCAGTTCAATTCCAATGACTCCGCTTCAGTGTGGAAAGGCCTGAAAGCCATCACCAAGCACAGGACACCATCCCCCAGCACTAATGTGAATCAACAACTTGCTGAAAATCTGAATGAGTTTTATTGTAGATTTGAAACCCCCCACACCCATCCTGACCATCTCTCTACACAACCGTTAACACCTCCTGCAACCCCCTTCTCCCCCACTCCTGTACTTCAGATCAGTGAAGAAGATGTGTGCCAGGTCTTCAGGAGGAACAAGAGATTGTTAAAATAATGGACATTGTTAAAATAATACATGTGACATCAGTGGTTCAACTTAATTTTATGAAGCTGCAAGAATACTTTTTGTGTCCAAAAATTTGGTGCTGTTGGTGCAGGAGCCGGCTTTCTGATGAGGAACCTGGATACAATGTGCCTTGTTTGCAAGCAGAGGAATGCACATGCATATGTTGCAATACTTTCGTGAACATGCGTTGAAGGCTGACAATGGAAGAGGAGAAATGGTTGAATGAAGTCATTGTTTTTGTATTCTTTGTGCACAAAAAGTATTCTCGTAGCTTTATAAAATTACTGTTGAACCACTGAGGTCACATGGACTATTTTAGCGATGCCCTTACTACCTTTCTGGGCTTTGAACATAGTAGCTACATTGCTGTCAGGGTCAGAAAGCTCTCAGATTTCATAAAAAAAAAATTGATAATAAAAAACAACTGTTTATTGAGTTTTATTTTGTGGAACAGTAGTACAAAACAAAAATCAGCTATACAAATTTAAAAGCCACCCCAACCCATCCCACCTCTTGGTAGACTTAAAAAAAAAAAAAAAATAATAATAATAATAATAACATAAATAATAATAATAAACACATATTTATTAATATTAATAGATCAACAAATAACAATAAAATAATTTTTACAAAGATTTTAGAAAAGAAGACATTAAAACATTAAAAGCTGAATGCCATGAATTTACAGTTTTCACGTTAGATCCATGTATACGAGAAGTAGAGAGTTCCATCGAGATAATGTCCAAAAAATGCGCAGTCCAGGTTCGTCTGTCAATTGTGTGAGGAGGATTCCAAATTCATAAAAAACCCTTATACTATTATATTATATAATCATATATATTATATGATTTGCGCGATCATAGATGCATTTAGGTAGATCGGGGGTGCATTCCCTTCCCTTCACAAACGTAATCCTCTGCATCTTCAGTGGCTCAGATGTCAGGAGTAAATGACGACTGCTATATTCATTATTACATCCAACAACAAAATGCCTCAATCGCTTAATTGGAGACATCTTGTCTTCCCCTGCACCGGAGTCGACACAATGGCGGACAGCTCTCAGCTCACTGAGGGCGGGTCTAAGGCAAGACGGTCTTGTCAATCAACTATTATGGGAGGGGCCTGTGCAGAACTACGTCATCCTGACAGGAACCTCAGAACAGCCTGATTTCAGAATTTTAAAATAGGGATTTAAAAATAAAACACTGGGTGGATTTTTATCATTATAGGATGGATGTGTACACACTTCCAACACACATTTGTGCTCAAACAACTTGTAAAGTGAATTTTGCATCCGATGACCCTTTGAATACACTAGGCTACATGACTGTTCATGAACATCTGAACAGATTTTGAAACACTAGGTATCATATACTCATACCGAATAGTCACAAAAGAAAACTGGCCATCATACACTACATGAAGAGAAACGTGTGTGTTGTTGCTGTGTGACAAAATATTGTAAATATCTGTAAATATCTACTAATTTGGATGGGCATAACTGTTAAATTAATTAATAAAAGAAATTACACTATTGGGGCTACAAGAAATCATAATTGTCAATTATTTCTCATGATGTTTTTATTCATTTTACTAATACTGATTTTGTATGGGACAGCTATTCTTTCTGTACACATCCAAAACAATCTGGGGCCGTTTCTGAACAAGTAAATTATAAGTAAAAATACTTCAAGTATCTAAGTAAATTATACACAGAAAGCAGGCAATGTGACAATAGTTGGACAAGTTAGGACAAGTTAGAAATATTTGCTGATTGATTAAATACTGGACGTTTAATGAGCAGAGATTTTAAAGTCTTTACTCAATGACTGTACTGTTTTAGTTCCATCCTTCTGTCAAAACCAATTACTACTGCACAGCTACAGCAATATATCCTGTCAGTCATATTTCCTCACATATAATCAGTGTTAATGCGTATTTGTTTATATTTTTTATAGCTTATCATTTATTCATCGTGTTCTTAATGAATCCTGCTCTTTCTTGTGGATTGAGTGGTCGTATGTCTCATGCAAAAACATAATCAAAATGCAAATGAAGAGTGAAAACTAATAACCAAAGACAAATATCAAGCATGTTTGGGGAGCAGAGGGCAGGGGAGGGAGGCTGTCACACACAAATAAATCATACGGAGAAGCCAATAAACCTCTGCAGAACGAGTATGAATGCTTTCTTGTGCCACAAAATATTAGGCTGTGCAAGTAATCCGTACAGATGACGGATGCCTGGAATGCGAAGCGGAATCGATGGCCAACTCGTGTCAAGCCGTCAGCTCCGCTGGCCTGAGAGACCGGTGTGTATGATTGATGAGTGGGAAGCGCGAGGAGACCTGCGCAGAATTAATGCTTCGTGAACTACAAGTGTGCATGCGCTAATTTCCTTACTGTACAGTATGAAAGATTTAGCTTATTGTTTTTCTTTGACATTTTAACTTTTAACATTTACCATGATCTCTGATTAAATACTATGTTCATAGTGTATGCTACTATAATAACTGAATGTCATGTTCTTCAAACAAAGCTTTCAGATTTGTTATTACATTTTTCATGACTATATAAAAATGGCAGCTTATACCAAGTTATCACAGTTTTGTTTAGTTTTAGTTATAAAAGTTTTGTCTTTTAAGGTTTATAGCATATGTGAAAAAGTGATCTATACGTCCTACATCATCCGCTGGAACGCCACTTGTAAACGTGTAGTTAGCGGAAGCTAGAGATTACGGTTCATAAAGTTTTAAATATGGATATTTGTCTTACAAAAAAATGCATCTATTCGCTTCAGGAGACCTTTATTCACACCGTGGAGCCATCTGAGGCACTTTTTTATGATGGATGGATGCACTTTATTGGACTTTTATTGGAATATTAAATATCAACAGCTATTCACCGCCATTTATAAAGTTTGGAAGAGCCAGGACATTTTTTATAACGACAATTGTATTCATCTGAAAGAAGAAAGTCATATACTCCTAGGATGGCTTGAGGGTGAGTAAATCATGGGGTAATTTTCATTTTTGGGTGAACTGTCCCTTTAACCCCTGGGTTAAGATAAACTGGAACTTGGTTAAAGCAACATTTTGCACATTTTAAAGGGGTCAGCACCACTTTTAACCCAGGAGACGTGTTTTTGCATCATTACCCTGAATTGTGTAAATGTATTTGTCAAATATAATAGATAATAGCACATTCCGATGAATGTTGACCTGCTAATTAGAACATATGTATCTGTCTTCATAATTTGACTTTTCATCGTTGCAACATCCAACAGACTTGACTTGTGCTGTACACGATACTGCATGGCTAATGGCTAAAGTTGTTCAAATACTGCAATCTGTAAATATATTGCAAAGCAAGTGAAGGGCTAAACAAAACAAAAAGCTCCTCACAAGGGAGAGTTTGTGGACAGACATCGTGTATGTTTGCTGTGCAAATGTTAGTTTTAATAATTAAGTGCAACACTTTTCCACAAGCACATTTTTTCCCTCTCTGCCATTTTCATAGTCAGTCACCCGTATTCTGACAAACTGCACAATGCAAACCTTTACTAACCATGTGAAATCATTCACGTGGCTGGATTCTGTTTGTATAATGCTTCTGTACATATGAAAAACTAGATGTACATGTAAGTGTAACCACCTACATTTCACTGCTGGTTATACTCTGTATTATTGTGTATGTGACAAATAAATAAAAATCTTGAATTGTTAATAACATGTTGTTTCCTTTCGTGTTGTTAGGGTTTGGAAAAGCATAAGGGTGAGTAAATGATGACAATTTATTTCTTACTAACGAGGGATTGGAAGAGGGATTTTAATGATCATCCCTCATCTCTCTTTTTGTCTCCTGTTCTCCGTTCATAAGTGAAAGACTCTCATGAGAGAGCACGGCCCGGGTTCCTCACATATCAGATGAGAGACCTCAGAGATTACCCAGCCTGCTCTTCTGAGGTTACCTGTTTATGAGTGTTTTTCTGTACCGCATGCTCTTTTGCGCAAACATTACGTGTATCTGTTTAGTGTGTTGTTACTGAGTGATTCGGAGCCATATGCTGATGTCATTCATTTAGCTTTTTACTTCACTGCACAAAATGAGCATTACCCTATACATGCAAGTTCTTATATCATGCAGACCTTTAAGCACCTGCATACACATTTATAAGATAACAACGCTTCCATAGGATTTCTTTTTGGCCTTCGAGCAAATTCCTGAGGTTCCTGAAGTGTTGCTGATTGTATCAGTGGGATGAAACAATGGTCTTTAGAAAATGAAAACTGCAGCACATCCCACACTTCACTGGCTTTTATGTAATTGAGTTGATCAGGTGGGGACGGCACTCTTATTTCTATTGTAGGTTTTATATCTTCCCTCTCACCATGTTGATATCTCTTTCATTCCCCTGCGCTGATTACTGATAACAGTACATCTGAACGCAAAGGTCAGTCCCAAACAAACAAGTCTCTGCCAAAACCAGAACTACTCACTAGTAAACACTTTATTGTGGACCGTTAAGGATGCTTGAAATCTGTAGAGATAATGTGATCATCTGTAAAGCAGGTCTGAACAAGCACAATCATAAAAGAAAGAAATAGAGGGCTTTTTCCTTCCATCTGCTTATAATGTTCCATTAAAGATATTGTTAAGTTTGTAGATGTTGCCTATGTAGGGAGCTCACTAGGTTTTGGATATATGGTTTTAATAGATTCAAAAAAAAGAAAAGGCCAACCACAAACTCGTGTGCAAATATTATGATGATGACATCACTGGTATTTGATTTTCAGTTTGAACATTTTATGAGTATATATCAGGTGTTGATTTTCCAACTTTATTCAGTTAAAAATTATTCAAAAGCAAAACGTTTATACTGAAATGATCTGAAAACGAAGTTTGTTAGGATATTTAAGACGAACTAATTGCAGAAGCATAATTGAATAATGTCATTTCCAGATAAAGATCAATAAGAATCTTGTCATTTATTTATGTAAATCCACCAAATATCACTTCGGAAGCTTTCGCTGTTTTACCTTAGATCAAGTGCTCCGGTTTGTTCAAGACTTGAGTCTGAGATTAAACTACTGTGCTAGTAAAGGGAAAAGACAACCTGTTTAAAAGACTGTTGAAGCAAACACAAGTTTGTCATGTATATTCAAACTTCTCTTTTTTCCAGTTTCATATCCAGCAGAGTGGGGAAGATGCCAAGAGCAAAATCTACCCAGACATCAGAATTTCCCAGGAAGATAAAGAGCTTTTTGTGTGAGTAATATTTTAAGGATGGGGGGAAAGACGGGACTTTGACACATGCACACACACACACACACACACACACACACACACACACACACACACACACACACACACAGATAGAGAGAGAAAGAATCTGAAAACTGAACCACTGTGAACTGCAGTCTTTAGCAAGTTAAAAATAGATAGATAATAAATATTGCGAAGAGATGCTTTCCTGTAGGAATTGATTAGAGATGCAGATTTTCTGTCCACTTAATTATAAGCAGTCTTTAATTGAATAGTTCATCCAAAAAATTTACATTTACAGTTAGTCATTTAACAGATGCTTTTATGCAAAGCGACTTGCAAATGAGGAAAATGCAAACAATCAAAATCAACAAAAGAGCAATAATATGCAAAAAATTTGGCATGATTTTGTTCCAACCCAGTATTATTTCACATATAATAATCACAGTTTAGACCAATCACAAACTCATGTGTAAATATTATGATTATGTCATCACCACTTCCAGTTAAATCTATTCTATAATCAATAGTGCGCTTTCAAAATATATTCAGTTAAATTATTCAAAAGGATAAAGTTTATACCGAAATAGTTCAATTACAATTTTTCTGGATGTACTCACCCTAATTTTGTTCTAACACAGTATTGTTGTCTTCCTGATTTTGGGCTATTAGTCAAGGTTGATTTTTTAAAAAATGTTTTAAAACCATTTAAACTTTTGAGTGTGAAAACACATTGCATCTATGACATTAAATCAATTATTATAAAGCAAGCTTAAATATATTGAAATCTGCAGGTTTAAAGGCTATTGTATGAACTCAGAAACCTAAATTATATTTTTACTTGTAAAAGTGCAGCCTGGACATTATGCCAAACAATCTCCCTTTATGTTTCACAATTAAAAATCAAGTCATATTAATGCTTAACAATGATAATTACATGCACTAAGTAGTCTCTCTATTTCACTTTGCTGAGGTCCTCCTTGGACATGGAATGAACAATATTTGCTTTCATTGGGGAATTTTTGTGAGGATTAAAAACTTTAGGCCTTTTTTTTCGGGAGGGGTGAACGGGGCTCTTTTAATCTGGTTCACACAGTCTCTACCTTTGGTGTAGCACTGGTTCGTTTGAGCCAGGTCTGATTGAGCGGCGGGTCAATGGATGGATAGATGGATAGATGGAGGGCAAAAAGGAAGAGAGGACAGAGGAATGGCCAGAGGGGAGGTGTAAAGGGGTGTGTGTGGGGCGTCCCATGCCGATACTTTGAGGATTAACGGGGAGACTTCTCTTCTGGAATGTTCAGCCGACAGCCAAAACCCTCCCTCTCTGTCAGACAGGTGCACAACAGACACAAAAAATTATGAGAAGGAAAGACGAAAATTCAAAAGGGGAAAATAATGTCACGCACTGATGAATGCTTCGCTAAACACTTATCTTTCACTATCTCTCAACCATTTCAAATCAAACAGAGTTGTTTTGACTGAACCCATCATGGCTTGCAAATACAGAAACGAAACATTAATTTTGTTTATTGACAAAAACGGAGAGATGAAATCTATCAAAGCAGTTTTATTTTGTCTGTTTTTGACTCTAATACACAATCCTTTAATGAAAATGAAGTCTGTATAGTTTAACAACTGCCATTATAGATGGAATGATTTGATTATATACTGTGAGCAGATACTGTAAACATAGTGTTCTGTTAGTAATTATCTAACAAATCATCTGGTTGACATCATTTGGATACATACTGTACAGTGCCAGAAACAGTAAAGCTACGTTTATTCAACTTTTATGACTCTTAATAGCATGCTTGAAGATTTAAAACACTGTCCTATTGTACATATTTAATGTACATTGCATTGTGGGAGAGGCAAACATTAGTACTCAAGAGAGCGATAGAGTGACTTTATATATACAGTGCCTATAGAAAGTCTTCATACCCCTTAATTTTTTTTCACATTTTGTTATGTTGCGTTATTATGTTAAACTAAAATATGACTTTTTTCACATAAATCTACACCCTACTCACCATTATGAAAAAGCAAAAATCGGATTTATCACAACTTTGCAAATTTATTAAAAAGAAAACCCTGAAAAAAATGACATTTCACAAGTCTTCATACCCTTAACTCAAAACTTTGTTTAGGCACTTTGGCAACAATTACAGCCTCAGATTTTTTGGGGTATGCTGCTACAAGCTTTGCTCATCTGGATTTGTTTTTTTGTTTGTTTTTTTTCCTTTCTTCTCTTTAGATCATCTCAAGCTCTGTCAGGTTGGCTGGAGACCATCGTTAGACAGCCATTTACAGGTTTCTCCAAAGATGTCTGATTGGTTCCAAGTCCCAGCTCTGGCTGGGCCACTCGAGGACGTTCATCGAGTCGTCCCTAAGCCTCTCCTGCATTGTCTTGGCTGTGTGCATTGGGGGATTTTCATGTTGGAAGGTGAACTTTCAGCCCAGTCTGAGGTTCTGAGTGCTCTGAAGCAGGTTTTCATTATCTCTGTATTTAGCTGCATTCAGCTTTCCATCTTCTCTGATCACTTCCCTAGTCCCTGCCGCTGAAAAACACCCCCACTGCATAATGCTGCCGCCACCATGCTTCACCGTTGGGATGGTATTATGCAGGTGATAAGCGGTGCTTGGTTTCTCTCAGACACGAATAAGGAATTGAGGTTCATCAAACCTCTTTTTTTCATACTCTGAGAGTTATTTGGGTGTATTTTGTAAATTCCAATCAGAGTTTCATGTATCTTTACTGAGTTTGGTCACTTTTCCATCAAGCCCAGATTGGTGGAGTGTCGCAGTGATGTTTGTCCATCTGTAAGTTTCTCCTATCTCCATATAAGATCATGGAGCTCAACCAGTATTCCCGGTGATTTGTGAAGAAAATGTTCACTTTTTCATAAAAGCATGAAATTTGGTACACTTGTATAGTTTGCGGCCCTAAACATTTTCAGAAATGGAGCCATCATAAAAATACCTTGTGGTTGCCATGGCGACCATTTTACTTTCAGCCATAACCAAATTATGTATTTTGTGTCATATCTCCTGAACAAAACATGATAACACAGAAAAGGTGATGTCTACCCCTATGTTTTGATGGTCAAGGATTACAATGATATACAACCATATACAACAACATAAACTGTTCAAGTGAAGCGTTAATGGTGAAATCAGCAATGAGCATCACAGTATCACATCATTTACAAAAGTCCAAATTATGGCTATACATTTTTTCTTTCATTGATAATTAACTAATATTTTATTCAATAATACACTAAAAGATTTTTTTTTTTCAAGAATACTATCATATATTTCAGAAATATATATAAAAAACAATCTCAGGTAAGTGTATTTCCAATACATTTTTGTTCTCTCTCAACAACGCTCTAATATCACATGCAGACAGCAACGCAATCAGGTGAAGAGTTAATGGTTAATTTAGTGACTTTATGAGAAGGATTACAATAAAATCTCAGATGATGCAGAATGAAATTTCAAACATATTTCATGTAAATTTAATTTACAATCACTCTCTGAGGCCAGAGTTGTCTATTATGTTGTCCACAAGGGGAAAGCCAGAGTCCTACATGCGGGCAGGTACACGCAGGTGAACCGCTAATATTTGAAGTAATGGGTGGAATAATATTTATGTGTAGGGTGGTGCGAGTGCGGGCCAGATGGTTACAAGCACGGGTGGGTTGCGGGTCCAATAACCAAGACTATTTCGACTCGGTCCAGTACACGCTGAGCAATGTAGCCAATCGCGCTGCCACTGATTGACAGCTGTAGTGATTATATTAAAGGGGGCTCTTTGCTTACTTTCTGTATTTAATCTATTCACAATTTGAATAAAAGTTTTAATAAATTAGTTTTTTATACCTCATGTAGGAGATTTAATGCAGGTGTGGTTCAGGTTGCAGTTTTTATGTCAAATAGGTCGGCTATAGGATTAAATTAGTGTTGCTGTCAGATAACGTGTTGAGTGTCCTGTTAAGTACTGCAGGTGTTGGATGATCATTTCACCATCCAGGAAAAGTGAATGAAAATGCCTCTCTGTGATGTTACCACAAGGCATCACTTACTTACAGATCTCAGGCTTCTGGAGGGGATGTAGATTCGAAAGAGTGAGTGGAAGTAGGAGGGTGCTGAACCTGTGGCTATACTGTACGCAAACATCAATGTCTTGAACTTGAGGCGAGCCATAACCGGTAGCCAGTGCAGGGAAATAAAGAGAGGTGTGAAGTGGGCCCTTTTGGGCTCAAGGAAGACATTCCACTGCATTCTGAAACATTTGTCGAAGTTTATTTGCGCATGGTGGAAGTCCAGCTAGAAGAGCATTGCAACAGTCCAACCTGGAAATGACAAGGGACTGGGCAAGAAGTTGTTCAGCATGCTCTGTTTGGAAGGGCCTGATCCTCCTGATGTTGTGCAGTGCAAACATGCACGATTGAGCTGTCTTTATAATATGGTCCTTGAAGGTCAGTTGGTCACCAAAGAATAATTTTTGATGAACCTAGCAGGATGATAAAATCATGCTGTAGAGTCGGAGTGGTAGTGAAAACGAAAAGCTCAGTCTTTGCCAGGTTGAGCTGCAGGTGATGTTCTTTCATCCATGCCGAGATGTTTGTCAGGCAGCCTGAGATCCATGCGGCTACTATTGGATTGTCTGGTTGAAATTAATGATAGAGCTGTGTCATCAATGGTAGAATTTGTTAGGAGAAACCATGTGCTTGTAAAATGGGTCCCAGTGATGTAGTGTATATGGTGAAGAACTGATCCCCGAGGAAACCCTGTGGCCAGTTGATGTTCTTTGGATACCTCTCCTCCCCAGGAAACCCTGAAAGACCTACCTGTGAGATAATATTCAAACCAGTGGAGTGCAGATCCTGTGATGGTAGACAGGATAATCTGATGATTCACAGTGTCAAAAGTGGCAGATAGATCCAGCAGAATAAGAACTGATGAAATCAGCTTTCTCTAACTGCAGGGCTACAGTGACCGACAGCAAAGCAGTCTCAGTTGAATAGCGCTGCTGAAATCGGATTGGTTAAAGTTCAGGTGGTCATTCTGTGAAAGAAATAATGTAACTGTGCCTATAAAGGTGTGAATGAAATGGTCCATTCCATTAGAATAACAAAGGAACAGCATTCCTCAGGAACGTCTTGTAGATTGCAGGATCTCCAGCGGGAAGGTCCTAACAGTATTGTTTCTAGCCCTTTTGTCTTCAGGTATACAATTATATCCCACAGTCAGAACTTTGGGAGAAGCTTGGATTCACACAAGGGTTAAGATTGTTTGAAGGAAGACATGCTAACATCGCTATTGAAGAACTGCTACACTACCATCTTCAATAAATTCTTCTCCCCAAAAACATTTTGGTCAAGCATACTCAATTGTTTATATTAGAGAAATGTATTACATTGGTGAACCACCCAAAAGCCTGCTCAGCAAAAATACAGTAAAGATGATGATACATGGGGCAATTTTTTAGGTTAGAACAATTAGAACATATTTTTTCCTTCAACTTGCACCTCTATAGGTGCGTTTGCTTTGCCTCACTTGCTCAATGAAGTTAAAGTGGATCATAAAGTGTCACTTTCTGTATTTACATCCAGAGATGAGAAATAGGTGGGTGAGGGAAGAGAGGATGACACAACAGGGAAAAGATGGAAGGGAGAAAGGGAGCATAGGTTTTTCCTAAAAGTAACTGGTAGAGGAATTGGTGGCACACAGGTAGTAATATGTAGGTTAAATATAATAAAGAAATAAGCAGCGATGTCTAGAGGTTTTACCAAATGTTGTCTGTGATACAATTGCATGTATTGCATGCTGGTTGCCTGATTTGTTAGTACTTGTGGTGGTAAGCCATTTGAGATCAAATGAAGCTAGGAGTGGAAGTGGACGTCTGCAGTGTAAGGCTTCTCCAGATGGATTTCGAAGTCACCAAAGACTACAAGTGGACTGCCATGAGGACAGCAGCCCATACAGCTCCTCTATAAAGGATTATATATGACCAGGAAGGTGATAAATCATTACAATATGGAGTTTAACTACTCAGTAGTTGAAACTCAAAATAATGTTTAATGCATAGGGAAGAGTGGATTGTGTATTTCCAATTATTAGAAATGAGAAGACCAGTACCCCTTCCAACCTGCCGGGGGGTGTGAGAGAAAGGGAAATTGTTAGAGAGAACAGCAGGGGTTGCGGAGTCTTCTGGACAAATCCAGGTCACAGTCAAGCCCAAGATACTAAGAGTAGACTGAGAAGCAATGGCCAGAATTAAGTTTGTTGACCGCTGACTGACAATTCCAGAGACCCAGAGAAAATGACAGAGGTGCAGCAGAAGAGGTGCAGATAGGACACAGTTTAGCAAGATTGCATTGCCGTCTGCGTGTGATGTTAGAGCGTTGTTGAGAGGGAACAAGAATGTATTTGAAACATACTACTGCCTTCCTTACTTTACCTGAGAGGTAAGGAAAAATACACTTACTTGATATGATATTTTTTTATATCTCTAAAATAAATTATTGTATTCTTGAAAACAATCTTTTATTGTACTATTGAATAAAATATTATTTCGCTGCTGTGTGGTGGGCGTTCTGGCGCAATATGGCTGCTGTCGCATCATCCAGGTGGATGCTGCACAATGAGATTGAGATTCCCCCTTCCATGTAAAGCGCTTTGAGTACCCAGAAAAGTGCTAAATGTAACAAATAAAATATTAGTTAATTATCAAAGAAAGAAAAAATAATAATAGCCATAATATGGACTTTTGTAAATGCTGTGATACTGTGATGCTCAGATACTGTTATTTCCTTCTTAGATTGCTGATTTCACCATTAACTCTTCACCTGAACAATTTATGTTGCTGTATATCATTGTAATCCTTGACCATCAGAACATAGGGGTAGACATCACCTTTTCTGTGTTATCACGTTTGGTTCAGGAGAAATGACACAAAATACATAATTTGGTTATGGCGGAAAGTAAAATGGTCACCAAGGCAACCACGAGGTGTTTTTGCAGGGGCTCCATTTCTGAAAATTTTTAGGGCCGCAAACTATACAAGTGTACCAAATTTCATGCTTTTTTGAAAAAGTGAACATATCACCTCAAATTTTGCACATATCACCTGGACTACAGGAGGCTAGATCTAGGAAGAGTCCTGATTGTTTCAAACTTTGTCCATTAAGGACTATGGAGGCTAAATGCTCATGTGAACCTTCAACACAGCAGAATTGTTTTGTAGACTTCCCCAGATCTGTCTCAACACAATCCTGTCTCTCAGCTCTGCAGCCCATTCCTTTGACCTCATGGCTTAGTTTTTGCTCTGACGTCCATTTCAGCTGTTAAACTTTATATAGACAGGTGTGTGTGCCTTTCCAAATCATGTCCAATCAACTAAATTTGCCACAGGTTAACTCCAGTCGGAGTCTAGAAACATCTCAAAGATGATCCAGTGAATCTGAATGCTCCTGATCTAAATTTCAAGTGTGAAAGCAAAGGGTATGAAAACTTGTGCAATGTAATTTTATCCGTGTTTCCTTTTTAATAAATTTGCAAAGTTGTGATAAATCCGGGTTTTGCTTTGTCATTATGGTGAGTGGGATGTAGATTTATGTGAGGGAAAAAAGTAATTTATAGCAGTTTAACATAACGCAACATAACAAACTGTGAAAAAAAAAATGAAGGGGTATGAAGACTTTCTATAGGTACTGTATATTGGGGTGATAGAGTTTGTGCATATATAATTGTCAATTATAAATTAGTGTTACTTTTAAAATATAAATAATAATATATGCATACATAAAATAAATATATAATATATCAAATATATAAATAAAAATAATAATATATAAATATTTCAGTAAATATTTTAGTTAGTTGCCAACATTTCTGATTTGATTTCCATTTATTTTAAGTTCAGCAACTAACATTAATAAAAACTGAAAATAACTACCCCAACCCAAAAAAACCCTTTAAAAGGACAAAAACACACAAGATAATTACTCAAATTTAAAATATAAAATAATAACTAATACTTAATATTGATACTATATAATAATGATACAAAAATAACAGTATGTACAAACACAAAATTGTAATTCATATCTGAGTATTTCATTATAGCAGTCTGTGGTTTGCCTTTATAGTGCCTTTAGCCAATTAGCATTGTTATAACGTAATTTCCCTGCAGCTCCAGGGTGGCAGAATTCAGATTGCATGCTTCTGGAAGTTCCTCTACCAGCTGAGTAACTGCCATAGAGAGGAATGTGAATACTATTGGATTGCTTTCTTTAGGTATTACTCCTTGGTCCATACCAGACCCCAATAAAACTCTCTAATAACATCACCATGATCAACATCTGTCCGACCCTATAAATCATCACAAGCGAACTCTATATGATCCGTAACATCTTAATACAATCTAAAGGACACATAGTTATTATAGTAACAAGCCCAGCATTTCTCTGCCCATAATTTAAGGTTGGGAATGCCGTGGCTTGCCTGTACTTGTGCTAAATTTCAAGCATTACATTGCAAACAAATAGGAGATAAATTAAGCCACAGTCGTGACCTTACAGGCAGACGTTTTCACAGATGTCTTAGTATTCATACTGATGAAAGAGTTATTTTCCATTATTCCATTTCAAACTCAAAACACACCTAGATCCCATTGCCATTTTCCTTTTTTTATTTTTTTATTTTTTCAAATGGATCTAAATTCTCTACCAGAATTGCTTTCTTTTTAATCTTAAGGTCTTCAATGGGGAAGATAACAGATTGTTTATGGGTGCTTTTTCTTGATAAGAAGCCTGTGACATGAGGCTCTTTGTTTTCACATTCACCTCTTCTTGTGTGAATAGTCTCGTTATCCTGCTGTTTTAGGAAAAGGGGGGGTTAGTGTGAATTTAAACTCATTTCTATTGAGCCATCAGATATCATTGATGGTTTAATTGCTTTCTGTAAACTCCATGAGCAGATTTGATGTCTGATTAAAGATGGCTGAGAAGATGGCCTCGGGTTCTCCAGGATAAATGACCTCAGGTTGAAGTGGGTGCAGATCCATCTCAAAATCCATCAAAACTTTCTTTGGTCCAAAGGTTCTTATCAGTCGCAATGTGACATATCTTGATAGGACCAAATAGTTTCTCTTCTGACCCCAGGGGTCGGCCTTGCCTTATCAACTTTAATGTCCACATGCACTGCTGGAAGAGTCGGAGGCCCCAGGTTATGTGCAGTTTATCTTGGTTGACACTCCCTTTTTTTAAATCAGTTTGCAGTAGGTTCTTTAAAGGCATCGCAGTTTTATTTGAAGAAACCTCCTACATTTATAAAAGTTCTCTTTTTCTTACATCAAAAGGAGGAGATGGTTTCAAGAAGCTGTGATACAGACCTGGAATGGCTCTCAGCGTGAAGATCAGCCCAGATCTCTTCCCACACACCTCTTCAGACAGCTGCAGTAAACTACAGGTAGGTGTGTTTTGCACTCTGGATCAGTCAGTGCGCCTCTGGACCACCAAGAAAGACTTTGTTCTTAGTCTGGGAATGCAACCGACACAAACTCTCCCTCTTTTAATTAGAGCACCGCCACACTTTATAAACAAAGATGCTGCTACTGGAGTTACTGTTGTCTATAAACAGAGCTCCTTCAGTCGGTGTGAATGAATGAGTCATCAAAGTCTTCAGGATTCGCATTTCAAAGGTTTTGTTTTGGTAGTAGGTGTTTCATTATCAGAACAATCCTGTTTTATTTTTTATGTTATTTTCTATATTAAAGTTGGAGAGACTCTTATCAGGGAACAGTATATCATAGGGAAAATTATTTTGACTGTTACATTAACAATACTAATGTCATGGGTTTGATTTTCGCAGTGTTATTTTTGTATTACTATTGTTGTTTTTATTAATATTTTGATTAAGTATATATATATATATATATATATATATATATATATATATATATATATTTATATATTTTATACATTCTTTCTTTTCTTTTCTTTTTTAATAGCTTTAGTTAAAAGTTTAGTTAACAATAATAACACCCAAGGAATGCATGAAGCGATTAAATATGTTGAATGCAATGTAAGTGGCTTTGGATAAAATAAGAAAATATAAAAATCTAATTATAATAATTTTTGGGGGTGGTTTTAATATTATTTATATTTGCACATCATGTTGTGTCTCTCTAACCCCTCATACTAATTCTGAAGCATCAATATTGTTCATGATTAGTGTAGAGATTACAAACCCCTCGAACTAAGTTAATGAACTTTGCTCTTAAAATTTGAGGTTCCAAAAGATTTTTTTCCCCTTAGAATGGCAAAAATTGTAATCATCTAAAGAACCTTTTTCTACTATAAAGATTAGAACAAACCCTTCACACTCAAGTTATTCAAATTTGGTACATAACTCACCACAAAATGATACCAAATCATGCAAGAAGAGATGTACTATTACTTTTCTACATCAAACTTAATATCTACATTATAGGAGGGAACAGAGTAGGGACCACAATATCTCAGATTTGGGCATGGTCACCTTTGAGCTAGTAAGCAACAACATAGCACAGTTTTCTTCAGTTTATTCACAACGGCCTTATGGTTTGAGTAAAGCTCTGCCCTCTCTCAACTCTCTTCCATACTTTCATTCTCATGCCCCTCTGATCTTGCTCTCCTTTTGGTGTTAAATAAGGTGAGCAGAAGAATTATTAGCAAAGCCACAAATCATGAAGCATTAAAGTCAGAGGAGACAGCAGCTGCCCGGTAATCTACTCTCAAAGGGGCTACTGTGGCCCCCGTCGTCACAAACCTCAGACATTTGGTCCTCTGTGTGTGTTTGATGCTGTATGACTTTTAGACTTGTGGAAGTGTTGTGAAAATGACCGAATATATTATTATAATTACTTCATAACGACTAAGGTGAAAGGAAAATCACAAAAATCTTATTCAAAAATGTTTTATGATCCTCTGGCAGCAGATTTTCTGACAAGCATTGAAAGCGGACATGCGCTCACACAACAAAACACTCATCTTTCATCTCCACATCAGCAACTCCTATCAAAGTCTTAGTGTGGCTTGAGGTTGGTGAGAAGAAAAAAAAAAGATTTAAATGAGAGAAGAATGTGGAAAGTGTGGGAATGAGAAACAGCAGGGCAGACACAAAGGCCCGCCGTGTGTCTGGAGAACTGACCCGATCCAAGACACACAAAGGAACCACTGCAGAGAAAGCTGGACAAGAGCTGGGCACCAGTCCTGAGAGAGAGAGAGAGAGAGAGAGAGAGAGAGAGGGAGGGGGGGCATTCTGCAACATAAAAAAATATGAGATTGAGTTCTGTGTAACGGTTGTGGATTACCATTCAAAAGTGTTTTTTTATATATATATTTTTGAAAGAAATCTCATGATCAAGTCTGAATTTTATTTGATCAAATATACAGTAAAACAGTAATAATGTGAAATATTATTGCAATTTAAAATAACTATTTTCTATTAGAATATACTTAAAAAATGTAATTTATTTTTGTGATGCAAAGCTGAATTTTCAGCTTTTACTGAATCTTGAAATTTACTGATCCCAAACTTTTGAATGGTAGTGTATATTAAAACAAAAGTCAAACAAAACAATATAATACAGTTTGAAACAGAAGGCATCGATAATCTTCCCATTTTCCAGAGCTCAAAATGCAATTTGGCCTTCTGTTCATTTAAAAAATAGTGCCTTTACTCACAGTGGCAAATTTGAAGGTACCTTCATATTTTTTTTTTTTTTTAGTACTGTTCTCTGAGGTCCACTTATAATGTTATCAAGATTTTCACATCAAAAAACATAATAATTTAGAAGTTATAGGCTACGTTCTGTCCTGTTTTGACCCCTCTCATCAGAATGCTCTGTTTGAAAGGTGTGGCGTATTGTAGACTAAGTATCGTCTTCTAGTTTATCATGGGGGCAGTCGTGGCCTAATGGATAGAGAGTCGGACTTGTAACCCGAACTTGTAACCCGACCTGAGACTCGCGGGTTTGAGTCCTGCAGGGATTGTGGGTGGGGAGGAGTGAATAACTAGCTCTCTCTCCATCATCAATACCACAACTGAGGTGAGAACCTTGAGCATGGCACCGAACCCCCAACTGCTCCTCGGGCGCCGCAGCATTGGCTGCCCACTGCTCCAGGTGTGTGTTCACGGTGTGTGTGTGTGTGTTCACTGCTGTGTGTGTGGGTTAAATGCAGAGCACAAATTCCGAGTATGGGTCACCATACTTGGCCACACGTCACATATCTATCTAGTTTTAATCTTTCTGAAAATCCTGCATCGAATTTTGCCTTGTTTGCAAAGGAAGCCATGGTGAAATGGACTGAGTTCTTACTGATGCGGTCTGGAAAATAAACTTCATTAAAAATAAAGTTAATCCACTGTTTCCTAACGTTGAGATCAGAAGGAAGGCAATGCAAAGATGCACAACTTTTTTCATAACTTGGTACTGCACAGCATCTTGTTGTCATCGGAGCCATCTTTATCATTTGGTTTCTGCATAGACCTGCGTTTGCCTTTCTCGTTACTACATGCGTGAATCAGTGGGCGGGGCTAAACAGGCAGTGATGTAGAATCAGGCGTTGATCTTTCTCTGCAGAGGTGGTGTTTAGCCACATTATTACATCATAAAGTGGCACTTTCCGCAAGCTGTCGTTTTGGCTGATTGGCTGCTTGGATATTCTGCCTTACAATTTTGTGTAAGAAAATCATATAGGCAACAAAAAAGGGTTTAATTGATGACAAATGTTTTGGTTAAAATTTTTCCCATATATTACATATTTTATGGTAATATATGTAGAGTATAATTTCTATATTACTAATTAAAATAATCATCATTATTAATAATAACATCAATATTCCAATATTAAATCATTTATTTTTCCTTATGGAACTTGGAATTTTCTAGATGTGGTTCACAAAACTTAGCACTTACCATCGCAACACTTACCTGTTGACTGGAAAGAAATTTAATACAAGAAGGAGAGAATGACAAGTTTATGCAGTTGAAAAGATAGAGGAGAGGGTGACGCACCTGACAGCAACCTGATCTGTGTTAGAGAGATTCATGCCAGTGACTCTGATGGATGCTGGTCATGTTGACAGAGACACTGCGGCATTTCTCCAGAATGTCACAACAAACGGCCAGCCTTAAAAACAACCACAGGTGTGCTTGGAGAGGTCACCTGACCTCAAACCTGTTCACACACATGCACACACACACAGTCAAACTATATCATACATAGACAGACAGACAGACAGACATACAAATAGATAGATAGATAGATAGATAGATAGATAGATAGATAGATAGATAGATAGATAGATAGATAGATAGATAGATAGATAGATAGATAGATAGATAGATAGATCTAGTTCTTGTCCTTATAAAGCTTGTTCTAACAGGAAAGTAAGCTTACTATGCCAGCTGTAGATTTGTTTACAGTTTTCAGTTTGTTGTTGAAAGATTAACTGAGTATTGACTGCAGGATGGGAATGTAGAGTTTAGCACAGGTGCTGGAGTAATAAGAAACACATGGTCCAGTGAAAACACACACACACACACACACACACACACACATAAGGGCATAGAATTTAGTAGGGATACTAGTAATATACAGCGACTACTAAATTGTCCCTATCAATAATTTTGATCAAACAATTAAATATACGTGTATGTAACCATTGTTGTAATTTCGGCTGCATCTGAAATAGGTCAAACCACTATTACCTGAGAAGTTAAAGTAAATACGCTAAAGGAGTATTTTCACTAGTTTGCAGTAAACTAGTTACCACACCTGAATATGTCTGTAGATTTGTGTTGGATGTTATCTTTGGAAAGGAAGGATATTTTTTTAGTAGTAGTACTGACAATGTCTGGTAAACATGGCTGAAGATGCGAAATGCGGAGGAACAGACAAACCCATTCAATTGAGTGAGTCATTTACGCTGGAAGCGCTCCTTTTGATTCAAACTCGTGACTTAATTCAGTTCAAGCGATTCACTAGCAAAAAAAAAAAAAAAAAAAGAGCAGTTCATTTTCGAATTTCAACATCGCTTGTAATGATTTTAAAAATCACGTATAGAGATGGGTGCAACAAAGCTCTTCAAAACTCAATTAATTGTGTTGCAAAAGATCCACTGTTTCAAAGTGCTACAATAAAATGTTTGGATTAATTTTGTTTATTTTTTTCAGTCCCCCCCCCCCCCTCCCCTCCCCCCGATTTTTTCTGTTTGACTACAAATACCATGGTTAAACTATGGTTAGTGTAGCAAAACAATGGTTCATTTGTGGTCACCATGGTTTAACTATAAAAATCATGTTTTTTTCACATTAAGAGGACACATAGGATGAATATAGAGATGCAGTTTTCACTGCTTTAAGATAAACAAAACCTTTGAATAGTTTCAATACTTGTCTAGATCAACTTTTAATAAAGAAAAGAGAGGTTTAAAGCCAGATTTAGCTAGCAGGAAACACAAATTAATTGTTATATTTTGATATATTCTCTTTCGAGTAGTCAAGCAATCAAAAGAAAACATCTTTAAAACAGAAAGTCACTCCTGGGAACATATTGCAAGCCAGGTGGACAGCCCGGCGGAGTGGCCGTGGAAGCATTGGTGGGGGTGAACGGACTTGAATTCCACTGAATGGGACTTACGATGATCTTCTCGGGGATGATGGATTCAGGTTCTACACTAGTTTCTTCCTTGGAGTCATAGAGGTGAGACAGGGCGTCGACTTTGACATTCTTGGGACCTGGATGGTAAGAAATCGTGAAGTTAAAGCGTGTGAAAAAGAGGGCCCATCGGACTTGACGAGGGTTCAGTTTCTTGGCCTCTCTCAGATACTGCAGGTTCTTGTGATCAGTGAGAACTGGGAAGGGATGTTGTGCACCCTCCAACTAATGCCTCCACTCCTCTAGGGCCAATTTAATGGTGAGAAGTTCTCTGTTACCTATGTCGTAGTTTCTTTCCGCCGGGCTGAGCTTGCGAGAGAAGAAGGCAGATGGATGGAGTTTAGCTGGTGTCCCCTGCTGCTGGAAGAGTATGGCACCAACTCCTGAAGTGGATGTGTCGACCTCCACAATGAATGGTTTCCTGGGGTCTGGGTGTACAAGGACTGGGGCATTAGTAAATGCTTCCTTGAGCCTTTCAAAGGCTTCGGTGGCTGCTGGGGTCCAAGAGAGAGCTTTGGGTTTGCTGCGGAGCAGGTTGGTCAGTGGACTGGTGATGGAGCTGTAATTATGGATGAAGCGGCGGTAAAAGTTGGCGAACCCCAGGAAACGCTGAAGCTCTTTAATGGTGTCAGGAGTGTGCCTGTCTATGATATATCCAAGGAACTGCACTGAGGACTGATGGAAGGAGCACTTCTCTGCCTTGAGGAATAGGTGGAAGTCTCAGGCGTCGCAGGACCTCCGCAACGTGGCGGCGATGTTTGGCCATGCTCCGGGAGTAGATGAGGATGTCATCTATGTAGACCAACACGAATTTGTGGAGATACTCCCGGAGCACCTCATGCATAAAATCTTGAAATACGGAGGGGGCATTGACAAGACCATAGGGCATAACCAGATATTCATAGTGGCCAGTAGGGGTCACAAAGGCCATCTTCCACTCGTCCCCCTCACATATTCTGATGAGGTTGTAGGTGCTGTGGAGGTCCAGCTTGGTTAACAGGGTGGCTCCGTGAAGATGTTCTAATGCCGCTGGGACGAGAGGAAGGGGTAGTGGAAGAACTGGTGGAACTGATGACGGAAGTGACGGGAGGTGCAGGCGGTGGTGCCAGTGTGAGAGTTTGTCGGAGAATATATACGAGCTCTTGGAAGGGATCGGGAGTGCTCATGCTGTTGTCTGTCGGTGTTGGTCCGGTCTTCTGTTACAGAAGTAGGACTTGGACAGAGAGATGGATGAATTGACAGGTATTTATTGACAAAAGCTGAGAAACAAGGAGTGAGACAGGTGAGTGGTGATCCTGGAGGTCTTCGGTAATCTGGAGAAGTGTTAACTTGAGTATCTTCTTTTGACAGGGAACTTGGAACACGAACTGGACACACTCCTCACCCAGATGGCAGACAGGGACAGAACACAGGAGCAGACTGACTGGGGATCGCTGGAGAACACACTCGGAAGGAGACACTGCAGGTAAGTATACAAGGAGGTAAGTAGTAGGCATAGAGCTGTGATAGCTATGGTAGTCCTCTTCACATGAACGAGACCGGACACTGGGGTGCTGTGAGGTGTGTGTATTTATGGCATGGCTAATGAGTGGCTCGATGTGCAGGTGCGTGTGATCAGTACTCAGGTTGGTTGTGATTGGTTGGTGACAGAGCCTGGCAGATCTGTGACAATAATGAATGTTTGTTGGTTTTTCCTCTACAACTTCCGTATGCAGATTCAGTGAATACTCTTACACACTCTCACAATAACAAGAATACGAAATATTATAAAAGACTTCTTTATTTCTAATCATCATGAAGCACTTTCAACAAAATGATCTGTCTACCATTTCATGTGTGGTACAGGGCTACAATCAGTAATAATTCCAAGCTCAGGCAGTAGTTGGGATTTGGTATAAAAACTAAATTGAGGCGTCTAAAAAACTCAGTTTAGATGCATTACAAGCTACCCAGAAATTAGCCAAAGAAAAGACAAACAAAATACGTAACAACAAAGATGGCCTTGACAAATGCAACATGTAATACAACTTGTACAACTTAGAAAAGTATACTTATTTTAGACTCACAAAGGACACATACATTGTATGTGTTAAATTATTATTAATCTTTTTGTTGTTTGTTGTAAGGACATAAAAATGCTAACTACATCATTCACATATTCAGCAGTCTGTTTAAATACCTTAGTTTTCTACAAAGTGAATTTACATTGCTTTAAAGTACAAAGTGCAAAGACTATGGTTTCCATCATCGTTTTGGTGGGGGCAGGATCTGCGGGACGGGAGCGGGAACAATCGCAGCGGCCACTTCAGCCTTGCTTCTTTGACAGGTTCTGAAAAAAGTCAAATGAGAGAATGAGGAAAATGTGATTTTAAAACAGTGGCTTTCATTTATAAATGCAATTGTCTACTTGTATTAGTAATTGGTTTCAATCTACTGCTCTGTAAAAAAAAAAAAAAAAAAAAAAGAGAGAAAAGCTGGAATGCACGTTGTGAATGTTAACAGCCACTGACATTAACTCACCAGTTTACTAGATGTTGTGCCTTCACCTGTTTTTGCCCCTGGGGAAAAAGCAATGAGAATGTTTTACAAGACTGTTCCCCATTACATGACGGCAATATGGGTTATTTCTGAGAAAGTTATTAAACAAATGCAAGTGCTCATGGTCATTAAAACGACCACACAGTCTTCAAACAATCTCAGGCTGAACCTACAATAGGTAGAGCGCAGTATCTCCCTCATCCAATCAAAAAACAGAACACTTGAGTTTATGCTGCTCATAAGACAATGCTGTAAATCCACTGATTTCATCATAAAAATGAAAAACTTGTCATAATTATGTGAAAGTAATTGACTATTTTTCGTTCTACAGGATTTCAAACAAAAAATTGGATCTTGCAGATTGGAATTCCAAAAGCGCAACTGGACCTGATTTTCAAAAATCTTATTGGGGTTGGTAAGAATTTATTACAGAGGGTTTATATTTCAAATAAATGCTGTTCTTTTAAACTTTCTATTCATCAAAGAATACTGAAAAAAATAATGTTTTCACAAAAAAAAAAAAAACATTGCTGTTAATAATCAGAAATATTTCTTGAGCAGCAAATCAGCATATTTGAATTATTTTTATAGGATCATGTGACACTGAAGACTGGAGTAATGATGCTGAAAATTCAGCTTTGTATCAGAAAAATAAATTACATTTTAAAATATATTAAAATAGACAACATTTATTGTAAATTATAAAACATTTCACAATATTACTGTTTTTGATCAAATAAATTCAGCCTTGGTCAGCAAAAGAGACTGTACCAACCCGAGACTTTAGACTAGTAGTGTATTTTGCATTCAAATTGCATTAAAAAGTGCATTCAGTGGAGCATCACTTTTTTTCCTCTACCATTTAAAATCAAATTATACCCACTGTTCTCTGAAGCAGTAGAAACTCTTGTCTATTATGTTCAGTAGATGCCCTTATTTCTCGGACATCCATCAGGAAACAGAGAGACTCACCCTCTTCCTTAGTGACACCCAGACAGCCCATCAGTTCCTGTAGAGACAGGGCTTTATCGTTGCTGATGTCGCAGTACTCCACAAACTTCTTCACACACTTCTTGGGTTTGGATTTCTTGCGCAGTAAACGCTTGAATGGTTTGATTTCTTTCTTTCCGATGTCGCCGCTGGAATTCTTGTCAAGCTGACTGAAATACCAGTGAACAACTCGCTCTTCCAGAGTGTGACTGGGGTCAGGCTCCAACATCCTGAATGGAGGAAAAATCAAACACTGAACATGTTTATACGCACTTTATTTTCTGGTTCAATGCCTGTGAAACATGTACTGGAGATAAATATTAAATGAAGTTTTAATTTGCTGCCTTTTGATCGTTAGGGGCCTGAATAGCAACGTCAATTATTCTAGTCAGTCAACTTATGAAAATATTTTTACACCACACTGTAGGCAGGGTCTGTCAAATTCATGAACCGGTCCATTACATCTAGATTTGTCCTTTCTCAGTTTCTTGTTTACCTGCCGGCAGAGGCCGGGTCAGTTACTGCATGGACCATGTCTGTGGACAACGCGTCCAAAACGCTGGTCAGGAATTCTGTTTTCTTCTCCCCAGGACATCCTGAAATATAGAGAGATGCGAGTGTTACAGAAAGAGCTGCAAGATTTAAAATAACTGTTTAGAATTACATGTTTGGGGGAAAAAAATTAATTTGAGTGAGCTATTCAGTTAAACTGTGCTTTACTTTTGATTGTAAAACTGTCTAAATTTTATTTTTTTTATTGGATTTTAGTGACATTACGTTGTTGCTTAACAAAATCCCATGAGAAAAAAACGTAAAGAGAACAAGGCTTCCTTTTATGTGACATTTTACCTTCAGGTTAAACAGCTATGAAACCTCATAAACAGTTGTTGTGACTGAATTACTTCATGTAACTGCTGCTCTGGTCTTAATTACTGAACTATATGTGATTTTGTCACTATACAACTCAGCGATCATAGACATAAAAAAAAAGAAGTGCATTAAATTAATCAAAAGTGACAGAATAGATGTTAATAATGTTGAAAAAGATTTCTTTTCTAAATGAATGCTGTTCTTTTGAAATCTGTACTCATCAAAGACTCCTAAAACAAGTATCACGGCTTCCACAAAAATATGATGCAGCACAACTGTTTTCAACACTGATAATACTAAATCTTTCTTGAGCAGCAAATCAGCATATTAGAATGATTTCTGAAGGATTGTGTGACTCTAACGACTTAAGTAATGATGCTGAAAATTCAGCTTTGCATCACAGGAATAAATTACCAACCCCAAACATTCAAATATCTGAATGTTATTTAGCATTTTTAAAAATGCACCAGATTAAATGCACATTTTCACAGTTTACAGAGTATATACCATGGCACTGAACGATTACAGTATTTAATGAATGATTACAACTAATACATGTTCAAAAAAAAAAAAAAGGCCCTTATTTGTTAATATACAGTATAGTTCAGCTAGTGAATTCTAGTGGCTATTTGAGGTACTGGCACCATAGGTGGCCCAATAAACACTGAAAGATGTAAAGCTGTCAGATGTTTTTACCCTAACTGCACTTAAAGATGTTGGAGAGTAGGAGAGTTAAACAATGTTACGGCTTCAGAGATTCTTCACCATCTTGTCGTAAAAATCAGACCTCCCTCTCCTATATCCTGTCTGAGGAAGATGACAGCTGCCAATCAAACCGAGCATTTGAGTTTATGGTCACAGTTAAACGTTTGCTGTCTGTGGGAATTGAGGCCTTTGGGTGAAAATTGAGGTTTGGGTGAAACCCACAAACCAGTCAAAAACGTGTCCAGGCCCCTTATTCTTCAACAGTGCGTATACACAGATGAGTGTGTAAGAACAGTTTCACACAAAGTGTAGGATCTACCAACTTGTCCTTATATGTAGCAATGTGTGTAAGGACAAACAATAGAACCTTTCATATGCACTGTTGATAAATAAGGCCCCTGGTCATAATTTACCATCAAAATTTGAAATTATATTTTGCTTTGTGACAAAATATATTTGGATTGTGACATTATATTTATGACAGATTTTTGCAAACATTACGGGAACGTTACTTTTGAATGTTCTCTAAAGATTCTGAAACAAGTAGTAACATTTAAAAAATGTTTGATGAACATCCAGCTAAAAAGTTTTGAGAAAAACATTACACGCATGTATAAATAACATTTTTGTGCTAATGTTTTGAGAACATTATTAAAGACCAGATAACTTTGAACAAATGTTATATTAACATTATTGTGGAATGTTTGTTCATAACTAGTTCTGAGAACATTCCCTGTTAGCTAGGAAGCAATTGACTTTAGTTAAGATCCCCCCATAATCCTCATTAATATCATGCAATAAATTAATAAATATTGAATGTAAAAAAAATAATATGTAAATAATATGCTGATTACTAAAATGATATACCAAAATAAAAATGGCAATTTTTTTGGCAATGGACAGTAAACTATTTCTTTTTTAGTCAGTGGTTTACAGTAAGTGTTTTATTTCAGCAAATGTGTGCCCATCTCATTCAGTAGCTTGTGTTATGTATATGCACATGTATATTGGCCACCCTGCTCTTTAGATATTAAGTGTCCAAGGGAGTTTAACACACTCCTACACCTTCTTTCTCATATCCATCTGTCTGTCCAAATAAAGCAAGATAAAGAAAGGGAAAGTGTGTTTGTGTGTATGTGTATGTGTATGTGTTTGCAAGGAGGAGTCTTCACATGCTGGTCTGTTTATGGTCAGGCCCAGAGGCAACAGATTCTCTGGTGTAAGAAGTAAAGGCATGCCGAGGTCCTCGTGAACAGGTGTGTGTGAGAGTGAACGTGATCAGGTAAACAGACGGCCTCACACGAGAGAAAAGAGAAGGCAAAATGACATTTAAACGTGCAGGTTTGCAAGCGAGTGTCGTGCTGAAGATCTGTGTGAGTTTCTGCTCCTCACTGAGACCAGACACAATAAAATATCCGTGAAATCTGTTCATACGAGGAATGGCATTCTTCTTGCTTTTTCCTTAAAAACAACAAAGTTTAGTGCAGTCTAGACAATCAATAACAGACATTTCTGACCTTTTAAGAATTCTTTTTGCTCTTGGCATTTTATATTAGTCAGAAAATTCAATTTTTAATGTGTCTTTGTGTTCCATTTTAGGATGAATTAATTGAGTTTAAACTGCATTGCTTGTGTGAGTAAAGAAAATACAGCTTAAATATGATTCGTCTAATATAAGTAGTTGTTTGATTTGGTTAAAAAAATATCCAGTATTATGATATGATATCTATTTGTGTGTGCTAAGCAATCCAATGCTGCAGGAATGACATATTTTTGTTGGCCAAAACACACATTTTTTTCACACTTTATTCTACAAGATAATCTTACAAACTTACGTGAAAAAAAAATAAAAAAAAAATCAGACATTCATTCGAACTCTCCAGCTAATTTAAATGCTGAGTTAGGATTCACTGAGTAAACCCAACCAGATCCTAAATTTTACAACATTTCAGCATTACCCAGAATCCTGCAGCTTGTGGAACTTACATAAAAGCTCTCAAGTTGCAACAGAGTCATGAGAATTGCGGTATTGGCTGTGCATTGTGGACGTTTAGCTGCCAGCAGCAGCCGGCCCACATCAGCCCCCCTTCTACACCACAATTAACCAGCCGTGAACAGAGAGATGCTCACACAACAGCACCTGTACACATGCTGCTGGCAGCTTGACCGTCCACACACACACACACACACCTGAGGAACAGAGGTTTATTCATTAACATATTGAGATATTTGCATTTTTACCAGAGTGCATAGTGGCAAAGCTAGCCTAGTAGTGAAGTGAAGTGAAGTGAAGTGACATACATACTGCCAAGTATGGTGACCCATACTCCGCATTCGTGCTCTGCATTTAACCCATCCATCGTGCACACACACAGCAGTGAACACACACACACCGTGAACACACACCCGGAGCAGTGGGCAGCCATTTATGCTGCGGCGCCCGGGGAGCAGTTGGGGGTTCGGTGCCTTGCTCAAGGGCACCTCAGTCGTGGTATTGAAGTGGAAGAGAGCGCTGAACATTCACTCCCCCCACCTACAATCCCTGCCGGCCTGAGACTCGAACCCGCAACCTTTGGATTACGAGTCCGACTCTCTAACCATTAGGCCACGACTTCCCCCTATGTGGGTAGTAGTGGATAAGACCAACAATTAGTCTGTGTTTACTAAGCTGGGTCATTCTTACTATGCAGTAGAGATTCATATCAGTGTGATATAAGTCTATATAATATAAAAAATTGAAAGTAGGGGTGCATTTTAAATAATTCTACTACTTTTTGGGAGCATTGTGTACTATCCACTAAGAAAAACTGGCTGTTTATTACAAAATACTCAACGTATTTCTTCACGTGTAATTATTTGATACATTTTTACTGTCTTTAATCTCAGAAAAAGGTACATAAGCTGACTCTATGGTGGTACCCTTTCAAAAGGTACTAATAAAATGTGCACTTCCAGTACAAATATGTATCTTTAAAGCATTAATATGCACCTTCAGGGGTAAAAAAAAAAAAATGTACTTTTGAAAGGGTACTGCCCCAGTGATAGCTTTTATACCCTTTTTCTCATAGTGTGGGAGGTTTTGTAATATCCCTTTAAATAATAAAAGTTTGTTCCTTGATGACATCATATCATCCAGGAAGTGACAACATACTGAGGAACATCATCACCAACATCAGTGAGTGTTAGCAATGATTTGACGAATTCTGTGAATTTTATTTATTTATTTATTTTGTGGTTTTTGTTGGTTTTTGTCACTCTAAACTGTTCCATATTGTTACATAAATCAGTGTGATAGTATAAAATTAATAAGCTCATAAAAGATAAGACTGTCACCCCCTCACTGAGCAATTTTTTTAACTTATTAATGAATCCCTTCACCATTGAAAACATTTCCAAAGGGAGGCGTTGTCTGATTAATATATATATATATAGTAAAGTAGCACACACATTCTCACACCTCACACACTGTTTCAAAAGCCTGTTTCACCTCTTAATCTTAATTAAAGTATGTAGATAATCCTATTAGTCAAAGTCTGACCAGGGTTACTACACATTCTGTTATTTGGGACAAAGCACTAAAGCATTTCTCATGTACTTGCACTAACAAAAAGTATCATGCTATTTCCATGCTATTTTTAGAAATACACAGCTAGGGTACTTCTTGTTAGTAAATACCATAATACTGTAAACACTATAGTATTTATACCATGCATTACAATTATTCAGAATCATGGTAGATGTTTAAATGCCAGAGTTCTATTCCAACTAATAACACAGTACCACCACATTACATTTGTTTTGTATTAGTTCTGAGCAATAGTATAATAATACAATATTTATACATTTGGTCTGAAATTAACTCATTTGAATGAACCAGAAGTGAAAGTTGCAGATGCTAAAATCTTTAAAATCATGATGTTAATGTTGTTCATAAATGATAAATTACTGTGAATTATAAATTCATAAGAAATTATTATTTTTAATGTTTTTAAAAGTCTCTGATGCTCACCAAGGCTACAATTATTGTGAAATATTATAACAATCTAAAATATGTTTTCTATTCAAATATATTTTAAAATGTAATTTATTACTGTGATGGAAATGCTATTTTTTAATAATACACCATCAATATTTTCCTAATACACCATCATTCTAATATACTTATTTGCTGCTTAAGAAACATTTCTTACTATCACTATTGAAAACATTTGCGCTGCTTAATTTTTTGTGGAGACATTTTTCAGGATCCTGAAATAAAATAAGTTATTTGAAACGAAAAACTTATTGGACATGTAGCTTGTTACATTATTAATTTCTTTACTGTCTCTTTTGACTAAATTAATGTGTAATAATTTTTTTTTTTAAATCTAGCTGACTCCAAACTTTTGAACAGTAGTGTATTTATTTTTTATATAAAATAATATTGAATATGTAAATATTAAACTTATCACGTATAGTCCACGTACAGGGATGGAATATTGCAGCTCCAATTATTTTGAGTCTAATCAAGGACTTTATTCATGCTGGAAATGGAAGTCACTTGTTTCCTTTTTGCGGTTTTTTATCTTTGCCCTCTACTCCTTTTTCCTCTGTTCTTCGTCTCGGCCACTCCCCCACACTCATCCCTCCTTGTCATCCTCTTGGGTTCGTGCTATCTATTGTAATCAATCTTTTCTACCTCCCCTTTCCTCACTGAGATGATCTGTTAACATCTGTCGTCTATGCGGACCGTAGGGTCGTGGGAAACCAGGAGATGGTTTTAGACTCTTGATGTCACACATACCTGAACTCACAAGCAAAAACATATAGATGCATAGCCAGACTTTGTGCATTTTGCATGTATGAAATGTGATATCAAATTTGTCAAAATGAACCAAACAACAGGCAGTGCACCTATTAAAAGACATCTATTCAGTTTAATTTGATTGAGGTCCTCTTTGGTAAAATGGTGTTGTTTTTTCATTTTTGTAGCCTTGTTTCTAGTCCTCTTGCTATTTTTAAGTCTCTCTCCAGCAAGCATTGCACAATATTTTCGCATCTGCTCATAAGCACACAATTAAGCTCACCCTGCAGGTGTCTGCTCCTGTAATGGTCCTTTGGTTTGTTTGGATGGGCTCTGGCGTTTCCATCACATTTTGGCTGTTCAAATCTACAGCAAGAGAGAGAAAAAAACAGAGAAGGAATGAGAGTGAATACAAAGCATTATTGTTTACACAGTGATGAGTCCAACAGCTAAAACATTCCACCAATGCTAAGAAAAATGTTTAGATTTCGTTTTAAATAGCACAAAGACCACAATAACATAATACTGTTGAATAATGTTGAATACAGATTATCGTTTCTTCACCATTGTGATGTATATCGCAAAATAATAATGATATGTACGATATAGGTATATATAAGCATTTATCTGTCTATAAATGATTTATTGTTATATCTATATCTACACACACAAACACACACACACACTGTGTGTATAACTTTTAATATACTTAAAACTAAGGCATTATTAAACTTGCTGAAGTTAATTCATTTTTAAACGGATCTTAATCCCAGACAATACTTAATCAAAGTTCAAAATTTGGAGAACAGATCATGTTTGTTGTTTATTTAATAGGCTTTCTGTAAATATAGAAGTGCGCAGGATCATCATCCAATATTTTTGTAACTGAATATGCTTCTGTAGAAGACTTTTTCATCACCTTATCTATTCACAACAACTGGATGCAGTCACTAGAAGGACGGCTCAGAGATGCAGGGAACAGAGGAATGGAGTGAAAGACAATGAGTGGACAAAAAGAAAAGAAGTAAGAAGTGTAAAACAAGAGAAACGTTCATGGCCCCATTAGGACAGTAAATGTCCTCCAATCTTTGCCAGGCGACTTGCCCAAACAACAGAGAAAGAGAGAGAGAGAGGAGGCTGATGGGAAGGTAGCACTTCCATGCATGCTCTAATGCGTTGTTTGGCACACTGTCCGAGGCTTTGTTAATTTAATAGCACATTCGGTGATGGTCAGAAATCCACAGCATCACTCCATAACACTCCTGCAGCTCATTAAATGTGCCCCTGAATACAGAGAGTGTCACTGACCCCTGGCTAACACACTCACAATGTTTTGTTATCCTGCCAGGTTTCTTGATCGGTTGAGCAGCCCTCCTGTTAGCAGATGAGTATTTAATCAGAATAATTTGCAGCTATATTTAGTTTTTCTTAACGATTGCAGAGCAGAAAGCTGCACTTGAAATGTTAAAAGAAACTGAATGAGATTAGGCCAAGTATTGGCCCCCAGGAGACTCCAAAGCTCAATTTTGTACCCCATAGTAAGTGGAAGAATGAGACCTGCCAAAGTTAACCTGAAAGGTTGCTCTTTCTCAGGTCATCCAAGATGTAGATGAGTTTGTTTCTTTGTCAGAACAGAGTTGGAGAAATTTAGCATTACATCACTTGCTCACTAATGGGTCCTCTGCAGTGAATGGGTGCCGTCAGAATGAGAGTCCAAACAGCTGATAAAAACATCACAATAATCCACAAGTAACCCACAACAATCCAGTCAATCAGTTAACATCTTGTGAAGTAAAAAGCAATGCTTCTAACTTCAAACTTTTGCTACAAGCTAATATACGAGTCCTCTATCTATAATATTGCATTCTCCAATGAAAACGTAGTCTCACCTGAATCAGGAGAGAAATATGCACAGATCAAGCACCGCTTACAAGCAAAAACAGTACAAAAGAGTTCTAAACAAATATGTTGGTGGATGTTGAAGAGGACAACAGGGGATGGACTTTTTCATTGGAGAAATTGCTATAATAGATTATGGTCTCATAATCTGGCCAGAAGCAACCGTTTAAACTTAAATCAGCTTAATGATTTGTTTCTTACAGTCACACAGTTATTTGCTTCACAAGATGTTAATTGATGGTCTGTGGTTGTGTGGATTACTTCTGAATTATTGTGATGTTTTTATCAGCTATTTGGACTTTTGTTCTGACGGCACCCATTGCAGAGGATCCATTGGTGAGCAACATTTCTCCAATCTGTTCCAATGAAAAAACAACCTCATCTACATTTTCATTTGTGGATGAACTATTCCCTTAAAAATGCATTGTAGAAATAATATCCTAATAGTTGTACTGGAAAAAATTTCCCCGTATATATATATATACACACAGGTCCTTCTCAAAAAATTAGCATATTGTGATAAAGTTCATTATTTTCTGTAATGTACTGATAAACATTAGACTTTCATATATTTTAGATTCATTACAACACAACTGAAGTAGTTCAAGCCTTTTATTGTTTTAATATTGATGATTTTGGCATACAGCTCATGAAAACCCAAAATTCCTATCTCAAAAAATTAGCATATCATGAAAAGGTTCTCTAAACGAGCTATTAACCTAATCATCTGAATCAACTAATTAACTGTAAACACCTTCAAAAGATTCCTGAGGCTTTTAAAAACTCCCAGCCTGGTTCATTACTCAAAACCGCAATCATGGGTAAGACTGCCGACCTGACTGCTGTCCAGAAGGCCATCATTGACACCCTCAAGCAAGAGGGTAAGACCTGTATATATATATTTTTACATAAAATCCTATATTGAGTGCATTACCTTGTGGATGTGCCAGGTATGGGTCGTCCAGTGTCCACCAGGACACACCAGCAGTATCCGGTGGAGGGATGGCACTGAACGGGTTTGTAGAGGCCACCGTGAGCACAATCCGGCACAAAAACCGCTTCGTTTTTATGTTGTCTTGCTTCTTCCTGTGCTGACAGCTGCTCCTGATCACACGAGGTCGCTGAGGTAAAGTAAGGCAGAGGAAAGGAGTGAGATACTGCAGGAGACACAATATGAGTGAGTAAGTGTCAGTGTTCTCTCTGGTGAAGAGAAGCCAAGCATCTGTGTTTCCATACAATGAAAGGAGACAGTGTCCAAGAGCTGTGTCAAACTCCAAAAAAGTAACTTCTTGAAATTTCCATAAAAGTAGTACATAAGACAATGCACAATAGCTTGTGAGGACTAGAATATAACAGACTTTTCCTAAAATCTTAAAAAAAAAAAATAATAATAATAATAATTCCAAAAAATCTAAAGTTCGACTAATATCTAATTCCATGATTTTGGAGGGATGCATCCCTCATATGGTATCCCATAATCTTGGGTGTGATTCGTCTGGACAAAAGAACATACAGGTAAATGCTGTTCGATGTTGAAAAAATGTATAACAAATTTAAATTGAATTAAATGAAAACGATTTTATTTCTATTTTATTTTTATTTATTATGTGTGTTTACAAATGAATCTTTAATACATCTAAATATATTATTAAATTTTAAACAAATTAATTACACTTAATTGGCAGTTGAGCAAATTAATATATAAATGTCAATTAAAAAACCTTATAATAGATAAGCATTGTATTTATTAGATATGATATCTCATGATTCTGTGAGTGTGATTAATCTGGTTAAAATAATGTATGCTGTCTGATGTTAAAGCAATTAATAATACATTTAAAGTACTTAAATTTAGTTGAATTAAAATACATTTATGAACAAATCAATTAAATACACATTTTTTATTTTACTTTTTCAACTTGCAATTCCATTCATACTGAGCATTTAGAATTGTATTAAGTCTGATGTCTGAAGAATTAATAATGCATTTAAATTAATTTAAATTAAATACAATTTTAATTAAAATTGGAACAAATTAACTAAACTTAATTGAACAAATTAATTAAATGCTTTTTTTTTACTTATGATTCCATATTAAGAAATAAGCATTACATTTATTAAATATTCATAGTTATCTCTAAAGCTCATTTGAATTTGTTTCAGTTCATGTTATGGTGCCTTCATACAAGAACACTGCCTATGAAGTCAATGACTGACTGGACGATGAGGCCTTGGACACGAAGAGATGGATGGACAGCATGCTGGAGGGGGTAAGAGAGTCAGAGAGAGAGAAAGTGAGTACTTGTGCTTTATCTCTGGAGCCTGCGGGAATGTTTATGACATTAAGAAGTTAATGACTGCACAGGGCTCCTGCTACTCGACCAGCATAAATATTTACACATTGCCTGCATTGCTGTGTCTTTGAATGAAGATAGTGACCTTGAGTAGAGAATCGCTGCATAAAACACATTGTTTTGGGAAAACAGTGGCATCTTAGCGCTTCCTTTCAATCCTCCAAGAGACACAACAACAGCCCCAAACACATGAATGATCCATATGGAGCATAACCTTTGAGCGATGAGATTTCTCTGCATCAGGAACCAATCATCTCATGTGCCACAACACAGCTCTCCAGCAACGCTTTGAGCCGCCTGATCTAATGCAAGCAAGATTATTAAAAAAAAATGTGTGTGTGTGTGTGAGAGAGAGAGATGAAATGTGGTTTCTAATGTATTCTGTGGCAGCACAAAATATGGTTGTCAGTCACAGATGGAGGGTGAACAAACTCCAGGCTAAATGTAGTCTGATGTAAGTGTATTCTATTAACTACGCACATTGTCTCTTATTAGGAAAGTACTAGATATGGATGTCATAAAATATTTTTAATAAGACTGAATTTGACTGAAATGATCACTGACTTCAGTCTAGCATGAGTTTAAGCAATGTTTTAAAATCAATGAAGCTGCCTACACAGTGAAATAAATCTCTTACTTACATCTGCACTTGTTTGTAATGAGAAAATTCAAGAGAAATTATTGAATGATGAGACAATTTATTCAGTCCTTGTGCTTTTCAGCGATGACTAATCAGAACGCAGTCCCAAAAACTGACAGTGTGAATGTAGACTAGTGTTTGTAGTGTTTTGCTATGCAGTGATTTTAAAGCGTTAAATATAAGTATTATAATATTAGTATCTGATATTATATATACTACTCTATACTGAAATATATCACAAAAATTCGTGCAGCCCTATTTCTGCACTGTTGCTAAGCTGATCTGGGTGTTTTAAGTGCATTTCTATGCAGTTGCTAAGGTTTTAGGGGTGGTTGCTAGGATGTTCAGGGTGTTGCTAAGCTGTTTTGAGTGGTATTTAGTGCAGTGCTATGCATTTTCAAAGGTATTCTCTCTCCCACATCCGTTTATAGTTACCCTCTTCATTTCTCTGTGGTGTTGTCAGGTCTTTGGCTTCATGTGAGTTTTGTTTTAGAAAATGTTGCCATGGGTTATTCTCTTATTTTTTTAACCCAGAGACATCTTTTCTTCTGTCTTTCGTTCAATTCTATTCTGAGCGTCTCTGAATGGTGATAATCACCCTTTAGACCTCAACGAATCAGCCGTAATCAAAACCATCAGCATTCACTGCACTGCACTGATGTTTTATTGATTGTAAATCAACAGGTCTTTACAATCAAGCTATTCACACACACACACACACGTAAAAACGAGTCTATACAGAAACACACCAACTCTGTAATAATGTCATCAGAATTAGAACTTTTACTGAGTTCATGTCGTCATTTTTTTCCCAGATGGGTTTTAATAACATCTTTGTTGATTCCTTCATTAGATCAACATGTCAGGCAATGGCTGAGTGCCACAGTGAGCTGGATCTTCACTTATGTTCTTCAGTGTGTGTGTGTGTGTGTGTGTGTGTTTGAGCAACTACAGCAGCAGTCTCATAATACTTACAGATAAGTATCTGTCTTTGTCTCTTTTTCTTTCTCTTTCTATTCCCATACAAAAAATAAATCAATAAAAAATAAATAAAGTAAAATAACAAAATATATAAATCACAAAAGAAATGTGTCTTTTAATATCTCAACTGTTTTCTAAGACTAGGCCTTAATTGTTAACTAAAATTAACACAAATAAATAAATAAATGGTAATTGAAAATACAATAAAAAATAATAAATAAAAAAAACTTTATTAATCAAAAGATGTAAGATAAACACTAAAATTACTATGACTAAAACTGTAAAAAAAAAAAAAAAAAAAGTAAAACTCAAACTAAACTATAGAAATATATAAAAAGTAATACAAATGACAAAAGCATATAATCAAAATAAAACAAAAATTTAAATGAAAACTGAAAATATAAAAATAAAAGTTAATTCAAAATATGAATAAATACTATAATAGTTTGCAAATTATAATAAAAATAACACTATGATCTCCAGGTTCTCAGATGCTTCCCCTAGTAATTTTCTACAAAGAGAACCTCATGGTTCTCTTAGTTTCAGAATAGATCTTAAAAATGTTTCATTGTTTGAAACTTTCCCAATATTGGACAAGACATGAACTCAATAATTCCTCATTAAATTCTTTGAATTAGATGATCTGATGTATCCTATCCACATTAATGTCCTGTTTGTGTTCATCTGAGATAAAGTTGAGAAGTACATCCATAAAGTCCATTCAGCTCTTCAGACCATGAGCATCATTGGCCAAAGAAAAAGAAAATTACAAAATCAGATTTCTTTAATTTCTTTAATTATTTATATTGAGATTAAATTGAGAACAGAGACTTCTGTTTAAGTGCCATTTCAGAAATGTATCTTGAGAAAAACATCCCTATCTTAAATGTCTCAAAAATCTTTGAGATAATATGAACTCAATATGACCATTCTCAACAAATTCTTTCAGTTTCAAGATCCTGATCTATACTATTCCTATTAGTTTTAAAGGAGACATTATTTAGGTTCTTTGGGGATTAAAAAATAGGAGTGAATAGATTTTTATCATTGTAGGGTGGATGTGTCCACACGCTGCTGCTAAGACACATTTATATGCAAACACAATTTGCATATAAGTCCTCTTTAAAGCTCTATAATCATTCTGGATATCAACAGGTGTCTCATTCATCTGTTTTTGTTATTTCAGCAGACACATCAAGAGACAAAGTTGATACTCTAACTGCAAAGTCCACTGACATCTCCTGAGCAAAGTAAGTTAATAAAAACTTTTAGCATTTTACGATTTTCTGTCTTCTCCTTATAACCAAAACCAATCTAGCTTTGTTAGCATTGTGTGTTGAAAAGTGATAACAGATGTTTGACAGTAACTCACATTGTGTTCTTGTCCTGTTTTGTCGGCTGCGGACCTGTTCTGTCCAGAGTGTGGGGTACTGAGAGATGATGTCTAAAACACACACATGAATGCACAAAACATTAGTTCTGTCTCAAACCCTAGTGAGCGCTCGATCTACACAGCATTTAAAGGCTTCATTGACACTCACCTTCCTCATCAGCAGATGGCTGGGTTTCCGCTACGAAAAACGTAGTTGGCGGATCTGCATTGAGAATGGAGAAGATTCGCAATTGACAAATTTAACAGTGTCCAAAATTAACACTCGCCAAGCACTAAATGTGAGTCAAATTTGGCTCAAGTGATTTGAAAAATGTAATTCAGCAACTTCATTATGATTTGCAACATAATTCATGGCTTTTTAACTCATTCTTTAGATAATTGTTTATCTAGGAAATATTTTCCCCCTTGTGTGAACTTGTGTGACAGTAAATCCCCATTCCTTTGACAAATTAAGGCATAAAAAGGTCTTAAATCGGAGCAGTAGTTTCAAATTCATAAAGTCATGGCAAAAATGTTGCATGCACTGCAAAGAAATGAGTGTATTACTCATGTAAACATCTAAGTATCCTTAAATCAACACACCTGAGATGCAAAATGAATTTGAACAAATTGTGAGTTTGTTTAAAACCAGAACAAACATCTGTCAAAGGGGTATGAAAACTTGTTTTCCCATTGAATTAAGTTAATTTTTCTGAGCCTATAGGCAGATGTTTGATCTTGTTTTAATACTTCCCTTAATTTTTATAAATTTCTCAAAAAAAAAAAGATCTTAAGTCATGACATTTGCACTGGAAAACAAGACAAGTTTGTGTTATGTGTGCAGACGGGGATGAATCTCTAGACGCTGGCCACAGGAATCTAAAATGCTGAGAGCCACAGGTGTGGTTAACCTCAGCAGGGTCACCATTAACTCATCAGAGGGCAGAAGATAAACTGCCCCTTCTTTCTTTTGGTGTGTTTTTCTCTACTAGCATCCTTGGGAAAAAGTTGGGAACTTGAGGAACAACCACTGTCAGCACTCTGATGAAGTGATAAAGTATTATGAGATGCGACCATGTTATTTATATGACTCTAAAATATATATAAATATAAAATCTAGTAAGGATTTTTTGAGGCAGCTTGCTAGTTTTTGAAATGACGTGGAAAGCAAAATATCAGCTTTTTCTGGTGACTGAACAGGATTAAATTTTCCATTGTATTACAGTTTATATTACTTTTATAATTGGTATGCTTGGAAATTTGACATTTCGTAAGTAAAATCACATTTTTAATCAAAAGAGGTAAAACATCTTAGAAATAAACTTGAACAAAAACCTCCGCATCTCCCATAGCTGATTGATTTGTTTAAACTGAAAAAGACATTCCCCTTAAAACTGAGCAAAAAAAAAAAAAAGGGGGATTATCTGGAGATCAGGTGGTCTGTTTTGTTTCATAAAGGAGGGAATCAGTGCCATTAGTAATGCATGAGAAAGGTCTTCATCTGGAAAGAAGAGAAATGATGTCCAGGTGAAGTGGTTAATGTTCACTGCAGTGCTATGACAAAACCGTGAAGCCCTTCGATTTCATTTTAACGACTGTGAAAAGCAAAGGCTGTTATTACAGCGTCTCTCTGTTTAACGACTCCTACATACGACCATTTACTTTTAGCCCTGAAGCAACTTCAGCACTCTCAATTCACAAAATATTAGAATGGCAAGCCGTAACTCGCAGTACAGACACACACACACACACTCACACACTTTAAAACATAGCTGCCAGTGCAGATTGCCCCTCATGAAAGTCTTTACCATATCAAAAGAAACCGTTGAGGGTATTTACCTGATTTTCCTGGTTCCTTCGGATTCACTTTACCATTCTTGGACCCTAAAAATCAACAGGACAATCACAGGTTACTATAAATCTACACCTAGAATTGAATTCATTCTTAAATGGACTATAACATTCAAATGTGTCCTGCAGATCAGAGTCAAGTCTTCCAGGAATGGGTGATTTGAAATGACTTACGTTTTTAATTATGCATTAAGCCTCTACAGAAGAACATGATAATGTTATGGAAGCTGCAGGGGGTAAAAGCCATATGACACTATCTTGGAGTAAAAGAGCAAGAATGTTTGAGTTGGGCGCTTTGCTTGCCAAATGCGCATTTGTTTTGTGATGCTCCCCCAGACCTAACTGATTAAGCTGTTGCATGTGCAATTAAATCTAATTGGTCCTTTTCTAGTGAAGCTGTGGTTGTTGTATAAAGCCAAGCCAACAATGTTATGATCCAGGAACCCATGGCCTGCAGTGATTGAGTTTCAGTTTTGTGCGTGAGTGTGTTTAATGCAGTGCTATGCTAGTTTACTGCATATGGCTTTGGTTATGTGGTATTGTTATGCTGAAACGTTTCTGTAGATTAGGATTAGCTCTGTTTTGGCATCTCGCAGTGCTATCACTGCCTTAGACGCTGAGTTTCTGCATTTCTCTGTTGATTTATATTCCTAAACAACTGTAATGTGCCAAAACACTGAGATTGTGTAATCACAGTTTGGAATCACTTCAGAGTACTATTTATGAGGTGAAAATCTCTTTTGAAAACAAAGAAGACGTGATTGAAGCATAAAGTAGAATAAAGGCATGAAAAACACAGCAGGGGTAGAAGTATGGTACCTTGGCATTGAGGTTTCTTATTGGCTACTGCTGAGCCGCTGATGGGTCTGCCACTGGGTGTCACACACCAACAATAACCAGTGTAGCTGTGGCACTGAACCTGATAATCAAACACAGCAGAGATAGAGAAAAAAGAGAGAGGCAGAAAAATTCAGAAATTTGACAGTGAAATTGTTAAAGGTGTAAAATCTATCTATCTGTCTGTCTGTCTGTCTGTCCATTTGTGTGTCCATCTATCATTTCAAATTTTCCATCCATCCATCCATCGTTTCATTATTCTATCGTTATATCTCATACCTCGCTGTAGGTTCCGTCAGGGTTGCAGACAGGAACGAACACCTGTGGGAAGAGTTTCTTGGCTTGCTGTTCTGTGTATTTCTTCTCTGCTACACACCTGGATGTATCTGGAGACACAACACAGATAAATCCAGCAAGTTAGACAAATTATATAACCATCCATGTTATTGTATGGCAAAAATAACACATTCTTAACACATGTCTTAATTTGGTCAGTCAATTCATTGGTAATTTGTTGTGAACTGAAATGGTCATTATCCTGATTATCAAATAGCTAAGTAGTTAAAAGTGAGTCAGGACTGCCACTGGAGACCTCTTAAAAAATGCATGACACGTCTGCTTCGGAGATCTTGAAAATTACTATAAACTTGATGATTCATTTGTTCACAAACTCTGTCCATACTCTTTTCTATATATAACCTTAAACTTTATTTCCCATTATTCCACTTTAAGCACACATTCACTATTCTGCTCATCGTGTCAGTGTAATATAGAAAACAGAAAGTCCGCAGAGAGCGAGTGCATTAAATTCAAACCGACAGGCGAGTCCTCTGGCGTTCTCTCTCTGACTGATGTGGCACGGGTGTTTTTTCTTTTCTTTTTTTTCAGAGGAAAGGAAAGAAGGGTAATGGTGAACGAAAATAAAGCAGGAAATAAGACTTGGTTTCTTTTGCAGTGACATGTGACCTCTCAGACACAGAATAATTCAAGATGTTTCGGAAGTGGTGGATCCCTGTGTGTGGTTGGGAATTAGACCAACAGTCCTACTGGAGTCATCACTATCTCTATACCAGTCCAGTGGTAAAACGATCGCAGATCTCGCTCTGTCATTCTGTGTTAAGTCTGTGTGAGCTGATGGTGTCCAGCAGGCTATAATGCATCTGTATGTACATTTATGTGTGAGTGTGTGTGGATGTCGTTGATGCAGCTGGGCAGAAAATCTTCCAGACCTCAATGGAGACATAAGCTCACTCTCTCCACTGGGCAAATCATTAAAACACTTTTAAGGATAAACAAGGAACTCAGTGAAAAAGATGGTATACGAGGTAAATGCTAACCTATAAATATATGTACTGTATATACTGTATCATTCAGTTTTGAAAAAAAAAATTACTAGAATATAGTACTTGAGATTAGCCATTTTACCCAGTGTTTGTGTGCATTATGTATTTTATGCCTATTAGAGTGTCAAGTCAGGTTACGTTTATTTATATAATGCTTTATGAAGTATATATTGTTTTAAATCAGTTTCGCATTAATAATAACGGTGTTAATATTGTAAAATTCATTAATTAAGAAAAAAGCCATTTTAGCTGCAAGTCAGCTCTAGAGAAGATAACAGTGTCATAATTCAGCTCAATTTAGTTCAATAACTGTCAAATTTGCAAGTTAATTGGTTATGAAAAGTTCATAATTCAGATTAACTTCAATAATCAGCTCTACAGAAGGCAATTCAGCTCAAGTCGGTTCAAATTTAGTTTTCAATGGATGGTGTCAGTGAAGTTAAATCGATAATATTACTAAATGTTAATTGTCTTTTTAACCACAGTTGTGGCATTTACTTAGCAGCATGCTTTATCACAATAAATGAAAGCTGGAAAATAATGCTGAATAAAAGAGGAAGGATGAGTTTTTCCAGAGTGGAAGAATGTAAAAATAGTTCAGAGCAAAGGAACAAGGTTCAAAACCTGCTTTTTATGCTTAGCACCATTTATTATTTATTTATTTAACATTTATTATATCACTGTTTGTAGGGCGAGACAAATCATATGAAGAGTGCTGAAATAATCTGTTCTCAACTTTGACGTTTGTGCACAGCTGCACAATCCCTGAATGTACTTCCCTTTCCAATCTAATCTTTCCTTTTTGGTTTTCTTTCACTCTCATTTTAGCGGAACATAATTCATCCTCTTTTTGTACCTCTTTCCCTTTCTCTCTCTATTTCTCACACCCTCTTTAATCCCAATGTAAGAATGACACATTGTGCTTACTAGTAAGGAAAGAAAAAGTGAACAGGAGACAGAAAGACAGAAAGAAAGAGAGCTCAGAGCAGAAAAGAGTACAGGGCACGAGAGTATTCCTGCCGAGCCCAATACAATGAGAGTGTTTGTGAGCCGTTTGACCTTTGACCTCTGTGGTTACTGACAGCGTTCGCCCCTCCCTTCATACAAATGACCACCGATCTCTCACACGTATGAATGCACCACTGTACATTTATTTTTACACATGCAAGAGTCCCATAAAGATCATAGCAAAGATGTTTCTCAATTTAGGGATTTAGTGAAAACGCACCAATTTTTACTAGTCATTGTATATTTTTATGTACGGCTACGCTTTTGCGATTTAATTTGCATCCCAAATAGAGTAATTTTATAGAAAACATAAAATGCCATTCATAATCCACACTGGTTCTTGAGTTTGTCCGTCAGAGTTCAACTGGTTAGGCTATAACATTATTGGCTCATATGATTTTTAAATTCTGCCAGTGTGGCCTTGGTTACATCATCAGAAAAGAAAAGCTGTTTCAGAGCCAATGTTTTTGATAATTTAATTTTAATTTATGGTATTAAATTTAATGATTATTAAATGTATAAATGTAGCTATATTTAATATATTGTTAAGTTTATAAATGAAATGCATTATTTTATTTTTGATTAAAGTTTTTCAAAACATTAAAACTTTTTTTTTTTTTCTTTTTTTCTTTTTTTTTAAGATGCATAAGGACACTCAAGAGCAAAGCTGAATCTGCATGATTTGTGTCAAATCATCAACTCACTTCAGGTCGCTTCAGATCACTGTTAGTGTGAACGCCTCTTAAGAGTACAATTTGAAATGTCATAGAGGACAATGTGTTGTACTCTGCAAAATCCCGCTCTGTCTCATCAAAGAATCATTTATTCCTAGATGGATTTAACCCTGCCCACCTCGACCCTGACCCACAAAGGGCACCAGGCCAACTAGCAGCAGCTCACGTTTGATTGGTGAACCCTGACCTTTGCATGGCCCTCGTATGACTTCCAGCTGAGGGTCATGGCACTTTGCACGGAGAAACTCGCAGCGGGAACTGAAGGTCCTTCCGTCTGATGCACACAGCGGCTTGCGAGGAGCTCCAGAACAATCCATATTGCATTCTTTATCTTGCTCCACACGCAGGAACTGTGAAGATAGACAGAAAGAGAGGTTAGCAGTTACTAAACTAACAATGTGAGCATAAAAATACATAGCACACAAATATAGGGTAAAACAATACATTTCATTTAAATAAACTTTTTTTACACTTAAAATTGCATTTCAGTTTAATATTTAAAATAATAATATATATACATTTTATTCTAAATGTGATTTATTAAATTAAGCAAAACATATATTAATGATTTTATATCAAAATGTATTTGTATTTAAAAATATGAACATATTTATATTTATATATATATATATATTAATATATATGTTCATATTAATTATATTTATATAAATGCATATAAATATATTTATAATTTTATATTATAGTTTATATTTCTATAAACAATTATTTATGCAATGTTTATATAAAAATTATAATATAATTTCTATATTTTTATTAATTTGTTAATTTTTCATTTCACTTGTTGTGATCCCCATGAAGCATATATTTGTATCTTAAATAAAGTATATTAGCAGGCAGCATAACTATTCATTAATTTGGTGCATTTTGGGAAAACAACAAATACATTTCAAGTATTATGTTATACTAATAGAAATTTTTCCAGTGCCTTGTTTTTTTTTTTTTTTTAAGTCGACTTTGGAGCTTTTGAGCATCTTTTGAGCTCATGACACACTCCATTCTCTATTGTTCTGTCACATTCATTTACCAAATAATACATACACAGAAGCGCAAGCAAAACACAGAGAGACAAATAGCATTCACACACCCCTCTGTGTCCGTGTCATGTCTTGTTTGTGAATGAGGGATTGTGGGAGAAAGGCAGAGGTGCTGACGGCCTCTCGTGTAGTGCTTTTATCTGTCTGTCACTCTCACACCTGCACAGGTACGGCCACAAACAACTTGCATACTTGCATTGATTGAATACTGTGTGTTTTCTCTTTGTGCACTGCAGGAACATTCAAACACACTGCAAACATCACGTCACCGACAAATTCAAGAGTGGACAGGAAATCGACTTGCTTTGTGTCGGGACACTATATGCACAGGTGCGTGTTTAATGTTCAGATGAGTTATAATCGTCTTAACTGGCGAATGCAAAAATAACTTGAAAAGGTACTGTGATACACTCACCTGCAGCCAATAAATCAGCCATTGGAAACAGCAAATGAAAGTAGTGTTGAAAGGAAACAGATTCTTCATATAAAGCTGATGGGTCGGATCATTACCCACTCAAAAATTAGCACTGGCTGACATCCTACAAATGACTTTCTGTGTCTGTGTGTGTGTGAGGGAGCTCTGCACCTGGAAGATGGTTTCAGAGGGGGTTTGAGGATCAACCCTTTGCCTCTGGCGATGGGAGACAACTCTGCTGTCATCTCTGATCATAAATCTAGAGTTGATGAATGCTGGGGAAGTTTGTGTGTGTGTGTGTGTGTGTGTGTGTTTGTGTGTGTTTGTGTGTGTGTGTGTGTGTGTGTGAGTGATGAACGTGATGAATGTGAGGCAAAGAAGCTGGTTCAGGCATAGCGGAAGAGGGTTTGTGAGTATACTGAGATTGAACTAACCTTTTTTACTTGCTTTTTGTAATTGAGTTATTGGCTATTTAATCCTTCCCCTGTGTGTGTGTGTGTGTGTGTGTGTGTGTGTGTGTGTGTGCGTGCGTGTGCGTGTGTGTGTGTGTGTTAGTGCTGAGAGGTTGCTCTTTCATAGCTTATAAGAGATTAAATGGAGATCTTGGAGATGTTTTGTTAATGTATGACCTTTGTCTCAGATGTTTCTTGTAAAATTCCTTAAGAGGTATAACAAAATAACCACAAATTAGCCCGTTGTTGACATGCAGTGAGAGTATAAAGCTGTGGATAGCAGCAATTTTATGATACAATTTAATTTTATGAATATATATTATATATATATATATTTTTTTTTTTTTTTTTTTTTTTTTTTTTATTATTATTATTATTATAAAGTATTTTAATTATATATTTGAGCTTGGGTCAGATTTGGCAAGATACTTGCAAGTCAATCAAAATACATTTCTTGTTGAATTCTTCTTCTTCTAAAAAAACTGAGCTGCTATCCACAGATTATTTTTTATTATTTTTATTATTTTTTAATTTAATTTAATTTAATTTTAATTTTTTTATCACCAAAAGCAAACTGAATAATAAGGGCTCAGTTTTACTTTCACATTGCACCTGAACTTCAAAGTGGACTAAAAGTGATTCTTTATCCACTATTTTAGTTCAGGAACCATTCAACACACTTTTTTATTATTTATTTTCTTTTATTTTGAAATAAAATTGAACCTTGAACCTTGAAGTTAAATTTTACTTCAGCTTTCAGTCCACATATTTTATTTTTTTATTTGTTTATTTATTATATAACATGCATGTAGGCAATATATTTATTTCACTAAATCACACCCCCTTTGAGGTTTAATTATTGCACTTGGCCAATCGCGATTTCAATTTTATTTCGATTGGCTGCAATACATCCTGTCTCTGTGTGTGACAGAAAAATATGTTTCAAAAGGACAACAGTCCTCTTCATCATCCTTTTCACTCTTAATTCAGGATATTTATGAATGAATGAACATTAAGTCGTGAATAAGAGGGTCTGATGTCTGGAGTTGGTTGTTTGGGGTCTGTGTGCGCTGGTTTGTGACTGACAGACTCTTGCTGTCTGAGATCATGGCTGACACTGATCCCCCTCTAAACTCTCTGTCCCACCACAGAATCTCTTTCTTCCCCTCTCTTTCTCTGTCTTTATCTCCGACAAACACACAGTCTTTCTCTCTCTGTTCTCACCCTGTTCGCTCTCTTGCGTTTTCTTTGTGTCTGTCTTACACACATGCGCTTTCTTTATCTTCCCTTCTCCCTCTCCCTCTGGTCTCTGCAGCTGTGACCCGGTGCCCCTTCCGCTCCGTCATTCTCAGCGCTGCTGTCAGAGAGCTCGCAGGAGGCCCGACAGAGATGTCAGGAAACAGATTCTGCCCGGAGCGCCGCCGAACCGACCACAATTGGCCACGATGGTCATCTCGCCATCCCGGCCAAGATGGAGTTCACAGTCCTCCCACCCAGGCCAAGCGATCGCGGCCAACGCAGTTCAATTCTGTCACAGCCGGCGTCCGAGACATGGACAAAACCAACACGACCACCGCAGAGACCTCATTGCGGCCAAGACACATTTAGCGATTCAACAATTCAGCATTTCAGATCGACCCAAACGAGACCCCACAAACCCAGACACGGCCAAATAATCACCAATCAATTCAGCTGCAGCCAAACCTAGACACGTCCATTGAGCATCACCGGGGGAATCTGAAGCCACCCACGACCGCTGTCTGTATACAGCATCAACAGCTGGCCACAGAGACACCACCAGAACCGGCCAAACAGACCTCAGATGCTTTCTGCACCATGAGAACATGAGAACAGTGACAGGATCATATTCAGAACTGCTTCTGAACACACATCAGAGACATCTGCAGTTTCCATGCCACTAGCATTAGCTTTTACTCTAAGGTTTAGAAATATTGTTATGTGCTTTTTTTTTTATTAAATATGTATTTCCCTATAGCCTAAATTTTTTTTCAGTAATTTTAGAATTTTTAAGTACATTTAACTTTTTCAAGTTTAGGTTTTTCAGTTTTATTTTAATATTTATTTTATTTCAGCTTGTATTTCAATGACCTAATTTTAGTTTTAGTCAACAATACTGACCACTAGTTTCAAATGATGGTTAATATACTGTATATATATATATATATATATATATATAGTAAATATAAAATATTATTATATTATATTATATTATTTCTGTGCCACTAGCAGTGTTATTTTAGTATTATTTATACAGTATTTATTCATAATAAATAAAATAAAATCATAGAAATGGAAAATCAAAGAATCCTAGTAAAAAATAGTAACACAAAAAGCTGCACAATTTAAGTATTTTTCATGTCTGTTCCTCAAATGTACGTCAAGTTATGCTTCGATGTTTAGTTAAACGTTCTTCATTGATTCTTGCAGCACATTTGGTTTGCTATGTGGCTTTTAAAAGAACAAAAAAAGTGTTTGATTTTATATTATAGGTTCTTTAGATCTGTTTACTGGTTTCTAGGTACTTAAGAACCAGTATTTCTGAAAACAGCAAATCCTTTGTGAAAGTGATCCAGGTTCAGAGCTAAAGAGCCAGCAGCGGACCTCTTTGTCCGTGTTTATGTGTGTATGTGGCACTGATGTATGACCACCATCATGTTAACATGTCTCTTACATGACATATAATGTCTCTTCTACCCTACTGCAGAGAAGTGCAGACCAAACAAGCCACTGTCTGTTTATCCTGAAACGCTTTTCCAGTACTCAGCAGCTGCTCCGCCCCCTTGTTTTATCTTTTCTACGTTTTTATCATTGCCCCTCAAAGAAAAATCAATAGATGAAAAGCGAAGCAAGAGGAACCGAAAAAAAGTGAGGCGAGAGAGAGTGAAAAAAATGACATATTTTTCAGAAGACCCACCAGCACACAAACCTCAAATCCTATTACCCCCTTTTGGCAGTGAGGCATTGTGGGATTGAAAGCAGTGATCCAGGGGCCAACCTCCAGCAGAGAGTGCATTGTGCCCCACAGAGGGCCACATGGGGGCCGAGGGGCCCCAGAAAGCACAAGGGGGGCCTCCCGACCACAGACCCAGAGAGGCCCCTCACACCTAGGCCGCAAAAGGTCAATGGGAGCCCGGCAAAGAGCGAGAGAGAGGCCGCAGACGTGTGAAAGAGTCTCAACGGGGGCTTCCTGGGATTGGCTAGGCATCGTTAGTCTCCAGCATAGTGGAAATGGAAGAAAGTGACAGCCTAGATACAGGCTATTAACTCAATCAAAGAGAAAAGCCTTTAATTGCTGTGAAAAATCGGTAAGAAAAGGGAAAGCCTGCTGCTAGTCATGTGTGAAGGATGAGAAGGAAAAAAGATGTGTTTTCTTCTCGTGCAGGTGCATAGTTTTGCGTATGAATAACGGCCACCATTTGAACAGCCCCTGTTATGAAGTGACTGATATACATGGATTTCAGCAGGGAGGTGTGGAAGTGAAGACGTGTTTGAGTGGTTTAAAAACTGGAAACGGCAAAACGGTGTCTGAAACCACCAAAACATTCGCTTTTTCTGTCTGTTAAAGGGATAGTTCACCCAAAAATACTAATTTTGCCATCATTTTCTCACTCTCATGCCTTTCCAAACCTGAACTCTTAAAAGTAAGGGTTTTTTATTGGCTTTTTGGTTCCATGAAGAATCTTTAACATCCATGGAATCTTTCCATTGCACAAAAGTTTCTTTATAATGGAAAAGGGTTCTTTGGATTTTTAGAATATTCTTCACATAACTGTTCAAAATTGTTCTTCTATGGCTTCACTGTGAAAATCCCCTTTTAGAACTCTAATTTAGTTGTATGTCTGACTTTATTTCTTCTGCAGAACATAAAATATTTTGAAGAATGTTGGTCACCAAACACTTGACCATTGATTTCCATTGTACAGAAAACACAATCACACACACACACACACACACACACACAAACACATACTGTGAGACATTTCTGAAAATATTTTATTGTATGTTCCACAGAAGAAAGAGTCAAAAAGCTTTGGAACGACATGAGGGTGAAGAAATGATGACAGATGTTTGCTTTTTGGTGAATTGTCCCTTGAAGTTGTTAGATCCAGCTCAGAATGTATCTCTTGAAAAAATGTGTCATAGTCAAGAAAGCAAATGTGGAAAATGTGTTGCTATAAGTGGAACTGCTGCTGAAACAGAACCTTTCCTAATGATTTTCAAAGGAATTTGGCACAGCTGAGTTTTGAGTCATCTCCTATGCAAATGTGGTATCTGATATACATGTGCAACAGTTTTACTGGAGCACAGAGAGTGTGAATGTGTTTATTTCTTTATCATTTAAATTTTTAATGTTAAAGTCTCTGCTGCACCAAGTTTTTATGACCATTTTACACCCTGTCTCTTTGACCCTTATAACTATATGTACTGTGTTGCTGCTGTCCCTTTAAGACTATATAAACAGCCTCTTTGCATATGAAACAATTTATGTGAGTTTCTCGTTTTTGCACATTTCAGCCAGAAAAAAAAGATTATTTTATTATTTGAAAATATGTTTTCATATACTTTGAATAAACAAAAATCTGTTAATTTTATGGTGAATCTTATATTAACTAAGTTCCATATACGCACAAGAAAAACTATTTTTAAGGTCTTTATAATTGTTTTTATATCTCTTGAAGTATGTATATAATTCTGTTTACTTGAGAGTCAATTGAAAAGTAAAAAGTTAAAAACTGCATGGGTTTTTTATTTTTATTTTTATTTACTTATTCATGCAATTATTTTATTTTAATTCTTATTATTATTTTTATTTAATTTTTTTGTAAACCCCTGTATTAGGATGTTTTGTTTATTTGGATGTCTCGTTATATCTGTTAAGTATTTATGTTGTGTGTTTAGGATTCAATAGAAATAAAGTATTTTGTGAGTATTATATAACATAATGCTGTTGGGTCAGTTATGTTTAATAAATGCTGTCCCATCCTTCAGTTACAGCCTCTTTGCATAAGCTGCATTGCAACCCTGTTTAAATGTGTCACAAAAGTCAAGACAACTCTGAGATCAGTCTGCCGCAAGCATGTATGTGTGTGTGTGTGAGAAAGTAGATGAGGGTTTGCACTGCACTGATCTGCCTCCCACATTCCGCTCTGCCAGGCTGAGTAAGAGGAGTGAGATGGGATGACCTCTGACCTCCAGGTTAACTACCCATAGCCATTTGTTAACGTTTAGATGTAGAGGCATCCCTACTCAACCTGTAAATAATGAGCGGCGGGGCATCGACCAGAGCATTTCTCTGTAAATCACAGCACTCTGATCATGACAACTGTGCATTCCTTCCCATAATCCGCTTCATGGATTGATTTAAGGTTCGGTTACATTTACTGTTCGAATTTGGTGAATTTTCGCATGTGAAATTTACACAAACGGGAATATTGATTTCTCATTGGTCAAGTAAATTTGCTGCACTGGCCAATAGAAATCTGCTTGGTTTGAAAATGACTTTTCTGTGTGCTTCATACATTTATCAACATCTGGCTTTTTGTGCAAAAGAAAGTTTGCTAATGTGACTGTATTAGTCTTCACATATTGTCTTCTACCCCTTTTAGTTATGCTTTTCGCCTGGGATCAAGAGGGCAACTCTGGCAGCTCTATCTGACCAACCAAACCTGACGATGGACTAGTACAGGTGAATTTGACACCTCAGGACGGCTAGTTTATTTAAACAGAGCCCTGCTGCTCCGTAGCGAGAGGTTCGTACCAAGAGACGTACGTGAAATGAATTCCCCTGTTTACTCTCTCTCAAATAACAGCATATCTTCTCTTTCCGGCACGGGCTGCAGCAGGTGCCCATGAGACCTCATGATCACAGGGCCTGATTCATGCCCGTGCCACATAGCTGCCATCCCAGATGGCTGAGCAGCAGCAGATGCCAGCAGAGAAACATTGACAGCAACTGTATCTCTGGCCTTGGTGCTAACAGCCTCCATCAGCACCAAGAACGCTATGCCAGGTAAAAACTCAACGGTCTATGGCCCAGAGTGAAATCACAGCAGTGCGCTGGGCAGTCAACACAGTGAGAAAATAACACTCTTGGGATTTCAAATCAGGGTTATTATAATGAACTAAAACCAAAACTAAAAAAATATTTGTGTTGCTTGAAATAAATTTTAACTGAAATATATATATATATATATATATATATATATATATATATATATATATAAACCGATAACTCTTTTTTTTTTTTTCAGAAATCACTTTTTGTTTGTATTGCGCATTTCAAGTAATATAAATCAAACTGCAGTTGGGTTGTTTTGATTAATTAATTATAACTAAACAAATACAGGCAATTTACAAAATAAAGTTAATTGACAGTATGGGTTTTTTTACATATTAAAAGTAGGGATGCACGATATTGGATTTTTGCCGATATCCGATGTGCCGATATTCTTCAGCTCGTTTTGCCCGATACCGATATTGATATATTTCCTTTTGTTTGGAAACAACACCAAGTCTCTCCTGTGCAGAAATTATAAGCAAAATATTTTTAATTTTGGTCAGTTTTTAACAAGATCTTATTTATTAGAATTAAATAAAAAATAATGAAGATTTTTTTAACAGTACATTGAAGCTTTGAAAATAACTATAAATAAACCATATCAATCGCTGCATTCCCAATGCCCCCCCCCCCCCCCCCCCCAGAAAGATGCAGTGTTAACCCTAAAATTTTTATTTTAGATTTAACATTTGTAGATGGTCTAAAACAAGAGTTGTAGAAATTCTGAAAATCTTTAGAGCTCATGATTTGTTTAAATAATAAAACAAAAATAAAACATATTACACATTTATGAATAAATCGGTATTTATAAAAAATATTTAATTTACATGTGTGATGTTTGTGATTTTTATTTATTTTTTCATGTAAGGTATAGCTTCTGACCATTCAATCAAAACATACTCATTTTTTTATGACATCAATTACTGCTTTATTTAATCAGAAACCCAGCCTAAATGTTATTTGTGTAGGGTTTTTTTTACGTTTAATTTAATTATAAGTAGGCCAACAGTGTCCCCTACAAATTAAAACTCCTTACAGAACGGGCGTTAGGCTGTCACTACTGCCGACGCTATTGTTTACTCAATCACACACCGAAAGCATAATTTTTCATATCAGGCCGATGCCGATATTTACATTTAAAGCCATTATCGGCCGATTCCGATATTAGTCCAATAATATTGCGCATCCCTAATTAAAAGTTTGTTTTATAGATAACTATAGATATCTATATCTATAGATATCTATCTATTCTATAGATAACTCCAACAGTATTTTTTTGCCAAAAGCAGATAACTCCACATTTCAAGTTTTTGAGTAAAAAAAAAAAACACTCGTTTAATCTTTATAATCTCCTCAGATGACAATGTAGATGCCTGACAAAGGTTGTTGTTGTTGAGATCTAGATTTATGGATGTGATTACATGCAATACACAGAGCTTTTTGTAACGCCATTGTAACGCACTGCATTTGCAAGGTTCCGCGAAAACGTTTCAGCATTTATTTTCCTTTTTACAGGCTTTTTTGACAAAACGTGTTTAGGGTTCACAAAATGTGTTTAGGGCGCTATGTGTGGAGAATAAGGCAATCAGCTCTATTTTTTATTTTATTTTTTAAAGTTTATAGGTTTTTGCAAATGAACTCTTAATATGTTAAAAAAAAAACTTTCATTTGGTGTACTAAAATGCATTTATTTTAGTATATTTAGTACTTTTTTTAGTACACTAGTTATTTTAGTACATTTGATGTGAAAACTGAAACTAAAATTAAAATAAAAACTAGACATACTTTTAAAAAACTAATAAAAATGACAAAAGGACAACAAAATTACTAAACCTTTAACTGAACTGTAAATAAAAATGGAAAATATAAAAACAAAAAACGAATTCAGTACATAGAATCTTCTGTGAAATTAATAAAATAAATTATTAAAAAGTGTAAATGTATTTTAGTTTACCTAGTTCCTAGTTCTATGTACTAAAATAGATAAAACTAAAAAATATGAAATACTATATAGACAAAAAAATTATAAACATATATAAAAAATAATAAAAATGATCAAACATACAATTACTAAAGAATTTACTTAAATAAAAATAAAAAATAAAAAACAGTACCTAGAAGCTTGCGTATAATTAATAAAATAAACAGCAACTGCAATAAAATAAAAAAAAATAAATAAATTGAACTTATCTAATTTTATCTAGTTGTCAAGGCAACATTTGTCATTTTTATTTAGTTCAAACTGACGTAGCCTACTAAAATAACTAAAACTAAAAACTATAAACTACATGGACAAAAAAATTATAAAAATCTAAAAACATTATAAAATAATAAAAAAGTAAAAACACAATTACTATTTTTTTTATTAAAATTAGAATATGGATATTAAATATGAAATTGGAAAATATTAAATAAAAATTATTAATAAAATCTATCAATGATACTACAACCCCATATATAGCAAATCAGAGAGAAAGTGAGTTTTGCTCTATTAATGTGATTCTCGCATATGCATTCAACAAAAGCTTCTATAACATTAAATATTAAATATATTCTTGGCATATTATCATTGCATTTGGTAAAGAACAAACTATGTGACCACAAATCCAAAAATCCTAGTCCCAAACAGCTGCAAAGCACACTTGATTATATACAACATTTGTTGCAATTCCTGACAGGTACACAAATATTGACCATTTACCAACATTTATGGATTAGAAAGTGGGCCGTTTCCTGTCTCACTATTGAAAGTGCAAACCCTCTCTGGCATTCAGCTGGGGCCAGTTTGGTTGAACAAAAAATGCCTGGGTTTCGAGGTCCATCAAAGCTGCTCTGTGTCCAGGCTCTGGGTGGACCAGTATGCCCATGCATCTCTCTCTCTCTCTCTCTCTCTCTCTAGCGGTCATGTCCCACCGGGACGAGCTACACTCACTCTCTCGCTCAGTTAATGGGGAGCGGCTTCCCGCAATCAGCAGTCCTGTGTACACAGGCAGACATCCATGTAGAGGCCAGCGGCCGCAGGAAGGGGAGAAAATCTCCTGTTCCCAGTACTTAGCGGCCAAAACCAAGCGCCTGTCATATAAAGGAAAGCATAAGGTGGGTGTGCACCTGTAGCTCCCACTATGTGTGTGTGTGTGTGTGTGTGCATGTTTATGTGGTTTATGAGGACACAAATTTGTATAATGACATGGGTATGACAGAGGTATTACAATATGAAGGTGGTTTATGAGGACACTGCCTATGTCCCCGTAATTCAAAAGGCAAAAAAAACATACTAAATGGTGTTTTTTTGAAAATCTAAAAATGCACAAAGTCTCCGGTGAGGGCTAAGTTTAGGTGTAGGGGTGGTGTAGGGCAATAGCACACACAGTTTGTTCAGTATAAAAACCATTACGCCTATGGAGAGTCCCCATAAACCACAAAAACCAACGTGTATGTGTGTGTGTGTGTGTGTGTGTGTGTGTGATTGTGATTGTTTAAAAGAAAGCTTGTGGATCTACCCTTCTGAATTGCGAGTACACAAACATCACTAGCCTTAATAGGATTCTCGTGATTACTCATATCACCTTACTCTTGTCTCAGCTTCTTGTTTTACTAAACAAACAAACACACAAGCACAACCACAAAGATGCGCTGAGTGATTAAAAAAAAACTATATCCAACTGCCATATTTACTCTCCTTAGGTGAAAAACACCAAACATACTTGTCCAATAAAAAATAATTTTGATTCTGATGACAAAACCAGTGATATTTTACTACACTGATAAAATTACATCAGGAATTATTTCTACCTGATCTGATCCATACTAGTGATTTTTACTGGTGTAAATCATTTGTCTTGGGGAAAAAAGGTTCATTTTGAGGGTGTCACAAAAAGACTACCAGTTAAAACATTTTGTAGTGTATACATTTAAAGAGTAAACATTTAAATCACTTTCTCTGAAATATTGAGAAATTTATTGTTATATCATTATATATGAGTTGACTTGAAAATTAATAATAAAAATAAAAATGTAAAAACAAAAAAAAACTGAAAACTATATATATATTGTTATTAATTTTTCGTGATGTTTTAGTTGACATTGTTAGTAATAGACTTAAAAGGTTTATGCAGTATATACCAGTATATACATATCCATACTGGACATTGGTTAAAGGACATTGAAAGAGACAGTCAGAAATGCTATAAAACATAATTTTTAACATACAGGCTATTCATATTCGTTCATAAGCAATCGTTCTGTTAATGTGCGTGATTATAAAGTGATTGTGAAGTGTAGTGTGTGGTGACCCACCGTGAGCGCGGAGAATTTGTGCGCGTCTCCTGCGTAAAGAGCGCAGAGCAGCAGCAGGACCGAGACGCGCATCCTCACAGCTCTCCAGACGCACCAAATCCACAAAAACTCACTTTAGACCCGATCGATTCTCCAACGTGACGCGTAATTCCTGAAATCCCGTCACTTCGCAGCTCTTGATGTGTAGCGCTGGAGTGGAGTGTGTTCTGCGTGATTTCTCTGTGCGTAATGAAGTGAAGCGCTCGGTTTGGACTGTCTTGACCCTCTCCTCTGCTCAAGTGTGTGACTCTCTCTCTCTTACCCTGAGCGTGCGTGTGTATCGGATGCCCGTGCTGTAGTCGGGAGGTGAGTTTGGGTAGAATCTCTAACAGATGCTGGTAGCTGGAGGTGGAGGTGGAGGGGGGCTTCTGTCTTCTCCCTCCCTCTGTTCTTTCTTCTGAACAACACACGTAAATCACTCTCTGTTGGAAGTGATAACCTGTACCGGTTTATGTAATATAATAGCCTAGCCTAGAATAGAATAGAATAGAATAGAATAGAATAGAATAGAATAGAATAGAATAGAATAGAATAGAATAGAATAAAACAGAATAGAATAGAATAAAACAGAATAGAATAGAATAGAATAAAACAGAATAGAATAGAATAAAACAGAATAGAATAGAATATTAAAATATGATACAATATAATCATGAGGTAAATAATTATGATGTAACTATGACTGTTTGGGTATACATGAACACATGATCTATGTAAAATATCGATGTTTCATCCACAGAAACCATCATCTTCAGCAGAAACAGCACCACTATTAATAATGAATGCTGAACGCTATCTTCATCTTCATCATCATCAAAATCCCTCCTGTATCTCATTGTGCGTGTGTTTTTGAACACTTTGGCTTGTTTGCACTAACATACCAGAGTAGCTTAAAGTAATTTAAAACAAACACTTTGAACAGCATTTCTCCAAGTCTCTTCAAGCCAAATAAGTAGACATATGGCAGCAGTTATTGAAACTCATAACAGCCTCCATTCCCACGAGTGCAGAGACAAACCACACATGTGGCTTTCAGAGTATTGTTCATTCAAAGGCCACGCTTTCTATTTTTGCCTCTCTTGTATTGATTGGGTGTCTTGTTGTTGACAATCTCATGGTGTTTCATTACTTGACTAAATACCTCATTATAAAGCCAATAAAAACGTTTATGAAATAACTCTGCAAAGTGAATCTGATGGCAGATGTGACTCCTCGATTATAGGAACATCTGCGCCATCTACAGGACACTGCCCAAAACACATTAGAACATGTAATGATTTAATGGTTATGATGGGAATTGTATTGGTTTTAATGGAAGCTATAATGGTGTCTACTGGTATGTGATGGATTCTATTGGTGGGATGTTAAATCCTATTGGAAAAATGTCCAAAACACACTACACAAAGGAATTTTGTAATGGTTTTACTGGAAAAAGCTAGTGGTTTATAATGGTATTTTAATGGAAACCATTAGAATTTCTGTGATGGTTTCTATTGGGCTTCTATTGTATTTTTTTAGCAGGAGCAGCTCGATATCAGAGAACATTCACCCTCAAATAACTGCTATACCAATATAATAATAATCATCTTTAAATTAATCTTCAGTTAAAATAATAATCTTTAAAAAATACTACCAAAAGCTTTAATAAGTTATTCATTTTAAATTGTATGGGTAATTTTTATTATACAGTCTTTGTTATTATTAGTAAGGAGTAGCCTAGAGTTTATGTTATGATTGTGAGTTTGCTTTTACTTTTTGGGAGGATTTCCTAAATTTGATTGAAAATGTGATCTTTGGTATAGGCCCATTTATGACAAATGAAACATATTTACCATAATTACAATCCTGGGAAAGTTATTTTTATGTAAGAATACATCCTTGAAAACTAAATGGCGTATTAATTATCATTTGTTATAACCACATAACATCATGGCATAATTTTTATTATTATTTGTAGTAAAACAATGGCTCATTTTCGTAAAGGTTGTTCATTTTATTATGCTCTTTTTTTTTTTGTCTTGTTTCATGTTGTTTGTTTTCAGTAGCCAATTATGTTTGTTTCTATTGTTCAATAAAGTCGCTGGTTAAGAAAAAAAAATGGGATGTACCAATCAGATGTTTTTGATTTGAGTGTTTAAAGTCTTGTGTAGTAATACCAAAGTCTCTTTAAGACTTTATTTTATTTTATTTTATTTTATTTTATTTTATTTTATTTTATTTTATTTTAAAATAAATAAATAGTCTTTGGTAATACTACGCTATTCCAATTCAACCAAAGGATTCCGCCACTGGCCCACAATGCCTTGTGCGCTTCGACTGCGTCACCGGAAATATGTGCAGTGGACTTCCTCTCTCTCCTCCTCGCGTGCTTTGCGGCAGCTGTGGGGTTTATTAAAGGTTTATTAACAGATTAAACATAAACTAGAGGAATAAACATTCATCATGTCTACTTTCCCGGTTGAGGAAGAAGAGGTGAGTGCGCGTGACTGTAGAGACACGAGAGCGCGTTTGTTTATCTTAATCAGTGGAGCATCACGATAAGACTTCATTTTCATTCCCTTACAAAAGCCAACCTGCATCTTAATGTTAAAATATCAAACTGTATAATGTAAATTCTCTCCCTTTGTTGTTTGCAGTATGACCCTTATAACGTTGTAAGTGATTATGACTGTCACACCGGTAAGTAACGTTAACGTTATTGATTATCAGCTGTATGACCATTTAAATGGGTGTCTATATTTATTAATGTGTTGGTAATATTAAGCTTTTTGTCATCCCGATAAAGCCTCTGAGTACTATTAAACGTGTATGTGTGTTTTGCAGGCGACCCTAAAGCTGATCTGGCGTTTGAACGTCAGTATGAGCACCAGCAGACGTATCATGTGATCCCTGAGGTCATCAAGAACTTCCTGCAGTATTTTCATAAAACCATCTCGGACCTGATCGATCAGAAGGTTTACGAGCTGCAGGCCAACCGTGTGTCCAGCGAGAGCATCGAGCAGAAGATCTACGAGATCCAGGATGTGTATGAGAACAGGTGCGCAGCCGTACGGTTATAGACTGTGTTCTGGTGTCTGGAAATGTTGATTTATCTTTTATCTCGTTTTAGCTGGAACAAGCTGACAGATCGCTTCTTTAAGACTTCTCCATGGCCGGAGGCAGAAGCCATCGCTTCCCTGGTTGGTAACGGTGAGTGATATTTGCTCATCAGAGGCTCTGAATTGTATTTTTCTTTGCTGACATGGACATATTTTTTTTATTTTGTCTGTTACAGATGCGGTTTTCTTGATCCTCTACAAGGAGCTGTATTACAGGCACATCTACGCCAAAGTCAGCGTGAGTGTGTTTGCTCATCTGTCTCGTTGAATGACAACAAGAGTCTTTGTGAATAGAGTCTCAGCTCTTGTCTGATGTGAAGAACCGTCAATAATGAGCCTTTTTTTTCATATCCAGGGAGGTCCAACTCTTGACCAGAGGTTTGAGTCCTACTACAATTACTGCAACCTCTTCAACTACATTCTCAGTGAGTGCAAACTCATCATTTACATGTGATGGAATTCAATTTGGGCAATATTTCAAATGTTTGTGTTGTGGATAAGGTGTTTTTAGCATATAAACAATATGAGTAAAATCATAAATGTTAAGATACTGTATGTATCTTCCTAGTTGGGCAACATTTTACAAATGAATAATTTTAATTATAATAATGAATTCATTCCTTATTGTAGTTTTTAAAGTATTGTCAAAGTAGATACTATTTTCCCTATACACTACTGTTTAGGTAAGTTTTTCTTTTTCTTTTGAAAGGCATTAATGTTTTTTTTTCAGCAAGAACATGTTAAATTGATCAATAGTGACAGTAGACAGACAGACAATAGTGATGTTTAATGTTGTCAGATGCTGATGGACCAGCACCTCTGGAGCTTCCTAACCAGTGGTTATGGGACATCATTGATGAGTTCATTTACCAGGTGAGTACAAACAGTCTGGTTAGTTGAGGAGACCCTTTGTCCTCTTATACTGCCGCCTTCTGTGTTACTGATGTGTTCGTGTAGAAGTGAAGAATGTCAGGTGCTGAATTCTCTCTCTCCATTCTGCAGTTCCAGTCGTTCAGCCAGTATCGCTGTAAAACGGCCAAGAAGTCAGAGGAGGAGATCGAGTTCCTGAGGAGCAATCCCAAGATCTGGAACGTTCACAGTGTGCTGAATGTCCTTCACTCTCTGGTGGACAAGAGCAACATCAACCGTCAACTGGAGGTGTACACTAGCGGAGGTGAAAGACGCCAACCAGCCCTCATTCACTGGCTTTCTTGTTTGTCTAATTCAGATGTCAGTGTGATGCTGGTGTTTGTGTCACAGGTGACCCAGAGTCTGTGGCTGGAGAATACGGCCATCACTCTCTCTATAAGATGTTGGGTTATTTCAGTCTGGTGGGATTGCTGAGGCTTCACTCTCTGCTGGGCGATTACTATCAGGCCATCAAAGTCCTGGAGAACATCGAGCTCAACAAGAAGGTAAGATACTATCGCACTATTGTCGCTGAGTGAGTGCTGTTGTCTCAAGACAAAAAAAAAAAAAAAAAAAAGAGTTGGATTTGTGTGCAGCATGCTAACATTGTTCATAATCAAATCTGGTTATTTGTGTTTTTCAGAGCATGTATTCACGTGTCCCCGAGTGTCAGATCACCACCTATTATTATGTGGGTTTTGCGTATCTGATGATGAGACGCTATCAGGACGCCATTCGTGTCTTCGCCAACATCCTGCTGTACATGCAGAGGACCAGAAACATGTTCCAGAGAACCACCTACAAATATGAGATGGTCAGTGATTTTTGTCTTTTGTAATATTGGTTGTTTTGCATTATGTTGTATGTTGCTTTAAAAAGGATTATTTTTATATATATATATATTTTTTTATTGTGAAATGCTCAAATTACTCTATTACTGTAAAAAGTATAATGCGGATTATATACAAAATGCAAAAAAATGTCATTATTAAATTATGCAAATCTTAATGAAGGTGCTGTAATTTTGTGCATTAATATTCCAGGTGTTTTACTTGAAGATTGTATTTGTTTTATTCTGTTGTACTTTCTATTCTGTATTGTCATACTGGTGTGATGCTTAATCTAAAGAGCGTTTTGTTTAATATACAGATTAATAAACAGAACGAGCAGATGCACGGGCTGCTGGCCATCGCTCTCACCATGTACCCCATGCGCATCGATGAAAGCATCCACACACAGCTGCGCGAGAAATATGGAGACAAGATGCTCCGCATGCAGAAAGGGTGAGAACACACATTATGCTTGATTACAAAAAAACAGTAATATTGTGAAGTATTATTGCAATTTAAAATTTCAGTGCATTTTATTTTTTGATGAAATAAACTTTTCTTAAAGAATCCTGAAAATTAATCTTATTTGTAACTTTATAAATGTCTTTACCAGTCACTTTTGATTAATTTAATACATCCTTGCTCAGTTTAATGTTTCAACGACAAAAAAACCCCCAAAACTTTTGATCGGAGTATATGCAATGCAGCATATATTTCGATGATATTTTAAAAATGAAAATATATCATATCAATTTACATAGACATTCATTTAAAATAAAAGGAGAAATTGAATTGTTTTTTGTATTTCTCTTTTTCAGAGATCTTCAGGTGTTTGAGGAGTTGTTCAGCTTTGCCTGCCCCAAGTTTCTGTCTCCCGTAGTTCCAAACTATGATAATGTTCATCCAAATTATCACAAAGAACCATTCCAGCAGCAGCTGAAGGTGTTTGCAGAGGAGGTGCAGCAGCAGGCGCAGCTCTCCACCATCCGCAGGTACAACAGCCGTGCATTCATGTTGAGGGCTGTTCTGTCTCTTTTGATGAAGAACAAGAATTATATGATGTGTAATGAGCTCTCTGTCACTTTTAGCAATCATTCTCTTATTTCTAGGGCTGACCATGGAATTATTGGATGTTCATGATATATTTATAAATAAACTTTGTGAATATTGTGGTACTTTAATTTTTCCTTTTATTTGACCTTTTGGATTCCTGTTTTGCTATATTAAAATTATCAATCTTTCTTTAGTGAACAAGGTTTAAACTGTAAAAATCTATTTCATTTAAAAAAAGATTTAATCTGCCTATTAACAGCTATTTTGAATAAAATTGTCCAGCTCTACTTGCGGCTGAATGTTATATTCCCACAGCATGTGTAGAAGCATTGGCTATGAGGAAATGCTCTGAAATGTCCTCTGCTGCCTCCGTGTGTCTCTCTCAGTTTCCTGAAGCTCTACACCACTATGCCTGTGGCCAAACTGGCTGGATTCCTGGACATGTCCGAGCAGGAGTTTCGCATCCAGCTGCTGGTCTTCAAACACAAGATGAAGAACCTGGTGTGGACCAGTGGCATCTCTGCTCTGGACGGAGAGTTTCAGTCTGCCTCTGAGGTCGACTTCTACATCGACAAGGTGTGTGTGTCTTTAAACTGCCAAATTGAACACTTTCATTTCTGAGATTAAATATAGGGCTACCATATTCATGCCAGTTTACTTCTTATTTTGAAAATAATATTTAGTAGGCTGGAGGTATTTTACTGACAAGTCACTCTAAAAGTGAATTTACGTGGTCTTCCATCAGGATATGATCCATATTGCAGACACCAAGGTTGCCCGTCGCTATGGAGATTTCTTTATCCGACAGATCCACAAGTTTGAGGAGGTACATGCTCATGAATAATTTTTAAACATTCATATAGATTTTCTTGTTTTTGAATGAAATAACTACATTGTCACATTTTGATCGTATCTCTTTTATCTTCTGTAGCTTAACCGAACACTGAAGAAAATGCCTCTGACCGGCGCCACCTCGGGTTCGACCAACGCCACAGCACGTGCCACATAATGCAGATCCCACCAGAAGAACTAATCAAACCCTAATTTGATCTGACTGTGATATTCACCAATCACAGGCTAACCCAGACTTCTCAACCAATCAGGAACCACCTCTGATACTCTTTTACCAATCGGAGGCCATTTCTGAACTATAATGTAAGCCCTTTCAGTTCATTTCAGTGACTTGTTCTGGACACAAGTGAAATTGATGGAAGTTTGATGTGGCTGAACTGTAGTTTACATCTTAAATATAGTGGGCTGAAACAAAGTTCTTTAATTGTTCATAAACTGTTCTGTGTAAATTACCACTTTAAATTTAGTGACAATTTACATAAGGTTCATGTTTCATAAATGAGGCTCTAAGTATCTGTTTACACTTACATTTTACAAACATGAAGGCCTGCTATGTACCCCTAGGTGGCAGAAGAATCTTTGTATTCACTTGCATAATCTAGCATGAGGATTAAAAACAATACCAGCTATGATGTTTTGTTTCATTTATTTTGGACAACTTTGGGCTCACAACATATTCCAGCAAAAAATACCTTCTACTTTGACGGCAGCATTTATTATGGGTGTCAGGATTGTGTAATCATTTTAACTTTTCCAGTTTGATTTTAATACACTATTCAATAAATAACGACTTTTGAGAAATTCCATTTTCTGTGTCAGTGCAGTGTGTACGTGTATCATGGGCCACATAACTCTTTAATATCCTGCTGCTGGGCTTCAATACATAGAGGAATGCCGTCCTTATGATGACTGTTGCTTTGGTCAATATTTTATCATCTTCAGAACCTTAAGGCAAAACTGTTGCATATGTTCTTTATTCAAACAGGATCCACAAAGATTTTCCATCTACAGCCTCAACGCTGGTGACCAGACAATAATGAGAGGGGGAAAAAAACTTACAAAAAAGGGAATATAAAAATAATAATGCCTTAAAACACCATTCAAATAATCTGGTATAAAATGTTGAAAAATAAAAACAATTAAAGACAACAATTTATACTCAACTCTGGTAGGTCAGCATTTTTCTTTTCCAAAAATATCTTTTGTAATCTTTATTTTTCTATATCAAAAAAGTAAAGGAATATAAAGACATGGTATTTCCCCTTCTTAGGTGGCAGTGTTCTGTCAATGAACCATAATAGCTTGACTTTTATATTTTAACATTTTGACTTTTCCCTTTTTTTTTTAAGTTATGGCATCGCATGAACCTTTCAAGCACTAGATAGTTTCACTGCTGTTTTTATTAAAACACGACACGCACAAGTCCCTCAGTTTGAGCAAAAATGAAATGGTTTGTAGTTGACCAGACAAACCTCTGGCCTCAGTAAGTTCAGTGGAAACAGTGTTTGGTCTGCTGACTGGCTTTCCTCATTGGTCCATGGAACAGAGTTTTGTCCATTTTCTTGAATGCAGTCTTCCACTTTTTAGGTCACAAATTTTTATTTTTTTTTTAAAGTCATTTTTGTAATGTCTTAAAAGTCACTATAAAGACAACGACACAGAGCAGCTTGCAATACAGTCTATGTTCTTGTTTCTTTATATCAAATGGGCTTTTCACACTTGTATGTTAACCCATGGTTTATAAATAAAGCACAATTTTACATTAATAATTTACTCTGGGTTAAAATTAAAATTTTAAAGCATGCAACCTGCTTTTACAGACGTGGTAATGTGGCCATCTTGATTTAAAGGTGTAGCGTCTCATTTTTCATTAAACAGTAGTATTGTAGTACCACTCAAATTATTTGGATACGACATTACATTATTTAGCTCTATCAATTATTCACAATTCACACAGTAATACCAGTAAATTGCCATAAAATTACTGGACAGCTTTACCGGTTAATACGAAAATGGACTGTTTACACAAGCAACGATGTCCCATCTTTTATTGTTAAAGCACCAATAACACATCAGTTTCAAATTACCGATTAATTTCAATGGCTCAAATAACTGATTAATTTTAATGGCTCTGGATTGGCCCAGAGTTTAATGTCACCATGTTCTGAACTCTTACGTGCTCATTCTGGTAATCTTCATTCTGCTTTCACACAGAGCAGATTACCAGTAATTTACTGGTAATGTTACAACTTCTCGTACCGGTAAATTGCTGGAACGAATTTGCTGGTATTTTTGAAAAGATCCTGTTCACAAATTATGTCTAACGGTAATTAACCGGTAATTTACCAGTAAAGTCTGTATGTGTGAACGAGGCTTTACGGCATTACGGAACTATCTGGAAAATACTGTGACATCACCAGTGTTTTGACTGGTACCGCAATAATACTATAGCAGTAGACAACTAAAAGTAAGCCATTTGTAGGTTGGATTGGGCGAAAAGACGCGGCAACATGAGCTCAACCAATGGCGTGCGTTTAGGGCGGGGATATCCATTTTTCGATCAATGGAAGAGAAGGGAGCTGTTTGGGACCCCTGAATGAAAAATTAGAAACTTTGCAATTGTGCTTTGTGAATTTAAACACTATAGAAAAACAATATACATACAAGAATAATAAAATAATACTGTTTCTTAATCTCTCCAGTTAACACGTTTACCATCGTTGTTCAACATTTTTAAACACTGACTATTCTACTAAACATATCGTAAAAAGATACTTCCTGCAGCCATACAAAGTGCATGAATATTTGAAAGAATTAATTTATGACTGGTTGTCTATTGTTAAACTCATCAACGTATACTAGCACTGCACTGTTTCACACTAAATACCCATGGCACTGCAATAAACAGTGCTAAATCTGTTCTAGCTTCAGAACCCAGACTTAAACCCTTTTTCAATTTCCAAGTGTGAAATAATGTTTAACCCAGGGTTAATCGCGGTGTGAAAAGCCCCAGAGATATACTCTCATTAGCAGTTCAAAGAGTTCATTATACACATATATCACCTTGTTATTCCCTGGTGTCCCACTGAAATATGAAAAAGTAACTAAATAAAAACTATTGTCCGTATTCGGCCTTCCACTGGTCTGAGAGTGCATTCATTGCCCGTGTGTAGTTTGAGTGTGTGCGGTTAAAGACTCAGTACTCTTGAAGTAGCCCTGACAAGATGAGCCGCCCTTGATTTGGGTGTTACAGGTCCAAATACACATCTACACACCCTCCTCACACCTGGCCCTTACAAACCTGAACTCTTCTGCACATCGCAGGAAAGAGTTTCCATTGAAAGCAAAGAACCAGGAGTGGCATGCACATTGTAGTTTTCTCAGACCAGTGAGGCCTCGGCTAGTCATAATTCTGTGATCTCTAATGGACTCTCAGACAGAGTGTCGCTGCCCTTGTTTCTGTGCAAAGGTGTGGATTTTGCAGATTCTGTTCGGGCGTTGCGTTCGGCATACAGTCCGCCGTCTGCGTGCAAGGCTTCAAGGGAGCGTGCCAAAGCCCGCTGGTCATCTTCTGGCAGGCTGTTGAGGTCAGAGGTCAACAGCGTGCCTGTGCTGCCATGAACCGCATGCACCCCGTCAGGACCCCTGAGCTCAATTGGGAGTTTGTGCTTAAAGCGAAGGGTTCCTCGACCTCCGACACCAACACGCTCATCGTCATCCTCATCCAGGTCACTTTGGATCAGCTGAGAGAGGAGAACATGGATGAATGAAAATGATGCATGATTGATGAGTGATGAATGCATGGATGGATGGATGGATGGATGGTTGGATGGATAGATGGTTGGTTGAATGGATGAATGGTTGAATGAATTTATGGATTGGTGGATGTATATAAAGGAATATAGGATACAATGATAAATGGATTAACGTAATGATGGAGTCACAAATGCATGTATGGGGGATGTAATTATGGACATGCAAACATAGATTGATGTATGGAATTATGAATTGGTGGATGGATACAGTGATGGATTTATGGTGGGATGGAATTATGGAAAGATACAATAGTAGTTGGATGCATGGATGGATAGATGCATGGACAAGTGGGTAAATGGGTGGAATTAATGGTTTGTTTAGTTGATGGATGAAATTATGGATGGTTGAATACATTTATGGATAGGCAGATAGATGCATTAATGGAGTGGTGAATATATGGATGGTGGGATGGATTTATTAGTCAAATGCATGCATGGAATTATGGATTGGTAGATGAATAGATGGATGCATGATGGGCGAATAAAAGGAATGATGGATACAATGATGAATGGATGGATGTAATGATGGAGTAATGAACAGATGCATGGTGAGATGGAATTATTGATGGATGCAATTGTAGATGGATGAATGGAATTTTGGATTGGTAGATGCATTGATGAATAAATGGATGCATGATGGTTGGATAGAATGAAGGATAGACAATAGATGATTGATATTATGGATTCAACAATAGATATATGGAATTGGTTATTTTAGATTGGTAGATAGATGCATGGATGGATGAAAGACAATGTAAGGAAGAAGGAGAATAAATACACATTAACTACACAAACTTACAATTTGACAGCAGTTTTAGAGGAAACACCAAGAAGTGAGAGCAGCAAACACATCTGTGAAGCAGTGAAGAGCAGTGAGCAGGCTGTGAAACAGCCTGGGAAACATCAGCAGGGTCACATGACTCTGGACAGCAGGAGAACCCAGGGTTTATACTGATAGGACAGGGTGGAAACGTATTCAGCCAGCAGTGAAAAAGAGGGGTGTAGAGGAATAGCAAACACAGCACCCTGTTACATCGCCCACCTCTGTGACTGATGACTGGTCACCGTGGCTGGTTGACTTGGTGACCAGGCGGGCGGCAAACAGCTTTTTGAGTCTCAGGTAGTCATCCAGAACCACATTGAGCAGCGAGCCCTGATTGGATGGCAGTATTGGTCATGTAGTGTATTATGAACTGAATCCTTCAGCATGATTCTGGTATTTCACCTCATTAAGAACACGATCTCACTCCACATTATATTATATTAGGTTCCAAACTGAGTTTAAGTCTTACTTTGGACAAAATATCACCATAAATGTTGATTCTAAACTGAAAACACATTTAAAACATGTCAAAGGATTTGTGTCTAGGAATCAGGCCTTAAAAAGTACTGAATCTCTATGATGATAACATCATCTATTTGTGACCCTTAACCACAAAAGTAAAAATAAGGGTAAATTTTTTGAATTTGAGATTTATACATCATCTTTCCATTGATGTATGGTTTGTTAGGATATGACAATATTTGGCTGAGATACAACTATTTGAAAATCTGGAATCTGAGGGTGCAAAATGGAAAATGCAAAAAAAAAAATCTAAATTCTGAGATACTTGCCTTTAAAGTTGTCCAAATGAAGTCCTTAGCAATGCATATTACTAATCAAAAATTAGGTTTTGATATATTTATGGTAGGACATTTACAAAATATCTTCATGGAACATGATCTAATATCCTAATGATTTTTGGCATAAAAGAAAAATCGATAATTTTGACCCATACAGTGTATTTTTGGCTGTTGCTACAAATATACCTGTGCTACTTATGACTGGTTTTGTGGTCCAGGGTCACATTTGTGCTATCAAAGATTTTGTAGTGAATGTTCTCACCTTGATGGGCCCCTCTCTCATGATTTGTCCTAGTTTGGAAATGTTGTCATACTCCTGAATAGCAGCTCGTAGATATCGGTCATCCTCTGGTTTAGAGGCCTGAGGCTCACGCCCAAATGTACCCTATAGAAGACAAGATATTTATTTAGTACCCTATAAAGTGAAGAGGACACTTAAGTACACCACAAAGGCAAGAGAAGACAAAGAGTAGGTCTGGGTTCTTGTGATGACAATACATGCACCATGGCATGATTCTGACAAGTGTTTTTGTGAGTTTATTACATGTGTGCGAGCCGGGCTGTTCCAGAGGTCAGCAATGTCACTTAAGTCTTCAGGAAGGTCATCCTCATGCTCCGCCTGTGCCGCTAACTCCAGATTCCTGCAGAAAGGATCTAGCCACACTGGATTTGCTCTACAAGCACATACAGAGAAAGAGATGCATTGTGATGCAATCAATTAAACCTTGCAATTCAGTCTATGTTAGATAATAATCAACATTGTATTTTGAACATATCTCAAATAGTAAGAGTATGTTAAGTTTTGTGATTATTTTAGCAGTCTGGAGCTCTGTTAACATATATTCAAAAAGGCTCATATCAACAACACCGTTGCATCGCTCACTCACCCTTCAAACGTGTACTTGTTTGTGTTGGGCATATCCAGAATATCCATCAACCCCTGATTTCCTGTAGATAGAGAGAGAAAAATAAACATGATTTTACCTTGACAACAAACAAAAAGCCATGTTTGTTAAACTTCAACTGGTGTGAGGATTAGTCTCTGCTTCCTCCAAACAGATGGATGGGACATTCCCAGCAACTTACCTGTGGAGCCAGCAACAATTGCCTTCAGCTTCCTTTTGTGCCTGTTAAAAACAAGAAACAAAAAACTCAGAACCTCAGATACCTGGTTAAGCATTGAACAGGAAGTGAGTGAACAAGGGAAGTGACAGAACAGGATTTTATGCATTAATTTTTACTAATCTAATGAAAAAAATCGAATGCTTTTAATGACAGTACTTACACTGTGCGGTAATACCAGTTCATCAGTATAAACAACATAGCAGCAAGGAAGAGTAAAACTGCCAAGATGATAATGGCCATCTGAAAGAGATGAATAGGCATTCATGCTGTATATAATGTTTTATTAATTCAGCAAAAGCATTGTATACAAACACACACACACACACCTGTAAGGTGGTGAGGTCGTCAGGTGCACGAGCAGTCACAGCAGGCTGAACATCCAGAATGTTGTAGTTTCTAAACAGATTCCTCAACTGCTCCTTGTTCTCATCAATCATCTGAATCACCCTGAAAACCAATTCAGCGAATCAATCAATCATCCTCAAAGGATCAAAGCAACTGCGGAGGAGACTACAGCATTAATCAAATGCAATAATCAATATAAAAAATAAAGCAAGCTGTATAGTTCAGGAAATGCCCATTTGATAGGTATTGGTCATGTTTGGTATATAAGTCTTACCTCTCCACATCTAGAATACGGTTGGTCTGTTTGTTGACCACATGAATCAGAACATCGGTTTGAGCGAAATTCACTCTTCCCTTTTTATCCACGTGAAACTATGGGAAAGAAATATATGATTCACTCTTTGCATGGTCATGACAGGAGAGATATTGGATATTACTGTACAGACATGGACTGTAATCTAATTTCTAATGACAGTAATATTGGCAGCACAAACCCACGTGTACCTGTACGTCATCAGTGTTGACTATGGCACCTGTGATGTTTGAGAGCAGGTTTATAAACTCTTCTTGAAACAGTCGGACACGCTCTGGTATCTCATTAATGACGATTTTCACCCGTTGGTCGTCTCTGAGAATGTAAATGCCCACCAGAGTCACGTCACTGTGTCCTGCCAGATCTCTCGCCAGAACCTCCACCACAAAATAACCCGGATCATAAGCCATAAACAGGTCAAACGTCCGGATGATTCCATCAGTCTCACCTGGAAAAAAAAGAAGAGTCGCTAAACAACATAACACCAATAAATGGCATCTAAATTAACTGACATTTCAACCGAGAGTTAAACAGAGTGTAAAGCACACACACCAATGATGAAGACATTGCCCATGTCTTCAGAGTCATTGGAATGCAGTTTGATGTAGCGGATGGAAAGAATGTGATAAAGAACAAGACTGTTGTTGCCAATGTCATTATCAATCGCTTGAACCCGGATCAGATCTGAGCCCACTTTAGCATCTGCAGCCACACCTGACAGAGAAAGAGAGACAGGTAAGCTTAAGTTTACTTATCTAAACAGAGACATACCATAGAGCTTGTCACAGGGGTTGAAATAAAATAAAATGTAAAAACAATTACAATATTTACATAATATATCAATAACATAAATTTTTTTCTTTTTATTATATGAAGGTCACATTAAAATAATTTTTTTACCATATTTTTATAGCTTATTTATGCAGGTTTTTCAGAGAACTAGATCATAGAAGTTTATTAGAAGAAATTTCTTATTAGTTTAAGGGTGTGCACACTTATGCAACCACATTATTTTAGTTTTCCTAAAAGATTTCAGCTTGTTTTTTAACTGAGTTGTGCCGGTTATAGTTTACATTAAAGGTGGAAAAAGTTCAGAAATTATTTATCTTGGTCTCATTTTTTTACATCACAGAAACCTGCCATTTTAACAGGGGTGTATAGACTTTTTATATCCACTGTAAGTAAAATACTTAAGTACTGTTAAAATCAAATGCCTTTTACTAAAGTTGTTTTGGAATTGGTGACTTGTAACTTGTAGTGGAGTAATTTTCACGGTATCTCTACTTTTACTCAAGTATGGTTTTCAGGTACTCCTTACATCTCTGTAAAATAGAAACTTTGAAAATGGTTTCAAAATACAACAAATATGTCACCTGCGGTGTACTCCATCTTTGTGAATCTTGGAGACTGGTCGTTGATGTCCTCAAGGAAGATTCTTACTTCCTGTAATGTAGGGTCACGGCTTGGGTCAAGCACTTGGGCCCGCTGTGACCTTTGACTTCTCGGAAGAGACCAGCTTCGGTTACTGGAAGCTTTAACGATGATGGAATACACTGGGATTTCTTCCCGATCCAGATCTTTTCTGACCCGTACAACTCCGGCCACACTCATACCAAAGTTTCCCTCAGTATCGCCTCCTAGAAAACAGCATCAGAAATGCAGTTAACAAAATGTTTACTCTGGCCATGTATGAAATACTACCAATGTCCTGCTAAGTCTAAAAGGAAAATTCTAAGTTTCTCAGAAATCTGAATTTCACCATCTCGTTGCTGACAAAATTGCGCAAACTGAATTGTACATTTGTAACTGCAGGCGGAAATGTTCTATGAAGAAAGTCCCGACCTACAGTAGTTGATCAAAGATGCTTGGTTCACTAACCTTCATATACTGTATATTCTTTCATGAATATATTCAGCAAAGAGAGATTCAGTAATTCAGTAAAATCCAAGTACAGTTCACATTAAATTCTGAGCCTCGAACAGCTGAGCAGAGCCAAACACTGGATCAGCATGGTATAATGATGTAAATGTATCTATAGGGGTTATTTTTATTATTTAATGTTGTTTCCGCACCTGCAATGAAATAGTAGACGATAGCATTAGAGCCCTCGTCTGCATCCACTGCTCCAGTCACATTCCCCACAACGGTCCCGGGAGACGAGTGCTCAGGCACTGACAGAGGCTGATACGGCAAGCTTCCTCTCTGAAATACACGCAACACACAGAATTCAAGACTTAAGCAATAAATGATGGGAAAAATTTTCAACCATCACGTTTCATGATGTAAAAGTCCTTTTAAAGCCTACTGCATTATATTTCATATGCAAATTTCTAAAGCCTTTAAAATAACAACATGATCAAAACTTAGCTGAAAAACCTGTTTACTACATGCCTTCTGTCATTTGATTAATTGTTTTCACTTTTTTTTTTAAAGCAAAGTTTTTGGTAAATTTCTGAAAACATCCACATACGTGTCTTTCTGCTGCAAAATCTTGCGCTAGAATAACTTTTATATTGATAGTAATATTCAAGACAAAGATTTACTAGACTGAAGCAACGTAGGGTTACTTGATTATCCGTTTATCATTTTTAGAAAAAATCATATTAAAATGTGAGCATTAAATACAATACATCAGGCTTTTGAGGAATGTTATTAACATCTGTCATCACTGCAGCATACTACATTATATGTTTTGTTCCATAATCAAAGTTTTCATAAAACTAAGCATTTAAATATCTTACTAAGACATTATGGGGAGGTACAGAGTGCAACTGATATTTATATGCATTTTACGTAAGTAGATTATTATACTGATATAAAAATCGTATTGATTTACATTACAACCAATCAGAATGTCATATTATCCAAATAAATATCAGCAACAGCATCAAATTTCATATTTTTTACTCTGTTTTGCCCTCTTTATATAATTGAGGTGTTTTCTTTTCCTCCTCGAGTATGAGCTTCATATTATATTATGAGGCATAAAAGCCTGACGTATCAAATGTGATAAACACAAATGCAAACAAATATTCTGTCTAAAGGTTCATTTAAATATTTCATTAAATAAAATAGGTTTTTAGGACTATTATTGCATAGTCAGGTTTTACAGGGTTAATATTAAACTGGCCAACTGGCCTATAGAGTGTACTTTAAAAACAGTGATATATCTGATAATCAAAAACAAATGATCAAAACATTACCGGAGGTTTAAGAAAAACAGGTTCATTGTCGTCGATATCAGATAAAGCCACCTGCAGCGGCTGCATGGTCTCATATGGGACGGGCTGCCCGAGGTCATACGCCACCACAACCAGCTGCACACCAATACAGAGATTTCAATTGTTATTGCCTCATTTTTGAAGGTTTTCTGCTGTTTTCGATTGTCTTTTATTTAGAGTTGTATCTGGTTAGAAAGAAAGACTCACACTGTACAGGGCTTGTTTCTCTCTGTCCAGTTTAACCGCGGTGGTGATCACTCCGTTCACTGCATCAATATGGAAGTTCTCCCAGTCCCTATTTCCTGCTCCAGTCTGCAGGAAGCTGTACCGGACTTCTCCGTTCACCCCCTCATCCTCGTCTGTGGCAAACACTTCATACACTACCAGCCCAGGAGGCTGTTCCTGCAACAACACACACACATAAAACATGACTGAATGCTCACTCATACATGATGTCTGACCCTGAACAAAAACAGGTCATCCAATCTCGCACAGCCCAGATCTGGGGCATCAAATTTGACAGATCTCCATGTGACAGATTTGAGTCAAACTATTGAGCAGTACTGAAAAAAGTATTGAACATTCGTCCATGCGAGAGATTTCAGTCAGAATTACAAGCAGGGAATCTCTTCATTTATATATATATTTTTTTGTGCCATTTAGTGCTTCTGACTCTAATCAAAGGCATTGCAAAGATTTTAAAGACTTGTCCTTACTGCAAGAGGAACTTACAAAGTCCTCAAAATACCATCTGCTATGACACTGTGGTTAACATCTCTCTGAGTCACTGGGGTGGGTTGCATCACTTGGGCTCCGGAATAAAGGGCTTTACAATGATCACAAAGATCTGCAACATGATATTTTCGCTTTGACTGTCAGACGTATACAGGAGGCTTGACCACATAAGCAAACACGAGATCTCTACTGCATGTTTCAGCATGCAACTAGACAGCTACATGTAATGGATATTCCTATGAAGTTCCTGTGATGTGAGAAAGACAATGAGGAAGACAGAAGAAGAGTGCTGTGGGATAACTGAGAATACATCAAAGTGCTTGAGTTGTAATTTGTAGGATGAGTGAGAAAGCCTGCATTCACGCAACATCACATTCAAACAAAGAAAATATGATTTAGTAATAAAAATGAACGATTGGTTTTTCACTGTTCCACACCTCAAGTATGTGCATGATAGTGCCATTGGCAGGCCGCACAAAGACTGGCCTGTTATCATTGACATCTATGACGGTGATCTGAAGACTGGCGGTTCCCCAGAGAGGTGTTCTGCCATGATCAGTCGCTACCACAGTCAGATTAAACCTCTCAAAACTCTGCAGTAACCGCAGGGAGCGAATCAGCCCAGTGTCAGGATCCAGAGAGAACGCATCTGTGATAGAGAGAGGAAGAGACATCAGAAACATCATCAAACTATGTAGCCATACTCGAGTGCGTTTATCAAACTGTACATGGAAAGTAAATTGAGAACGTCTTGAATTTCCAATTAATTTCCCGATTTTGAATCAAGGTAGCAAACACAATGGTGAATAGTAAGTTAAGATAAAATTATGTAAGTTAAAATTTAAGTTAAAATTGTGTGTGTGTGTGTGTGTGTATAATTTACTATAAAAAAGTAATAGAAATCCAATTCAATTAAAATTACAAGAGCCAATTCTTTAATCCTAAATTTGCAACCAATTTATCTATTTTTTCTGTATATCTGTGTGTGTGTGTGTGTGTGTGTGTGTGTGTGTGTATATGTGATTTACCCGCTCCAGGGCCCTGTAGACTATAGGTAAGTAATGCATTCTCCCCCTCATCGAGGTCAATGGCCTTCATTGTGATCACTGACGTACCAACCGGCTCATTCTCAAACATACTAGTGGTAAAAACTCTCTCTGAGAAACGTGGACGGAAATCATTTACATCCATCACTGTTAACTGCACCTGATAGATACAGAGAGAGAGAGACGGAGCTCAGAGATCTGATACAGAGGTGTTAAGGTGGAGTAACAAAAGCTGTTTTGGTTGTTTCTCAAAGTATTTGATGTTAGCTCATGCAAAACTGTTCACATGAAACTGAAAATTTCTGTGTGAAAAATGCAAACATCTAAAAGAGAGTGTGATATCTGAACACTGGTTGGGAATCCAGCAAACCAACAATTCCAATTAAAACATATAATGATGATACAGATCCTGAAACAGTTACTGGCCATCTGGACTCACCAAAGCTGACCTGTAATTGAATTTTACTCACATTTGGAGTTTTTAGTAAGTCAATATTATGCAAAGTTTGCATTGAAAATTGCATCAGCTGATGGTATTTTAAATTTCTGCTTGTTTTGCTTCTATACTTCCCATTTCCTCATAACAACAGAGTGTGAATAGAGGAAGTGCAAGCTGAACATTTGGCCACTTCACAAACACGTCTTGTGAAACCTCATTTGCACAGCTGATACTCTCTTCATATCCTCCTTAAACAGGAACTGGAAGTGAAGGAGAGTCTGCCTTGACTGCGTCAAAGTCTCTTGCTCAAATCGTTTTATCCATGTTTGGTTTTTCTCTCCTGTGGTTAACGGGACTTTAGAGTTTGCAGAACAGGTTGTTTGAACGTTGATTTCACATTGAGATAAAATGAAAACACATGTTCATCTTTTTGTGCCTGAACGAGCCGGATCTAAGAAATTCTTATTTTATTTATCAGCTAAAAAGGGCAACATACGCTGCCTACAAGTTCCTACTCTTGAGTTTGGAAGTCATAATTATAGAGTAATGTTCATAAAATTATTTCTGAGGTTATAAAATGGGCGAAATTAAAAAAAAAAAAAAATAATTCAGCACATCCACAGATTCTATGTACCTGCACAGAGTTTTCCCTGCGGTTGTTGGGGCTGCCTCCAGGGTTGTCCCTGGCGAAGGCTGTGAGTGTGTAACGGTCCTTGGTCTCTCTGTCCAGGGCAGACAGGATGTAGATGTCACCCTGATATCATAAGACATTAAAAATGAACATAAATGACATTATAAATGGCATTTGTTATTGTCTTTGTTTTGTTTTCACACCAAATAAACTCACCGTAGTGGGTGTGATGCCGAACTTGCCCTCTCCATCCACTAGCCCGTATTCAATGACCGAGAACAGGCCAGAGTCTGCATCTGTCGCACTCACGCTTACAATAATAGTGCCTAGTGTAACATCCTCAAAAATGGACTTCTGTAAACATACACAAAATCTTCTGTTTAAAAGACTCTTTCTTCATGCTCACCAAGGCAGCATTTATTTGATTAAAAACATAGTAAAAACTGTAATTTTGTGAAATATAACAATTTAAAATTGAATACATTTTTAAAATGTTTTCATGTGATGCAAAGCTGAATTTTCAGTGTCACATGATCCTCCAGAAATCATTCAAATATGAATATCTTGTATGAATACAAGAAAAAATTATTATTATTAATGTTGTGCTGCTTATTGGTTTTTGGAAAATACCATTTAATCTGAAAATAAACTGATTTTGAAAACTGTGATATAAATCAAATGTATGTTAGAATGTACTTCTAACTTAATTAAATAATCATTGGTTATACTTTTGTAACTACTATAATTTGTCATTAAGATTTCTCATTAAATAAGCAAAAAGCAAAACAGATGCATTAGCACTAAAGTGTCAGACTTTTTGATGCCACTATATGAGCTTCACAGCTCTAAATATCCTTCATCAGAACGAAAATACTTAATGGATTTAGCAGGAAAGTAAAACATTAAATCTGCACGGTACCCTGACAATCTGTTTGTACTGATTTACCTGATATATTGGTTGTTGAAAAACTGGGTTGTTGTCGTTGACATCAACAATCCGCAGATAGACAGGAAGCTCAGCAAAGCGAGGAGGTGTGCCATGATCCTGAGCACGCACTGTGAAATTCAACCACTGCACTTGTTCATAATCCACCGTCCGATTGGCCACAATTTTACCTGTGGATAGTAATTTAGAAAAAAAAGCCCATGTAGATTAGAGATGGAATTAAATCAGCAAAACCCATTTTCAAGCTTCAGTCATTTAGGGTTTAGGATTAGACCACTGATGGAAATACGGATGTTTTTATGTTTGTAACCTGTAGATGGGTCTTCGAGTCTAATGTAGTCTCCACGGGGCAGGTGTAGGAGCTGATAGATGATCTGACCGTTGGGTCCTTTATCAGGATCCACAGCTGTCACTGACAGCAGCGTGGTACCAGGCACGGCACCCTCCAGAATCCTCTCTGAGAAATTTGCTACCCCGAAAGGACGAAAACGAGGAGTGTTGTCATTTACATCCAGCACGTTGATGGTCAATTTGGCTGTGGAGAGAAATAATTTAAAACAATTAGATTTTCCGGAAAGTGGAAAAGAAACTACATTTTCCCCCCAGGCTGATTTAGTGCCGGTCAAGATTGGAAATTATAGGAAGGAAAACCTGACAAACTGGAAGTTGTTTACAGCATGGTTTCTGGCAAACCTGCTTAACTTTGCTAATCAAGCCGGTTAATAAGCCTGGCTACTAGTGACTAGCACCCAGAGCGCATACAGGGTTTTTTCAATAGTTGCAATAGAAGATAGAGAATGCAATGTGATCAATCTTAAAGGAATAGTTGTAGAAGTAAATGAGTTTGTTTCTTTGAACAGATTTGGATAAATTTTGGATTACACCATTTCCTCACTAATGACATTTCCAAGAGCTGCTAAAAACATCACAATAATCCACAAGTAATGTTAATAATCCACAAGAATATTTGCAATAAACCAGTTTTTCGCTTCACAAGACATTAATGGATGGACTGGAATTACTGGTGTGGATTACTTGTGAGGTTTATATCAGCTGTTTGGACTCTCATTCTGACGGCACCCATTCACTGCAGAGGATCCATTGCTGAGCAAATGTGTTATAAATGTAAATTTCTCCAAATCTGCTCCAATGAGGAAATAAACTCATTTATATCTTGGATGACCTGAGGGTGAGTAAATGAAATAGATGAACAAATGAACACAAGTAAGTAGACAGATAGATCTTTCTTACCGTTGGGTACACTGACGGACATGTCAATAACATCACTGGCGTTGTCATGCACTGAAACGATGATCTCAAAAGTGGCAACCAGCTCTCGGTTCAGGGGATTGCGTACAAACACAGCACCTGAGAATAAAGATGGGCACAAAAATCAACACAACAGAGCACATCATGGTTCCCCAGAAGTAAAAATCACATTCATTTTCATTCAATACATTTAAAAAAAATGTATAGTGTTTAGTTGCTGTATTCCAAATGCCCTTCAGAAGTTTGGGATCAGTAAAGTTTTTGATATTTTTAAATGAAGTTTCTTATGCTCATCAAGGTTGCATTTATTTGATCAAAAATACAGAAAAAACTGTAATATTGTGAAATATTATTATGATTTAAAATAGCTCTTCTGTATGTGAATATATTGTAAAATGTAATTTATTCCTGTGATGGTAAAGCTGTATTTTCAGCATCATTACTCCAGTCTTCAGTGTCACATGATCCTTCAGAAATCATTCTAATATATTGATTTATTGGAAAACAGTTGTGCTGCTTAATATTTTTGGTAACCTGTGATACTGTATTCAGCATGTTTGATGAATACAAAGTTTAAAAGATCAGCATTTATTCTTTGGAATGTGTTTGAAATGTATTCTTTGTGGATGTGTTAAATTTATAAAAAGCAAATTGTTAAAATCTTTTATAGTTAGAAATGATTTCTGTTTTGAATAAATGCTGTTCTTTTTAACCTTTTATTTATCAAAGAATCCTGAAAAAAGGAATCACGGGTTCCAAAAAAAATATTAAGCTGCAGAACTGTTTCCAGCATTGATAATAAATCAGTATATTAGAATGATTTCTGAATGATCATGTGACACTGAAGACTGGAGAAATGGCTGATCAAAATTCATTTTAACAGCACAGGAAGAAATTATATCTTAAAGTATATTAAAATAAAACAAATTGTAATAATATTTCTCAATATTACTGTTTTTTCCTGTATTTTTGATCAAATACATTTAGCCTTAGTGAGCATAAGAAACTTCTTTAAAAAACATTAAAAATCTTACTGATCCCAAACTTCTGAACGGTAGTGTACATGTGACGAGTGCAACTTCTGCAGCAAAAATGTCGTAAGACATAATCACCTGTGTAAAAGTCAATTCCAAAAGACTGCTGCAGCCCTTCCACTGGATTATTCCCATCATCCTTTGCTTCCACAGAGATGATGTAATACTCCAGTCGGGGTCGAAGATCAGGGTCCTCAGCGGTGAGCGTAGCTACGACCTCTCCCGGTGGTGTTGACTCATTAACACTGATGGTCTGCACAGGCCTTATGAAACGAGGACGGGAGTCGTTGACATCATCTAGAACGACAGTTAACGTCGCCGTTCCCGAGAGAGGGGGTGTGCCTCGGTCAGTTGCTATGACAACTAGACGGTATGAGCTACGCTCCTCTCGGTCCAGCGTAGCATTGCCGACCACAACGGCACCAGAGAGAGCGTCAACGATGAAACGGTCCTGAGCGCCGCTGTCCAAGCGATACTGGAGCCAACCATTAGAGCCCGCATCAGCATCACTCGCCGAGAGCTGCGTTACTACCACACCTGAAAATACACACAATATTACATAAAACACACACTCTCTATATACTGTACATTTAAAATTTAAAATGAAACCAATGATTTTGTTTTGTATTTCTAAGTATTTCTCATTTCTGTTTTCATGTAATATTTGCATTTATATTTCACTTTTATTTTATTTTATTACAGCTTTATTTAAATTTAGAAACATATATACATTAAAAAGTAATACATTTGTAAACAAACAATCTTATAAAAATAATTAAAAAATACTAACTAACAAATAACATTATTATCAATATGTATTATAGTTATTATTATTATTATAAATGATTTTTTATTATTCATTAATAAATATTAATTTATAAATACAACACACTCACAATTACACTGCAATGGGGCTCAACGAACTAGATTTTTTACCAGTTCATCCACCTCTATTCATTGATACTCTATTCTGTCTCACCTGTGGGGCTGTTTTCTGGTAGGTGTACAGTGAAACTGGATGGATTGAAGACAGGTGGGTTGTCGTTTATGTCGAGGATGGTGATAGTGAGTGGAACGGTGCTGTTTAAACCTCCCACATCCTCCCCAAGCAGAAACAGCTCCACCCGTGGCACAGAGAAAGCCTCCCGGTCCAGCACAGCACCCCCACGCACTGATACCACCCCTAGAGAAGCAGAAAGAGGGGGTGGGAAAGAGAGCGTGTCATGAGCGGGAGTAGTGCTTGATTACAAGAAACTGTGGGTGTATGAACGGTGGGAGGACTGTTATCTTGTATAACTGATGGCACAGATATAAAAGTGTCTGCATGTTTAAAGGAATTAAATTTAAGACCATTTCATCATTGGACAAAAAGACCAATTTATAACCAACTTTAAAAAAAGATTGTATTAAAGGTTAAATTAATTTGATGTTAAAATACTTTCTTAATTTAATATACAAAGACAACTTGTGCAAACTCTATTATTGAGCATCCCAACCAACAGTAACACTGACTTTAGTGGCTTGAGTTTATCAGTTTTTCAACCAATGGCAGACAAGGAATGTTTGGGAAATCTGTTATAATTTTTCTATAATTTTAAATGTTTTGGTAACACTAAACTAAAATAAAAATGGACTGTACTAACAGATAAAAAAAAAAAAAACTAACAGAAAATACTACAAGGTGAACAGACAAACTGAATATTAGCCTATTGAAGACATCAACACAACTTTTTAAAAACATTTTGAGGCCTTCAATTTTGGAAAACAAACAGACATAACCCACAGCATCTGTGTTGAACTACAGACCTGTGCGTGAGTCTATGGAGAAGAGGTCCACTCTGCTTCCCAGAAGACGATACCTCACCACTGCATTTTCCCCAATATCTTTGTCCTCTGCTAGAACTGGGCCGTTCAGAATCAACACAGTGGTGCCTGATGGACAGACAGACAGACAGAGAGAGAGAGGTTCAGAAATTTGGCTTCAGAGGTTCAGCTTTGATCTCATGTTAAATGAGCCATAACCATCACTGTTCATCCCGTATTTATTTACCCTCAGAATATGTTATATTAGTCAATTTCGGCTGCCCAAGAGAGTCATAATCTAGTTTTTCATGCTTACTTTCATGATTATTGAATAATGTCAGACTTGTGATGCCACCTGAAATCCCAAATCACACCGTTTACCACCATTTAAGCCAGAGGAGCCATTTAAGCCTTGATACTGTTGCCTTTATCTTGCTCAGTTGGGGTTTAAAAGACAACTAATATTAAGAAAATGTTACTGATTTGACTGCACTCAGATGAGAACAAAACATGAATAATACTATGTTATTATTTTACTGAAATGAATCAACACTGAACTGAATAATCATTGTCTTCTGTAGACCTGCTTATTGCTGAATTGAATTTGTTTTATAATTGATGCACTTTGCAGCTGTTACTGAACTGAATTGAACCAACATTAAATTGAATAATGACAATTTGTACTGTATAAAGTGCTATAAAAACGATGATCAAGTGTTAACATCAAATTCAGAAACATGAAGATTTTAGAAGAAGCAACTTTTTCAAATTTGTTTAATAAATGGTATTTTTGTTCTGAAAGTTACACAGCGTTTTAATAGTGCAACAAACTTGTGTTTGAAAAGATTTGTCATGACGAAGGCAATCAATGCAGCCTTCTTTTAAATCTGACAACCTTCTAAAAAAGGTAAAAAGCTTTTCTTCTCTGCCCTTTCTTTGAAGAGAGGACATCTACACAATCTTCATTTCTGAGAATCAGGAAGTGGTTAACAAGAACCTGTGGGTGAGTTTTCACTGATCTCGCCCCTGTAGCTGGATTGAGTGAAGATGGGCCTGTTGTCATTCACATCCAGCACCGTCACCACCAACAAATCTGAGTCCTGAGCAGAGAGAAAGGAGTCTCGTGAGAGTGTTCACCTGATGGTGCTGTGAAACCTGGAAATGCTGTGTTATTTACCCTGCGTGCGATGCGAGGGTTGTCTGGGTTGTCTTTGACGGTGATGGTGAGGCTGTATTCAGCCACTCTCTCTCTGTCCAGCGGCCTGTTCACCTGAACCACACCTGACTGGAGGGAAGAGAACATTGGTCTGTTCACTCGTACATTGTTATTTACGTCTCTTATTAAAAAGGGCAAAAAACTCTTATTCTTTTCTTCCCTATATCCCTCTGTCTCTTACGGTCTCATTAATGTAGAATGATCCATCACTGTTGCCGGCAGTGATGCTGTATGTGAGAAGAGCGTTGTGGCCGCTGTCCGAGTCTTGTGCCCGCACTTGAGTGATGGAGGTGTGAACAGGTGCTCCCTCACTCACGCTGGTGTTATAGGGTAAGTTGAGCAGGATGGGGTCATTATCATTAATGTCCAACACCTGAATGCCCACTACCACCTGACAGAGAAAAACAAAACCACCAAATTAGTTATGGGAAATATTTAAGTGATTCAGTGCATACTAAAAATAGTACCAAATAAAATAATTAATGTAGCTTGAAACAGTCCATTTCCTTTTTTAAAGTGTGTATTCATGCATGATTTATAGATTTTAAGCATTTTCTTTCAATGTTTTCTACTGTGGTGAAGAATGGAAAAGGAATGGAAAAAGGGGATTTAAGGGCCTGGACCACAAAACCAGTCATATTGAGAAATTGAGATTTATACATTATCTGAATGCTGAATAAATAAGCTTTCCATTGATGTATGGTTTGTTAGGATAAGACAATATTTGGCCGAGATAAAACTATTAGAAAATCGGGAATCTGAGGGTGCAAAAACATCAAAATACTGAGAAAATGGCTTTTAAAGTTGTCCAAATCAAGTTCTTAGCAATGCATATTACTAATCAAAAATTAAGTTTTGATATATTTACAGTAGGGAATTTACAAAATATCTTCATGGAACATGATTTTTACTTAATATCCTAATGATTTTTGGCATAAAAGAAAATTCAATAATTTTGACCCATACAATGTATTTTTGGTTATTGCTACAAATATACCCCAGCGACTTAAGACTGGTTTTGTGCTCCAGGGTCACAAATGTACTTGAGTTCTTTCGGATACACATTTAAATTGCACTTATTCTTTGTATTAAAGTTCCAGGTTTGCTGTGTTTATTTGTAGGGTTTCACAATTTGGCCAAAAGATTTTGTGATTATATATCAGTATGAGTAGAAAATATAATATAATAAATATAATTAAAAAATAATTATTATGTATTTAATTAATAATAATTATTATTATTCTAAAATATGAAAAAATAAATATTGCTATGGTAATATTTTACTGTAAAATACAATTTGAGGATAATATATAAATAATATAACAATATTTTTATTTTACAACTGTAAGCCATACATGCTTTATAGATTTGAATAATTTTCTTAAAACATGTTTGATTGAGGCAAAAAAAAAATTTGACAAAAAGAGGCCAAAAAGATTTTGGGGGAAAATCTAACTGTAATCTTTCTGATAAAAAAATAAAAATAAAAATATTTTTTTATTGATTATTTTTATTTTTTAAGCTCCATGTTTGCTGTGTTCATTTGTATTAAAAAGAGAAAAGACATATTGCTATTGCACTGTAAAATAACAGATTGAGCATTTAGGAAAAATAACATCATAATAACTTTATTTTACAACACTAATATTTATGACTTTTAATTTCTTAATTTTCAAATGTTAAACACAACAGAAATGTTAAACACAAATGTTAAGGCACAACAGATGGATTATAAGATCTTCTCATTTCAAGTAAGATTACAAGGAAGATGGTTGGCATATGTTGCATTCCCAAATGCATGTTTTAAGTGATCCAAACTCAGAGCAGATGCAGAAATGAGTCTGTGGAAAGCATTTTACTGTGAACCAAGCTTCTCTGAGAACAAATTATTTTGCAAAAGTAGCTATTGTGCAAAAGAACCCAATGCCACCCCATTTTGAAACACACAGCTCATATATCTAAATAAATTTCAGACTTTTCAGTTTCAATTTTCAGTTCAATTTAGATCAATTGAGCAGCTCTAATGACAAAATATGCTGTTTTTAAATGTATGAACATCAAACTAAAATAATAATAATGATTTTTCGAAATAACACATACAATGTAATTAATTTGGCTTGATGCTTCACTGCAAATGCAAACTGTTCACAACAAAGAGGTTTTGTGGTGTCACAGTGCAATTTTGCATGTCCTAATAACGGCACATTTCCTTTCCACATACTCAAAAGCATGTACTTTCCCATCGTTTTATAATTTTGTGCATAGTATAAGAATAAGAACTGAATGTGTGTGGGAGGGTTTACCGTAGCGCTGAGCGCTGGCGTTCCCAGATCTTTGGCAGTAATGGTGATGTTGTAATAGGCGATAGTTTCTCTGTCCAGCTCTACATCTCTCCTCACTCTTAGCTCTCCCTCAACAGATGAAATTACCATCTCATCTGGGAAAGAGAGAGACAGAAACAAACAGAGGTAGATATAAAGGAACAACACATTTTTAAAGGCAGACAAAAAACACACTAATCCATTTTCTGATTGAATCTGTATCAGCTGTCTATCATACACACACACACACACACTTTTCAGGTCTCCTGCGGTGATGCTGTATTCCACTTTTCCATTGGATCCTGAGTCAGCATCCGTGGCTTTAACGGTCCACACACGTGGGCCCGGCTGACCCTCTGTGATTTCAAATGGGCCCTCGAATGGTCTCGGGAAGATGGGTGCGTTATCGTTCACATCTACCACATTCACAAGGACCTGCGGTATAGGACAGTGTGTGAGTGTGATATAAAGGAATCACGAGGACTGCATACGTGTGTGTAGCAGATATGAACTCACTGTGGTGCTGGAGGTCAGTCTGAACTGAGGTATAGGACACTGATCTGTGGCTGTGACCGTCAGCACATAATGACCATTACTGATCTCATAATCCAGCTCCTTAATGACCACAATCTGACCCTGTGAACACACACAAACACAATTTGAACACGCACAGCAGTGGAGTATGTGAATCATTCTCAGGAAGTCTTTTGTGAACTATCACGTCTCTTTTGAAAGATTTTTTAAATATACTTTTATTCGGCAAGGATGCATTAAATTAATCAAAAGAGACAGGACAGACATTTATAATGTTACAAAAGATTTCTATTTCAAATAAATTCTGTTCATTTAACCTTTCTTTTCATCAATGGATCTTATATCCCAGTTTCCACAACAACAACAAAAAAATATATATATTTATATATTAAGAAGTTTTCAACATTGATAATACTAAGAAATGCAAATTGCCATATTAGAATGATTTCTGAAGGATCACGTAACACTGAAGACTGATGCCGAAAATTCAACATTGCAAAAATTACAGTTTACATATATTCAAATAGGAAAGTGTTATTTGAAATTGCAATAATGTTTCATAATATTACTGTTTTTAATGTATGTTTGATCTAATTAATGCAGCATTGGTAAGCATAAGAGACGTCTTTTAGAAAAATGTAAAAAAAATCTTACTGACTCTACTATTAACTATTACTACTAACTATTTTTGATCACAAAAGTTTCAAATTCAATATTTGTCACTATTTCATTGTTTACACTTATATTGGCCTTTTCAGGCTCATTTATAGGAAAACTATATATAATCAAATGTCTTTACTCAGGTCATTATGCAAAATGGTTATCAATGTAATCTATGCAAACTCTATTTAAATTTCAAAATTACTGGTTGGGTTAAAATAATAATGCAGTTCGTTAAAACTACACATAATGGTTAGGAATAATAAATAATTAACTACTGATATATGCATCAAGGTTATAACACCATATTTAGGATTTGGGGAAACTGTTTCAGAGCAGTCGATAAATACTCACTGACTACTAATCTGAATATTAGGGGAGTATTCAAATAAAAGTTAAAAGGTTACATGTACAAAAAATAAAACATCTACCAAACATGTCTATATAATGACAATAAACACTTCAGTGTCTCTAAACCAATCTTGGTTTCCTGTCTGTCACTCTCGGACCCCCTCACCGTTATGCTATTGATCTGGAACGTCTGGGCCAGGTTGCCCTTGGAGATGGCATAACGGATGGTTCCGTTGAGTTCTTCATCAGGGTCGATGGCAGTAACCGTTGCGATAATGGCTCCTACTGTGTTTGGCCCCTCTCTGAGCTCCGTCACATACTCTTCCTCCGGAAACTCAGGCGCATTGTCGTTTTCATCAATTATACGGACCCAAACGGTGGTGGACGTCTGTGGAAATGGATGAGAAACAATAAAAGGTGAAATACTTGTCATATTTTACAGTAATAACTAGGGAAATCCAACAGGACAGATATAAGTATAAACTAATAAAAACATGCCCCTTAAAAATGTGGGAAGAGTGTCAATGCATTGAAAAAAAACTACAACTTTAAACATACTATTGCATTTAAATCGATCGATCAATCATATGTTACAGAATCTGTAAATGATCTGTGAACATGCTGCATGTCTAGTTAGTAGGGCAATGGCCTTTGGATGAGTATTTGCATGTTTTCTTCTGAACAGACTATACATGTGGAGTAACCTTTATCTCGTGGTATCATGGTGAACTAGTGTAGCAAGTTTGAATGTTATTTGCATCACCTGTGTGTGATGGCAGGAGTTTACTGATGTGTGAATTTTCTCTGGTGTCTGATGCTATCGACAGGTATCAGATCTCATAACTGCTGAAACCAAAATTTGGCCAACTATGACAAAAATTCTAAATATGGTCTCAAGAGGAACATCTTATAAAACTCAAGAGTCACCCAAAGTCTGAATAAAACTGATCTTTGTCTGCTGATAAAAAACCCCTGAGGGGAACAGCCATCCTAAAATATAAAGGCAGTTTTATGTTTTAATTTATATTGTCAGAAAAAATTGATGTGTGATATTAAAAACACAACGTTTCAAATATGAATTAATATCTGCACTAAAGTCAAATTAAATAATTAAACCTTTATCTACAAAATAGAGGAAAAACTGATGTATTAGCATTACTAGCATTAAAATAATTTATGTTGTAATATACATTCATACTCAGAAATATATACAAATTTTTACTGCAGAAAAATATGTGTCCAGAAATGTAAAAAAAATAAATAAATGTGGAATAAATAAATTGTACTACAATTTATACAACAATTATATTACATAATTAACTACATATTACAAAAAAAAAATACATTTCAATTATGTTTTAAAATAATTATTATAATTCCATTTAAATAGATAATTAATTTAGATAATAAAACATTAATAATATTAAAAAACACCAGTTATATTTCTTTTTTATGTCACTATATAAGTGGATGGACATATTATTACAGATACTATTACAGACAAAACAACTTTTTTCTTTAATTATATTAATGTTACAAATAAATGAATAAAAATAAATACAATTAATAATAATAATAATAAAATTATGTTTTAAAATAATTATAATTCAATCCATTTAAATAGACACCATTATTTAAAAAATACACTTCAAAGCCAAAATCACTAAATTCTTTTACATATGTCATTATATAAGTAGATGACCTATTATTAAAGGAAAAAGCAAGCTGAAGTTGTAGTGTAGTGGGAGGAGTGAGAGCTTTGGAGGAGGGCAGTGTTTCTCTGCTTTACTTCTGATCATTCTGAGAAGTAACTTACTCTAAGAGCAGTTCACAATACACGGGAATAAGAGTTCTGTCACCACAGCAGGAGAAACTGTAGAGGACTTTAGACATAAACTGAAGATATTTCAACAGGAGATCAGGACTGATGGATGTATTTTGCGCTCTGTTGCTCTGCTTTCACCTCTTAACTGCGGTTCAAGGTAAATCTACTCTGGACTTTATTTCTGGACCGGTCATGCAGAACGCGCTCGTGCATATTAATAACTAGTCTGTGTACACGTCATACTGACATGTTTGGCTGTCAGTCGCGTTTTGCACCTTTTTTTAATATCGTGGTTCACGTCGCGTCTCAAAACCCCTTCCGAGCGCGTTCTGCGTTGACCCTGATTTTGTCCTCTCAAAGTTTTGGCCTGAAATCAACACTCAACTATACAAAAAGACCTTCATGTGTCATTGTTTGTGATCGATTGTATGTAATATTACTGCTCACTATTCGGCGACACGCTGCTTTCATTAAATTTAGTTAAGCTGCTCCTTTTAACTTTCTACTGTTGTATAAAGCCGTGTAATTTTGGTCAATTGCGTACATATTTGGAGAAATCATACAGACTAGGTGCAGTTTACGCTTTTCCCGTGCATGCAGCTAATACTGTTGATGATGGCTTGATTCATGAATATTAATTCATATCTAATAAGCCTAGCTGATTGGCTTAAACGTTAGTGGGCATTAGACAGCTAGCGAATCCTACGATGTTGAAGACTTGCCTGCCTAATTAATATTCATTAGCTAAGTTCGGTCAACAGCAGTAGGCCTATTCTTAATTTAATTACGCAAAACCAGTGTTTTTAACGTTTTTTTTACCATTATTAAACTCTATAATCACGATGTGTCGTGTTGTCCCGAATTTAACAGATGTTAAAAACAATTAAAATCAGTTGAAAAGAAAAAGACAGACTCCAAATCATACATTTAAACAATGTGTGACGTGGTTCCGTCAAAAATAGTGACTTTTTTTTTTTTTTTTTACAAAAATAGTCAGTGTTGATGAAAAGAATGCACATTTTGTGTCAGGTTCTTTAATCACAGTCTGTTATTAATGCAGCATTTCTATCTTGTTTACACATCAGCTTTAATTGGATTCTTTTCTCAGCCAATCAGAGAAGCCTAGACAAAAAAATATGTATAATATAATATAAAATATATTCCATGTTTCAGCTGATTTTACCCAGCATCAGATTGCAGATGAAGCCATTAATCCATAGACTATGGCTGGTTCATCATTTAGCTAATAGGCCAGTTGATTTTTGCCCATTTTAATGTGGTTGGTCTAAAGTGAGATGTGGATCTTCAGGAAGTGGCAGGATGTGCCAGGCTTGTTTCAAAAGACAAGCTGTTAAAGCGGAGAATAGTAATCAGGTCAGTTCTCCAAACCAGGGGTATCGATTCCATGAGTGAGGACATGTGATCTTTCTCAAAAAGCCTGGTGGTTTCATCCTAACCAGGTCTCAGAAGACAATGTGTTTGAAACAGAGATACAGATCATATATTTATTGGAGAGAGACAGGGAGATGGACAGAAATGATCCCAGATGGAATGATACCATGGATATTGCACCAGGATTACATTCCTGACCCCCGGGGTTTGTAATTCCCCATGAGAGGCTACATCCACAGTCCAAAAATATGAAGAGGAGAAAACAATTAATTGAGAACTAAGAACAAATAACGTAAGGGAGGAAGGATGATGCAACAATGAGCATTAGTGTTGCTTGCTAAAGAAAACATTACTATTGCTTACTGTTTTTAACGCTTGGTAGACTGCAGAGCATTTTAAAAATGCTCATCATTTCAAATACAAATCAGCACAGAAAATCCACAAAGACATAAATGATTTGGCTTCTGGGAACAATACATGAAGTTGAGGGAGGGCAGATACTGATCTGAAGGAGGTTCAGTTGAAACGGGACGGTCCCTCAGATTTGTCTGCTGATAGGAGGGAGGTTCTTAGACCCCTACGGCTTTCATTAACACCTTTTAATGAGGCTCTTACACAAACAGCGATAGTGAGAAATAAGAATAACATGTAGGAGGGGGCTGTGAAGGGGGTTCTTCCTTTAAATTACAGTTGACACAAATAGAAAAATGCACTTTTCGTGACCCCCTGTATTATTGTCTTCCATGAAGCTCAATGTCCGAATTGCTTTTGTCATATACAGTCAAGCTTCAAAAAAGACAAAAAGCAGCAAAACATATCCTAAAAGTAATTCACAACATATCATATGGCTTCAGAGAACCTGAACTTCTTTTATGATACTTTAGGTTTGCTTCTTGAAGCTTAACAGTGTGAGGAACAGTTTGAAATTTACTGATAATCTCCCCTCAAAAAAAAAAAACTCTCAAATGTCATTTAAGTTCATTTTCAAACGAGTGTCTTTAGTTGCATCACAGCAGGTTTGGCATTTATCAGGTGAACGATTTTAGAGAAGTTATGATCAGAGAAGTCAGATCAACTTAAAACTATTGCAAAACATGAAGACTATATTTTATCAGTGTTTTCATTTTTGGTGTCCTTTTGGATCTTGGCAGCATAAATCACCATTAATATTCTTTGTAATGTGGCAAAATATCTTTAAAGGGGTTTCAGTGGTTGTGCAATGCTTCATAGACATTCTTTCTCTAAGATGAAGCACGTTCTGAACACAGTGGCATGTAAATGTGATTATTCTAATATCAGTAATATGCATCTATTCTTCAAATATCAATAACAAAGTGCAGGGTGGATTCTGATGTCCATGTAAATTCTGTGACACAGATGCTTTTGTGTTGACGTCACAGATACACACATTTGCAGACAGATGCCCTCAAGCAGGGAACGTTTCATTATTATTCTCTCTGTCAGATGAGTCTGAGAATGTTCTGGGCTCAATTCAAGTTATGTTATCAGTCAACATTAAATCTGAATCGTGCTTATGTTGTTTTGTACCTTTCTTGAACGGATCAGTGGCTTTTATGCTTTTAAAGTAACAGTTTGGATTGGCTCTGCCTCCAAAACACTTTCTAACATGCCTTTGATCCAATCCCAACACAGTACTCAGCGGCAGCACATTTATGTCCAGAGTGTAGGGTAGTATTTCATCCGGTTACAACAAAGACCCTTGGCAGCTGCCAGAGCAGATTCCCAGCACAAGATCTCACGGGGTGGAAATTGGAGCCCTGGACCAGATAATTACAAACGCTGATTGGGAATATGAGAGCGTATGAGGTTTATAGGGAATAATAGGGCAGGAGGAGTTTGAGCTGTATTGTGTCTGTGAGAGACAGGAACGGACACACCGCCCTGAGTGCACTTTATCACAAAGATGCCGTTTCCTATTGCTCTTCCTGACACACATGCATGTCCATAGTTTTAAGCCACTCTGGGCATCTTAAATAAAGAACTGTTTATACATATTAAGGTCAACTACACATGATTCTTTAAAGTCAATGATGGTAGAGGGTGACACAGACTGACAGGCAGCCATGCATTCAAGCAGTCAATATCTAGGTCAGTCATTCAGAAATATAGGAAATATTTATCCATTCATGAGAAATCTGTGTTTTTCCCATTTCATCTTTCTGGCTGATAAACATTCAGCTCTGGTTCATAGGGTTTATATGTGTGATTAGGGTGTAGGTCTGTTTTGTCTATTACAGGATAAGAAAACAATGCACTCAGTGTGCCACCCTTCTACACACACACAATAAAACTTATGAAAATAAGAATAACAGCAGAGGACTGAAGTCTGACACCTGCTGTTGTTTGTTCTATAATGACGTGGAAATGCTTTTCTTCCACAAAACACATCCGGGTTTCACAAAGCTTTCAAATTTCTTTAATTACGGTTATAATAGTTTAGTATACAATTTTAGTATAAACGTAAGCAGCTCTTAGGTACTGATATGAATGGAGTTAAAAAGCACAGATTTCCAGCAAGCATTTCATAAGACCTCTATTGATTTAAAATAAATAATAAAATAATTGAGATATATATATATATATATATATAGACCAAATACACACTTTCTATGAGGAACTAAGCAGTTAAGCTCAAGAAATCCACAGATATTGCTGTATGTTTCTGCATGTTCTGACATTAAAGAAAAAAAAAATAAAAAAATAAAGGTTGCCTTTAAATTGAATCCAATTTCAAATTTAAATATTTTCTATGTGTTTTCCATTTTTTTGGGAAATCAACTTACAACAGCTTTACAGTTGTCTGTACTAATTAAGCAGGGCATGAAAAAGTACTTTTAAGGTCCAAAACATCATACACATCTAATCTAAAAGTATCACTGTTTTCTCTCTCTGTCTCTCCAGTGAGCGGTGAGCGTCATTCTTTCAGTGTCTCTGTGCCCCATCGGGTCTACGAGTGTCCTGAAGGGGCCAATGTCACTATGACGTGTCTTCGGGCTGGAGCCAAGGCTCATTCGGAGGACAAGTTGTGGAACACCTGGCTCTTCACACCTCGCTCGCAGGACCACTGCCACAAGGGCGCACATCCTCGCGGGTCCGGTCACTCCAACCGCACACTGGGAGTGGAATACAAAGGCACAGGCAACGAATCTTTCTCCATCTTCTTGCAGAACATCAAGCACAGGGACCAGGGCAAATACTGCTGTCTGCTTCTGGAAGTTAACAAGCAAAAGGTGGAGCAGGGTGCCCGTGAATTCATCTACCTGAATGTGGTGCCATGTAAGTGAGCGAGGAGAGAGGTCAGGTGTGACGTTTATGTATCCCCTCTGTTCTTGTGTGATCTTAACGTGTCCCATTTCCACAGCGATGGGGCAAACTGACAATGGCAATTTGAAGTGTTCGGAGTGGTCTCACAGTCCTTCAGATGGTACGTTCAAAACCACACACATAATGCAATGGCTCTAAGAAATATTAAAACATGTAAATCATACTTTAGAAAGTTTGTCAAATTGGCATCTGTAATTGAATGACGCTACAGTTTTTCTGAGAACTAGCTTCCACTTTTGTTCAATGAAAGTTCCCTTCAAGTTCACAAATATAGTTTTGGGAATAAGACAAGTAGAGTGAGCCTCTTTGACAATGGAAGAAAAAAAAATAAAAAAAATTACTTAAAGGGATAGTTCACCCAAAAATAAAAATTCTGTCATTATTTACTCACCCAAACCTTTAAGAGTGTCTTTCTTCTGCTGAACAGAAAAGAAGAGATTTTGAAGAACGTGGGAACCAAAAAGTTGTTGGCCTCCATTGATTTCCATAGTATGGAGAAAAAAAAACTATGAAATACTATGGACGTCAATGAGGACCAGAAAGTGTTTGGTTACCCACATTCTTCAAAACATCATCTTTTGTGTTCAGCAGGAGAAAAGCAGGAAGGTAATGTTGACAAATTTTTCATTTTTGGATGAAATATCCCTTTAATTTACATTGCCAAATGCATTTTCAAGAGTTTTTAGTGAAGTTTTCGCACTTCAACATGACACACAAAATGGAACGACTGTTTAGTAAATTTGACCTTAAATCTATTATTTCTTTCTTTAAAAGCCAACATTTTATTAAATGTTTTGGTTAAAAGATGTGCTTGTGCTAGTTGTCTATATAATATATAGAAATTGGCATCTATTCTAATGCAACAGCAAATCAAGCATTTTTAAGCGTTGCTTTACTTAAGTTTGACTTCTCTATGGATTTCTATTTTCCACCAGTAACGTGTTTTTTATTTTCTTTTTCAGACTCTGTGGCTGAAGGTCTGGCTATCACAGCCTGTGTTGCTTTCATTCTGTGCCTCCCACTCATACTGATGCTGGTTTACAGACAGAGACAAACAGTGGAGCGGCACAGACGTGAGTACACACACACCCAACACGTATACTTAGTCATGCACTGCTCACACACTTACTCTGACCTATATTGTACTATATGTGAGAAGAGCGCTGCACATATCCTGCACTGCAGAGACTGGGAGTACAGTAGCTGCACCAATTGTTTCAAAGAGACTGCATTTCCTTTCTCACCATGAACCATTTCCTGTTTCTGTTTTTATCAGGTGGACATGAGCTGGTGCGTATGGACAGGTGAGTTTCCACAGTGACCAAAATACTTAGACTAAACAAGGGATATTTGGCTGAATCTCACAAAAACATACAAATTGAATTTTGGCTATAAATAAGTATAGAACAAAGCTAATGTTTAAAAAAAATTTTTTTTTTTTGCGAAATCATTTTTATGATAGTAACTATATCTTCCTTCTAAATTACCATTACTGAAATGCATCCAGATTTTTTTTTATAAATATTGATTCTCATGACTGTAATGCAATTTTTGTTCTTGAATAAAGTAAATATTTACTGTAAAAAAAAAACTTGTAAAAAACTCCTTTTTTTATAATTTAATTTGTAAGTCATGCTTTTTTATTGTATACGATAAGGATTTTTTGTATTTTGTTTTACAGAAATTAACTTTTTTTTTTTTGGAGGAAAATGTACTTAAGGTCCTTGAATTACACAATGCAAAAATAGTATTACTCCTAAAATTAAGATAAATATTTTATATATGTTTTATTTTATGCACAATATTATCTATTATTAGCATGATATTGATATTGATGATATTCATTCAATTATAATGTCACTTTCTCTCTAGTGAAGCACAGGGCCATGAGAACCCAGTGTTTTTGGGGGATTCTCCACAGCCTAAACCCCGGACTGTATCCCAAATAATGAGGCAGTCCTCTGAAACAGGACGCCACCTCCTGTCGGATCCCGGAACTCCATTCTCTCCAAACATACAAGGAGAATTGTTCTTCCCAGCACAGGGTATGACTCACACACACACACACACACACACACACCCAACTCCAGCTCGACTGCTAAAGCTTGTCACTGCTATGCAGGCGACAAGAAACATCTGGGGAAGTTGTACACATACGATGTTGGTACATACACAATTTTAAACAAATGCGCATACATCAGACAGATTTTTTCTTCCTCATGGTAGGTGCAGGATGTATCCACAGTTTCAAATAAAAAAAGAACACACGCATGCAAATCTGCACACAACCAAACAAAACCTTGTGAGTAGGCGAACGGTATGAGGTCCAGCTCAGTCTCCACACATACACAAAAGCCTCCTCTACTTTAACCTTTAACTCAGCGGAATCTACAGAATGTCAATTTCCCATTTCACAACACTCATTTCTGCTTCTCTGACGGCAAGCTGGATTCTGAGAAACCGAGAACTTGTGTGTGCATGCGTGCCTACTTTCATGTGTTTCTTCATTATACATGACCTACTGGCACATTCACAGACAGATCTGTATTCCCACACAGATGTGTTAATGACAACGTTAAACAAGCTTGAAAGCCATTTTACATACTTAATGTGACATACTGAAGCGAATCAAGATTATCACTGATAAAATATAGGGTGGGACTTAACCTTTAGCAACTGATTGGATCATAAAAAAATGAGCAGTCAGCTGAAAAGGAAAGTTGTAACCAACCAAGTTATTGTATTTAGATAGATTACGAAAACACACACATTTTAGAATAATATATAAAAAGTAAAGTTTGCATAATAAAAAAAAAAGATACAATTTGAAAAGATTTGTTTTGAATTGCGACATTATGATAATAAAGTACATCGAAATGCATCCAAGATTATTTATTTATTAAACCATTTTCCTTGTTATAAATGTTGATTATGATAAAGATAATTTTTTCATGAAATATTTTGATAATGAGAATTTGGTGTAAAATGTTTTTAATAAGCCCAGGAATATGTATTAGGAGAGTAAATGGGTAAATTCACATTTCATGATGACTTAAAGTCCTTAAAATATCATAGGAAAGATAGTTTTCCTTGCTATTTTTAGAGAAATTGCATAATAAACAACTTTCCTGCAGCTCAAACAGCAAAATATGACACTAGCAATGTCGAAATCATGCATTCAGTTCCTAAAGAATGAAAAAACTTGATTTAATATAGTATAGTATGATTTAATTAGTAGACCTTGAATGCATTATAAGTTGCATCACCACATGCATAAATGGAAATTAGTTATGGATGATCTAAAACTACTATGTAAACATACATACAGTAGTACACTACCATTCATAATGCAAAGCTCGCACACCATCCCATTCATACCATTCACTGACACGCAAAAACTTGGCACATTTCCATATGGTCTGCCCACACAGACTGGCAACAGCACACATTTCATATGTGAAGAGTTTACACAATCAAAACAGAAGGCATTTAATTCACTAAGTCTTAAAGGTGCAGTAGCAAAAACAGACATGTTAATTATATAGATCAGAGAAAGAGTGGGAAAAAAATAACTAAACTAAATTATGGCTTATTTAACATTATAAGCTAATAATTGTACTATTATTTTTCCAGAACCCATCCCTGAGTCTCCCAACTTAATGGACTAAAACGTGTTCACCACAGGAACATCGAGTGCTTCTTCCATCTCCTCCACATCATCATGCCTCTGTTCTTCCTATCTTCTGCAAAGATGATGAGGAGAGACCCACTCCCAAAAAATGAGAACAGAACTCTCTGCTATTACGGCGGGACCCCTTATGTCTGTGTCTATCTGCTGACTGTCCTTAAATGGGTTTCCCAAGAAGGAAAATCGGACTGTTTCACAAGCTAGGGCACTAGGGAGAGCACGATTTCATGAAGAAGATCCAAAGATTTTCTTTTGTGGCACATGAGTTGAAAAATTGATTTCAGCTATGCTGTTTGCACACATTTCTGTTCATCACATGCTTCGTGTGTCAGTCACACTGTGGTACCATTTGCACTTAAAAGACCATTTTACTCCCTTTCTATCTGTAATCTGTCTATCCCCATCCTTACCTCCTTTCCAAATGAAACAATCAGTTCATCCTCTCTCTTCTAGAGGTCAGGGATGTATTAATACCTCATTCTTCACTCCTGTTTTACCCATCTCAATACTGAGTTTCTCAATAGATAATTCCTCCATACTCAGTTATCACTTTATCACTGGTGCCAGTGCTGGTCCCAGATGTGGTGCTTGGCTGGAAAATCTGCAGATCTCAGAACCACTTGAGGTGTGAATGAAGACGCAAATGACTGTATTTGTTTTAAAATGTTAAATAATTAATGATACAGTGTCTTTATGTAACGGGCCCAGATTGAGACCAGCAACGGTACGTTTCGGTGGAAAAGGGATGTTCTCAGTACACTCACCATCAGACCTGCTGAGAAACAATGGGTTATTTAAAACCCTCTTGCGGTGAGTGTGGTGCTTTTATGATATATGTAGCTTAATGATGCATTCTGTCAGAATGTTGTTTGTGGTAAATGTTACATCGGTAACAATCAAACACAATGCCACTCTCTTATGTCTCCTATGTCACTTGTGGCTTTAAGGGGCCTGAGGGCTCATAAAATAAGATTTTATCATATATATGTGTGTGTGTGTGTGTGTGTGTGAGAGAGAGTTTCTATTATTTTCCATCAAAAAAAAAAAAAGCAAAGCTGGTGAATGTTTTCAGGAAGTTTAAAAGTTTTAATCCACTGCCATAAAGAGTGCCAAAACTTTGCTTTGTGTATGAATGGATGATTTATAGGCGAATGATTGCAAACATTGTAAATATGCTGATAAATATGCCATTGAACCAGTTTGTACATTTGAAGTTGCACATGTGCCTGTACAAAGTTAATACTGTATATGTAGCTGTAGCGGCAATGCTGTGACAACTGCTGATGCAATCGAAAACCAATTGCTTATATCTTGTTTTATTAAAATACAAACAAATAAAAAGTTCTGGTGAGAGCTGAGAGTCCTTGTGCCATGTTTATGCAACAAATAATCTCTTAAATCACACAGAAACGTCTGAGACAGCAGATAGTCAACTGATGGGTGACAGGGCCTCTAAACCATTATCAGCAACTTACCAAAATTCAACAAAAAAATAAACACTTTAACTAGGATTATGCTAACCTCTTCTGTTGTTCAAGTTAGTGTATCATCAAGTTATTTGAAAAAGTCAACATATCCCTAAAATTTGGTTTCAATCTCTAGCTTTTTGAGCACTCAGCATCTATTAGATGGTTTCATAAAGTGAATACAGATACTAGAGGCCCAAAAGTCACACTTGATGAAACCCAGACCGCTGTGAGGTTCACAACAGCTCTTCCTGTTTCAGAAATAAGGCAGTTTGTGGTTTCCTGTTTTTGCTGTTTAGTTGTTCAGTCAGGCTTTTTAAAGAGTAAATGTAGTATATTATATTTAGTCAAAAAAGAAAAGATAAAAGGAAAAACTTATGTATTAATGTACGGGTGGGATTTCATTGAATCCATTGGGATCTGACTGGATCCTGAAATGCAGGCTAATATATTACTTTTCTCCACCCATGTGGCCTTGGTGAATAAATTAGAGGTGGAGATTTTTTGATGATAGATTACAAAGAAAAAACAGACTGCCAACACACACACACACACACACACACTTACTGATAAAGGTGGCATTCCATCATCTTCCACAGTCACACTGAGTGTGTAATGCTGCTGTTTTTCTCTGTCAGGAGGTGACGGTCGGGTCACTATCTCTCCCGTCATACGGTCCATTCTGAAGGTCAGGTCCTGGTTCCCACCGGTGATGTAGTACGACAGCATGGCGTTGGGTCCGATGTCACGATCTGTCGCTATTACACGCAGGACCGACGTCCCGCCACCCACATTCTAAAACACACATACATATACCCAGTGTTATTTTTTATAGATAATTTTATGTTATATTTTATATATTAGATTTCCTCCCTTTTTTTTTTAGATTTTTGGACTTTATGGAAAAATCGGAAAGGGATCTCAAACTGGGATTCAAACTCGGGACGCCCATAGGGCAACGGCGCTATATGTTGATGTGTTGCCCACGAGGCCATCATGGTCAACAATTTCTTCCTTATTTGGCTATAACTTATTAGGTTATATTATTTATATATATATATATATATATATATATAAATCTATAATAAAATGTATAATGTATAAATTTAATAGAGTCATTTTGACTTTTAAAATAGTATCTAAATTTTTTATAATTGTAATAATTACATACATACATGCATGCATGCATGTGATTTATTACATACATACAAAATTTTAATTAAATAATTAATTATTATAATATACGATTAGATTTTTGTCTACCTTTTTTTTGCCTATAAACTAAACAGGTTTTATTCTGATTATCTTTCTTTCTCTATTTGTTTCTTCCCCCAGACAATCTACCTCATAAAAGTTGTTTTTAAAATATTCCACAATCTTTTAATGCACTTTTTCACAGATTGGAGAGCTTCTGCCATCTTTACTTCTGAGAAACTCTGCCTCTCTAAGACATCCCTTTTATAGCTAATAATGTTACAGACCTGATGTCAGTTAACTTAATTAGTTGCTAGATGTTCTCCCAGCTGAATCTTTTCAAAATGTCTTGCTTTTTCAGCCCTTTGTTGCCCTCGTGCCAACTTTTTTGAGATCTGTAGCAGGCATCAAATTTGAAATGAGCTCATTTAGTGGATAAGTGTAAAGTTTCTCAGTTTAAACCTTTTTTTATGTTCTCTATGTTCTATTGTGAATAAAATATTGACTCATGTGATTTTCAAGTCTTTTAGTTTTCATTTTATTCAAATGTAAAAAACGTCCCAACTAGGGAGGCACGATATTATCGGAATCGGCTGATAATGGCTTTAAAATGTAAATATCGGCATCTGCCTGATATGAAAAAGTATGCCGATATGTCTTGCCGATAATTGCTCAGGGTGTGCTAGTGATTAGATCATGTCAGCAGTGTGGCTCTTTCTTGAAGCAAAGTTTTGTCTGAATGATGATTAGATTCACTCTTTTGGATTGCTGTGTTTAATCTGTGAAAGCACAGAATGACGCGTTCGGTGTGTGATAGAGTAAACAGTAATAGCACGTGCAGCGGCAGCAGTGACAGCCTCCCCCAGGTCCTACTGCCCGTTCGGTAAGGAGTTTTAATTTGTAGGGGGCGCTGTTGGCCTACTTCTAATTAATTTAAAAGTAAAATAGCCTACACAAGTAACATGTAGACTGTTTCTGATTAAATAAAGCAGTAATTAATGTAATAAAATAATGAGTATGTTTTGATTTAAAGGTCAGAATCTATAGCTTGCATGAAAAAAACACCACAAACATGACACTTGTCAATTAAATAATTTGATATATACGGATTTATTCATTAATGTGTAATATGTTTTATTTTTAAACAAATCATAAGAATTTTTACAACTCTTTTGCTTTAAACCATCTACAAATGTTAAATCTTATAAATAAAATGTTAACACTGCATCTTTCTGGGGGAAATAAAATGCAGTGATATAGTTTATTTATAGTCATGTTCAAAGCTTCAATGTGCTGTCAAAAAACCTTCATTATGGTTTATTTAATTCTAACAGATAAGTTCTTGTTAAAAACTAACCAAAATTAAAAATATTTTGCTGATAATTTCTGCACAGGTGAGACTTGGTGTTGTTTCCAAACAAAAAGGAAATATATCGGTATCGGTCAAAATTATTTGAAAAATATCGGCATATCGGATATCGGCAAAAATCCAATATCGTGCATCCCTATTCCCAACATTTCCGGAACTCGGGTTGTATATCCCTACATCTTATTCTATTCTATTCTATTAACTTTTTTATTTATATATGGTACATGTGTTTATTTTATTCACATATAAGTTTTATTATCTGCATGTTGTTGTCTCTGTGTACTAGAAACATTTGACACTAAAACAACTTCCTTGTATGTGCAAACATACTTGGCAATAAAGCTCTTTCTGACTTCTGATGTATTGCATGCAAACATTTGAATGAGTAACACACAGAATCTGCGATGCTGATATCATTGGTTTGAGGTGCTGTGGTTCTGACCTCACTGACGCTGACGTTGTACCCACGAGGGCTCTGCAGCACAGGAGGGTTATCGTTCACATCCAGGATATTCACCGTGAGCGACACGTCTGTGAACCTTGGAGGGGAACCGTTATCCATCGCCCGCACCTGATCCAAACACATTAACACACACAGGAATCCAAGTGGACATCAGTAAACCAACAGCCTTATACCGCAGAACTAATTATGCAAAGCATACTATTTTTAACTTTACAAGGAAACATGTACAAAGTCACAGAGTACAAAGTATGGCTCTGTCTGGAGTGGTTAGGCAATCGAAAGACATTTTCTTATTCAAAGTGAGATGCCTACATGTCTACTTCAGACAGTGCATAGTCTATTTTTTATTAGATGTAACCATTTTAAAATACTTTTATTAATAAATTACACTACCGTTCAAGTTTGGGGTTGTTAAGCATTATTTTTCCTCTTATGCTCACCAAGTCTCCATTTATTTGATTAAAAATATAGTAAAAACAGTACAATTGTCAAAAAATACTACAATTTAACTATCGGTTTTCTATTTGAATATATTTTATAATGTAATTTATTCCTGTGATGCAAAGCTGAATTTTCAGCATCATTACTCCAATCTTCAGTGTCACATAATGCTTCAGAAATCAGTTTAAAATCCTGATTTGCTGCTCAAGAATTTTTTTTTATTATTATGAATGTTAAAATTAATTTTATGCTTTACCATAATAACATAACACATTTTTTCAGGATGCTTTGATGAATAGAAATATGCATTTATTTGAAATATATATTTTTTGTAACAATGTATATGTCTTTACGGCCACCATTGATCAATTTAATGCAACCCTACTAAATAAAAGTATTAATTTCTTGGGAAAAATACTACTGACTCCTACTGACACATTTGAACAGCAATGTATATGTCTAATATAATATGACTTTTAAAAACTAGGGAGCATGCATTCGATATAAAATTTTGTCTAGGAAGTCCCTAGAGTTTGTTACAGAGCCATAATGTCTGTAGTGTTGCTCTCTCACTTTAAGCAGGTAACGGTCCACGGCTTCACGGTCCAGACGGGCATTCAAGCAAACTTCTCCATATGTATTATTGGCTGTGTTGATCTTAAACACGTCCTGCATGTTCCCCGCGATTAAGGTGAAATTCACCTGAAGGAGACAAGAGTGTGATGGAGGCGGGGTTACAAATGATTGACAACTCAGTTAACATTGTTTTGAATATTTCTCTCCCTCACCAGTCCATTTCTTCCAGCGTCTTTGTCCCGCGCCAACACGACCGCAACTCTCTGGCCAATTGGTGTGTCCTCTGGAATATTCACCGACAAATCCGAAGTGATGTCAAACTCTGGGCTGTTGTCATTCTCATCGAGAATGGTGATTGACACCTGTCAAAAGAATAGTGTAATGAAAAATTATATATTAAAAACAATTTTTCTGGTAGAATATTAACATTCGTTGCATTAAAAGGATCTGATGAATAAGAATCACTCACCTTCTACAAATGTGCATAAGGAAGGAAATTAGAAAAAACAATAAAAGAGGTTAAATTACAAAAGAGGTTAAATTAATCATTTATACAGTACATGATCATATTACATACATTTCACATCACTATCACAGACATGAATTTTTAAAGGAAAATTTAAATTTGCTTACCTTGACGCAATCCATGATGTAGATGTGTTTGTTTCTTCATCAGAACAGATTTGGAGAAATTTAGCATTACGTCACCTGCTTACCAATGGATCCTCTGCACTGAATGGGTGCCGTCAGAATGAGAGTCCAAACAGTTTATAAAATCATCACAATAATCCACAAGTAATCCACAGAAACAAATCCATCATTAAGGTGTTCAAACTTTAAACCATCGCTTCTGTCTAAAGAGCAGTAAGAGTCCATAATCCGTTGAAATATCTGTGCATTTTTCTCTCCTGATTTAGACAACACAACTTTTTTTGTCTGGAGAAAGCAATATTATGGATATAAGACTTGTATTTTGCCTGAAAGCAATAGTTTAAAAACCTTTTAATGATGGATTTGGTTATTACAAACACGTATTCACAAGATGTTAACTGATGGACTGGAGTTATGTGGATTACTTGTGGATTATTGTGATGATATTATCAGCTGTTTGGACTCTTATTCTGACGGCACCCATTCAGTGCAGAGGATCCATTGCTAAGCAGGTGATGTAATGCTAAATTTCTCCAAATCTGTTCTGATGAAGAAACAAACTCATCTACATTATGGATGGTCTGAGGGAACATTTTCAGAAAATTTGCATTTTTGGATTAACTATTCCTTTAAAATGTACTTTAATAGACATGATCATATTGTGAACAATTCAGAATAAGAAACAACTGTGTGTGCTTCTCTATAGTGAGGCTATACAGGCCTACAGACTGAACAGATCATAGAGAAACTCATTACCACAGTGGAGTCTCTCTTGGGTCCTCCATCATCGGCCACAACAGTGAGAGTGTATGAATCGCCCTGCTCTCTGTCCAACAGTCCCGTCACAGTAATACGGCCCTGCAGAGCACACAAAATACTTCATTATTTTACAAAATCCATGTAGAGAAATTAACAAAATCTTTGCTGAACTGAATAAAATAAGAATCATTTTCTCCAATGCAAGACAATCCAGTGGTTTTGGCCACTTGGTTTATTCACACCAAGCAGGATTTTTCGCTGTGTCAAGCTGGTAAAAGAAACCCATTATAAACCCATGCTCATTTTCCCAACTATCTAGCTTCATTTTTTGCAACAACAACAACAAAAAAAACTCACTGGCAATTAAAATTTAACTTTTAGGTTCATGGGTCCTTTCCTTATATTTTAGGGCAAACCTAGAATCTACAAAGTTTTTTTTCACATATTCTACACAGATTTTTCTTAAAAAAAAACTAAAAAAAAAAAACTAAAAACTAAACTGGATGGATTTAAGCACAGTAGATGTGTTAAACAGACATGAGAGTACTAGTCAAACGTTGACCTGCTGCCTAGTCGATTAGTAAAAATTAGTCATCGTCTGTGCCCCATCACATACAGTATTTTCTTTTTGAGTTCAAGATTTTTATTTGTCACATACACAATTATACAGAGTATAACCAGCAGTGAAATGTAGGTTGTTGCATATTCAGTTCCTGCCTCACTCTCGGTGTGAACATGCATTTATTAAGACATCAAAAATTCACATCTTAAAAGGTAGTATAGGAGATTTCGGAGGGGCTAGCAATAGCAAGCTAGATTTGAAAGCATAAGATCCCACCCTCTCTTCAAATCACTCTCCAAAGCCACGCCTCCCCCAAAACACCTAAACGCGCACAGGCAGACCAGAGGCTAACCAGTGACACGATGAGAGACAATGTTGGTGGAGGGTTGAACGCAACGCTGTCTTATGCCTTCCACAGACAATATAAATACATTAAGACTGGATGTGAAGAGACTTTCAACCAGCATAACAAAAAAATGTTTCTGAACCAAATCACCTACCCTGCTTTTAAAACCGCCACACTCATTTCTGATTATCTTAAAATATAACCTGTCTATTACGTTATATATCGAGTTTTCTCACCGTGACACTGTCAATCTTAAAGAGCGACAGGGCAGCAGGTGAGGTGTCGGGGTCGAAGCGGTACGTCAGCTGGTTCAGGTTATCGGCCGACTGCGCCTTCACCTGAACCACCTCTGTTCCAGTGACAATGTTCTCTCTCAGAGATGCTTCGTAACCGGCTGATAGAAAGGCCACGGCTTCGTCCAGTTCATTGAGTAAAGTTACGTAGACGGTGCAGTAGCCGCGGTGGAATGGTGGAGACTGATCTGTGGCTGAGATGTTCATTAAATAGCTGGTCTTGGTCTCGTAGTCCAAGTAATCCACAGTGGTTACCAGACCTGTACTCACATCGACCTCAAACTTACGGTCAGAACCAGAGACCAGAGCATACGCTACAGCACCCCCATCACCTAAAATAAGAGAGACAGCAAAAGGCTGGAATTAGAACGATTTTTCTTTGTGAAGGAAAGTTAAAAAACATTTTTATACAGACTAAATCCAGATGCACATTCTGTACATGACAGACTAAATCCAGGAGAACTGTGGCAAACATCTCCAAGATGCTTCAAGAAACCTACCTGCAAAGCTACAGTACTGTTAAAAGTTTTAGGCACTTGAGTAAAAATGCTGTAAAATGAGGATGCAATCAAAAATAAATATGTCATAAATAGATTTTCTTTATCAATTAACTAAATTAAATCAACATTCGGTGTGACCATCCTTTGCGTTTAAAGCAGCTTTTGCCCTACAGTAGGTGCACTTGCACATAGTTTTTCAGGAAGCTTTGCAGGTAGGTCTCTTGAAGCATCTTGGAGACGTTGCCACAGTTCTTCTGGATTTAGTCTGTCTCAGTTTGTTTTGTTTCTTCATGTCATTCCAGACAGACTGGATGATAATGATGAGATTTCTGTGTGGAGCAATGGCTGTTGTCAGACTCCTTGTGCAAACAAAAAAATCTCACTGGATTATTACAATTAATGGCAATATGTTTGGAAATGTAAACCGATATTTCCTACTGACACACTACAGCAAAATATAGAAATAACAGACTTAAAACCATTTTTAGCCGGTGAAAATACTAGTGTTCTAATAACTTTGGTCACCACTGTATCACTGTTACATTTAACTGCATTTCTAACATGTTTGAAATGAACATTAAAATGTTGATCAATTTTAAAAATGTTAATTATTAATTTATAAATGTTAATTAAAAAATGTTAATTATTTATTTTAATACTACGTTGATAATTGATTGATTTTATTTTCAAGTGGCACTCTTAGTCCTCCAGTGTTGTGAGCTAACTATTTCAATGACGATCTTTATTTATATACAGTATCAGGACTGAACTCTAGCATACTGCACTCTAAACCTCAGGCCAGCGAAGACAGATGGTTGGACGTCTGTCCAGTTTATGACATGCTGGACATCCTCTATGAGGAAGTGAAACAGGGAAGCAGTTACAGACACAATCAGAAGTGCAACAGCAATGTTGTGATATCGTTTGGCATTAAGAACCAATGGAAAAATACAACACAGCTTGAGCTATGTTTGGTGCATGACACACACCCACTTAAAGGTCAAAATAAATAAGTGTTATGAATACACAATAATAGCACTCACATATATTCTTATCAGACAAATTTACCTCCTCAGTGAACTAATCTGGACCACAAACACATACAAAGGCCAATTCATGAGTTCACACTTACATATATTTAGCACGAGTAAGGTAATGCGTATTTGGCAAGTATGGTAATGCATAGTTGGTGTGCTGTCCTGGGGAAGGACTCCAAGCTCGGGAATGGCCCAAACCCAGAGGATCCCCCCATATAGTGTGGTGAGAACTCTAGTGATACTTTTGAGTGGAGAAGGGGCGGTGGAGGGATGCTGATTAACCATCAAATGAATAGAGGTATGTCAGCTGTATTTATATCCGTGCATTGATTGACTTGAGTGCGTACCACTTGTGTTTAATTAGGCTAAGTATCTGATGTGCTCCTCCCGAACTTTGTTAATAAAACATCATGAAGAGAGTGTGTTTGCACAGGCTTGTGGGTAGATTGTGTTGTGTACCTGTGTCGGGGTCTGTAGCTCGGACCACTACCACAGATGTCCCGATCCCAGCGGTCTCTCTGAGCCCCAGCCGATTGTACTGCGACTGAGTGAAGACTGGAGACTCGTCATTCACGTCCTCCACATACACAATCACCTGCAGACACAAACTCAATCACAGTCTGATTCACAACACACATACTGCTACACACATATTATATTTAGTACTTCTCTTTAATGACGTTTCAGTAATATATATAAAAAACATTTATAGCTAGATTTAATACAATGTGCAGGCTATTAAACAATGTTAACTATGTAAAGCAGGCATTGTTTTAGCAACCTTGCATTCAAATCTGAATCTATTCTAATATGCAAAGTGCACTTCACTTTTTAATCAGTTCCTGATAGATTAAATCAAGTCCTTTTTATCACTGAACTTCCCTTTTTACTTGAAAATGTGTCACATTATGAAGCAAAATAAGATGCTTTAAATGTTATATTCTAGGGTTTTACCCTAACAGAGCTGCGCATGCTGCCCTGGTCACTGTTGTAGGCCTCCACCTCCAGCACATGAGAGCTGCGTGTCTCTCGGTCCAGAGCCACAGTTCCTCTGCTGATGAGTCCAGACAGACTGTCCATAGTAAACTGACCATTGTTGCCTACAGATAGAAAATCACACACACATAAGCCATACTCTGAAACAGTACATCACATGAAGGCTGAGGTTGAAAACAATCGTGCTAATTTATGTTTCCTAGTTAGTCTCTGTTTGTTTAAACATGTCAAATAGAGTCATATATTTCCAAAAGAAAAGAAAATGGTTAATATTGTCTGTATTATATCTCATAATTCAACCTTTTTTTCTCACATTTCTGAGAAAAAAATTCTGAATTGTAAGATATAAACTCAAAATTCTAACTTGTGTCTTCAAAAAAGTCAGATTTGCAATATGTACACTCAGCATTATTGCAAATCTGACTTTTTTCTCTGAATTCTAAGTTCAGCGATATTGCACATTTTGCAATTGTCTTTTTTCTGTCAGATTTAAAAAATAAAATTAGTAATGGCGCCTTTTTATCTCACAGTTCAGTTTTCTTTTCAAAATTTTAAATTTGCATATCACAATTTAAACTTTTCTTCTTAGAACTCTGAAAATCTCAAAATTCTTTTTTTTTTTTGCAGAATTTTGAGTTTATATTTCAAAATCTGGACTTTTCTTCTTGGAATTATGAGTTTATTTCTCCCAATTCTGAATTATATTTTGCAATTCCGAGAAGAAACAAAAAGTCAGAATTGTGAGTTATAAACTCAGAATTGCGAGACAAAAAGTCACAATAGCTTTTATTAATTAATTTACTTATTTTTTTAATCTGTGGTGAAAACAAGCCCCCCCCCCAGTGCTTACAGTATTCCACAGTTGACTGAAAATACTGAAAATATTTCTCTAAAGTTTTTTTTTTTTACACTTTTTTTGTACATTAAGTAATGCAACAATGTTGGTTAGTTAGTGTAGTAAACTGTCGGAGTGCATCTGATCAAGGCACTGAGGTGTGACATCAGGGAAACAGGAAGAATAAATAGGCCTAGTTACCGGAGAGAATCCTGTATAGAACTCTTCCATTCTCCCCCTGGTCTGCATCTGTGGCCTGAACCTGCAGACGGACATAAACACACGTAACCACAACACGTACAGACGCATGTACTACTAAATAACGAGAGTGAAAGTATCGCTTAACTCACTGCACACCCACACAAGCCTAAACAATAATATAACCACAACATATATGATACTTTAGAAACACGCAACTCTTAATCACACAATTACAATTGGACACTTATTCTCACTGCAACATAACTTAATTTCTTCATAACTAACAACACAAAATAAAACACAGTATGTTTTTTTTGACTCAACCAATAAAGTGAGTTTGGGGCGGGGCTATCTGATGATCAGTTGAAGACCGATTAAACCTAAAACCCCCTTAACGGCAGTAAAACACACAGTCTGAAATGGCTAGATTTCAAATACCCTAACGTCTAATGAATAGTTATATTTATTATTAACAGTAATTGGAATAAATAATTCCAGTGAATAATATAGTTAATTTGCCCATTGCTGACTGTTTATGCTTTCTAAGCAATTTGTTACATTTGGAATGTTTAATCACAGGTTCAAATATGGCTTGTCCAATCAGAATTCAGAGTCAGGACTAACTGTTTTATTTATGCAGTTGTGTTTGGTGCCACTACTGGCACATAAATGAAACACTTTACCTTTAAATGGTCATAATGGCATGACATGGGCTTGAAAACACATATACAACTTCAATGATCTCATAAATCCCAGAAACAATGATCAGAAGTTGTTCCTGAATATATTTACACACATAAATGTAAAGCAGTAAAAACCATTTAGCACACACTAAAGACATCTGTATATTAGTCAAATCCTACTGACAGTGAGGAGGACAGCCCCTCCTTCAGACTCATTAGCTTTATAAAAAGATGTGGAGAGGAGAAGAAAGGAGTAGGGGATGAGGAGGAGGAGGGGGAGAGAAAGAAAGCAGGGTCTAGGGGGGTCTCTTGGAGAGCGATGAATAGAACAGGCAGACCGGACCATACCAACACATGGGGGGTTAAAACTTGAGACCGAAAGTTTGGCTCAGAATGAGTGTTTAGTTCAAGAAACACAGTGCCATGGTCTGCTGATCGCAAAACACAAAAAGATTGATTTTGAGTCTCTCTGAACGGATATCAGCTGCACATATCCTCATCCCCATCTTCCAGGAGTCTCATCTCCAACACTCTTTGTGACAACGTGATTTGAATCAAGGGGAACTTTGGAAGAGACTCCAACCACATCCAACGCTAAAGGTAAAGCTGAACAACAAAGTATAAATCTGAAAAATCATTGTTATTCGATGAACCCCTGTTGGAAACAAGTTGTGTTTTGGATGCTGGTGCCCCTATATGGGCTTTTTCATTTTTATTCTTCTGAGCGACGCAGCTATGTCCACCAGCACCAAACCCACACTAACCAGCATGAACCAGCATGAATAATCATTTAGCAATGCCAAAAGCATTTTGTTTTGCCATATTGTCAGTCATAAATTATATGGGACGACATGTTATATTACAGTTTTTTTACTAATTCATGGATATGCAATGTCTGAAATCACAACACAATAATTGCCACAGAGATTACTTTTTGGGGAAATAGTGAGTGAGATTGTGCAAATTTGTATATAACTATAGACATTAGTGCACATAGTGTGCACTACTGTTCAAAAGTTGTTGTTTTTGAAATAAATACTTTTTTCAGAAGATTGTTACAGAATTCTATTTAAAAAAAAAAATTTTCACTAAAAATGTATCACAGTTTCAACAAAAATATAAATCCCCACAACTGTTTTCAATATTGATAACAAGCATATTAAAAAGATTTCTGAAGCATCATGTGACACTGAAGAGTAATTATGCTGAAAATTCAGCTTTGCATCACAGGAATGAATTACATTTTAAAATATATCAAATAGAAAAGTTATTTTATCAATTAAGCTTGAAACAAAACCCAAATATGAAAAAAAACTCTAATGTGACTGTTCTCATTGAAATATATTTACAAAAATTCACTTTAAATGAGAAAAACTAATTTAAGCTGCCTGCTTGAGCAAAGCCTAAAAATGTGATGATGTGGGCATAAATGCACATCAGCAGATCCATACAGTGGTAACTAATCAAGTGTTTCACTAACAATAGTTCTCGTCTGAGTGGCCTTTTCAGCCTGTTTGTGGCATTTAAGATGAGGAATAATTTCATGTCTCAATGTGTTTTCACCAAAGCGATAAGTCACACTCTGTGCTCAGAATTTAACATGCTGACATTTAGGAGCAGAGTAATTGGTGGCTTGAGTGCTAGGCATGCATGTGTGTGTGTTTCAGATGCAATTTAGCTTGCAAAAAAATAGAAATAACATAAACCAGCCACATTTCTCATCTGACTGCTCACTTAGTGGGGCACCAACATTTTTAATGTCAAATGCCATTTCAAATGTGTGTTTATGGGAGCGATGTAGGCAAGAAACATACTGTACTTGACGCAAGCACACAAAAACAGATGTGAATGCTTAGCTAATGCATTTGCCTCTTTGTATGTAATAAAATGTGTTTTTAGTTTACTGCAGGGGTGTCCAATCCTGCTCCTGGAGGGCCAATGTCTTGCAGAGTTCAGCTCCAACCCGCTCAAAAATACTTTCCTGGAAGAATCTAGTGATCCTGAAGGCCCTGATAAGCTGGTTTAAATGGGGTTGGAACTAAACTCTGCCAGACAGGAAACCTCTGTGTTACTGTGATGGTGATGGAATTATCTACAACTGTAATGTCCATACACTGTAAAAAAGTACATCTTAGTGTTTAATTAGTGTAGGGTAAAACAGGATGCTACTTTAGAAGCAATGCTGCATATGATATTAAGAATATGAGAGTGTTTAAAAACAGTGTATTTTAAAAAGTGTATAGTGAATTTTGAAAAAAACTAAAGAAAACACTCAAATTAAAGACATTTTCACTGAAGACAAGCCTTAATATTGTTATTTATTTCAAGTAAATGTATCTAGTTTTAAGGATTTTTAGATATTTTGACAGAAAATTTAGACAAAAACTTAAGCCAGATTCTCTTCCATGACAGTTGTTGATCCGAAGGAGAAAATGACGGTAAAAGACGATGCTGAGAAGCAGCGCTGTAAATGCTATACATGCATATTTGTGTTGTGTTATGAATTGCTGTACAACACATTTCTGAACATAATGCATAAAATCGCAGGTGCAGCTAGAAGTGTTTGCGTTTATGTGCTTGTTTAAATTTTCCTGATCTTCAGAGCTTCAGAGTCTGTGTGTGTGTGTGTGAGTGAGTGAGTGAGAGAGAGACAGAGAGGAACACACTCGTGCTAATCTGTAATCAATACAGTGCAATATAAATCTACTATACTTTGACCTTTCTTGACATTTCTTTTGAGAAATCGCTCAGTCATTCTGATAGAGTTGCGTTCTGAACGGCATGTGTAGAGCTGCTAGATGGTTATGACGATAAGGTGTGTGTAGGTGTGCAGCCCCACCACCACAAACCACACTCTGTACCAAGAGGAAAATGTACTCAGAGGTTGCTCTGTCAATGCTCAGGAGACATCTTGAGCTGTTTCATTTGAGTATTAACACTGCCTCAGATGTTTCTCCTACAAATCCTGACGAGCAGTGTTATTTTAGTATTATTTCATAGTATTTATTATTCATTTGAATATTCTTTTATTTTTGTTTTGTTTAAATTTGTATTTTTGTCATTTTATCAGTTTGTGTTTAATAATTGTTTAATTAATTTGGTGATATATGTGACCCTAGACCACAAAACCAGTCATAGGGGTCAATTTTTCAAGATTGAGATTTATACAGCAACGGAAAGCTGAATAAATAAGCTTTCCATTGATGTATGGTTAGGATAGGATTTGTTAGGGCAGGACAATATTTGGCTGAGACACAACTATTTGAAAATCTGGAATCTCAGGGTGCAAAAAAAAATAAAATAAATCTAAATATTGAGAAAATCACCTTTAAAGTTGTCCAAATGAAGTTCTTAGCAATACATATTACTAATCAAAAATTAAATTGATCTATTTACAGTAGGAAATGTTCCATGAAGATATTTTGTACATGATCTTTACTTAATGTCCTAATGATTTTTGGCATAAAAGAAAAATCAATAATTTTGACCCATACAATGTATTTTTGGCTATTGCTACAAATATACCCCAGCAACTCAAGACTGGTTTTGTGCTCCAGGATCACATATGATTATAAGCACAGAGCTCATGAAATGAGATCATGAGCTTCATAACACTTTTGAGCGCAGATTACCTCGACAAATCTAGTGCGAGACATTTTGATCTCACATGTGAGATTGCTAGGATCTTTTTTTGGCAAAAAAAAAAATAAAACACCACAGAACAAGATTCCCTTTTTGAGAATGAAATGCATACTTCGGACCACTATGACACATGCAAGCTCTTAGCACTTGCGTTCAAAGTCCGTTTGCTCTCCATCTCTTTGCTACCTAAGAGAAACAACTGAGATATTGAAGAGATTTTTCTTTTTAAGCATACACAAACACCTGTTAACCACATCCTGGCATCTTGCATGCATCTAGCTCAAGCACACATTCACACTTTTGCACAAGCCTGAACCCAGAGTGTCACAAAAACACCTACATCTCTACTATAAACACGCTCCACTTAACACAGATTTAACTCTTCCTGTTTTGCATCTCTACAGATCCAGGAACGACATGGATGCTCCCTTCAATCTGTCCCTGTCTAATCTCTCACTTCCGATTTCCCCAACATCTCCACCTCTGGATCTTCACCATCCCCTCCAGACCATCATCATCATCATCATCGTGTGTCTGTTTATTCTGTTTGGGGGCTTCGTGATCTTTCTGGCGGTGGGCTGCCCGTCGGGAGGGTCCTGGGGTGTGGATGGGGACTGCGGCCCGGCAGACGGTTTCTCCTGCGGACAGGCTCTGTCCAGCGAGCCCCAGCTGAAGCTATGGAAGCGTTTGGGCTCGATGAGGCAGTCTTTTTCCTCCGCGCCGACCTTCAGAAGACCCGTTCAGCCATACACAGCCCAGAGTAGGAAGCAATCGGGGTCAATGCCGCCCGCAGAGTCAAAGACAAACGACTCCCACACATATATTACTATACCGGCTCTGCTGCAGTATTCCACCGAGATATAAGCTCTGTTGCATCACCTAGTGAGCGGTCTTGCTATCTAGAACCTACATAAGCAACAGCCTTCTAAGTGACTGATTTAAAGTGCATTTCATAGGCAACAACTATGTGCATCATAGGAAACTTGACTCAAAATTGATTTCAAAGGAGTTGTAAGCTTGTTGCTAAGATAGTGATGCGATTCTCCAACAAGCACAAAAATGCAAAACAAGCAAATATGAAATAAAAACAATTGAATTGAATTTAAACTGACTACTTTATCTATGACTCCATGTATTGAAATAAATGTATTTAGTATCTTGTCAGCAATTTTCACTGAGCTTAGTGCATTGCATTCTGGGGTTACTGTACCTTTTCCATGAAGAATGCATTTGATACTGCTATGGTTATGGTTATTAAAAAATACAAGTATTTAAAACATTTTTACTAATCAAAAGAAAAAAAAAACTGAAATTAAATTTAAATATTAGAAAATATTAAAACTAAACTAAAATTAGCAACGTTGCTTTGGCAACTAACTAAAATACGTTTAAAATGACTAACTGGAAATAAAAGTAAAACTGAAATAAAAATAAACCTAAACAGTAAGAGTAAAACACTAATTAAATTGACAACAAAATAAATATATATATATATATATATATATACACACATACACACACACACACACACACACACACAGGCCACTTTATTAGGTACACCTTCATAGTACCGGGTTGGACCCCCTTTTTCCTTCAGAACTGCCTTAATTCTTCATGGCATAGATTCAACAAGGTGTTGGAAACATTCCTCAGAGATTTTGGTCCATATTGACATGATAGCATCACGCAGTTGCTGCAGATTTGTCGGCTGCACATCCATGATGCGAATCTCCCGTTCCACCACATCCCAAAGGTGCTCTATTGGATTGAGATCTGGTGACTGTGGAGGACACTTGAGAACTCATTGAACTCATTGAAACCAGTCTGAGATGATTTGAGCTTTGTGACATGGTGCATTATCCTACTGGAAGTAGCCATCAGAAGATAGGTACACTGTAGTCATAAAGGGATGGACATGGTCAGCAACAATACTCAGCTAGGCTGTGGCGTTTAAACGATGCTCAATTGGTACTAAGGGGCCCAAAGTCCTCCACAGCCTTAACCGTTGAGACAAGGCAGGATGGATCCATGCTTTCATGTTCTTTACGTCAAATTCTGACCCTACCATCTGAATGTCGCAGCAGAAATCGAGACTCATCAGACCAGGCAATGTTTTTCCAATCTTCTATTGTCCAATTTTTTGTGAGCCAGCGCGAATTGTAGGCTCAGTTTCCTGTTCTTAGCTGACAGGATGTCTTCTGCTGCTGTAGCCCATCTGCTTCAGGGTTCGACGTGTTGGCCGTTCAGAGATGGTATTCTGCATACCTAGGTTGTGGTTATTTGAGTTACTGTTGCCTCTCTATCATCTCTGACCAGTCTGCATTCTCCTCTGACCTCTGACATCAACAAGGCATTTTCGTCCACACAACTGCCGCTCACTGGATATTTTCTCTTTTTCGTACCATTCTCTGTAAACCCTAGAGATGGTTGTGAGTGAAAATCCCAGTAGATCAGCAGTTTTTGAAATACTCAAACCAGCCCGTCTGGTACCAACACCATTCCACGTTCAAAGTCACTTAAATCCCCTTTCTTCTCCATTCTGATGCTCGGTTTGAACTTCAGCAAGTCGTCTTCACCACATCTAGATGCCTAAATGCATTGAGTTGCTGCCATGTGATTGGCTGATTAGCAATTTGTGTTACCAAGCAATTGAACAGGTCTACCTAATAAAGTGGCAGGTGAGTGTTATATATATATATATATATATATATATATATATATATATATATATATATATATATATATATATATATATATATATGCTTAGGTTTTGGAAAAGAGTTATAGATATGTACACAATCAAAGCAAACACGAGAGAAGAAACTGCAACCTTGGCTGTAGCTCTGACAGGGACAAGCAAACTCATTTCATTCACTATTCGCTTCAATCGAAACAAGATGTGACTCAACAATCCGACCATACGGTGGCTGCAACTCTATAAACAGCTGGACGTTGCCGAAATCACCTTCTCTACTGGTGAGGAGACTAACCCACATGACCTGGATGAGCAAAGACCAGGTGCTGTCTTAGTAATGGTGGCCATTTTGACTGGCCAATAACATCATTACTATTTATTTTGAGGAAATTCTGATTCATTTGCATGCATGTAGCCACGAGTATTAGTACACTTAAATCACACATAAACCTGTCTGAATGTCATAGCGTTAGAAACTAAAATAGCAAACCAATTTGCATTCGTTTACAATTGTGTAACCACTGACATTTGACCAGTGTTGGGTAAGTTACCCCTAAAAATTAATTAATTACTAGCTACAAATAACATTTTCAACGTTGTAATTAGATTACTGTACTAATTACTCTCTGTAAAAAATATTGCTGTATTTATATTTCTAAATCCCATATCAGCCTCGACCAGTCGAACAATACAAGGACAGACATGAAACTGCTCCTTTAATACTTACAAATTATTTAATACAAAATTGCATAAATTATTCTTGAACTGACCAAAGTATTTAAAGGGAGAAGGTGACATTAAAACATTTTAACATAGTTCATTTTTTATGTTAAATTCACTATTGTTTTAAATGGAATTGCTCTATAGTCTATACAGTATTTAATGCAATTACATCAGAAGTAACAGTAATTAAATTACAGAAAAAAAAGAAATAATCCCTTCCTTTACTTTTTCAAGGGAAAAGTAATTTAATTACAGTAATTACTTCGTAATGCAGTACACCACACTGCATTTAACAGCCATAACTTTATTTTGAACAGGGTAATTGTTTTATCATTTAAAACTTATTTTTAAGAAATGTTTAGCTGGAAAAAATGTATTTGTGCTATCTTTAAATAATGCACTTCTGACATTAAGTGTGCTTTAAGTGTCCAGATTGTAAAAAAATTAAATAAATAAATAACTGTTGTTGTGCCACTGTGACTCTGGTTTGTCTCATAACAGCAAATTCACGTAAACTAAAACAAAGCTTTGCATATTAAAGATGGAATATTCCCCAAACTAACTTCAATAACAGTTCAATATCAACTTCAACATATGCAAAGAGGTAAAAACCCTTTGAAAATGAAAACGTCCTTCATTTAGTCATGAGTTGTAGAACTCTGCAGAAATGATTCTGCTGACTTTGTAGAATTTAAGTGTCGTCATGGTTACCCTATTATGGCACTGTTGCCAGCCTAGAGATCGTCACAGTTTCCAGCACAGCGGAACATCACATCACTGAAAACATGCTAATGCTGCCATTGTTACAGACAAACACAATGACAAACATACGGCTTCACGTGATGCATCATAATACCAGTATTGAAATAGTTCTGCTGTCATTTACCAGAATAAAAATGATTATTTTATTAATGTCTGTGAGTACAGTTTTTATATATCAGAGTGAATTTTGAATATGAGCGTGTGTACCTGTAATATAATAGTTCCTCTGGGTATGTTCTCCAGGACGCTGGTCTCATAGCTGTTCTGGAGGAATATTGGCCTGTTGTCATTGACGTCCAGCACCTCTACATATACTGTAGCTGTTCCTGTCCTCCGACCTCCCGCTGGACCATTATCTGTGGGAAAACCATCAACAGTCTGGTCAATACAGATAGGAAATGCTACTCTCAGTACAAATAAAATTCAGTACAAATATCAAGGTTGACCAATTACTTTAAGAGTTTTCTCTCAATAAATCAAAATTTTCTGCCAATTGATAGAAAGTAGTTTTTGTAGTAGTTATGTTTAAGTACTGGGTAGGGTTAAGAGTTCTAGAAAATGGTTATGCAGAATAAGGTAATATGTGCTTTAGAGGTACAGCCAATATGCTAGTAATATGCAACGAGTCAATGAATAGTGTTCCCTAATCTAAAGTCTAACTGGATTATTTTACATAGATTAGACTCAAGAAAAGTTGGAATTCTTGCTGGAATGTTTGGTATACTTTACAAAAATGTATATAATTATATTTTGTTTTTCTAATTCATATTATATGCATTCTAATTTATATTATTCCTGATATTAACAGGTTTTCAATGATCGTGGGAACCCTAAAAGCAACATAGAAACACTGCCACAATACAGCCATTATGACTGGTAGTACTAGTCATCTTTAAATAAACAATAGTTGTACCAAGCAACAGAATACCATATGACTGTGCTAAAACTGGCTTGAGCCACATACAAAAGACCCACAGAACATACACCTTGACAGTTTTGGCTTACCACATTCACTGCAATTGGTGTAAAAGAAAAAAATTATAATAAAAAAAAAATAAAATAAAAAAATCAATCAATCAAATATTCATATGATTAAACAAATAGATTTTGCATGAAAATTACTTGGAAGAGTGTTTGTTTTTGAAGCATTATAAAGAGTAAATATTCCCAGATTCATGTGCTCTGGTCTTCCAAAACACGCATTTCATTCCATCATAATTAACGTTTAGAATCAGACAAGAATAATGATGGACTTGACATAACATTCTTAGTATTGAAAAAAGTGGGCAGCGTATTTTTGTAGAAGCTCATTAAACAGGTAACAGCTACAGTAGTTCTAAACGCTGCACTCAACTCACACAGGAAACCACAAAACTAGCTTTAAACTCAAAGTCATTCAGACAGGAAGCTGCAGCAGATCATACCACATGTGCATGCACACATGCATAACCAATGGTTTTAACACCAATATGAAACTCACCAATTGCTTCAATCACCAGTCTGTATGAGGCCTGAGTCTCGCGGTCCAGACCAACCACGGTCCGTACTACACCGGTCCGAAATCCCACGCTAAACTTTCCATCCTGGTTTCCTCCTATGGGACACATAAACACATACACCTTAACTCGACTTAATTTACCAGTATTTAACATTTGGATTTTTTGAAGCAATTAAGTTATAATCCATTACTTTTCACAAAGATAAAGAGTGGCACCATAAGCATAAAATATGCTGCAAAACAACTTTTTACTAAATTGGTGATTTTTTTCTAATAAACATAAAATGAAATTTCTTTACACAAATACCTGGTTAAGTAGTATTTTTTTTTTTTTACCAATTCAACTATATTTAAATACCTTTAGTAAAGATAATGATGTGGTGCTCTTTTAATAAGCATAAAAAAACACAAATATTTGGCAAAATACTTTTCACTGCTGAATGAGGTTCATCTGTCATCCTAAATGCATTTTTTTTCACTTCCCAATGCATTAGGGCAGGGGTGCCCAATCCTGCTCCTGGTGATCGACTGTCCTGCAAAGTTCAGCTCCAACTCTAATCAAACACACTGGAAGCAACTAATTAAGGTCTTCAGGATCACTTGAAAATTAAAGGCAGGTGTGTTTGATTAGAGTTGGAGCTGAACTTTGCAGGAGAGTCGATCACCAGGAGCAGGATTGGGCACCCCTGCATTAGGGCATATTTAGAAAGTGCCTTCACAAAACAGCACTCCTTAAAATGCTGCCTATGTAGGCCGTTGCACTAGATTTTGTAACAGAGCCTCAGCTTCATATCCGTTAAAAGCCGTTCGCTGTGGGTCACAGCAGTCCCAACCAAAATCCCACAGTGTTGCTCCGTCAGCACAAACTCACTCGCACCCACTGATCTGTGACCTTCTGCACTCTGACCTGTGATAAAATAGCTGAGCTCTGCGTTAAGACCAGCATCATTATCCGTGCAGTTCAGTCTGACCACCACGTAATCACGGGGCACGTTTTCATCCAACGATACGTTATAAACGCTGGGGAAGAAGGTTGGCGTCTCATCATTCATGTCCAAAACTGCACAGAAAGAGTGACAGACATTAAGATGACTTAGCATCTGCATCAAAACACATCCAGACAGTGATCCTGCTCTGTACCTGTGATAGTGAGAGTACTTGTGGATGTTCGTGGAAACTGGCCTGCGTCATACGCGATAATCCTCAAATAATAGTGGCCAATCTGCTCGCGGTCCAGCACTGCGGTGGAAACCAGGACTCCTGTGGTGGTATTGAGCCTGAAGTACATCCCCATCTGGAGGGCCATGGTTACCGCACCATTGTCACCTTCATCAGGGTCCTGCACCTGCACCTGAAGGAGGAAACCAGCAGGGGGCGGCAGAGCACAGGACAGTTTTATTACAAGAACTTCAGTAGAACTCGACATTAAATCAAAGATGACCCCAAAAGTGTTGCAAGACCCCTTGGAATTTTATGCCATTTTTATTTTGAGTACAAAAAGTGTTCCAAAGTTTTAGTCAGTAAGATATTTTTTTACTGTTTTTGAAAGAAGTCTCTTATATTCACTTATATCCAAAAACAGTAATAATGTGATTTTTTTTTTAATTACTGTTTTCTGTTTGAATATATTTTAAAATGTCATTTATTTATTCTAATGTATAAAAAAAATTCAGCACATGATCCTTCAGAAATCATTCTAATATGCTGATTTGCTGCTCAAGAATTTTTTTTATTATTATTATCAATGTGAAAACAGTTTTCTTGATTAATAATTATGTATATTTTCATTATTATAATTAATTAAAAGTTCAAATAAATAGCATTTATTTGAAACATACATTTGTGTAATTTTACAAATGCTACATTTGAATAATTTAATGAGTCCTTGGTGAATAAAAGTAATAATTTCATAAAAAAATGACTGGCCCAAACGTTTGAACCGTAATGTAATTAAACAGAAGCAAAGTTTTATAATAAATATAATATTTCTGGTCATTCTATGTGGGGTTGAAAGGATGATTTTTCCACCATAAAGCGAGTTATTGACAAAATGTCAAATACACTCCTTTGCATAAAATCAAAATCCCTTAAGATCTCTGGCCGTCAAGTTCAGTTGCAGTTTTGCTTGGTTTATTTCAAAAATACATTTTAAAATCAGAAATTGAACCCAGGTCCCCTTGCATACTAAATGAAATGCCAGTCTTTGCCTGTTGAATATTTAATCAGTGACTCCTAGTCCCTGTAGAGACTTCAACCAATCAAATACTAACCCTGAACACAGATGATCCAATAGGAAGCCCCTCTGGTACTTCGGCGACAAAAGGGAGGTTTAAAAAGGCAGGATCATTATCGTTGAGGTCCAGGAGGTTCACATACACCGTAGCGCTGGCTGAAGAGCGCAGTGGAGGCGTCCCACCTGAGGAGGCCAGCACAACAAAGAGAACACTCACATACTGCATAACTTGTCTGTTTTCTCTAGTCATTAGATCCACTGAGGAGGAAGAAATTCTTAAAACTGAAATGTCAGTTTATATTGTCAAACACAAAACAGACTAACAGAGGAGGAAGCACAAATTTGAGAAAACAGACAAATCTAAGGATGTGTTTGGAATGGAGTACTAGCTTACTACTTGGTGAATACTGTACAGTATATACTGCATACTATTTTTTTTTATAATAAGTGAAACAGAAAGCATTAAATAATGATAAACATTTTAAATAATACTTATTTTGATATATAATATTGTGATTTTTTTTTTTCAAATGCTATCACATGGATATCTTGCATTTAATGAATTTAGTAAAAAATAAAATATTTTTTTTATATGATTTTGCCTAAATATGTCTCAATATATTTCATGGAAGTTTGATCAAATAATGAGTACAAAAGAAAAATAAAATGAAATTCTGGTTAATTAAAAGTTTGTGAAAAGTCAAGCAAACCACACTGGATACAATATATATATATATATATATATATACAATATATATATATATATATATATATATATATATATATATATATATATATATATATATATATTTTTTTTTTTTTTTCACTATAAATAAATCTCTTCTGCATTTATTTGACTAAAAATACAGAAAAATTAAATAAATAAAATACAATTTACATGTTTAACTGTTTTGTATCTTATATTTTAAAATATAATTTATTCTTGTGATGAAAAAAAAATTAATTCTTTGTGACATTATACATGTATTTATTGTCACTTTTGATGAATTTATCACCCCTTGCTGAATAAAAGTATTATTTTAGTCTCACTGACTTCAAACTTTTGAATGGTAGTGTATGTAATAAAGAAAGTTTGCATACTGCAATTGGTAAGACCATTATGCTAGAATGCTATTCTGAACACATAGACTAGACAGGAAGACAGCAAGACAGGCTAGACAGTCCGGAAATAAAGAAACTGAAAGTTGGCAACTGTAAAACTATTTTTATTGTGACCTCAGAGACAGAGTGAGGCATTATGGGACAGGTGAGAGTTGCTTACGGTCGGTAGCGGAGACAATGATGGTCCTCATAAGCTGTGCGGACCGGGCGTTCTGACTCTCTCTGTCCAGCACCGCCCCACTGGTGCGGATCTTCCCGGTGTTGCGGTTGATGGTGTAGAAGGGGTTCTCTGGATTTATAGCGTACACCACCGTCCCATTATCACCATTATCAGGGTCCACCGCTAATACCTGCACAGAGAAGCAGAAGAAAAATGAGTCTAACGGCACAAAACTAGGTGCTAGTCGCAGAAATTAAATCCCACCAACCCTCTCCCTACAGAACAGCATGATGGGAGATTTATGCATGGGGCATAACTGTCTAAAACCCTGGCTGATATATTTTTTTAAAGAGCCAATCAATTATTCACAGTGCTGGTGGAAAAGCACTGAAAATCACTTAATTGGTCATTAGAGAACAAAGGTTCTGTAGGTCTATAATTATTAAAACAGGAAGGACCAGACGACTGTGTTCTCCATTGATTAGAGTTTAAACAGATGATGTAGAGCACAGGTCTAATGTAAAGTTTATCTAATTGATTTGAACTCTGAGGGGGACATTTCACACATGCATTTACTCAGACATGTTTATAGACTATTTTAAAGGTGATGTGTGTGATTTTGTGATGTTAAAATATGTTCTCCTGTCCCATACGGTGGCCGAGAGAGCTCAATGCACAGCAAATAGAAGAAAAAAAACACCTGCAAATTAAGAAAACAACTTCATCAATTTGACAACGCACGCACTGCAAATGCTCACAACACAAACAAATAAAGAAATGCACTGCAAATACTCAAAACACAACCAAACAAAGAAACGCGCTGCAAATAAAATTGTGAGCATTTGCAGTGCATTTCTTTATTTGTTTGTGTTGTGAGTATTTGCAGCACCTGCTGTCAAACTGATGAAGATGTTTTCTTGATTTGCTGGTGCTTTTTCTATTTGCATGTTTTTTCTGAAGTTGCAGCGCATTGAGCTCTCTCGACCACCGTAGTCCCAGCTTAATGTGCAGCCGTTTGCAGGTCGATTCCCCTGAAATGTTTGAAACACTGCAGCGTTTTCAAAACACTGCAACAAAGAGATGCATTGCAGAAAGTCCACATTGCTTTTTTAAGGAAACATCCAATGACAAGGGGCTGTCAAGGTTCATAAATGATAAAAAGCACCATAGAATAAAAGTATTCCATATGACCTGTATTTAAAGTCTTCTGAAGTCACACAAATCTGTGTGAGAAACAGACTGAAATTTAAACTGTGATTCAATGAAAATGGCCTCTCATGTTGTATACACTACCATTTAAAAATCTGGGGACAAAGAAAGACATCTCTGAAAGAAAATAATACTTTTATTCAGCAAGGATGCATTAAATTTATACAAAAAAAAGAACAACAAAGACATTTATAATGTTAGAAAATATTTATATTTCAAATAAATGCTGTTATCTATTTATCAAAACAATTTTTTTTTTTTTGAAGGATCATGTGACACTGAAGAGTGAAGTAATGGCTGCTAATTTTTTTTTATTTATTTTTTTCCCCCATAGGAATAAATTATATTTTAAAACATATTCAAAAAGAATTTAAAAAATATTTCACAATATTACTGTATTTTTTAATCAAATAAATTCAGCTTTAGCAGGCTTCTTTCAAAAAAATTAAAACATCATACTGACCCCAAACTTGTTGCGTGAAAAAGAATAGCTTGGAAATTCTGTTAAACATCAGTTTACATGACATTACATTACATTTATTCATTTAGAAGACACTTTTATCCAAAGTGACATACAAATGAGGACAATAGAAGCAATCAAACCTACAAAAGTGCTGAGACAAGTCTTGGTTAGCATAACGCAGTACACATAGCAAGGTTTTTTTTTTTAAATAATAAATAAAAATTAAACAAGGATAGGTAAGTGTTAGTATTAATTCGCCACCAACTGACCAATTAATACTAGCACTGACCTATCCTATCCTAATCTTTTCTATTCAAAAAAATTAATAAATAAATAAATCCTAGCTATGTGTACTGTGCTAGACTAACTGAGACTTGTCACAGCACTTGTATGCTGTTGCTCTCTCATTGGTCTGGTTGCTTCTATTGTTCCCCATTTGTGAGTTGCTTTGGATGAAAGCATCTGCTAATTGATTAAATATAAATGCAAAGTAAATGTAGAAAAAGAATAGGGAACGCTAGTGTTAGAGGGTCATTTTTTATAATAAATAAAAAAGAAAACAAGTATATAAAATAGAAAAACAATAGAGAATGCTAGTGTTAGAGGCTCTTTGTTTTAAAGGAATGACATGATAGAGAATAAATGATTACAAAAAATATATATATATTTATTTTGGGTGAATTGTTACTTGATTAAACCACACTATACCACTGTGTTGAGTGGTAAGTGGACTGATGGATTCAGAACCCCTACCAGAGTGTAGAAGTCAAACATGCTTTAAGACATTTGGTTTTTACATCCACTGTTCTGTGATTTAAATTATCCATCTATTTCTTCCTTTGTTCTGTTTTATCTCTCTCTCTCTCTCCTGCACGGTGTCCAGCAGGGTAATCAAGTATGCACTTGACTCTGGGCTACATTTTAATTAGTCATCGGAACCTCCTAATGAAATTCAGGACTGGCTTGTTAATTACCAGACAATAAGGGGCATATTTAGCCAAAGACAGAGCCAGTATAAAACACCTAAACATTTACAAGCAGAGGGTTAAAGTCCAGGTTTCTAGAGGCCTGACCACATTTAACTGGAACCCATACTAAACCCACGTCTCAAATTCAACAGTTTTTCCAATATATTGTAAAACTGTCAGTTTGCATTTAGTTAACTTTTTCCTCAGATGCCATGGCCACAGATTTTGCTCACAGTTTAGATTATATGATTTGTTTTGCGTGCAAAAATGCTACTATATGTGCATCAGCCTGCTTGGATACAAAGTTGTTTAGCATATAATGAAACTTAAAGGTTAGTGGCAATAAATATTTAAAAAAAATTTGAGTTCTGTTTGAGGTACAAACTGAAAATTACTGAAAATTCACAACTTCTGCTATGATTTGAGTTACATATATGGAATAATTAACACATTTCACTTCTGAATTGATAGAAATTCTGCTTGCATAGTTCATAAACATTTTCTGTCTTTAATATTTCTAGTCTACAGGGTGGGCCATTTATATGGATACACCGTAATAACATGGGAATGGTTGGTGATATTAAAGTCCTGTTTGTGGCACATTAGTATATCTGAGGGGGCAAACTCCTCAAGATGGGTGGTGACCATGGTGGCCATTTAGAAGTCGGCCATCTTGGATACAACTTTTGTTTTTTCAATAGGAAGAGGGCCATGTGACACATCAAACGTATTGGTAATGTCACAAGAAAAACAATGGTGTGCTTGGTTTCAACGTAACTTTATTCGTTCGTGAGTTATTTACAAGTTTCTGACCACTTATAAAATGTGTTCAATGTGCTGCCCATTGTGTTGGATTGTCAATGCAACCCTCTTCTCCCACTCTTCTAAGGGGGTCAGATCGGGAGACCTTGGGGGCCATTCAACTGGCCCACGATGACCAATCCACTTTCCAGGAAACTGTTCATCTAGGAATGCTAGGACCTGGCACCCATAATATGGTGGTGCACCATCAATGGAAATCTCAAGGCCACTGGATACTTGAAATTGCTACATGATGATGTGTTTCCCTCTTTATGCACTGAAGCTGGCACGTTCCCTGAGTTTTTCTAGCAAGATGGTGCACCACCACATTATGGGTGCCAGGTCCGAGCATTCCTAGATGAACAGTTTCCTGGAAAGTGGATTGGTCGTCGTGGGCCAGTTGAATGGCCCCCAAGGTCTCCCGATCTGTCCCCCTTAGACTTTTATCTTTGGGGTCATCTGAAGGCAATTGTCTATGGTGTGAAGATACGAGATGTGCAGCACCTGAAACTACGGATACTGGATGCCTGTGCTGGCATTTCTCCTGCGGTGTTGCTATCAGTGTGTGAAGAGTGGGAGAAGAGGGTTGCATTGACAATCCAACACAATGGGCAGCACATTGAACACATTTTATAAGTGGTCAGAAACTTGTAAATAACTCACGAACGAATAAAGTTACGTTGAAACCAAGCACACCGTTGTTTTTCTTGTGACATTACCAATAAGTTTGATGTGTCACATGGCCCTCTTCCTATTGAAAAAACAAAAGTTGTATCCAAGATGGCCGACTTCTAAATGGCCACCATGGTCACCACCCATCTTGAGGAGTTTGCCCCCTCACATATACTAATGTGCCACAAACAGGACTTTAATATCACCAACCATTCCCATGTTATTACGGTGTATCCATATAAATGGCCCACCCTGTATTATTGTGGTAAAATTGATTAAAAAAAAAAGTAGGTCAAATGGTCTCTCTTGTTTAATTGGGTGGTTCTTGGCCAGAATAAACTGTAATCTGGACCATCTTTTCAAGTCAAGTGATTTGTATTTATATAGAGCTTTTTAGAATCCATGTTATTTTAAAACAGCTTTAAATAAAAGCATGCCTTAATGTCTTAAAACTCCCTATGAAGAAGCCAAAGGTGACGCCTATATGCCAATAGCCAAAAGTCTGGCTTATTGAGACTGTGTGATATTTAGTGGCAGGCAAATCTGAAATCAATGATACCACAGTAATGGCAACAAAGTGGCAGTTAATTTAAATTAAAACAGCTGTCAACACTGAAAAATAACAGAAAACGTGTGTAGTCATCAGAATTTCCCCTATGATTACAAGCCAATGAACCACTTTTAGTGCTATTTGGCACCACTTAAACGAGTTTGTTGTAGTAGCCTGCATGGGAACCTGGTAAACATAATGTTGCTTCCTGGTGGACTGATAACCCTGTGAACCCTGACTCATGGAAATACATCAAAGCTAGTCAATCATATTACAGTTTAAAGGTGACCTCTTTTGCAAAAATCACTTTTATAAGGTGTCTGAACACAGTTGTGTGGCCGCAATGTGTGAAAACAACCAGCCTATAATGGTAAAAATCCACCAACAAATTGTTTTATAATCCCAATAAATAATAAACAGTCTCTCAGAACAAGCGATTCCAGATTCTCCCTACGTCCACATTGTCATAGGGAGATTTGTGACATTCTCTGCCCTATTAGCATAGACACAGCCATGAGTGAGAAGCAGTGGTCCGCAATTACAGTTTTCTTGCTGTAGCTGCTTGTCAGTGCCAAAGAGGCATTTCAAGTGTTGTGTTTTGGCATGCACAAATGAACATAGGAGTCTCCATAGACTCCCTCCATCAGAGCCGCTGAGAACACTGTGGTTAAATTTCATTTTCAGAGGAAATGTCCTGGAAAAAAACGGTAAAGTCCCATGATTGTGCCTTTCATTTTACGCCAGACTGCCTCACAAACAATGGTAATTTCAACGCTGGATTTTTGCAAAAGTTGATTCTGAAAGAGGGATTAATACTAAGGATGCACGACATTATCAGAATCGGAATAAAGGCTTAAAATGTAAACTAAAAATAATTTGTTTATAATTTCCGCACAGGAGAGACATGGTGTTGTTTCAAAACCAATATAGGGAAATATATATTGGTATCGCTATCGGCCAAAATGATTTAAAAAATATCGGCATATCGGATGTTGGCAAAAATCTAATATCGTACTTCCCTAATTAATACCAACGCCTAGTGCGTGAATGGCAGCTCCAGACAAAGCAAGAATGTCATATTTTGTTTTCCAAAGCCTTTCTGAAAGAGCGTCTTGGCACTCTGTCAGGGCAATATTGCTAAAGCTACCACCGTCTCTGCCTGTTTTCACTGATGCTGCCTTCACGTTCTACCAGAATGATTGTAAATAGGAACGTGGTAGTTAAAAATTGCATATGAAAGCAATATGAAGTCGACCGCTTGAGAGTTTCTGACATTTTTGGTGTGTGAGATTGTCTGTTGTTGCCGGTTTGCATGAGCTCTTGAAGCTCCGCCCTCTTCTGAAAAGGGGGCTGGGAGCACCAGCTCATTTGCATTTAAACACAAAAACTGTGCGTTTTGGTTCATGCTCTAAAAGTGGCAACTTTGACAAGCTATTTTGCGCTAAAACTTAACATACACACTCTGGAGACATCAGAGACTTATTTTACATCTTGTAAAAAGGGGCATAGAAAGTCACCTTTAAGATTTTGGAAACCCTTAGCCTCTTCAAAATGGTCCCTGGCCGTATGAGGCTGAAAGTAGAGATGGTGTGCCTTACATTAACATATGAAATAATTTATTCATTCACCAAAGGAGGAAAAACCCCTCAAGAAGACCCCCTTCAAGCAATAGAGTAATATGAGAATATAGAAATCTCTGTAAAACGTTCCAAGGACACCGAGGTGAGAGCCCACTTTGAATTCAGCTGCAAAACTGCAGCCGATCAAAGGCAGGGACAGGGGGGGGGTTTCTCCAGACGGAGAGGAGATGGAAACTTGCTCCTCTGGGTACGGTGGGGATTTGACTCAGAGAGAAACTGTAAGACATTATCACTCATAAAATCAACTGTCAACTATGTTTACCTGCTGACACTAGGTTCAATCCGCTGCTTCAAAACTGCCAGTGTTTCTGTTTCTTATTTCATCTACAGGATTCGATACACATCTTATATGATGGGATTTTAGTCTTTTTGGTGTCTAATCAGACCATGACTCTCTACTTCCTAAAAGGGGAATGATTCACTTATGTCTTCACCCAAAATTCATTCACACTTGATTTCAATTAAAAAATCATGGCATGTCAGGTTTGATGCCAGACCGCATTTTAAAATGGACAAATTAGAAAACACTGAATGGAGAATGAGATCTGAGAGCAGCACCAGACAGAGAAATTGATCAGTGAAAAATGTATAATAATTATAAAAAAAAAGAAATTCAGGATGTTATTCAGGTGTTACATTTACACAAAAATAAAAAAATGAAGACATATTCCTCTAAAAACAATTTAGTTATTATTGTATTTGTGTTTAAGTTGAGAGGAACTGAAAAACAAATGTATCACTAGCAACCTTCACGTACAGGTCAAAGGTCAGGTTGTTAGGTCACAAGAGAATTCATTTTATATATTTTATATTAAGTTTATAAGCCAGTTTGTGGTCAAAAAGTCAGTTCAGAGGTTAAAGGTCAGATCAGTGCACTCACAGTAATGACGTCAGTATCGATGGGACTCATCTCCACAACATTTGCTTGATATGGTTCATCTCGCCACATGGGGGCATTGTCATTTATGTCCAGAACAGTGATGTTCACCTGCAGTGGACAGATGCACAGATACTTAAAACACAGATTGCTTAAAAATTTGAAGAAAACAGACACCCCTAATAGACACCTAATTTCAATAAATAATTAAATATAGTATTAATAATAATCACAATAAACAAATCTTCTTACAAGTAATACACAGTAAGCTAACTTATAGTTGTCTAAATGTCTATCGAAGGTGGATCAAAGGGTCAGGCATTACCGTAGCAATGCCGGTTTTCTGCTGTGGTCCAACCCCTCCATCCACGGCTCTTACGATCAGAATATACTCAGACTTCATCTCTCGATCCAGAAGAGCTGTGGTAGTGATCTCTCCTACACACACATACAGTCATATTCAGCTTGGACACATATGAACCTGTTACAGGCAGCTGGACAAAACTCAAAACGTGGTGATAATGTACATAGTAATATTGTTGCTTCTGTTTAGAATTGCAGTTTTGATTTTTGATTGAGTGGTCCACATATAATAACATTAAATCAACCAATGAAATCAGTTTGGGGCAGGGCTACCTGGATTATTTGAAACTTGTTCAAAAACATTATTTTACACCAATTCTTCCAAACTTTTAAAAGAAAAAAATACATATTATGTGATATGAAAATCTGTAATAATTACTATAACTATACTAAGTGAGAAAGAATGACAGCACTTATTTATTTGTTGTCAATATACTCTTCGATAATGATCCAACACAGTGTGCAAGCAGCTGGCTATATTAATGTACGTAATTTCTTCATGCACATGGGAATTCTGTTTAGGAGCATTTATTTGGCGCCAAGTAAAAATGGCACAGAAATTGCAATGTGCCTAGAGTTTACATTTATTTTCAAGACTCTCAACCTTTTTGTTTTGACTTCTTTTGGAAGGGTTTTTGCATTTATCAGAAAATTAATTTAAAAAGAAAATAAATAAATGAAAATAATATAATTAAATAAATATATTTTATTTAAAATGTACTAGAAATAATTCTTAAAAAAATAAAATAAATACAAATTTTAATTTTAATAAATAAATAACTACAATGTAAATGGCAACTAACACTTGCACGTGGGACAAGCAGACATGATTACTGACTGTTATTTAAAAGGACCTTTGATCTGTGAGACCCCAAAGCGAGCATGAGGGTTAAAGGGCAGGTGTGAATGTGTGTGCCGTTGTCCACCTGAGCGAGTGTTGAGTCTGAACTGTGAGCTGCCCTGCAGGGAATATATGAGGGAGGCCTGACCAAACTCCCGAGACGCATCCAGATCTGTGGCGTTCACAAACAACACCGTCGCTCCTGACACAGAGAGAGACAAAAGAGAAAGGTAAGAGAATGTAAACAAGCCATCACATAATAAATGTGTGAGACAGACAGCTGTACGAAGAGAAAAAACAAGATGAAGTGACAGACAGGCAAAGCATGAGGGATGGTCTTCAGACAGGAAGTGGTTAGTTAGTGTGCAGTGCTGTGCATTGATGGAGACAGGGATTTCAGGATCATCAGAGTGCGTTCAGTACCCGTGACACACACAAGCGCACAACAGAGCAAATGTAATTTCCTTTTGATGATTGAAGACGAGTCTATTGTGTGGAGTAAAAGCACCGAGTGAATAAATGCATGAGAATCATGTCTTTTTCCTCTGCGCACCACCTTCTTGCTCAATTAAAACACAATGATAAAAAGAGAAAAAGAAAGAAAATAAACCAAGACAGAAACAAATATCTTGAAGGAGTTTTGTAATATGTCCAGAATGATGCAGCGCACAGAAAAAAAAAAATAGCAGCTGAATAGACGATATTTGCACACTGTGAAGGAAACACAGTGCTTGTCATGTGGTGTGAATGAGAAACACCATTGTTAATTAATTTGTGTTTCTCCTTTTGGAAGGAGTTGCACTCAATAGATAGTTAAATAAATGCAAGAAAAACAAGTCCAATAACAAATCATTATACAAACAGACATAAGAAAAAAAAACTGAATTCGGTAAGCAAATACTACAATGAGCACTATTACTCACATAATACTAAAAAAAAAAAAATGACCACCACAAAAAGAAAGCATTACAAATGACACCATCCCTGGCAAATAGTGGTACATTTTATCAAATGAAATAAAAAATTATAATAATAAAAAAAATAAAAAAATAAAAATAAACGATTAGCACAAAAACAAAACTTTACAATGACAACATCAAAAACAAATAGTGGGAGATAAAATTATATATATATATATATATATATATATATATATATATATATATATATATATATATATATATATATATAAAAATAAACTAAAATTAAATAATAAAATAAAAAAATAAAATAAATCAGCACAAAAACAAGAGTGGATGGAATCTGTGTATTAAGCAGTTTAGGCGAAATTAATTGTACAACTTTAACAGGTTTAGAATAAAACTGTAACTAGATTCTCTAGGGAGCATTTGAGCTTTTTGGTTGTGGTTTTGGGTGGTCAGAACTGAAACAAAACTACCAACAGCCTTTGTCCTAGCTCTGGGAAAACAGCACTTATTCACACAAACCATTATATTAGTGTGGAACAGAACTAGTGTACAGCTGGCTGAGCATTGTAAATCATCACTGACAGGAATCCACTTATGCTGTCATGAGGTTTTGAGCACTGTACATGTGCTACATGTTGATATATTCTTCCATTTTTTGATAATATTATTGTAAATGTACCTGCAATGATATTCTCGGCTATGTTGACGATGTAAGACGGGAGGCTGAACTCGGGTGGGTTGTCATTCTCATCCTGCGGAGGAAGATCAGTGTATCAGGTATCTAAAAAGTCTTTAAATATTAACTCATTAATTTTCCACAGGGAAAAAAACAGCTTTTGGTTATAATTAAACGTATTGATGGAGTGCTTTGGGGGTTTAATGGAAACTCACAGGCTATGGCAATGGGAAATTATTCAATATCAGACGCATACACTGTTTTACCACTTTAATTCAGTTCAACGTTCAGTAATAACACACACACACACGGACGTGGATGTGTCAAACCCCTGCTGTTTTTCAGATGAAATGTGTCTAATCGGAATCATAATAAAAGAGCAGAGAAATGTCAGAGAGAAATTATCCATGGATTAACCGTTCTAGTCAATCGACCTCAGAGAAAGCATTTCAGGTAAATTTTTAAATATACCAGGTTTATAATATATATATATGATAAGCAGTTAAATGTGTTGGTTTACACACAGAGAAAAGTGTAAGCTTTTAAGAAGTCCAAGAATAAAATGATTAATTTACATGTTAAAACTGATTTACAGAACTTTTTTTTGCTGTTTTCTAACAGTTTGGACTTGAATAAAGAAAGAAAACTTGCAATTAACCTTTTCACAGGCATTTTGTTTTCATAGTTAGACAAATATCGTGATGTATCATTATATGATTGTCTAACAATATATCAATTATCGCATAATTTGTATTGTTAAAAGCGCTATGCAAATAATATTGACTTGACTTGATATATTCCTTTCAGAATTCTTTTATCTATAAAAAGTTCAAAATATTAACAGAATTTATTTGAATAAAAATCGTTTGCAAAATTATAAAAGTCTTTACTGTTATTTCTGAGCAATTTAAACTCACAAACAGCTCTATGGTGATTGGAACAGTGCTGTTGAGGGATGGGTTCCCTCCGTCTCTGGCCATTAGAGTCAGAAAGATCAGTCCACCTGGAACCTGCTCATAATCCAGAGGACGATTCACGGTGATGACTAATAAACAAACAAACAGGAGTTATGGCACACAAATCGAATAAATCTAAAACAGAAAAACAAATATCAGAATCAGAATATCAGCACATGCTTACTAGACAGCCATCTATAATCCATTTGTGAAACAGCAGAGGTCACAAAGGCTTCTCGAAAGGCATTTTCACGCTGTAAGGTGTTAAACCCAAATCTGATTCCCTGCTAACGCACTGAGCGATGGAGAGCGCATAATGTAACCCATCACCAGCCTGAACAAGCAGTGAAATCATACTATTACGTGACTTTGATTTGAACACAGACCTGCGTAGCCCTCCACCACACTGATGCTGAAATGTGACCTGAACTGAGAGGCGTAGATGATGGAGTAGGTCAGGATGTTATTGGGAGGAGAGTCCTCATCCGTCGCCTGAGAAACACACACAGGCCAACACAGAAGGTCATTAAATCATTACCGTAATGACAGTCTCCAAACACGTTTCCCAAACACTCCCACCGTCCTGCTTGGCTGGGTTAGAAGCCAACATTTAGCACTCAAACAGAGAGAGCAGGGTTTTTATATCACCATATATGTTGTTATTGTTAACTAAAATTATAACTACTAAAATTTGTTTTAATTCATTGAAGGCTGAATAAAATAAAATAGAAATATTAGATTAAAAAAAAAAAAACTTACAATTAGATATAAGCGAAAATTAGAAATGCCTTGAGAATTTGCTGAAATAATAATAAATGGGAGTTAAATTAAAGGAAAACATATGCAATAAATAATAAAAAAAAAAAAAGCAAACAAAGCAATGTTTTATAGTGTGAAAGTGTTAATAGCTTATAGTGTTAAAGTATTAAAAATTGTTTTTGATTAATTAAAATAAAGCTCAAATAAAATATTAGATGAAAACTTGCTATTACACCCTTTATTATTATATATATTTATTATATAATATATAAATTGCATTATAATAACAAATAAATTATAGATTAATTGTACATTATAGTATTAAGAAATAGTACTAAAATAACACAAGTCACAGCATTTCATCCTTCAGAAAAAAATAAATAAATAAAAAACAAGAACATCACTTTTACATTTAAATCTCACAAAATGGCAATGTATAAAAGTCATTAAATACCGCATCACTCCTTGCCTTAACTAAGTATCATTTTTGTGCTTTTCAGATACTAAAAAATAATGGTACACATAGTGAATATGATAGAAGGATTACAAAAACAATGTGAACTGGCAGACACACACAACAACACGCATCGCCACCTGCTGGACAGATAACTGGAGCAACTGATGTCAAACTGTCAATCACAGCACAGATTAAAGCAGACGGCTGGAATTAGTGCTGCTGTGTCCACATGCGGAGAGAATTAAACACTAACTGAGACATACTGAATGCTAACAGAGTGACTGACCCACAATTGCACATCAGAACAAGGATCAGGGAGTCTATAAGAGCTGGCCTTTCACATTCACATTCAATTCAATGGCTCAGTCTTCATTTCACATTCTTGGTCTGATTGTGCTCGCTTACAACTCAGCTGACATCACAAACAACTAAAACTTTTCAACCCTTCCCATCCATTCTGACACAAAGCATCCACTTTTCACCATCCAATCACTCACTACCTGAAGGACAAAATCAGACTCTGCCCTACATTTTCCATTAATAATTGTTATTTTTTACCACAAGCTACAAAATTAAAATGTGTTGTGAACAGCGTTTCCTGATTCTAGTTAGTTTTTCTAAACTCCACATCTCTTTTTGTTTCTCACCCGGGCTCGGACTATTTGCTGTGGTGCCTGTTCGTTCTCCATGAGTGAACCCGTATATGCCTCCTTCTGGAAGACTGGCGCATTGTCGTTTACATCCAACACGTTAATGCGAAGGCGTCCCGTAGTCTCCTCCCCTCCTCCATCACGGGCCAGTATTGTTAGAGTAAAGCGTCTCATGAGCTCATAATCCAACTGGTCTCGCAGAGTCACCCAACCTGTCTCAGCATTCAATGAGAACCTGGAGGAGGAGTTAATATATGGAAATGAGTAACCGTTAACCAATTAATTGTTGCAAGAGAGGTACTTAAAGAGACAAATTAATTAACCAGCAAATGAGAACTTTGAAAGTGTTAGATCATGAAGGCTATGTTTAGAACAGCACACTACCATATACTCATAAGTATACTGTGCACAGTTGTAAGTGATTTTAGTATTATACAGTCAGTCAAAATTTTTATTTTATGTTTTTGAAAGAAGTCTCTTCTCACCAAGGCTGCATTTACTATATTTTTTATTAAATAAATGCAGCCTTGCTGAGCATAAGAGACTTTTCAAAAACATAAAAAATCATCAAAATTTTGACAATGATTTACTGTATATACTATTATGGTATTATGTAACTTTTTTATTAGTTTTTTATTACTTATTACATTCATGTTAACTTTAGTTCAAGTTCCTAAGTCCAGATCTGAATCAAATGATTCACCGTACACGAAGTTCCGATCTAAATAAAAAAGATTTGTGAACCCGCTCCGAAGTTCCAATCTGAATCAAAAGATTTGTGAACCCGCTCCGAAGTTCCAATCTGAATCAAAAGATTTGTGAACCCGCTCCGAAGTTCCAATCTGAATCAAAAGATTTGTGAAGCTGCTCCGAAGTTCCGATCTGAATCAAAAGATTTGTGAACCTGCTCCGAAGTTCCAATCTGAATCAAAAGATTTGTGAACCTGCTCCGAAGTTCCAATCTGAATCAAAAGATGTGTGAACCCTTGTGAACCCGCTCCGAAGTTCCGATCTAAATAAAAAGATTTGTGAACCTGCTCCGAAGTTCCAATCTGAATCAAAAGATTTGTGAACCTGCTCCGAAGTTCCAATCTGAATCAAAAGATTTGTGAACCTGCTCCGAAGTTCCAATCTGAATCAAAAGATTTGTGAACCTGCTCCGAAGTTCCGATCTAAATCAAATGATTCGAAATCTGCATTAGGCAGTCCCCATCTGAATAATCATTTCAGATCAGGATTTCGGAGTGCAGTTCGTGAATCATTACATTTGATCTAAATAAAATTATTTGTGATACACAAAGTTCCGAACTAAATCAAATGATTCTTAGAAACTTAAGCTAGAAGCTAGAAACTTAGCTGATAACAGGATGTTGCTCATTGAATTAAGTGTGTAGTATAGTGATGTCATTATAAGCCGTTTTGTCATTGCATAATGTTTCATATTTCATGCATGTTTCAACTTTTTTTTTCAAATTAAACAAACATAAAATATTGCATGACAGTACACATTATGTACTGTGTGGCATGCAGTAAACGGTGTGGTAGTATTTAATTTGAAACACAGCCACAGAAGAAATCAGAAGAGAAAGGCATGCAAATCTACAGAGATGTGGATTAAATTAATCAGAGGAAATTAATGAATTAAACAGGATGCTGTATCAGTGTGAAAGGTCACAGTATGTTAATGAATGATAATCTCACTGGTCTGGCTCATCGCTGAAGTAATACCGAACCACTCCAAACGTGCCAATGTCATTATCCGTGGCCTGCAGAGAGAAACACACAAACAGAGAGCAATGAGCATCATCAAGACGCATACTCTTGGTCGTTCTGTATGTGAATGTGTGTGTTTGTGTATCCTTGAGTCTGAGTTTTAATGGTGAGATGATGGTGTCAGCATCCCCTGTCCTACCCTACAAAGTACTCTGTTCTGCACGATTAACGCTGAACACACACACAGTCACTCTTCAGGAAGGAGCATAAGGGGAAGAACTCTCCTCACACCAGATGGGCTGGCATGAACTGGCCGCCCTGTCCTCTGTCCTAAAACAACACAAGCTTTTGCTTCACCTCTTAAATTGTCAGAACTGCCTTTATAAAAGTAAAGGAAAAGAAAGTAAAGATGAGTGACAACACATAAGAGGTCTCACTGACATGTTCACCCACACCTCAACACTCACTCAGCCTTATTTCTGCTGCTGTTTAAACCACAGTGAGCCGCACTGATGTCTACTCGATTTGGAGTGCTCTCCACAACTCCACATTTTTTACAGGAGTGCATGCACTGGAGACTTGACTCTCAATTGTTTACAAAAAAAGTTTGACTTTAGCTCATTGCTAAAATAACAAAGTGATCATTTAATGAGCATAAATATACATAATTAACAAATACTGAGTAAAATAGTCAGACAGCCCCGCCCCCAAACTCACGCCATTGGTTGAGACAGAAGCTGATATGTGGCACTCAATTTTTAATGCAGAAATGATTAAAAATCTTTAATAAAGCTGTAATAAAAGCTACATTTTAGATGAAAAACTTTAGAAATGTTGCCATCATGAAACATGTAAAACTGAAACATGTATAAAAAACACAAAAGCACAAAAATGACTAAACTTAAACTAAAATAAAAATGAAATTCAGTCTTCGGTGTCACACGATCCTTTAGAAATCATTCTAATACACTGATTTGATGCGAGAAACATTTCTTATTATTATCAATGTTAAGAACAAAGTTTTTTGTGGAAAATGTGAGATTTTGTATTGTTTGATGAAAAGAAAAGTTAAAAAGAACAGTATTTAATTGGAATAGAAATGTTGTAGAACTTTTGCAAATTTACAAATTTACTTGATCAATTTAAAGGTATTCATTTCTAAAAAAAAAATAAAATAAAAATCCAGACTTATAAATGGTAGTGCATAATCCACTTTTCTGCAGAGAAACAATCTGTATTTTCTTTACGAATCAATCAATTCACAACCAAAAAAAAAATCTGTCAAGGCAGACATGCACCATAGTAATAAGTATAGTATATGAATATATAATCATTCAGTATCAAATCATGTTACATTGTTCTCCTGAAAATGGGAAATAAAGTCTTTCCTGAAACCACAGAGACAGATGCTGAATTTGGCACTTGTCAGAATCATAAAAACTGCCCAAAATGACAGTGCATTTGACAATAAATACAGCACAGGAACATTATGAGATATATCCTAGTGAAGTAGATGTTGTGTAATAGCATATAGACAGCTGTATGCACATGGAAATAAAGTTCTTCAGTGCTGAAGGAAAACAGATTCAAACCTGACTTGTATCTTTATGCAAATTAATACAAAAGGTTGAAAAAACAAGTCACCGCAGAAACAACAGCGCAGCTGCGTATGTGTGTATGAAAGAAAAACAGAATATGACAAGTGACGCTTCTCTTTTCTAACGCACACACACAAACGCCAAGTGTAACATCTGTTAGCTCCTGATATATAGCAAATTTGTTTTCTTTTTTGGAAATGATAATCCATCAAAGCAGATGTGAAGGTGTCTGTTATCAGACAGTTGCTATTGGGGCTTTTTTTGGTGGACTGAAACTGATCTGTAGAGTTTTCCGCAGCTATTTGCTGTAATTATACACATACACAGTCTCGTTCTCAATAGCCTTATGTAGTCAGACTTTGCCAATAGTCAACGTCTGGTCCAATTTGCAGCTTAATCCAGCCAAGAACTGGCCACTTAGACAGGAAGACACCATCTGATGACATTTAAAGTGACCAACCATAGTTTGTTTTCTTTACATGACCTTTAAGGCCAAAAATGTATGAGGCCATAATAACTGAGACAGGTTGTACCAAAAACATCAGAAACATTAGTGGGAAACAAAAGTAATATCAAGCCATCCAAACATAAAAATATTACAGAATATTTATTGGTTATGACCAAAAACAAACATACGAATATAAACATGTGCATGAGGATATTGTTACTTGCTTAGTAAGTGTCTTAAACAGCACTTATCAAAAATGTAATCTTATAATAAATGAACCTCACAAACTTTAACAACTGGATCTTCCTATAAAGCAGTCATTGTAGCAGCCTGGTACCAACAACTTTTTTCCAACCTGACCTTAAATAAATATATGAATGAATGAATGAATGAATGAATGAATCGATCGATCAATCAATCAATCAATCAATCGATCCTTTGCAAACTGACAAAAACTGTGTACAGCTGTCTATTATTGACTTTACCCTCCATTTGCAGTGTCATAAATAATAAAATAAATATATAAATGTATGCATTTGTGCATACATATTTATATATATGAAGAGTTTGCTTGCAAAAACAGATAACATTTTCAAAAATCAGGTTTTTTTAACTGTTATCATGTTTTTATTGTGTTTATTGTGTTAGTCAGCTGTTTTTTTGTTTGTTTTATGTTTTTTTACCTAGTCAAAATAACCCAACTGCAGTTTGATTGAGATTAATTGGAATGCACAATGAAAAAACATGATTTCTGAGAATTGTTAAAAACTAAGTTATCTGTTTTTGCAAAAAAAAAAAAAACTAAAAGTATTCAGACCCCCTTAAATTTTTCACTCTTTGTTATATCGCACCCATTTTCTAAAATCATTTAAGTTAATTTTTTTTCCTCATTAATGTACACACAGCACCCCATATTGACAGAAAAACACAGAATTGTTGACATTTTTGCAGATTTATTAAAAAAGAAAAACTGAAATATCACATGGTCCTAAGTATTCAGACCCTTTGCTCAGTATTTAGTAGAAGCACCCTTTTGATCTAATACAGCCATGAGTCTTTTTGGGAAAGATGCAACAAGTTTTTCACACCTGGATTTGGGGATCCTCTGCCATTCCTCCTTGCAGATCCTCTCCAGTTCTGTCAGGTTGGATGGTAAACGTTGGTGGACAGCCATTTTTAGGTCTCTCCGGAGATGCTCAATTGGGTTTAAGTCAGGGCTCTGGCTGGGCCATTCAAGAACAGTCACGGAGTTGTTGTGAAGCCACTCCTTCGTTATTTTAGCTGTGTGCCTAGGGTCATTGTCTTGTTGGAAGGTAAACCTTCGGCCCAGTCTGAGGTCCTGAGCACTCTGGAGAAGGTTTTCCCTGTATTTGGCCGCATTCATATTTCCCTCAATTGCAACCAGTCGTCCTGTCCCTGCAGCTGAAAAACACCCCCACAGCATGATGCTGCCACCACCATGCTTCACTGTTGGGACTGTATTGGACAGGTGATGAGCAGTGCCTGGTTTTCTCCACACATACCGCTTAGAATTAAGGCCAAAAAGTTCTATCTTGGTCTCATCAGACCAGAGAATCTTCAGGTGTTTTTTTAGCAAACTCCATGCGGGCTTTCATGTGTCTTGCACTGAGGAGAGGCTTCCGTCGGGCCACTCTGCCATAAAGCCCCGACTGGTGGAGGGCTGCAGTGATGGTTGACTTTCTACAACTTTCTCCCATCTCCCGACTGCATCTCTGGAGCTCAGCCACAGTGATCTTTGGGTTCTTCTTTACCCCTCTCACCAAAGCTCTTCTCCCCCGATAGCTCAGTTTGGCCGGACGGCCAGCTCTAAGAAGGGTTCTGGTCGTCCCAAACGTCATCCATTTAAGGATTATGGATGCCACTGTGCTCTTAGGAACCTTAAGTGAAGCAGAATTATTTTTTGGAACCTTGGCCAGATCTGTGCCTTGCCACAATTCTGTCTCTGAGCTCTTCAGGCAGTTCCTTTGACCTCATGATTCTCATTTGCTCTGACATGCACTGTGAGCTGTAAGGTCTTATATAGACAGGTGTGTAGCTTTCCTAATCAAGTCCAATCAGTATAATCAAACACAGCTGGACTCAAATGAAGGTGTAGAACCATCTCAAGGATGATCAGAAGAAATGGACAGCACCTGAGTTATATGAGTGTCACAGCAAAGGGACTAAATACTTAGGACCATGTGATATTTCAGTTTTTCTTTTTTAATAAATCTGCAAAAAAGTCAACAATTCTGTGTTTTTCTGTCAATTTTTTTTTTCACCCCATGTGCTGTGTGTACATTAATGAGGAAAAAAAAATGAACATAAATGATTTTAGCAAATGGCTGCAATATAACAAAGAGTGAAAAATGTAAGGGGGTCTGAATACTTTCCGTACCCACTGTATATATACACTATATATACACACACACAAACACACATAGATACATATAAATATATATTAGTGGTGTCAAACAATTAACCGTGATGAATCGCATCCAAAATAAAAGTTTTTGTCTACATACTATATGAGTGTGTACTGTGTATATTTATTATGTGTATATATAAATACAAACACATGCTTGTATATATTTAAGAAAATATGTTATGTTTATATATTAAATATATTTATAGATAATACTAAATATAATAATATAAATATATAAATGCATATACATTTACATTATTTCAAAATATATACTTCATGTGTATTTATATATCCATAATAAATAAACAGTACACATACATATATTATGTAAAAAACTTTTATTTTGGATGCGATTAATCGTTTGACAGCACAAATTAAATTAAAAAAAATATGCTATAGGAACTTTTGTTAAAATTTAAGTAAAAATTTATAATAATACACCTTTTTCTATGAATATTACCAGAAGCTGCTTGCTAAAATAAGAAAATAATATTGCAAGGTCATGTGAAAATAGCACAGGCTTCCTATGATTTAAAACTGTTGTTGTTAAATAATACATTTGTTTCACAAACACGTTAAGAAAAAATGAGAGAAATGCAAAAATTGTTTAAAGACTGATAATCAGATTTAGCATGGCTGAAAATGACCAATTAGCATCCAGAACTGGAATTGCTTGTTTCATTATCAATGATTAGGGTGTGACTTCATTCCAATTTGCTCTTTTATTTAGTAAGTTCTGTTTGTTGTTTTAATTTTCTATGTGCATTTCAATAATGATCTGATATAGCTGCATTTGAATCCAAGGCTCTGTCAAAAATGTATAGTCTTAAGTCTTCAGCTCATATAGTGTTTAAAAATATCCCTATAGATGGGATATTTTTGCCTGAGTCTGTCTGTGGAGTCTATATTGGGTGTTTGTCGCATTTGACAAAATCCCTTTTGATGTGTGTGAATCCCAGAGCTCGTGCCTGTAGAGTGTGATGGACTGTGCTTCTGATTCAATTATTTAAGGCTGATTCTCATTGAAATGGGATGTCAAATGTGATGTTATTTTACAGTTTTACTTAATTTTTTTGTGGTGCTGGTGTTAATGTCAAGGTAAGCGTATGATGTAAGAGCTTGTTTAATTTCTCTCTCTCTCTCTCTGGAGAGCGTTCTGTGATGGATCATGGCTGGGTGCTGGTAATGGGGTTTCAGTTGACTGGTGGTGCTGCTGGTGTACAGAGTCATAGAGTTGTGGGAGTGTGTGCTGCTGTCAGTGCCACTATTACAATCCATGATTCAACCGTGCCCTGATGATGACCTCACCCTCTGTGTGTGTTTGTGACTGTGGATTATGACCAGCGCTCGCCTGGTGCCACTCTACAGTATATTCAGCCAACCGGCCAAAACAGTTTGTTACAAAAAATGTTGCCAGAGTTTTACTGTGACACGGGTGGAACAGCAACGGACCGCAATGTTCACTTCCTTCATCTCAATAATCGAATAAACAGCTTACACTTCTGAATGCATTCAGCCAATCAGTGTGTGATCTGTGAAGAAAAGAAACAAACGTACAAACAAAAGAAAGAAAGAAAGAAACAAAGAAACAAACAAAGAAAGAAAAGAAAGAAAGAAAACGACAACAGAACGTAAAAGAACTAATTTACAAAAACAAATTACTAATAAAATGTAAAATTATCAAACAAAAATACAGAAAGGACAAACAAATGAATAAGAGATAATAAACAAACAGACAAAAGAAACAAGGTAAGAACGTAAAATAAAAACAACTGAAAAATTAACAAACAAGGGAAAAAACAGATGATAGAAAATAATAAACAAATAGACTCAATCTTTCTTTCTTTTGTCTTCTCTATATCCTTCCTTTATACAGCTTTCTACAAACAAACAAGCAAACAAATGACAGAAAAAAGGAAAATGAACAAATGGACAAAACAAAAGTAAGAACAAAAAAGGAATGCAACGAATAAACTGAACAAACAGAAAAAGAAAACAAAGTAAACTAAATAAATCAAAAGAAAAACAAACGAACAAACAAAAACTCCATCTTTCTCTTTCTTCTGTCTCATTTCCCTCACATCCCTCATTTATGGACTTTACAAACAATTAAAAGAACAAATGAAATAAACATCAGGATAAAAAAATAAAAGTAGGAAATAAACAAATGAACAAACCAGCTAGCAAAAAATAAAAGAATGTGATTTTCTCTCTCCATTGTCCTCTCTATCGCTCCTTTTGCACAAACAAAATCCTGCCCTTTTCTTCAGGCTCTGCCCTCACAATTCTCTCTGTTTACCCCTCCCTATCTCTCTCTCTCTCTGTCTCTCTCTCTCTCTCTCTCTCTCTCTCTCTCTCTCTCTCTCAGTTTGATTGACAGGCCCATAAGTGCAGTGATGACAGTGCCGGGGCTCCGGGTGTTAGCATGACAACTGTCGCTACAATGACAGGAGACTTAATGCAGGTCAGGTGAGATAGACAGGGATCAGAACGGAGAGAGGACGGGAGAGGTGATGGTATCTATCTCTCTCTCTCTCTCTCTGTCTGTGTGCAGTGCGCATGCGTCGGGTGAGTGTGGAGCGTGGATGGAGAGTGTTTGATTGAAGTGCGAGGCACGAGTGATTTATTACTTTTTTTCCTCCTTTTCTATCCTTGGTAATTTTGTTAGTAGTTGCGTTGTGTCTTTTGGTAATAGTAGTGAGAGGGAAGTTGTTTTTTTGAGGATTTATGCTCCCAGTCTGTGTACTGGGAGCATGGCGGTTCCAAGTGCGAGAAGTTTAGATATTCTAACGAGGTTCTAACGAGGTTCTAAAATGGTCATCTCATCCGTGCGTGTCCAAAGAAAGGAAATGATAGGAATGGATTGATTGTTGTCACTGAAAATGTGCAAAATGATGTTGCTGCGGTTGCTGCTGAGATGCCGGGTCCAAGTACGGCACTTGTTGCTCTGGAAAATCCGATGGAAAGTTCAGAAGAAATTGGAAAAGATGAAATTGCTGCAAGTGAGAATGAAGAAGTTAGAATCTCCTCTGGAGTAGAACAGATAGCGGAAGAATTAGGTGAGCCAGATAATAGTAATGGTGAAAAGGAGGAAATGGTAATTGAAGAAGAAAATCCTGAGGTTGAGGTTGCAGTGTTGAGCGATGATGGATGTTGTTTTAAAACTCCACAAAAAAGGAAGTTGGTGGAATGTCATAAACAAGGTAAAAGAAAAGATGGTTTTGGTTTAAGTCAGACGGACACGGATAGTGAAAGCGGTTTCAGAGTGCAGTTTCAGTGCTAGTCTGCCTCTGGGTGGTTTTTCCAGTTGAATTTACACTGTTGATGACATTAAGTCTTTTTTGAAAACAACAAAGAATCCGAGGAAGGTGAAAATAGAAGATTACTTTCCAGACATAATGCAGTTCATTGAAAAATAAATACGTTCAGAAGTGAAAATTGTTTCACTGACCAGAAGGTGTACCGTTTAAAGAAAATTCTTACGAAGATAAAGTCAGAGGAATTGAAAGAAAACTAAAATAGGTAATTTGGTACATCTTTTTTCTTTTCTTTGTCTTTTTTGCTTTTCTCCTTTATTTTCTATGGGGGAAATAAGCTCTGCTTCTTTAAATATAAATCAAGCATTTGAATTGATGAAATATAAGAATATTGATGTGTTGTTTCTGCAAGAAACTCATAGTGATGTAGAAAATACTGCAGATTGGATTAGAGAATTTAATGGTTTGGCAATTTTAAGTCGTTAAGTGGTGGTGTTGCCGTGTTATTTTCAAGGAATTTTATTCCACATTCTTACAATGTTGAAGAAGTTATTAAAGGAAGATTGTTGGCGATCAATGCGTTTTTTGAAAACAGCTCTTTTGTATTTGTTTGTGTTTATGCCCCAACTAATGCTTTAGATAGAATGATTTTTTTAAACACTTTGGATAAAGTTTTGAGTGAATGAAACAATGATGATTTTTTTAATACTAGGAGGAGATTTTAATTGTACTGAAAGTGGTATGGATAGGAATCATATCGAACCTCACATGCAATCAAGGAAGAGGTTTTTTCAACTAATGAAATCAAATAGCATTTTTGATGTCTGGAGAAATTTCCGTGGCACACAGAGACAATATACTTGGGCTCATGCTCATGATAATCAAATATCTTTGGCAAGGCTTGATAGATTTTATATTTTTAAACATCAGTTAAGCACGTTTAGAGAATGCATGATAACTCCAGTATGTTTTTCTGTGTTATGACAAATAATTATATAAAGGCAAAAGGTGCATATTGGCATTTCAATAATAGTTTGTTGTGTGATTCCTTTTTTAGAGACGGTTTTAAAGAATTTTGGATGAATGTTAAGATTATGAAATCTACTTTTTTTGTCATTGCAACAGTGGTGGGATTTTATAAAGGTGCAAATTTAGAGCAATTAAGTCAGCAGTATACGCGAAATGCCACAAAGGAAATTAAAGAGTCAATGAGTGTCCTGGAAGAAGAGTTAATGAAATTACAAGATGTTCCAATATTTACGAAAGAAGGCAATGTCATGGAAAATGTTAAGAAGAAAAATAATGTATTAGCTGAGTTGTTGGGTTTGACTACACAAGGTGCTATAATTAGATTTCGGTATCAAAGTGTTGAGCTCATGGACGCTCATTCAAAAAAAAAAAAATTAAATCTGGAGAAAAAGAATGGCCAGAAAAAAATTATCCATGCCTTGCGATCTGAAAACTGAGTTTTATTGACTCGTCCTGTAGATATCAGGAAAAGAGCTGTACAGTTTTATAAGGATTTATATAAAAGTGAAATTTTAGAAGTAAAATATGATCATCTTGGTTTTTTTTTTTAATTTACCACAGATAGCTGAAGATGTTAATAATGAAATTAGTAAAACATTAAGTTTAGAAGAAATTGAAGAGGCATTGAAGATGATGGAAAATGGTATAATACCCGGAATAGATGGTATAATAATTTTATAAAGCCTTTTGGTCAAAGGTAGGCCCAGAATTAGTAGCAATTTTTAACGAGAGTCTGAAAAATTAACTTTTGCCACGTAGCTACCGAAGGGCAGTTATAACGTTACCAAAAAAAGGTGACCTTAATGAGATTGGTAACTGGAGGCCTGTAAGCCTGCTGTGCAATGATTATAAATTGCTCTCTAAAGCTCTTGCAATTAGATTAGGTAAAGCTATGGAACATGTGATTCATCCTCATCAATCTTATTGTGTGCCAGGCAGGAGAATTTCTGATAATATTTCTTTTATTAGAGATATTCTAGATGGTGGTAAACTTTTTGATTTAGATTTTGGGCTAATATCGATTGACCAAGAGAAGGCTTTTGATAGAGTCGAGCATTTATATTTATGGAGCTTCATGAAAGCCTTTAGTTTTGATTCTGGTTTTATTTCAATGATAAACACCTTAAAAACCTTGAGAGTGTTTTAAAAATGAATGGTGACTTATGCTCTCCTTTTAGAGTATATAGGGGTGTCTGACAAGGTTGTGCACTGTCGGGAATGCTATATTCCCTAGCATTAGATCCATTGTTAAATAAAATAAGATCTGATGTGTGTGGATTACATATACCCAATTGCGGTCACAGTTTGTTTCCTATGGAGTCAAGTTGGGTGAGTGTTGCCTGTGCAATTCTTCGGAACATTGAAGGTTTAGGCCTGGACAAAGCTTTGTTTTGGCTGGATCCTCAAAGACTAAAACTCTGTGATGCTCCAGTTTTTTAATGTCTGGTCTCTGTTCAGAATTAATAGAGGAAATATTGGTCTTTCTCTTTTCTGGTTACTGCAAGAACCCTTAGTCTGCGGTTCGTGACTGGATCTGTCACATGAAACATCTTTTGCAATACCAGAAAGAACTTTGCGGATTGCTGAGGTGACAACAGTCGGTCAATTGTATCAAATAGCAGGACCTGATTTCATAAATGTGACTGCAACTGCTGAACATTTGAGACTCAGATCTTGTAGAATTGTGCAAAAGGCTCTTGAAATTCGGAGCTCGGCCCTCACTGTAGAGGAAAAAGAACTGTTAGACCAATATTCAAAGGGGTCCATTAATTTTAATTGTCAAGACCCTTTTCCGAAGTATATGTCCAATTATGGGAGAATGTAATGATATGCTGTTAGACTGTGAAGATTTGATAATTGTGGGTTCAGAAATTGCACCTGGCAAATTATTATATAAAATTTGTGTAAAAGCTTTTAATAAAACTTTTTTGAACAATAAATCTGACACACGTTGGAGAGATGTACTTCAGCTTAATATAGATGAAAAACCAGAATGGAGAGCTTTATATAAGTCATCTTTGGCTAAGAAAACTGGGGATTTGCAATGGAGAATATTGCATGGTGCCATTGCTGTACATGTTTTTATCTCTCTGTTTAATTCTGACGGTACTGATTGTTGCCCTTTTTGTTTACAAAGAGAAACCCTTTTTCATGCATTTATGTATAAGGCTGAAGCCCCTTTTTGATATGCTGGAGATGCTTTTTAATTCTTACAATGCCATGTTTACAATGAAATTATTCATTTGTGATTTTAAGTATGTTAAAAGTAGGCGTTATAAGTCTCAGTTGATTAATTTGTGGGGCAAGCAAAAATGGCAATTTATGTTTTCTCTAAACTTGTCAAATCTAGGATTTTAATTGATTTCTATTATCATAAATCAATACATGATCTTCTAATGTTTGAAACTATTTGGTGTTTAAATGGGATTCTTTGTGAAGTAGTGGAAGAAGAGCTGCGTTTTTCTTTTCTGTTGAGGTCATTTAGGTTTTAGGTTTTAGGTTTTCTGGGGATTTTTGTATGTACATTTTATTTTACATATAATAAAATGAAGTTTGAAAACTCAATCTCTCTCTCTCTCTCTCTCTCTCGCTCTCTCTCTCTCTCCTCCATCCCTTCTTCTTGCTCATATTTTCTGCCCAGTCTGCCAAAGACACACAAAGACACTAAACTTCAGTAAAAGAGCAGAGGAACGGCCTGAAGACAGGCCTGAATGTGCGCCTGATAGTTTGGACCAAACCCTGAAAAGACGGTTCTCTCTGACTGACATGTGTCAGACAACATCTCAGCATGAATGAAAGCGAAAGTGACACCAGGGTGAGGAGAGACCCTCAATAAGAGATCCAGCAGTGACAGATGAGACAAGAGACCATCTACAGAACAAAAACAGCCTCTTTTCATTCACTCAAACCAAACAACCAACAACAGTTAATGCTTAACAATTTCCTTAAAGTCTTCTAGCTTTAATAACCTGGATATCTTTTGTAAATCTTAAGGCCCTTCACACCACAAACAACAACTTCAAATAAAACTAAAATGATAACTATCAGCATCCACACTGTTCTGTTTATTATAAGCATGTGCAGGACCTGCTGCTTTAAATGCTAAAGCTCCTTAGAACAGGATGGATTCTGATTGGCTTTCAGTTGGAAAAAAATTTGTTTTGAAAGTGATTCCAACTATATTGTTCCTCTGTGTAATAATCGTTATATTTGTGGTGTGGACTCTACGCTTTACATTTAGAACGATTTAAATAAATACCTTTATCATTATTGCTATAGCTATCGTCGCTTTTTCAACACTGATAATAATAACAGACAATTTCTTAAACACCAATCAGCATATTAGAATGATTTCTGAAGGATCATGTGACACTGAACACCTTAACACCGTAAGGGGCCCCTGGGCTTTTCCTCTTGAGGGGCCCTTCATCAACAATAACTACATTCTACATTCACTCAATCTTGATAATCACAAAGCACGAGTCATCAGCCTTTAATTTTGAAGTAATAAATGCCATTAACAAAACATCCAAACATAAAGGTCTGTCATATAAAATATACACAAATATCGCTGCATGAACTACACATATGCACATAGTCGGACATATTTTACACAGATAGGCTAACTAATTGTGTTAACGTTGGTTAAATTCATTATGAACTAACATTAAGTTAGGAACAGTGCAGGAAGGTCAATTAGTGAAGGTAAATGTAGCCTACACCTTCACAAAACAGTCTGTGCACTTCTGATTTACCTTAACAAATATGTCTTTCTGCTTGTGGATCTTCGCATTTTTTAAAATCACTAATTTTAATTTTTAATGCAATAACTAATGAGTGAAACCTTTGTAACGAGCTGCAGTAGCAAAGTTTTTAAGTGTTTACCGTCAAAGTTGTATTTTAGCCTTTTTAATTAGGCCTACAATTAAGGCCAATGGCTGGACAATAAGGACTGCCCGATCAGATGGCCTGGTGCCAGTTTTAAGCCTTGCCGACTTAAACATTCAAGAGAGTTTAAAGCATTAAAGGGCAAGAAGACATGAAAGGTAGGTCCATTCAGTATGTTCTGTGCGCACACATTGCCTTTCTTTCCACAACTTGCGCTTGAACAGAAAAAAAACATACACGAGTAGGCTATGCAATGTTATTTTACATTTGATTATTCAGTTTCTGTACATGAACATCTACAAACTCCAAAACATTGTTTATTTATTTATTTTTCTTTGTTCTGTTTGTTTGTGCTATTGCTTATAATTTGTTCATTTGTTCTTACTGACTGTTCACTTGTCTTCAGTTGGAATCGAGAATTGTAAAATTGAACTGGTATCTGTAAATTTGGTATCAAAAACAACGATAACAAAACTTTTTTTTGATAATGATAACAGCCTATTTTATTATGGTGGCAGGGCAAGTAAAAATTTCAACCACTGTTGAGCCCTTATGGCCAAATTAGATATGTGATCAGTGCTGGCAAAATGAGTCGGAATGTGCACGGGCTAATTTTGAACTACAGACAAAAAAAAAGCGAAAAATGTTGAATTTGGTCAAATTTCAGGTTTTCACAAAAATCAGTTAATTAAGCCCTTGTCTAGCAATCCCAATGCTCCAAATAGTTATTAAACATCTAAAATGATCTTTATTTGTATGTTTTCTGAGAGGAGTAGCCTACCTTTTTCTCTGCTCGCTTCTCGCGCTGCTGCTGACTGATTTATGATTCGCGCACATAATGGTGATTCTGCAGCGCACGATCCCGATAAGCATACACATAGCCTACTGTGTAGGTCTACACAGAATTACAGTATTGAAGTAGGCTATTCACGCAGTCATAATCAGTTATGTCTTAAGTGAACGTTTGGGGAACTGTTGGGGAAAACATCTGACGTGTAACATATAACATATATTAGATCCGTGCACAGGTCTTAATATATAGCCAGTCTGTCTCATTAATGTTAATCTAACAATAAAAGGAAAGATCGCTGCTCTTGATTGAACTGCTTTTGTAGTTTTGATTTTGTTTTTCTTACTTGAATGCTTGTTGCTTTGTTTAGGTGTAAAATGAAAAAAGTAGTGCATTTGATTCTGTCTTATATTGGTTCTACCTTTTTTTTATAATAACAAAGATAAAATAAAAAATAGCTTTATTGTGATTATTAATAGCTATATTAATGATCATTAAGAAAAGAATTGGAGGAATATATGCAGTGTTGCTAGGTGATTTTGCTTTGGAACCTTCAGAAAACTTTGAACACTTTTTCTCAGAATTTACTTTGCTGATTTCATCGACTTCAAGCGGCTGTAGCTCATTTTTCTCAATTTGCTCATATATCATTTTGAAGGCCTTTTAATAGAGAATGTAAATAAAAATTTGCTCATTGTGACCCATTTTGCCAGAACAGGTCATATATGAATCTTCAGTTGCCTCAGGATTTGATTATGATTATGATGCATCACAATGCATATTTTCCTCCATTTATTTAATTACCATAGTTAATGAATCATAAAAATAAAGCTCTTTTTGTTATTTTACGTTTGTTATTTAAAAAAAACAGTAGAGCAAATACAAAATAGGCCTATGAAAAAATGGAATTAACAGTCCTTTACTTTTTCCCATTTTACATATAATTTACAGAAGCATTTAAGTAAGAATAATACAGAAATTTAATAATCAAATGTAAGTGTAATCATTGCATATTCTTTAGTGTATTAATTACAATTAATAAAGCTACAAAAGTTATTCAGTCAAGAGCAGTGAGTAATTCGCTCTTGTTTTCATTGTTTGAGGTGTATATTAAGATCTAAATCATGAATCTAATCTAATGTTACACATCAGATTTTTTCCACAACTGTTTATGTTCACGTCCATGGCTGTAGTGTGTAGTCACTAACTAACTACTGCGAGTTCAACTATGTTAAGATGGAAAAATAGTTAATAATAGCCTACTGTATCTTACTACTGATAGCATATGACCTACCTGCCATGATCTGCATTGGCATCTTCTCCTATCCCCGTGTTAATATGCCATGAGCGATGGAATTTTTGGCAATTTTTCTCTTTTCTGACTGGCTGAAACTTCTCACGCTGCACTTGCGACGCCCACGCCCACATGTGCATTCAAAACAAACCGATAAAGCGTAATTTTAAGGGAACACTCAACTCATTATAAAATGCAGTTACAATATTTTCCGGCATCACCGGGGCCCCCCTCAGTCCGGGGCCCTAGGCTTAAACCCAGGTAAGCCCGTGCATTAATGCGGCCCTGCATGTGACACTGAAGACTGGAGTAATGCCTGCTGAAAATTCAGCTTTGCCATCATCAAAATAAACTACATTTTAAAATATACTAAAATAGAAAACAGACATGTTAAATTACTATAATATTTCACAATATAATTAATATGATGATTTTAATTTAGTTCATATTAAGTTAATTTAGAATCAATGATTTAGAAACAATCAACAGAAATTACTGAGCAGAAACACTGAGCTGACTCTATTTGCAATTAATTTAATCATAAAGTTCACTCTTTCCAAAAAACACATTAGGTGAACTTAATGACAAGTTTTGAGAGACACCATTAGCTATTTAATTAATTTGATGGAACAATTTTCCTCGAATGTTTTGAGTAAATTCGACTTATTAGGACACTAAATGAGTGTGTGTGAGATAGTATTAGTCTCGGTGGTCAAAGTGAATCTGTGACTAAGCTGTTAGTGACACAATCCAATGGAGCAATCTGCCAAAACACACACATCAAGGCCTACACTCCTCTGAGACCCTTAGGGCCTCACTAATCTACCGAGATTAGCTGAAAAATGTCTCCATAAATTACAATCGGACTAAAAATTCTTATGGCCATGTCCAAAAAAGAAAGGTGATTCATAAATGAATAAAATGAAAATAAGGATAATTTATTCTAAAGCAGCAACAAAGTTTTTTTTTCATGGGTAAGATTGGCCTGTAGTAATTATATTAACTTTATTTTAAAATAATTTAGCCTAGGGTAAATTATATGAAACTAGGAAAACTACATAAGACTATAAGACATAAATACATTACAAACATATCATGCCAAACAGAAAGAGCATTTACAGCATTTTGTCTTGGCATTTCCTTCACACATACAAAGACATTTAAACCAATCAAAACTTGCAAAGTGCAAACTTGTGTACAAGATTGTATATCACAATTCAATGTATACACTTTCAATAACAGGCTAGAGGTTTAAATAAAGTGATTAGATAGAAATTCATATTTGTTTTAGGTTAACCGAATTAGACCAAAAGAACAATTATGTCAAAATGATGACATCAAAATGATGGCGATTTTTATGTAATGTTGGCCTTTAAAAGTGGGCAGATTAAATAAAAATTATTTATTGCTTCAGTCAAAATGAAGCAATAAATAAATATGCAAATATGTACGAGAGCCGAGATGGAAAGAGCTGGCTACAGATGGCAAGATCTGGAGAAATATTGTCAGTGGCCTATGCTCCTCCTAGGAGTAACAGGCCTAAGTAAGTAAGTATATATATATACAGTGCCGTGAAAAGGTTTTTGCCCCCTTCCTGTTTTTTTTTTTTTTTTTTTGCAGATTTGTCACACTTAAAAGATTTAGATCAAACACATTTTTTATATTACAGATATTAATATTAAATAATATTAAAGATAACCCAAGTAAATGCAAAATGCAGTTTTGAAATGATGATTTATTAATAATATAATTTATTAAGGGAAAAAAGCTGTCCAAGCCTGCCTGGCCCTACGTGAAAAAGTAATTGCCCCCTAAATCTAATAACTGGTTGTGCCACCCTTGGCAGCAACAACTGTAATCAAGCATTTGCGATAACTGGCAATGAGTCTTTCACATCGCTGTCGAGAAATTTTGGCCCACTCTTCTTTGCAGAATTGTTTTAATTCAGCCACATTTGAGGGTTTTCTTGCATGAATGGACTGTTTAAGATCATGCCATCTCAATTGGATTTAAGTCCGAAAATTGACTTGGCCACTTCAAAAAACTTTAATTTTGTTTTTCTTGAGCCATTCAGAGGTGGACTTGCTGGTGTGTTTGGGATCATTGTCCTGCTGCATAACCCAAGTGCGCTTGAGCTTGAGGTCACAAACGGATGGCCTGACATTCTGCTTCAGGATTTTCTGATAGAGGGCAGAATTCATGGTTCCATCAATTATGGCAAGTCATCCAGGTCCTGAAGCTGCAAAGCAGCCCCAGACCATCACACTACCACCACCATGTTTGACTGTTGGTATGATGTTCTTTTGTATGAAATGCTGTGTTGGTTTTATGCCAGATGTAACGGGACACACACCTTCCAAAAAGTTCAACTTTTGTCTCATCAATCGAGATTATATTTTACCAATATTTGCCCAAAAGTATTGGGGATAAAAAATTTTTGGCAAATGTGAGACAAGCCTTTGTGTTCTTTTTGGTCAGCAATGACTTTTGCCTCGGAATTCTCCCATGGATGTTGTTTTGCCCAGTCTCTTTCTAATTGTTGAATCATGAACACTGACCTTAACTGAGGCAAGTAAGGCCTGCAGTTCTTTAGATGTTGTTCTGGGTTCTTTTTTGACCTCCTGGATGAGTCGCCATTGCGCTCGGTGTAATTTTGGTATGCTGGAAAACTCCTGGGAAGGTTCACCATTGTTACAAGTTTTCTCCATTTGTGGATAATGGCTCTGACCGTGGTTCACTGGAGTCCCAAAGCCTTAGAAATGGCTTTATAACCCTTTCCAGACTGATACATGTCAACTATTTTGTTTCTCGCCTGTTCTTGAATTTCTTTAGATCTCGGCATGATGTGTTGATCTTTAAGCATGCTTCACTTTGTCAGACAGGTTCTATTTGAGTGATTCTGTAAGTGATTTATTGATTCAACAGGTCTGGCAGTAATCAGGTCTGGGTTTGGCTAGTGAAATTTAACTCAGCTTTCTACAATAATGTGGTTAATCACAGTTCTTCATGATTTAACAGGAGTGGGCAATTAATTTTTCACGTAGGGCCAGGTAGGTTTGGACAGCTTGTTTCCCTTAATAAATGAAATCATCATTTAAAAACTGCATTTTGTATTTACTTGCATTATCTTTGTGTAATATTAAAATTAGTTTGATGATCTGAATCTTATAAGTGTGACAAATATACAAAAAATTTATATTTATATATATATATATATATATATATATATTTTTTTTTTTTTTTTAATTCTCCAAGAATCATCAGACAACAGGAAAGACAAATGCTGCCTCAGGTCAATGTCTGAGTCTTATCAACTGTTTACTGAATAAACCTATTACAGCAATTAGATAAACACACACACGCAAGATGAGCGTCTTAACAAACTGGAGGACCGTGATAAGAAAATAAGTAAAACAGGGATTTCAAGAGAGAAGAAGAAAGGGAGGAGAATGAAGAGAAGTGCTGTGGACAGAGAGAGAGAGATAGATCAGCTTTCTGTTCACATTTGGCCATAACAACAACAAAAAAGAGGGATTAAAATGAGTGTGACAGGAACAACACAGCCAAACTACATCAGTATAGAGAGAGAGAGAGATTTGGCAACATGAATATGAGGTCTGTATTTAGCCAGCGGCTATACTTTATAGACAGACCATCATCAGAGACTGTCCTCCTTTTTATGATTAAAGAAAAAAAATAAGACTCAAAGCAAAGGATAATGAAAGAAAATTGAGAACAGAAACCTATGTCAAAAATACAGATCATCTAGTCTTCTTAATTACTGTAATACAAGTATTATTAATGCTGTGTATTTCAGACCTTTCCAGTTAAAGTGGGTTGATAACGGTGCAAATAAGCTGCAAACTGGACCAGATTTTATGCAACAAGACAAAAATGTGGTTATGTGACGCCGGTTTCACGCCGGTTTCACACTGCAAGCGTAAGCAGCGCGTATTTTTTTCGGCGCCCATGTTAACGGATGAGAGCGTTCACACAGCACGCAGGGGCGGCGCGGCAGCGCGTAGCAGGAGCAGAGCAGGAGCGGCAGTGCCGCGATCGTTTCGGCGCCGAGTCTATTTTTGCTGTGCTGCTTACGCTCAATTAAAGTGACAAAGCATTGATTATGGACAAAATACACACGAAAAAGTGAAATTGTTCCCCAGAATGTAAATTAATGACATCTACTATGTTGCAAATAGAGTATAAACTTCAGTAAAAAAAAAAAAAAAAAATACTATAGGCCTATATTACAAAAAACTAAATAAAATAAAGTTTTTGCTCTAATCACTAAAATTAGTTTAAATAATTTATACTGTTATTTCAGCTTAAGTCACTGGTTAATTGTATTAATTATGTTAGCCTATATGTGTTATAACTATATAGTAAATTGCCGTAAGAACAGGTGTCATGTTGACATCATGATGACGGTAGTGCTAATGCAAAGAAGACAATCATGGACGACACTCGTCTAATCGTGGAGGTTGAGAAGCATACAGTTATTTATGATCCTCATAATTTACTATATAAATACTTGCAGGCGAAGGAAAAAGCATGGGAGGATGTTGCATCAGCACTCGGTGCAGAAAGTAATAACCTTTCTTACTTTTTTGTTTTCAATTTTTAGCATGCCCACGTACGAACAAATTAATAGCTAATTAACTAAATACAATAGACAGAATAAGGTCACACATGCTACATACATCTACACTGTAGACTACTGTCTATTTTAGACTTAATTCTCGATAAATTGATCATTAAAAAACGTGTCTATTAAGAAGTTTAAGGTTACTTATTACAGACATTTTTTGGATTTTCTATGTTTTTGATGGGTAATGTATGTACATTTTCTGTTTATAAGATAGATAAAAACTACAAATGATTTTCTTAGTAATGTTTTTTTTTTGTAATGAAATAGGTAATTTATACCATAATTCATATATCAAAATATTAGCATTTAAATTATTCTACACATATATAAAATATGTAAAAGCAATTACTGTGCAAGGTTAATGACAACCTCAAAAGCACTGTCAATGCTACAATGTAATGTTCAGGATAAAGCATTGTGTTGGCCTCAGCCATGCAAATCCAATCAGTACAGTTTCTGAAGTATTACAATCAGTAATGAAACAACACTGATGAAATAAAAACATTTATTTAAAAATGGATACTTTTCACACAATAATCACACATATATAAGAAATATGAGATATACGTATACAATTAAATGTTTCAAGTTGAGGAGGAAGGTAGGCTATTCTTCCTTCATCTTACATTGTGTGTAAACTGAACAGAGTGTACCCAAAGTCTGCGTCTCATCCTTTGTCGTAGTCTTCTTAACAACATATATAGCGCGATTGCCTTCCTTCTGTCAACAACTCTCACTACACGCAAACAAAGCATAAAAGAAAATTGAAAACAAACTTATATTTCTTAATTTATTAAAAAAAATAAGCTTCTTGACACGTTTTCCCTCTGTAATGTATTTTAAATAGAAATAAAACAAAGCTAACTTATTACCCATTATTGAGAAATCTGTACAAAATCTGCGGTTCAGGTGCGCGCTGCAAACGCTGCCGGTGTGAATGCAAAATGGATACGCGCTGCTTCTGCTCTGCTCCCGTCCTGCTTGCGCGCTGCGTACGCCCTGCTTACGCTTGCAGTGTGAAACCGGCGTGAGACTACAAGTAGCTGGAAAATAACAGTAAAGAATGGTGCCTAAACTAAAAATCAGCACTAGATGAGCAGGCAGAGCTGAGCCAATGGCTCTTTTCCAGAGTTTTCAAGATAACATTTTGGTCAATATCTAAGTCAAAATCAGTTGAGAGAAATGTTGATTATACATGAACCGCAAATACTGGAAAGTATTGATTAAAACAGCACGATCTAATTAATTAACAAATGTGTGTGTGTTCGGATTTTATTGTGCTTATTAGTACCAGTAGCTTAGCAACTTATCAAACTCAAACCTTCCTGTTATGCATAAATGAGATTTCACGGAATAATGAATGCAAAAATTATGCTTTTCTAACCCAAAAAAACTATTTTTTGGGGTGAACTGTCTCTAAGTCAAATGTCTATATGAGTATGTGCGCGCACACACACACACACACGCACACTAAAAAAACTCAGGAGAAATGATGTGAGTGAACAAACACAACCATAGACCTATTAACACACACCCATGAACATGCACAGATTCAAACCATGAACCAGCAAACACATACACACTCAGAGACAGAAATCCATGAGTGCTATAATGGCTGAAGGAAAAGCGTGTGTATAAATGCAAGTGAAAATCATAAATAGGACATGGAGAGATGCAAACAAACCACAGCCAAAAGACAGACTAAAAACAAAGAAGCAATTTAGCAGATATGAGCTGCCCTCATCTCATGAGACGCATACAAACTAAATCACTATAAATATTTATAATGATAACCACTGCCGTCACTATAAATATTAAACAACGTCTCTCTCTCCGTGTGTGTGTGTGTGTGTGTGTGCCTTATTAAACGCACAATAGGTTGTGTATATGGAGTTTTGTGAAGCACGACTTTGTATGTTACACCGCAAAAAAAAAGGCTGTTTGAAAATAATATATAAAAATAATAAAAATATAGATTTTGGCTCAAACATTTTTTATAAAAAAAACCCTTATGTAATAAGACAAAACAACTTGGTAAGATTAACAACAAAACCTTACCTGATGTTCTACATGATTCAAATCACACACTATATCAATATTATAAAATAAATAAAATTCAAATAAATTAATATAATGCGATATTATACTGTATTAATATTATAACACATTATATTCATTTATTTGAATTTTATTTAATTTATAATATTGATATCGTGTGTGATTTGAATATACATTTTTATAATATGTTTATGCATAATGTATTTTATGCACAATTTTTATTTTAGCTGTTGACCAATAACTGTAGTCCAGTTACAGTTATATAATGGGCTTAAAGTGTACACTTTAAGCCCAGTTACAGCTCTTTAAAGGGTTACAGCTCTTTAAAGGGTTACTCCACCCCAAAATGAAAATGTTGTCATTAATCACTTACCCCCATGTCGTTCCAAACCCATAAAAGCTTTGTTCATCTTCGGAACACAATTTAAGATATTTTTGGTGAAAACCGGGAGGCTTGTGACTGTCCCATTGACTGCCAAGTAAATAACACTGTCAAGGCCCAGAAAAGTAGGAAAGACATCATCAAAAACAATTTTACGTCAAAATTACGGCACTGTAATTTTACGAGGCTATGAGAATACTTTTTGTACACAAAGAAATCATCAAAGAAATCATCATCAACATTTGTTGATTTGAACGAAAACAGCGTATATTTGCGTCCAGTGGATGCTATCCAAAATGGCGCTACAGTGATATCAACCTGATATCAACCCGATTGAGCATGCATTTCACTTGTTAAAGACAAAACTAAAAGCAGAAAGTCCCACAAACAAACAACATCTGAAGCCAGCTGAAGTAAAGGCCTGGCAAAGCGTCACAAAGGAGGAAACCCAGTCTCTGGTGATGTCCATGAGCTCCAGACTTAAGGCAGTCATTGCTTGCAAAGGATTCTCAACAAAATATTAAAAAAATGACATTTTATATATGATCATATTTATTTGTCCAATTACATTTGTGTCCCTGAAAATGGGTGGACTGTGTATAAAAATGCTTGTTTTTATGTTAGGCTATATTTACGTTCAACCCCTTGAATTAAAGCTTAAAGTCTGCACTTCAATTTCAACTTGATTGTTTCATTTTAATTATATTCTGGTGACATACAGAGCCAAAATTATGAAAATGGTTTCAGTGTCCAAATATATATGGACCTAACTGTATATAGACTAGCTATTCCAGGTGTGACAAAATGACACTCTTCTTAAACCTCAAAATGACATTACCGTTCAAACTATTTGGCATCAGTAAGATTTTTTTTTTAAAGAAATTAATGCTTAGGATGCATTAAATTGACCAGAAGTAGCACTAAAGACTTTTACATTGTAAATACGAAAAAAGAAAAATACAAATCCTACTTCATATAAATGCTGTTTTTTGTACTTTCTATATACCAAAGCATCCTGGAAAAAAGGGTATTATGGTTTCCACAAAACTATTATGCAGCACAACTATTTTCAACATTGATAATAATAATTGCAGCATATTGGAATGATTTCTAAAGGATCACGTGACACTGAAGACTAGAGTAACAATGCTGAAAAACACAAGCTCACAGCTGCGACGTAAAACTACACCAACTTTAAAATGCAGACACTGTTTTTATGCAAAGTGATGTTCTCCTAAAGAAATCTACAGAGGTTCCTTGCTGCATGCAAAGGCAGCATCATAACAGAAATGAAACCTCACAGGTGACCTATTTGAAATCCACACAAGTAAAACTATTTCCTCAAAGCTTAGTTGATGGGGCTGTAGGGGTACATGAGTCAAAAACAGCTGGGAAACACCATGCTAAACGACTGCTTACTCATTAATTAACTTAACCTGCATCACAGTGAATGTGTTAGATCCCACCTGCTTTAACAGTTCGCTGAATAATGGCACAACATGAAAGGTGTTGCTATTGAGGCGTGAGTCTGCAGCTGATTTTACAGGCCTGTGGTGAAGGATCACAGCACTAAACTCACTTAATGAAATAAAAGAGCCTTTATGACGATGTTAAAAAGACAGACAGCATGGATTCACAATTCAGATAATATGAGCGAGTAATAAGTGATCGTTAAGGGTTAATGAGGCTATATTTATGGGGTGATATAGTCTGGAATAGTGTTAAAGGGACCATGTCATTGAAAATTTGAAGGAAAAAGGCTTTTCTTGCACTTTTGACATAAAACCTAAGTGGCTAAACAATGCTCCATGAAGAATTCCAGCATTTGGAAAGAGTGAATTCTGTGTAGTAACTCATTTCAGATGTGAAAAGTTTAGCATAACAGAGGTCATTTACATGCAATGTCTTAAGGGTACAAGTCATTCTAAAGGTCGGTGAGAGGTTGGAAAGTGGTCATGAAAAACTGAATTGTTTTTGGTGCACTTTGACCATTTTCAGGGACCTCAGAAAAAAAAAAAGAATAAATAAAATGCTACACATGGTGAAAGATATATCCCTGTAAAATACTACTAAAGGAGCCCAAAAAATAAATCAACACATATGTTTTCAAACAACTTGAATGTGCACAAACACTTTTCTAATGACGATCGTGAGCTGTGACGTCAAATAGAGAAGACAGAAAAATAATATACTATGTATCATTTAATATTTATAAAAGCTGTTTAATCTAAATAAATAAATGAGGCTCTGGTAACATACCAAGAATATACTAAAATATACTGAAATTGTTTGCAAAAAATGTACTCTCCCAGAACATGGTTACTTTCGAATAGCTATTAATGGAAGAGAAAGTTGCGATTTACAGCTAGATGGTACAACATACGCACTAACTAGGCTAACTAGCCAAACCTTGGCTCTTTGGTTCAGATTAACAGGTAGTCTGGCACAAAGTTAATTTCTTTAAATCTAATGGTGGTGCTGATTTTAATAAACTGGTGGTGCTAGTAGCATAGAAATTGCATACTTCATCTTTATGATGTATTTTTCTTTCACAATGTGAAAGAGAGTGATTTGTGGAGTGATATGTTCTTTGGGAGTATAAGCTCTTCTGTTATGGGAGAAAGTGTCTCCAGCAGTCTTACAAACACTATCACACACTCATAGCCCACAATCCAGCTACTCAGTCTCTATAAGCTCTTTGGGCTGGTTCCCGGGCACAGATTAAGTTGAAAGACGGACTAAAAACAGCATTTAAAGAACAATCAGCTCTGACAGAGTGATCTGCTCCAGCACTCTGCTTAATGTGTCTGAAATAAAGAAAAAAAAAGTTTTAGGGAATGTATATATATATATATATATATATATATATATATATATATATATATATATATATATATATATATATACACACACACACACACACACACACATATACACACTCTAAAAATTGTTGGGTTAAAAACAACCCAGCGCTGGGTAAAATTTGGACGACCCAGTGGTTGGGTTACTGAAGGCTGGGTTAAACATTTTAAAACACCAATGATCTGTACATACACTATATGGACAAAAGTATTTGGACACCCCCTTGTTTAGAACAGAAGAAGGCACTTCCAAAACTGTGGCAACAAAGATGAAAGCATAATTCACGTATTTAAAAACTGTATTTCCATCTCTGTTACAACAGTTTGAAAGTGTCTAAAATGACTATACCCATATACAAGTCATTGGTGTTTGGTGATGAGTTTTCAGCTCAAGGTCTGCATTTAAAGTCACAACAGAGGTGTTCAGCTGGGATCAGGACTTGGCTTTATGCAGACCAGTCAAGTTCTTCCACACTGACTGAATCAGTCATTTCTTTTTTGAGCCTTGCCTTATTCACAGAGGCACTGTCATGTTAGACTAGAAAAGGGCTCTGTCCAAACTGTTGCTATAAAATTAGAAGCACACAGTTCCCTAGAATATCATTATATGCTTAAACATTAAGATTTGTACTCATGGAAATTACTAAAGTAGTCAAACCCGTTCATTAGAAGGGGGTGACCCAATACTTTTGGCAATATAGTGTATATATAGTTCAAAACAACTGGTCTGGTCAGTAAATTACATTATTCAGTGCAACAACTGAAATTAAGGGGGGGGGGAGAAGAAAGCGCATCCATCATAATGAGTCAGAGCTGACAGGTATCTGACGGATATGTAATATGTATTTTGGAACATATGGATGTTTGTGTGTGTGTGTGTTTTCCTTCCATAAACTGCTTTAGTGAGTTCCTAGCAGCACATTAGCAGCAGTCCAAACATCTGTTTAATACACACAGAGCCCCTCAAATTGCCTCAGAGACAAAATAAGAGGTACAGACACAACTACATCTGCATTTCCTGAAGGAAAGTACAGTGACTGCAATGCTGTAAACAAAGGGTTAAAGGTTTAGGTGAAGAAAATGAAGAATCTGAGAGCACAAGTCAGCCAACTGTTTAAAGCTCTTATAGCAGTTTAAAAGTGATGGGCAGAAAAGAAAAGAGTAGAACTGAGATATTAGAAAACAGGAAAGAATAGAGAGAAAAAAAAGAACAGTGAGTAATCATAAGGCTGCTGCCACATAAATGCGTTTCAGGTTCTCCTCAGGGCATTGTGGGTAAAGTTACCACTCTATTGACTTTACAGACCGTTACATGTCATGAGTGAGCCAGTGACACAGAGCAGACAGCATTTATCGACATAAAAGACTCTCAGACCACTGCCACACACAAACGTCTCATCAGAGCTGGAGAAGAAGAGGAGAGAACTAGAGATGCACCTTCACTCCATTTAGCCATTACATACATTAATGTTCAAAGGTTTGGGATTTATAAGATTTAAAAAAAATATATATATATACTTTATTTCAGCTATGATGAATTAAGTTGATTAAAAGTGACTGTAAAGACTTTCACATTGTAACAACAACAAAAAATGTTGTTTAAACTTTCTATTCATCAAATAATCCAGACAAAATATGTTTCCACAAACATCATATAAAAAAATACCATATCAAACTCAAACCTTACATACATAATGACTGAATCCCACAAAAAAAAAATATCAAGAACATAGCAAGTACATGGCTCACCCCAAAATCAAATCATTCAATCAATCAATCCTTTTAATTTTTTTTTGCATTGTATCATTTTCATAAAAATATTATTAAATGTTTCCTTCCCGAATTACTGTAATTCAAAAATGTAATTTAAAATGGAAAAAAAACACTAATCATATATTATTTAAATTGTGAAATATTTACAAATTATGCTAATATTGAAATGTCCTAAAAATATTGCATTACAGTATTGACAATATGGTGAAAATTTGTTTAGAATTATAGTTATTTATTTACTTTAATGAGAAGTTGAGGAAAGTGCACCTAATCATCATGAAAAAATGTCTCGTATGAAAAAGTCATGATTTAGATTTTTCACCCTTTTTCTGGCCCTTTTCTGAACCTACTGTAACTATATTTAAGCTGTTTGTGTCACGGTTCAGGGTGCCTTCTCGGCTCCTCGTGCTGTCTGTGTTGTCCTGTCATGTTATAAGCAAAGAAAGTCATGTTTTCCATTCTGGCCCTTTGCATTCTGGTCATACCATGCTTTTTTTCCCCACTGAAGTCCCCTTATCATGTTATAAAACATTTAAAGTCCAACAAAAACCTCTCACAAAAAAAAGTGTCACATGGATCTATGTTACCTTGCAAATTCATCCAAATTACAGTATATTACCTTAGCAAGAACCAGCCAAATTTCTAAATAACTGTCATATCTTAAACAATGCTTGTTTTCAATAAATGCTTCTTTTGGATGCAAAGGAACTACTGAAAGTTACAGAGTGTTTTCATAGTACATTACGCTCTTTGATCTCAAAAGATCAAGGAAAACTTGACTACACATGACCCCTTTAATATTAAACAGGAAAGTTTTGTTTAAAGGTTCTGAAAGTCACTTCTGATTTGTTCTGTGAATTTGAGCTTCAACTAATTTTTTGCTCCTCACAATACAGAAGCTCTGAACTAGAATTAGTTTTTTATAATTAGGACTAGCTTGCACAGACACCAGTCCAGCGCCTGGATCCAGAGCCTGGGCTGTGTATCGATCAGTATTGATCTCTATAGCGTCCAGCAGTGAGAGTGACAGAGGGAGAGTGATAATAGGCTGAATTTATGAGCTGCATGTGGTTGTTCACAGTGATTTATACTCCTGGAGAGGGATGACCTTCAGCACTCTGGAAACAGTGTGTGTGCTGAAATCAAATAAATGACGGTGACATTGTAAAAAGATGGGGAATCTTATGGATGTCAGAGAGTTGTAGATGAGGATCCTAACATCCTAATGTATCATCACAGCTTTCCCACCAGAGACACAGAGGAAAACTTCACTAGGAAAATAGTTTTCATTTTTTAATTTTAAAATTTAATAATTTTAATTGTTCTGGATTCTGTTTTAATGGTTAAATTATAGTAATCAGAAAGCATGCCCAATTATTTAAAGTTATGAAACTTCTCAAATTTAACAATAATTGATCAGAAATTTAACAAAAAAAATATTTTAGGGCCCTAAGAAATTCATTTTTATTTTTTCCCATTTTCTGTGTTTTCTGTTTTAATGGTTAAATTAAATTGTAGTAATTTAAGCATGTATAATTAATTGAAATCAAGAAACTTACAATTAAACAATATTAAACGCTTAACAAAAAAATGTTATAATTTTTTTATTTTTTTATTTAATTATTCTGTTTATTTATTATTTTTATTATTATCCAAAGCGACTTACAAATGAGGACAACAGAAGCAATCAATTGTATTATTAAAACAACTAAAAACAGATCCAATACTGTAAGCTAAAACTTTATAAATACTACCTATACACATTTTAAAATTAAAGAAATTTAATAAAAATGACAAATGCATACAACAAAATTTCAAAACGTAACATTTAAATGAAAAACAAAAAATAAAGCTAAAAACAATTCAAAATATTAAAGAACAAAAGGTATGAGTATAATAATGATTCTAACAGAACACTAAGCCAAACACCAAAAAAAACAACAACTATATATATGTATATGTATAATAATAAATTCAGACATTAACTAAAATTAAAATAGATAACAAATGCAAATCACGACAGTATAGTTTATCAGTAATCCTAAGAAATAACACGCATGCTAAAAACAACAGCTTACTTACACATAGTAAGAAATGGTTATAAAAACTGAAACAGAAGTGAAACAAGTAGTAGAAAAGAGGAAAAATCAAAAGTGATACTTATATCCTTTGCCGGTGTCCCAGCCCGATGGAGTCGCACGGTAGAGTCGATGGTCTTTACACACTTCGGTCATCACACGAGGAGGACTTCACACGACAACTGCCGCGGTAAACTAAGCTTTTTTATACCCATCTAACAAAATACTAATTGAATTTAGCTGGACACTCTTTCCTTATTTTTTCACAACAAATGGCCAAGCAAGCACAGACACTGACAAGATACGCGAGACAGAACGAGAGCAAACGCGATCTCAGCACGTCTCCACACAGTAAACTAAACAAGCCAACAAACCATTGTTAACAATTTAATAATAAGGCTCTACAAAAAAAAAAATATTTCATGAATTCTGTATTGCTGTTTATTTATTTTTTTGTTCAAGGTTTTTTTTTATTTGTTTTCACATTATACAGACTAGAAAAACACAAGTAACTAACCCCCCTTTCCCAAACACCAGACCTAAAGACAATATATATAATCAATCGTCCATAAAGAAAAAATTAATTACATGAAGTAAAGATATAATACAGGTTCTTTTACATTGCTATATTGTGTGCTTCCATTTCCTCCATGAAAGTTAAAAAAGGCTGCCAGATATTATAGAGTGTCCCAACAGACCCTCTGATTGTATGTCTGATTTTCTCCAACTTAAGATGACCCATGACTTCTCTTATCCAGTGGTTATGTGTCGGTGGAATAGGGTCCTTCCATTTAAACAATATCAGTCTCCTAGCCAAAAGAGAGCCAAAGGCCAACATGTTGATTTCTCTTGTGTTGAGAAGAGTGTTTTCAGGGGCCACACCAAACAATGCAAGAAATGGGGATGGTTCTACTACCTCTCCAAATATCCCAGAAAAGGTCTCAAAAAAATTAATCCAGAACATGTAAAGCCTTGGACATGTCCAGAACATGTGCAGCAAAGTGGCGGGAGCCTGCCTACATCGATCGCATATGGGATCTATGTCAGCCCTAATCTTAGAAAGTCTGACCTTAGCAAATGGTAGTCTAGAACACAATAAGGCTGCCAGTGAGGTGGGCCCAACTGAAGCCCCCTCCAGAATTAACCATACAGGGGCAGAGGTGTCATTATTTATCCAGTATAACAATGCTCTTATGTTGGCTGCCCAATAGTAATACATGAAGTTTGGGAGTGCCATCCCTCCCTTTGCACGAGGCCTCTGCAGTATACTTCTTTTTATCCTTGGTGTTTTTTTGTTCCAAATAAAGGCCGGTATCTGATTATTTAGTTTGAAAAAGAAAGATTGTTAAAAAAAAAACGGAAGACACTGAAAAATATACAAAAACTTGGGCAGAACATTCATCTTTACCATATTAATGGTGGTCCCAGCATTCAAGCTCTTGCTTCAAATTGGATAAGAGAGGCTGATAATTGGCCACATATAAATCTTTATAGTTGTGTGTAACCCAAACTCCAAGGTACTTGAATTTCTTAGGGCTAATTTTAAAGGGAACTGAACCTAAAGATGATAGACTGACCCCGTCACCAACAGGCATTAACTCACTCTTCTGAATATTGACTTTGTAGCCAGATATTTGCCAAATTCTGTAAATAGATTCAACAGTTTGGGGAGACTTGAGAGGGGATGAGACAAGTATAATAACATATCATCCGCATACAGCGAGACCTTATGTTCCAATCCTGCCCGCTGAATACCCTTAATGTCAGCTCTTTGTCTCAAAGCTAGAGCAAGTGGTTCCATTGCAACTGCAAATAAAAGTGGGGACAAAGGACAACCCTGTCTCGTGCCGCGTTGAAGCTCAAAGTAAGCGGATATATTATTGTTAGTGCGTAAAGCAGCCAATGGAGATGTATATAAAAGTTTGATCCAAGATATAAACTTGTGGCCAAATCCAAACCTCTGTAGTGTGTTGAAAAGATAGCCCCACTCCACCCGGTTAAACGCCTTTTCAGCATCCAGTGAAAGCACTACCTCTAGTGTACCGGGTGGGGAGGGTCCGTAAAGAATATTCAAAAGACGTCTAATGTTAGAAAAAGAGTAACGGTTCTTAATAAAACCTGTTTGGTCAGGGGATATAATAAAACCCCTTCCAAATGACGGGCAAGGACCTTAGCCAGAACTTTGGCATCTGTGTTAAGAAGGGAGATCGGACGGAATGAGTTGCATTCAAGAGGGTTCTTATCTGTTTTGAGGATTAAAGAAATAACTGCCTGACGCATGGTTGATGGAAGGGATTTCACTGAAAGTGATTCTTCAAAGACTGATAACAATAAAGGAGAGAGCTCATCTGAGAATATTTTAAAGAAATCTGTTGGGAAACCATCCGGCCCTGGTGATTTGCCACTTTGCATAGATCGAATTGCTGGTGTTATCTCGTCAACCGTAAGGTCCTCCTCTAATTGAGCAGTCAACTCTGGTTCTATGGAGGGGACCTGTACATTTAAAAAAAAAAACTCCAGCGAGGAGTCCTCCTCATATACATCAGAGCTGTACAGTGACTGATAGAAATTTTGGAAACAGGAATAAATTTTTAAGCTATCAGTATTTTTTGAGCCCAGCTCATCATTGATTGCAGGAATGGTCTGATTGGCAGTCCTTTGCCTCAGCTGATGAGCAAGTATTCGTCCAGCCTTTTCTCCGTGTTCATAACACACATGCCAAGACTTAGAGATGAGATACTCAGCCTGGCGCGTTGACAGAAGATCAAACTCGGTCTGCAGTAAAATACGCTTTTTCATTATTTCTGCAGAGGGCGTATGACTATTTAGCCTGTCTAGCTTCAGTATTTCGTCCATCAGCTCTTTAAGCCATGCAGAATTGTTTTTATTTTTATTTGCACAATAAGAGATTATCTGGCCCCGTAAGTATGCTTTTAGCGACTCCCATATAGTTAAAAAAGACATCCCGGGCGTTTGATTGATCTCAAGAAATAATGTAATCTCAGAAGAGATGAATTTAGTAAAAGCTTCTTCCGAAAGGAGCAGAGAGTTGAGTCTCCAAGGGCGGTAACTGGACTGTATATTAGGGATACACATTTTCATAATTAGAGGACCATGATCTGAGATTACTATAGTTCCATAATCACACTTGGTAACGAGGGGAAGGAGTCTTTTATCCAGGAAGAAATTATCTATACGGGAGTAGGTTTTATGGACAGGGGAGAAGAAAGAATATTCTCTGGAGGTAGGATTGCGAAACCGCCATATGTCAGCTATGCCATAAGATTTAAGAAATAAATTAATCGAACGCGCTGATTTAGACAGGGAGGTATTTTTGGGTGAACTACGGTCTAAGACAGGGGAAAGTATACAATTTGTGTCACCACCAAAAATAAGGTGGTGTGATGACATATTTGGGAAACGAGAAAAAAGATTTGAAAAGAATACGGGGTTGTCCCAGTTTGGTGCATAAATGTTAGCCAAAATTACTGGTAAAGAATAAAGCTGCCCCACCACAATAACATAACGCCCTATGGGTCTGCCTCTACACTAGTCATAGTAAATGGTGTGTTTTTATTAATAAGCATGGCTACCCCTCTAGCTTTCGAATGAAAATTGGAGTGATATATCTGTCCTGTCCAACACCTTCTAAGTCGAAAATGATCCGTTGTACGTAGAAGTTGACTGAGCAGCCCTTCATCCTTCTGGAAGTATTAGTGTTACTCAAGTTAAGGAGAAATATTTTTGTATATGACACCTATAAACGTCACAACATGACATCAAATGAAAATTAAAATGGACATCTGTCAGAATAAGTCTGGTAGTTAAACAAAAATGATAATCCCCCCCCCTTTAACACCCACAAGAACAAGGTGAGCACAATACCCCTCCAAAACAAATCCACACATTAAGTGTTTGTGTTAGGGAACTCTTTAGAGACAACAGCTCGGGCTCCCGCCAAACTCTCCATGTCAAGGCAACTCAAACCGCGCATTACGCTATTATAACATAAACTCTGCTGTATAAGACAGTAGTAATAATAATAATAATAATAATAAAAAGAAAAGGGCCTGATGACAATGGCAAAAACAATGACAATATTATACGCTTCCCTCAAGATGTTGTGGCCGAGGATCACAAGCTCAAATCTAAAAGGTGACCAAAATTATCTATCAAGAAAGACAAATAGATTAGAGGAGGACAGGAAGCTTTAACAGTGCACTTACAACACCAACTGGTGATATTAACATCTGCAGCAAAACCAGATGTAAATATTGTCCTGTCAATGTTGACCTTGAGATTAATCAGAACATCCGTTGCTTATGACTGAGTAACACAATTATACCCCCATGGCAAGATTTAATTATTACAAATTATTACTCCGTTGGGGTAAGTTTTAAGTTGAAATAACGTGTAAACACAGAACTCAGTCTCACAGTCACTTTCGAGTCTCTGTAGGTATGATGTTCTTATCTCATCGCTTCATCTGCATCAGTGAATTCTTTTTCTTTACCATCATGAGAGATGCGTAGTCGGGCTGGAAATAGGATACCAAATCGGATGCCCTGGCGGTTACGCAACAGTTTCCGAACCTCCGTGAACGCAGCCCTGGCCTTAGCAACGCTTGCAGTGTAGTCTGGAAAAATGGCGATTGAATCCCAATTAAATCTCAGCGGGGCCCGACTGCGCGCACGTCTCAACACCTCGACACAGTCTTGGTAATAATGAAGTTTAGCCACGATGGCGCGAGGCTTTCCATCCGGACCTCTTGGTGCAAGACTTCTGTGCGAGCGGTCCACAAGTACATCCTTTTCCAGCTGTAGCGATTCTCTCAGCAGCCTCGAAACCGACACAGTAGAGCTTGATCCATCCGTTTCAGCCATCCCCAGTATCCTAATGTTGCACCTTCTCATCCTTCCCTCCATGTCTTCGCATTTTCCTCTCAGCACAGTCACCTCTGCTTTCAAATCGGTTACCACAGATTGCAAGGTTGTCACTTCGTCTGACCACGCTGACAGCCCGCCTTCCACTTCCTTTATCGTAGCCTTCATTTGGTCCATCTCGGAGTGAATCGCCGCCGTATTATTTATTATTTCCGTTTTTACCGCTTGTATTTCGTTTTTAAGCGAACTGAAATCATCCGCAAGTGCACTTTTCAGTTCGGATTTAATCACGTCCGAAATGTCCGCCAAATTTCTGATTTCAAGGCTGTCGCGTCCATCTTCTCTGGGCTGTCCAGCGAAGGTGGGGTCCAGATGATGCGTCCTATTTATATTTGCGTAGTTTTTCCGCCATTGGCCCACATATCAACTATTTTCTTGTTTTAGAAACGCATTCAAAATGGATCCCACCCAATGTTTTGTTACAGGTCGCTTATTTACTTTATAAAAGAGGAATTCGGCGGGAGCCCGAGCTAGACACATCTTACTCCATTGCCACGCCACGTAATTCCCCCTTGCTGTTTATTTTTTCTGGACATAATTTAAAACAAATTTATTATCAAAAAACAATGGTAATCGAATGAAGGTATAACAAAATGCTGCAAAATAGAGGTTCTGCAAAAAAAAAATACTTTGAGAAGTACATTCTACACAGTGCAATAGTAATATATACCTGCCAAAATTTCTTCAAGCTTAACCAAACTTTAATTTTGATAGATTGCAGTTAAGACCTTTGCTTTTCTGTGTACAAGAGTTTTTAATAATACTGGAGTGAACTCTCCAGAAATTAATAACATTGGTTCATGTCCTCATATAATGAGACAGCAAATGCTGAAAACACCATGACTGTCATGCGTACTTGCATGTATAGTATGTATAGACACAACTGCCTCACTCATTCACGCAGAGACAAGCAGAACATGCAGACATTTAAATAGCAGTCTTTTTGAGTTTTAGTATTCAGACATTAGTCTAAATCGCAATTCCAAAATCTGCTTAACCGTGACATTCCACTACGTACTGTTCATTTCATTTTTATTACTGGATTCTGCAGTTACATCCACATTTTCCATATTGTGGGAATCATACAGCCCTACTTTACTAATGTTAAGAGCAAGATCATGCAATACACCTGGAGGAAGCGATCGGTGTGTGTGCTCACCTTTATCTGCAGTAGAGATGTTCCAGCAGCGGTGCTCTCGGGTAAACTGATGTTATAAAGGGTCTGGCTGAAGATCGGACGGTTGTCATTCTCGTTGATGAGGTCGATGAAGACGCGAGCAAATCCCACATGCTCCAACAGAGACTCGTTGGCATACAGCTGGAGAGAAGAGCAGCAATATGACCACAGTTACCATTAGCATTAAAAAAAAATCACATTACAATCACACTTGATGTATTTTAAGGCACTAGTTATTTCATTCAATACTGAAAAATATTAATAAAAAAAAAAACATATACATAAAACTATTTTAAATATTATTTGTGTGTTCTGTGTGCTGCATAGAATAAAGCAATAAGCCCCAAGAAGCCATGGCTTACAGTGAATTTATAACAGCTAAGGGTCGTTGAGCTAAACCCCAGCTAAACCCCTTAGCTGTTATAAATTCACTGTAAACCACGGCTTCACGGGGCTTATTGCTTTTATAAATACTTTTATATATACTTAGTAAGGTTTAACAAAATAAAACAGTGTAATTTACAATGGCTTTGAATGTGGCTCAACCAATCAGAATCAAGAACCGGAACAATCCGTTTTATAATGTTCCCTTAGTAGGCAGCTACTTATGAAGGCACTAGACAGCAAAGTAGCTCACTAGGTTTTAGATCAGAGCCAATATATTAAATATATCACACTTTTATGAGACTTTTATATCTCTGCGATGCAGTATTTCATTGATGACAAAATTACTGAGATGGAAAAAAAAACTGTGCAAATGAGCAAAAGACATTTTTTGCTGTTGTTTTGCAGTGCATTTGAACGCATAACCAATACAATCTGTTACATGACATGAGGATATATTACAGATTACAGTTTGTTGAAAGATGAAAGATTTCCTAAAATGTCAATTTTCCAAATCTCTTATTAGCTCACTGCACTTATTACATTTAGTTGGACTGGAACAGATGTTTGCAAGAAACAAGGCTACAAACTGGTTGAGGTAGTGCCTGTTTGAGGGAATCTTCTGTACTGGTCTACAGCAATCTCTGATTGTTTTTTGTACTGGTGCAGATTGCAGTCATTTGTCAGTGCAGCTAGTAAGTCCATCGCTGCAGGGAGTCGCTTCAGCCAGTTGAACTAAATGAACTGTAGAAACACAGCTGAACTCCAGCAGCATGACAGCACTGCTCTCTATCTAAGTGCCAGTAATTTATTTGTATTTCATTTCCCCCACTCTAAATCTCGGTTTAATTTTCTAAAAACACTACCCTGCCATAATCATCTATTCTCAGTGCTCTAAATGTGAAAATGGGCACAGATCCATTGCGCATGGGATATTAGAGAGTATTACTGTTGTTCATGCATTGTGTAATGTTAACTGTGACTCGTAATAAAGATGAAGCAGCTCCCTGAATCCGAGAACTGATTTTAATACAAGTCCTATAAAATTAACTTAAAATTCAAATCAACTCTATGTACGTCCTTGCAAACACCTGTTCTTATTGTGAATGATTTTTAATTCAAACTGCACGGCACTTCAAGTTCAAGTCCTCCGATGTTAACCTACTCTCCTGTCTGGTTTGTTTGTCAGACAGAAATGGCAGATTCTGCGTTATGATTGGTCAGATCGCCTGTCAATCAAATCCCTGCGAAGGGTCAATTGCCAGTTGCTAAAATCAAGAACCACTTCATATGTTTTTATCATGATGAATATCCAATGCATTTTATGGATGCAAAATAAGCCGCCTGTGATTTGTGTTGACTTGAAATAATCTGCACTGAAATTATCTGAATATTTGTATGCGCTAATATCAATGTAAGGGCAGATTCTAAATGAGAGATTCTAAACTTTAGAGATAAATCTGGAAAAATCCTCCGTTTGAGCTTCATACATTACTAAACTCAAGGAGTTTATAGACTGATTTACTGTATTTAAAATGAGAAAAATGTAATTAGATAAATTTAAACACACATAACAGTGCCATATACGTCTTATGCATATTTGCTTATTTATTTTTTTTTGCTTATTTATTTTTTTTTTTTAAATGAATACTTTAAATTGATCAAAAGTGACAAAATACTTTTTCATTGTTACAAAAAAAATCGATTTAAAAAAAAAATGCTGTTCTTTTGAATTTTTTTGAATCCTGAAAAAAATTTATTGCATTTTCCACAAAAATATTTTCAGGTATAACAAATATTTATCGAGCCCAAAATCAGCATATAAGAATAATTTCTGAAGGATGATGTGACACTGAAGACTGAAGTAATGATTCTGAAAATTCGGAAATTTGGATGGAAGAAAATGTGCGTTTTCTGCACTCACAGAAAAGCTGTAGCTCCTGATGTTTTCGTAGTCCAGCGGGACGGCCACACGCACACGGAGGTCTGCTCTGCCCTGCACTGAGGTGGGAGAGATGCTGAAGTGCTCAGAGTTATTCCCTGACATGTCCACCTGAAACATGCTGTTCACCCCCTGTAGAGACAGACAGAGTCATTTTGCACCATTATTATTTGATGTTATTTGATATTGCATTGTCCACAGCTAAGAAGCAAACAATTCCCCTTCTCAGGTGTTTCTCAAAAGAAAAAGAACCTTATAAGCATCAGAAATTGCACAAGGTATCTCAGCGTCTCAGATTGTATAGTGTCAAAGTAAGCAATCAGAACTGATTTCTCATCCAAATGAACTGAGCTATGATGCACATTCATGTTAAAGCTCTCTTTTTTTTTTTAAATGTAAGACTTTTTTAAGACCATGTAAAGAAATCGAATGGAGCATAACACGTCAACACTAGGGTTTCTATGTAAATGTCTTGTATTAGCAACGCTTAAAAGTTTAAAAACAAAACTTCCTCTATTACTTTTTAATTAATTTGACCAAAAAAAAGCTTGTGGCTTGAATAGCTTTGCTCCCAACCACTAGAAGAAGAAAAAAAAAAAACTGATCCCAGCTGCAAAAAAGTGATGTTCTAAAGGTTCTTAAATCAAGACACATTTACTTGAGAAGCAAAATTACATAAGATAAGAAGTCTTGTTTTCTGTGAAGAACAAATATCTACAAATGGGTTCAGAAAAGTCAACTTAATTCAAAGGGAAAACATGTTTTAATACCACATTGACATTTGTTCTTGTTTTAAACTTCAAGCATAAAATGTAATTTTGTTCAAGACTGCATATGTTCAGTTTGAATCTCAAATAAATGTATGTATTAGAAAAAATTAACTGAAGAAAGATATTCATTTTTTTAGGGCATTCAACATTTAATGCAATGACTTTATGAATTGAAAACGTTCTGCTGCCATTTAAGACCTTAATTTGTGAAAGCACGAATTAAGACTTTTAAAGACCTTTTTAAGGCCTGCAGATTGGTGTCTACTTCCCTTTCTCCAAAGGAATTTGAGGAGAAAATCTGAGACAACTTTGACACCAACAAACCAAGAGAACTCCATTAAGTCTCATAAAAAAGCCAAATTTAGCATGCAGCATACTGTACATCACACCTGCAAAAAAGATCCTCTCTCAACCTTTCCTCAAATGTGAGAGTGTGTTTTGACAGGGATTTTATTCGATGGTCTCGAAATAAAACTTCAATCTTCACATTAAAAAGAAATAAAATGTTCTGCAATAATCATTTCTGCCTCTCGTCATTGTATCAGGTACAGAGAGATTCCGAGCAAATGGAGAGATGACAGGAAGTCCCTCATTAGTGTCATTCTCTCTTCCTCGAGGCCGGCGAGGGGAAGAAAGGACATATGGCAGGAAGTAAATTCAATGATGACTCATCACTATCTTAGTGCAATTTTCAAACCGTACACACACTGCATCACACACTCTGATTAAACACAATGCTAAAGTGTGAGTGAGGCAGCTGAAAAACACACAGTTGCGTGAGCTGTCACAACAACTTATGACGAGAAGAAATATCTGGAATATACAGACGGAGAGCAAATAGAACGTACCGACACAGACACACACATAAGCACGAACACAAACACACTCAAAAAGCAATAATGTTGAGCATGGTGAGAAGAATCTGTGATTGATTATTGTGTGTGTTTACTTGCTGCTTATCTCTACTAAGTCCACACTTATCTGTCTCTACAATCACTCCATCTCTTCAAGTCTCCTTCTCTCTTTCTTTTTTTATCGTAATCTCTCTCTCTCACACAAAAAGGAGAAGATGGGTTGAGGGTTTTTCTCTTATCAGATCTCACATGCACACCCTGTGTACTAGTCTATGTGTTAGTGAATATTCAGGATGTAGTAACGCTAATGTTGCTGGGCATATAAAATTGAGCAACATGAATATTGATACAACCCTCCCCACTCTCCAAGAACTGTACTTATCCAGAGTGAGCAAAAGGCTGGCAAAATAACTCTGGACCCCTTACATCTAGCACACTCCCTCTTTGAACTGTTACCGCCTGGTCGACGCTACAGAGCTCTGAGCACCAGAACGGCCAGACACAGGAATAGTTTCTTCCCTCAAGCAATCCATCTCATGAACACTTGACACTAAACATGGAACACACAACACTATAATACATTATTTATTCACCACACATCCTTATTTTTTCATTTCAAATTTGTACATATCAGACCTGTACACACATAATTGTCTATATTATATATTGTGTTTTTGCTATTTTGTACATTGCCTATTTGCATATTATTCTTTTATTATCTGTGTCCTGTCCTGTTGCTGTCTTTCTGTTGCACTGTAGAGCTTCTGTCACTATAACAAATTCCTCATATATGTAAGCATGTCTGGCCAATAAAGCTCATTCTGATTCTGATTAATATTGTTCACCGTTTATTTGATTGTGTGTAATCTGTAACTAACTCCATGATTTTTACTGTACATTTCTGCCATAGTCGCCACTAATAACCTACTCCTAAATAGAATGTAGAAACTTAAAATTTTCTGTAAAGCTGCTTTGCAACAATTTGTATCGTGAAAAGCGCTTTACAAATAAACTTGAATTGAATTAAATTAATAAATTCTATAATAGTACATAATACTAAAATATATTTTAATCCAAGAGCTAAAAATATGCTGATACAGGAATTTAGAGGAAAAAAATTAAATAAAAATAAATAAATAAATACACTGTTATACAAAAGAAGACTTGTGTGATAAATTGACTCAAAAATCACTTCATTCAAAAACAACTTCCCTGCATGACAACTAGCCTACAGTTCTGTGCTTATATTTTTATATACAGATAAAAGCACTATGCTTAATGAAGAACACTGCTGATGCGCACGCGCACACACACACACACACACACATCCCCGCAAGATTCCATTTGCAGACAAAGCCGTTTGTGACCGTAACGTGGTGAATTGATCCGGACAGAGAAAATAGTTTCAGAGTTCAATAAACATTTAACCCGAGGTGTTTCCTTACAGAGCAAAACACACACAGAACGAACAAGAAAATAATATAAAGAGATTGAGCGTGTGAAATAAAGGACGATAACCGAAGACCAGCCCTCGCTAAAGAGAGCAGCGCTCCAGGTTAATCTGAGATATTCACTTCTTTTATATCTCTCAGTTATGAAAATCCCTCCATCACGCCACTCCTTGGGCCAGACGCTGTAATTGAGGAGGGGAATGAGGAGCCGAAGGCCTTGCTGAAGGAAATCCGACTGAACGAACGGCCACTATACAGATGAAGAGAGAGAAAGAGAGTTTGTGTCAATCAAACTCTTACACACAAGCATAATAACGAGATTCATTTGTTCAGATATTCTTCGTGTTTTATGATCTCCAAACGATTGTAAACACAACGCTACAAATGCAAATGTGAGCCAACACTATTCTTCGTAAGAGTTAAAGTTTATTGCTGTTCAAACTAACTAGCTAGCTGCCGGTTGATTGTCGTGCGGATTGACACAACCATTAATCCTGAGTTTCATTCTGATCTACATTAACCTTAATGCTAATGAAGAGATGCAGACTGCAGTTGCTGACATAACACCTCATTATCTCTGAACGATCATTCGTTTGAAAACACGCTGCCTGAAATGCTGTAATGGACTATTGGAGTGCTTTTATAGCTTTTAAGGTGATGTGTGTAATTTTTTCTGTTAAAACGCTATCTCCTATCTTGGCTTAATATACACAGACAACTACAAGCAAATGATTCATTGGTTCATTCCGGCAACAGAAGTAAACAATATGACTCTGTGGCACTTTCAAACATTGAAAAGGACACAAAGATTAATTTCTCATCCAATGTTCCATGTTAGCAACCACAAAAAACACCACAGCAACTGCCCAGCAACTACTGTATCTAGAACACCCTTAAAACTGACAAAAAAAACATACTAATGCACTAACAACTACTCTACACCCTCAGGAAAAAAAAGGTACAAAAGCTGTGACTGGGGCGATACCTATTCAAAAGGTACTAAGATGTACCATTTAGGTACTAATATCTACGCTTTAGACTCAAATGTCTACTTTTAAGGTACTAAAATGCACCCTTTAGGGGTAAATAAGGTTCAAAAGTACACCTTTTGAAAGGTACCGTACCAGTGATAGCTTTTGTACCTTTTTTCTGAGAGTGTAGTGTGCCAAATTATAGATAGCATTGCATGAGACAAACCTTGACTTGTTATAGCCTGAAAACTACCTTTTCATGTAATAATTTAGCAGATATTAAATATCCCTTTAAAAAGCCGAAATTCTTTTTCAACAGCTGAACACTTGAATGTTGCTGTATAATGTGCATACTGATCACAGCAAATCCAAAGGTAAACCTGCTCTGTTCTGACCACACACAAACACAGCTGTTCATCGCCCAACACCGTGCACTATAAAGATCCACCTGTCAGCTTCTAGCGGGATGACAACACACAGTAAAAGCAAACCATCCAGCACACGTCTCTATCCATAATCAAAACCACTAACTGTCAAGATCTCAGGAGCGAAGAAACCTTTCGTAACGTTTGTGCTTTTTTGATTTCTCTCCGAACACAGAGGACGACGCTCGAGATCGATGACGAAATTACATCGGCGGTTAAAATAACCCCTTGATTTTGTTTGGAGCTTTTAGAGATGCCATTGTAGCTGATGGGGGCTATTTAAAAAGCCATCCAATATGCAGGGATGTCAACACTCACTGGCCATAAGCGTAATTGCCCGTCCATTTGCCTGAACCACTACAGAGAAGATAAAAGCTGCCTGTCACACACACATCAGCAGGAAAGTTTGAAGATGAACCATACAGAGAAAGTTTAGAAACACGATAAGAAATCTTACTATAAGGTAAATACAAAATAATTTAACAATAAGCTAAATAAATCAAATAAATAAATAAATAAACAATAAAAATGTACTGAGATTTTCTTTTATCACATAATGTTTTATATCACAAAATGTTGTTCATCTTGCATTAGGATCAGAGACGAGCCTCGCTGTGCTGAAGAGCTACTATCTCTCTCTCTCTACTCGCCTGTGTGTTCCGAAAATCTTGTGCTGAGAGAGCTGGAAATGCCTCTAATATGTAGCTGCTGCTGTGTAAGATGAAACACCCACTGCTCAAAGGAGAAAAAGAGCTGCATGCCCTCAAAGACTGAAGGGTAAAAGGACTTCGACTGGAGAGAAAATGTTAAGTAATTGGAGAGTAATATAATTTTGATTTGCCAATCAAAAGTGACAGGACAGTAAAATGTTTGAGTTATTGACTAGAGGTGATTTTCACACACATTCTGTTTAAAAATCACCTGGTTATGTTCAGAGGTGCATACTTATATACTATTATTATTTCTGCAGTATAATGTATGTACTGTAAACTGTAAACAGTACACAAATGTTCTGCATGCATTGAATACATTTATGACAACTGTCAGAATAATAAAATGGATAGTTCTGGATATGGAAATTCTGATTAGATAAGGTGCATTTGATAGATGCAGTATTACTCATTTTACTGTATATTTTATCAAATTAATGCAGCCTTGGTAAGCATGTCTTACTTCATTAATAATAAAAAAAGTATGCAGTATACAGTAAGTAGACTGCTAGTTTGCCACTTTTTCTCCCTCTTTATTTATCTGTCACTCTCTGTTCCAATAATTGGAAGCAGGAATCAATCTTAAGTTGACTTGTGCTGCTCTTATCTCTGATTGATTCTACTGGTTAACGATAATTTGCTGCTGTATCTCACCTACTCAAAAGCAAATTAAACCCTGCTCCAGTCTAAACGGGGTCCCTGTCTGTGTATGACGCCATGCAAGAGACCATGGACATCCATCACAATGTGTTTGTTCATAAGCTGGGTTTGTAAGCGTCATTTTATAGTGGATTTGAATGTGTTTCATCCAAATCAGAATTTAAAGTTAAAAAAAAACTTCATCGCATTTCATCACTCATACACAGACCTTGACAAGCGCTCCCTACAGACCTTTGATATTCACAAGCTGTAACATTTATATAGCTTTCCACTGGCTAAATGGCCCAAGTAAATATTTCTGCCTCATAACTCTGTGTCTAAGCTTTTATACTTGCCCACAAATCTGCTGAAAAAATGCTGCTAATTTTTGTTGTACAACAGATTTTGACAAACCAGCTTGACTGCAACAATTAGTTGACATTTTAAAATTGTGTTTACCAAGCATGTTAAATAAGTAAAAAAATAAGTAAATAATTATTATTAATAACATAATACATAATTTTTCATATAAAATACTAATGGTAATAAAATAACTGAAAAATAATGCCAAACTACTTCGTATAGTTTTCAACTGAATTCATTATAATAATGCTTTATTTTCAGTACAGTTGTATAAGTGTGATATGTTTGACTTTACAACCTCCAAATATATCAAAATTAATTTTAATACAAAAATATATGATTCTCATCATAAGAAGGCCTATTTAAGTGGCTATACCTGAATTTTAATGTATTTTTTTGACACAAATATCATGTACCTGACCCACAAATCATTGGTACTGTATGTGTCTGAGCTTTTTTTTTTTTTTTTTTTTTAATAATAGTAATTGAAATAACTGAGATCATGCCAAACTACTTCATATTGTTTACTTTCTTAGAATTAATTCAAATAATAAGGCTTTTTTTCTTCATTATAACATCAAGACAGTTGTATCAGACATTTCTGACTTTATGTTCTCCCAATATATTTAATAAAAAATTAAATAAATCATGCACATCATTCATCTAACTGTATGTTAGTCGACCTGAGCATCATGTAATCGACCCACAAATCATTGCCCTGTTTCTGCACTACTGAAGCAAACACAACACATTTATCGCCAGCAAACTCATTTTGACAATTTCCTAGCCCTAGGAAAATCCAGTGGTGAAGGATCAAGGTGAAGAAGCCAGTAAATCCAACTGACCTGGACCTGTTATTCACATATGACGAATAGCGAAGTGCTGACTCTGAAATGTCCATCTCTCCCAGAAAAACGTGTGGATGGCAGTGTCAAAAACTGCTTACAGATCGGAAAGAATTAGCATGGAGTTATGTGAGCATGTTGCTGCTGACTTGAGCACTTTACAGCCAGGATTCAGAAAAGTGACTAGTTTGAAGCTTGAGTGATAGAAGGTGAGCAGGTGAGAAAGCTTGACGTCTGACTGATTCCAGCTCCTTCTGGAGCTACTGCCATGAAGGAGAGCAGTGAGAGCGGTCAGGGGTTCCTGACGTCAGAAGAGCCTATGCTGGAGAAAATGCCGTGTTCATGGAAACCACAAACAGCTTTACTCATGAGGAAAAAGTCAGGCTATAGGCATACTTGTCCATCTGAATTATTAATATGTGTCAAAGAAATCATGTGAGGGAAAAATATTCTCTTTTAAAACCTCACTGTTTGTATGTGTGCATGTCTCACCTCGTCTTTGTCTTCGACCTGTATGTAGAGAGGCAGAGCGAAGCCGACCTGTGCCAGCTCTGGGATCAGGACGCGATACTCTGAGCTGTTAAACCTGGGCGGATTGTCATTTTTATCAATCAGCAGGATGGTGAATGTGGTCATGACGGTGGCAGACGAGGGTGTGCGGTTGTCATTCAGCTCTGTGGCCTACAGAGAGACACAAAGACATACAGCGATTGATGCCTGCAATTTCAATACTGTATATACAGCAGGGTCCAAATGAGACTGCAAGGGAAATTTAGAAGGGGAATCTGTAAACCATGAAATAAAGAAAGAAAATGTCATTTGTTGAACACTATTCATGTTATAAAATATATTTTTTTATTATGACTATTATGATTGTTTTTTTATTCTCCTCTAACTGTAATACATTTCTTAACTGATTAACAGCAATCAAAACACTCTTAGCTTCATTACACATCCAACTTAATTATTTAATAAAATTATTTACCTATTCTCATGTCATGAAACTAACATGGACACTTTTTGTCAAAGCAAAAATATAATTTTCTCATACATAAAATAAATGAAGATAAACTGAAATTATTTTATTGTACAACATACTCCATATTTGTTTTGCTTCTGAAAAATATTTTTTTAAAGTGTACATGCAAAAAGAAAAAAAAAGCAGACACACAACACCATCATCCATCTCTACTGTGAGGAAAACGTTAAAAGGAGCTCTAGAAAAGGAAAGGAGAAGCAAAAGAAAGAAAGGAGATATACGAGTGACAGAGAGAGACAGTACAAGATACAAAACCAGAGAGGAACGGATGTGATAACAGAGGGAATCTGGCAGTAAGCAGCAATCTCCTCGATTTGTTCAGCTCTGCCTCTTTATTGAATCAGAGGGGAGGATTCTGGGAGAAATCCCATAGGTCTGCCGTAAGTGGGGGCACACGGGGGCCAGCGCAGGAAGACAGACACAGCCAATAAGATTTAGGATGAACAAGTCTTATCGACAGGAAACAATTGCTCACAATCACTTTCTTTCTTCCCTCCCTCTCGTTCTCTCTCCTCCTCTTTTTGAGCAATGGAGCAGGACTCACAGAGTAATCAAAAGGAATAATGGCGTTTTGTGACGGAGGGATGCGGGTTGAATGGAGGATGGAGGTGAAGCGATGCTGCAGGTCCAGGTTAATCACGAATTGTGTCGTTTAACACCCCCATGTACATCTCTTCTCTATCCCTCCATATAATAAATGCACTGACCTCCAGCCCAATGTACTCTAGCCTATCCAAGCGCTGTGAAGTTGAGAAATTAGTTTTATTACTTTTCACTCAAAATCAATAATGCCACCAATAAGAGAGAGGGAGACGGAGAGAGAGAGTAAGAAGATAAAATGGTAAAAGAAAAAATACATATATAGGAGCGAAGGCTCAGGAGAGAGAAATAGATAATGAAAATCTATAACTTATGAATATATTGGGAGGTTTTTCTTGCGTTTGCGTTATTTTGAGTTTTGCTTTTCGTGGCAATCATTGATTTCAATTTAGAGGACTACAGCCGTGCAGTTTATGACTGCAAATAGAGCAGAAGAATCCAAAACACATTTATGAAACTGTCCGGACGGGAATTTATATAATATTACGGGCAGAGAAAGAGGTAACAATAATAAGAGAACATTTAATCATAACAGTGACCGAAACTTCCTTATAAAACAGAACAGTTTGGCTCTGATATCTGACTACATGGATCACTTTGAACTGATTTTGATGTAGAATTTGCACACAAGTTTTGATTGCACAAAATATCAAAATAGCACACATAAAGTACATTTAAAAACTTTTTTATATACTTTAATGTGCTGGTGAGACTGGCTCCTGTTACTAATAGTGTTATATGGTCACTTATTTGTCACCGCGGTTGTGCTTTGGAAGTTAAAATAAAGCATTGGCAACTTGTGCAAATCTACAGACACCAGCAGCTGTTCAATGGGTTCTTATCAGAGCAGAAGCGATAATGATGACAAGTGTGTGTCAAATTCCGACCCAGAGAAATAATGACAGAAATCTACAGAGACCCAAATCGCCACCAATCTTTTGAAAACAGAATTCCACACAGAGCAGTTTCTGGTCATTTTCAGCTCAATTTGAATAAAGTGCTAACCTAAAACAGCTCTTTTCTGGGGTTTCTAAAGATCCCAGACATGTCACTACTAAACGTTTGTTGGTAAACAGTATTTCATATAGACACACCTGTTACTGCACATTAGTGCAATATAAATTGTGTTGAGAAAAAGTAAGCGAAACCTTTGGAATTGGTTGGTTTTCTGCATTAATTGGTCGTAAATTGTCAAGTATATATAATGTGCTTAAGCTAACAACACACAAGCATTTTCTGATCAATAAGAAAACCAACCAATTCTAATGGGTTCACACTTTTTCTTGTCACCGTATACATACACTACTATTCAAAAAATGTGTGGGGGGGTTAAAAATAATTATGAAAGATGATATGCTCACCATGCATTTATATTGTGAAAGAAAAATCTGTAATATTGTGAAATATTATTAGAATTACTTTTCTGTTTGAATATTTTAAAATTTTATTTATCTGTGTGATGGCAAAAGTGAATTTTCAGCATCATTACTCCAGTCTTCAGTGTCACATGATCCTTCAGAAATCATTCTAATATGCTGATTTGCTGCTAAAGAAATATTCCCTCTTAATATCAATGTTGAAAACAGTTGTGCTGCTTAATATTTGTTTGTGGAAACTATGAAAACCCAACCCCCAAACATTTGAATGGTAGTATGTACCATAATAACAGTCATTTCAGATTTTCAGTATCATACATGTGGTGTTTTACTGGAATTGTTTTAAAAGTTGCTCTAAACTAAAATCTGTCTGCTCTTCTTTCTGTTTCTCCTCTTTTGTTATTTTTCTCCATCTCCTTCTTTCTCATCTCCATCGCCATGCATCCCGAAGAGGAGGCAAAGGTGTGTGTGTGTGTGTGTGCGGCTATTTCAGGAGCCTAAAGGCCTCTCTTAAACTGAGCTCTCAGAGATGGAGAGACAGGAACAAAGAGTTTCCCTGGCAGAGGTCTAGAGGGACATTAAAACACACACACACTCATCCAATGTTTGGCCCTGGAACTGTCAGCGGGGCACAGAGATAACGATGACATCACACACACACACACACACAGTGTCTGTCACATGGTCACTCATTCCAGCAGTAGCAGGGTATAATAGATTTAATATATTTGTGCCATTAAAAAGAGTACATCTTGAGCTTCAAAGGAAACAAGAACCTCTTGACAGTCGGTAAAAATAGTTGATATGATCTGTCAAAAATACTTATTTTAATTGATTTGTGACCCGTGAAGGTATAAAGTATAATGCGTATAAAAGTATTTTCTTGTGAAATGAACTTCAAATAATCTTTGCTTAATTTACAACTTCGAAAAATCATTTTACATGCACAGCAAGCCTGGAAAATCCAGTCCACTTGAGTGTAATTAGAAGTGTTTTGCACGTTTGTAATAGCTATGCAAAAGTTAAAAATGTATTGAAAGCTCCAGGGTCAGTGAGACCTTTTCACACACTGATCCTGATATGCTAAATGTGGGTAAATGGCTCGATAAATTACAGTCACACTCCGCAAACATTTACTGTAGAATCAATACAGCATTTGGCAGAGATCCCAATGAGTTCAGCGCAGGGGACGAGAGACTAACCAGAGCTACTACATGAGAATTTCTGGAAACAGAACAAATCTGCTTATATGTGATTTCATTCCTCATTCCAAATCAATCTTGACCTTGAAACATTACAGAATATATTTGAATAATGCATTAGTGGATTTGAATCTCACGCAGAGTTGAAAGACTTATGATAAAAGGTTTTAAGAGCTTAAGGAACTTCACTATTCTGATTCCAATTCCACAAAACGATTTGAGTTTCTCAACAAATCTATGAACAGCTTTTTCGGTACAATTGAGGAAGGGAAGCACTCAAAAGAATCTGTCCAAATGATATATTAAAGAAAAACTACTGTATTATTAGTGTTGTTTTTACTTTACCAAAAACTCTTTTCCAAATAATCTTCTGTTAAAGAACAGCTAAAATGTTGAAATTGAACAAACCATTTTTTAAAGCTCAAAAACACATTTTATTGAATCCTCATGAGAACCACATCTAGGTTTGAGTCTCACCTTTACTGTGATGGTGAATCCGGATGAGTACAAGGGGTTTTCCCGGTCCAGCTGTCCGCTCACTGTCAGGGCTCCGCTGATGTAGTCGAGAGCAAACATGCTGTTGGTGTTACCTGATGAACAGAATAATAAAAGGAAGCTGAATTTTGTGACAATCGGGTCGAAAGATGTTTCTGTTTGCAATGAATACTGCCGCATTAAACCGAAGAGTCTATACCCTCGTTACACTGACTTTTTAGCATTTAGATATTTTAATAATTGGACGGTCATGATTGTAAAGTGGTTAAATATCTGAGGCCAAACTCAAAGGTTGTAGGTCAATATCCTCAGAGGCTTCGGTGAAACGGAGGGTCTTTGAGTTCCCTATTCACCATTCTGCCCTAGAGCAGGGTACTTAACCTCCGCTCCAGGGGGAACGTCCCTATCGTCCACTAAGGATTTCAAAGAATTCATCTGATCATTCCTATCCTAGAAATTAGGACTGAATGGCATGACACTTTATGCCAAACATTTGCAGAGGGCAGGATTCTAATACAATTATTGTAGATCTATCTATCAGTCTATAAGGCTTTTAAACCTTAAAAGGGTTTGCTTTTTAGAGAATTTGTTGCATGAACCTCTTTAAACATTATTAATTTCCATGTAATTCTACTTCATTGCATTCCAATTTGTAGCGCAATCATGCACACTTTTGCTCATTATCTGAATTATAATTTAAAGGCATTCTTAATTTAATTCTGAATAACACACACAACCCTGGTTATTTAATGTAAGTCAGGAATATGCCACCAAAGGCAGAGAGAATGCAGAGACAAGGCTGAGTTATGACATTTTAATTGTACATTACGAGGTAAAACAATTCCTATAAATGAAAAAAAATAAAAATAATAATAATTATATATATATATATATATATATATATATATATATAAAATGAAATACATACATGAATTGTTCAGAATAAGATTAATAACATGCATTTACAAAATAAAAAGGAATGACTGTTTGTGCATTTATATTACTTCAACTGTGATCCAAAATATTACTCATACTGCCCACAACTACTGGATTTTGGGAGAAATTTTTTCTACAAGCTCCAACACAATGAATATAACTGAAACATTATGGTCATAAACACTCTTCTAATTATACTAGGTGTTACTAAATCATACTTCAACGCTTAGGTCAACAAAATATTTGTTTAAACACCAGACACAGACAAAGAGTAAGAAACAGAAACAAAATCCTTCCTCTTCTGTACTGTCTGACAGAGAGCAGGCGTGTGGTTTGGGACTGGTCCTCTCGCTGGTCTGGAATGGAAGAAAATAATATCTTCCAACTATGGGAACAGCGGCCCTGTTAATTAATCCGTTACTCCTGAGATATCATGCTGGTTTTGGGTAATTTGTTCAGTGCTTGGCAGCAGTGGCCCGAACTTTAGGGCTATAACAGAGTGCCAGACCGGCTCACCATCCAATCCACCATTCTTTTCTAATTCATCTTCCACTCAAAACATTTCATACTCCCTCGATAAACTGTTCATCTCATTAACACCTCACTTTTCTTAATTATATGATATTTCAGTAATTATTTTCATTATATTTTCACATCTCTCTTTCTCTCTGTCCACCTCTCACAGCTGCGGTGTATATTCACTGCACACTAATTAAGTCCAGCAGATGCAGATGGCACACAGAGTGACACACAATCTGTCTTCTCCTCTAACAGTCTTCTTTTGTTCTTTATGATAGATCTCACCTCTGTACAGCTCTCATCACGTGCAATCATGTACTACTAAAGATCATCAGCCCCCCATCGCTCCGTTCACTACATCCTCACTCCTACATTCCTCCACATCCCCATTACCATGTAAAACCATCCAACTTAGTTCCTCCACCTCCATTCTGCTCCCTGTCTTCACCTCCCCACTCCTCCATCATAGTCGTTTGCCATTCAGAACTGAATTAAAATGAAAAGCCTTCTAATTTCCAAACTAAGCCCTGCATTTACATTAAAATTAAATTTGAATTTGAAGTCCCAAACAGGATGCAGAACTGCAACTGGAATTCGATGTAAGAAAGTAGAATGCAAGTTTCATTAGGAAAAATCATACAGCAATTAATAACATAATAACAGACAGACAGACACAGACAGATAGACTAAAAGACCAACAGACAGATAGACAGACAGAAATAGATAAACAGAAACAGTCCCAGGTTACGTATGTAACCATGGTTCCCTATCTGTCGGTCACTACGAGTTATGTCGTGACGACATAGGGGATTTACTTAGAAGCCCCAAACATCTCTGACTTAAGAGAAAACACCAATGAAAATTGGCTAGTGGATTTTGCATACCTGAGCCACTCCCCGTACATGGGTATAAAAGGGCGACAGGTGCATCCACTCGTCAGATTTTTGCTTCGGAGCCAAGTGGATGAAGACTGTGCTGCTCTCCACAAAGCCTCATCTTTGTTTTGTTCCTGGTTGGCGTCACGGTGCAGACAGCAGAGTCCCTTTCACCAGCGATTCCCCTGGGCACTTCAACTGAAAGAGCAAATCTAAAAGAGCAAATCACGGATGATCGCGTCTTTTTCAAGATGCCGTTTCATCCGTGTACTCTTGGTTGCAGTCGTTTTCTGTCCGCGGATGACGGACACGATCGTTGTCTTCAGTGTCTGGGTCTCCAGCATGCTGAAGCTGCGTTCGTGGATGACTCATGCACCTGTTGTGGGCGTATGAGCATGACATCGCTGCGATCTCGCCTTTCCCTTTCTGAAAGGATTGGCACCCTCTGCTGCCACCCCTCCCGGTCTCTCTGGCTCGAGCAGTGGACCACCGGCTGGCGCTCTGGGAGATTTGAGGGTTACAGTAAGAACCTCTCCGCCAGTTACGTCCCCACGGACCTCTTACTCCTCACGCAGCGAATGTCCCGTCCGGCTCCCGGGTGATTTCGTTGGTTCGTCCCACGGGACGCCCAGCATTTCATTCGGTGCGCCGCCCGAGGATAGAATGTCGATCGCAGCATCGGGGGACGGGTTTACGATGAAGGTGCAGCGGTGCTGCCCCCCTCGGGTGTGGTCGCCACTGCTGCACCGGACCCAGAGTTGACGGCCATGCTTGCCCGGGCAGCCGTGAGCATCGGGCTGGAGGTCAACAGACCGCCCAGTCCCGAGTCCTCGCGGCTGGATGATTGGTTTCTCGGAGAGGGGTGCGGCTCACAACCGCGTTTTACTCCAGTGCCTTTCTTCCCGGAGGTGCATGAGGAGATGACGAAGTCGTAGATGGCCCCTTTCACGGCCAGAAGCCGCTCGTCTGTCTTCTCCGTCCTCACTACCCTCGATGGCGGGGCTGCCAGGGGGTATGCGGGCATTCCCCAGGTGGAGAGAGCGGTCACGGTGCACTTGTGCCCACGAAACGCCACGACTTGGAGGAATCGTCTGCGTCTCCCGTCCAAAGCCTGTAAGCTGACGGCTGCTCTTGCGGCCAAGGCTTATAGTGGATTACTGTAATGGTCTCCTCACCGGCCTTCCCAAGAAGACCATTAGACAACTGCAGCTCATCCAGAATGCTGCTGCCAGGATTCTGACTAGAACCAGAAAATCTGAGCATATCACACCAGTCCTCAGGTCCTTACACTGGCTTCCAGTTACATTTAGGATTGATTTTAAAGTACTTTTACTTGTTTATAAGTCACTCAATGGCCCAGGACCTAAATATATTGCTGATATGCTCACTGAATATAAACCGAACAGACCACTCAGATCATTAGGATCGAATCAGTTAGAAATACCAAGGGTTCACACAAAACAAGGGGAGTCTACTTTTAGCTATTATGCGGCCCACAGTTGGAACCAGCTTCCAGAAGAGATCAGATGTGCTAAAACATTAGCCACATTTAAATCAAGACTCAAAACTCATCTGTTTAACTGTGCATTTGTTGAATGAGCACTGTGCTATATGTCCGAACTGACTGCAATGAATTGTATGTATAATAATTTTCTTTAAATTTATTTTAAATCAATTTCTATATCATTTTAAAATTCCTTGTTTTTATTATTTTTATTTCCATGTTTTTATTGATTTTTAATGTCTATTTCACTTTCTTTTATGTAAAGCACTTTGAATTACCACTGTGTATGAAATGTGCTATATAAATAAACTTGCCTTGCCTTGCCTTGCCTTGCCTAGCCTATAGTGCTGCGGGCCAGGCAGCCTCTGCCCTGCATGCCATGGCTATCCTGCAGGTACACCAAGCCAAGGCACTCAAACAAATGCACGAGGGTAGTTCCGACCCGGGGTTGATGCAGGAGCTGCGCACGGCGACTGACTTCGCTCTACGAGTGACGAAAGTCACGACGCGGTCCCTCGGGAAGGCGATGTCTACCATGGAGGTCCAAGAGCGCCATCTCTGGCTCAACCTGGCGGAGATGAAGGATGTCGACAAAACACGCTTGCTGGACGCTCCCATCTCCCCGGTTGGGCTGTTCGGCGACACTGTCGAGGGATTTGCCCAGCAGTTCTCGGCAGTGCAGAGGCAGACAGAGGCGATCCAGCACATCCTGCCCCGGCGCGATGCACCGGCAACGGCTGCCCCCGGGTCCAGGCCTCTGTCTGCTCGTCACCATGGGCGCCCCCCTGCGTCCTCCAGATCTCCAGGAGATCGACGAAGCGGCCCTGACGCGGGCAACCCGGAGATGTTGGAGTTTGCTCTTTCTCAGGAGACGGCGAAGATAGCGCCGCTCCTTCCCCCGGAGGAGGGCCGGGTGGAGAATCTTGTGTTTCCTTTTAAAAGGTTTCTGTTCCGCCGTTGGCCCAAGGGCCAGTGGTACCCACAATTTCACAGAAAGAGCAATTTCCTTTTCCTCCGGGTTATCAGGTTCGCGGGTTGACAGTGTGCGACGCGCTCCCTTCTCACTCTCGCCCGCGACCCATCTTGCCAGCAGCCAAGAGAGTGCGGTTCGGGGACGCAGTGTCTCCCCATGCACCTCTAGCCAGTCCCCTTTGGGACCCAGGGAGTTCGGTAAGGATGCTTCAGAACGCGCTGCCTTCTGTACCATCCCTGGCCTCTGACCATCATGGCCTCCTAATCATCCCCCTACACTAATTGGCTTCATCACTCTTTCTCCTCTCCACCAGTAAGCTGGTGTGTGGTGGACGTTTTGGCACAATATGGCTGCCGTCGCATCATCCAGGTGGATGCTGCACATTGGTGGTGGTTGAGGAGATTCCCCCCCCTTCTATGTAAAGCGCTTTGAGTACGCAGAAAAGCGCTATATAAATGTAACTAATTATTATTATTATTATCCAGCCCTACTCCCCTGCGCTGCACCACCGCAGGTACGTCGATTGTGCCGTTGGAGCCCCTTGCACGGCGTCTGGAAGCGTGGCTTGCGCTACCCGTTGGCTTGCGCGAGGAGATTGCTGTCCTCCTGGCAAAAAGCCAGTCCCTCCAGCCGAGATGAGGCAGGGGTTTTACAGCCCTGACTTCATCGTACCCAAGAAAGGCGGTGGTCTTCGACCAATCCTGGATTTGCGAGTCTTGAACCGGGGCCTGCACAGGTTCCCGTTCAAGATGTTGACGCACAGGCGCATGATCAGGTGCATCCAGCCCCAGGATTGGTTTGCAGCGATCGACCTGAAGGATGCTTACTTTCATGTTGTACGTGGGCGTCAGGATCCTCAACTATCTCATTCTGGCCCAGTCCCGAGAGCAGTTGTGCGATCACAGGGAGCTGGTGTTACGGCACCTCAGCCAGTTGGGGCTTCGGGTCAACTGGGAAAAGAGCAAGCTCTCCCCTGTGCAGAGAATCTCTTTTCTCGGTGTGGAGTTAGACTCGGTGAGTATGACGGCACGCCTCACGGACGAGCGCGCCCAATCAGTGCTGAACTGCCTGAGTTCCTTCGGAGGCAGGACTGTGGTGCCACTGAAACAGTTTCAGAGGCTCCTGGGGCATATGGCATCCACAGCTGCAGTCACATGAGACCACTTCAGCACTGGTTGCACTCCCGAGTCCCTAGGTGGGCATGGTGCCGCGGTTCACTTCGGGTGTATATCACACGGGAGTGTCGCCGCTCCTTCAGCCCCTGAACGGACCTTGCTTTTCTACGGGCCGGGGATCCTAGGTAGGATCTGGCCTGGGCCAGTTCATATCAGTGTCTCCACATGTTACCTCCCTTCGGGCAGGATGTGGCCTCCGTAGCGCCCTTCTCCGGAAGGCTCGCTTCCCCTTCGTTACTGCCAAGCTGTAACAACAAATAGGAAAGACTTGAAGCGGTCTTTCATAGAAGGTCGAAATCCCTTCCGATTTCTTGGGGAAAGGAACAGCGGCTTGGCTATCTCCAGCAGCAATGTACTCAGTGGTGTACTTCCCTGATGGAGGGAACTGAGACATTATGTCCCCATGCCACAATCTTGAACCATCGCTGGTTGCCTAGGACTCGTTCTTGGCTCCTCAGCGGGTCAAACCTGATGAGTGGATGCACCTGTCGCCCTTTTATACCCGTATGTACAGGGAGTGGCTCAGGTATGCAAAATCCACTAGGCAATTTTCAGATGTTTGGGGCTTCCAAGTAAATCCCCTATGTCATCACGACATAACGTTTCCTTTCACTCCATCAGGGAACGAGGGTTACGTACGTAACCTAGACGTTCCCTGAGGGAATGAGACGCTGCATCGGAAAACGCTAGGGGAACGCCTTCAGCGATACCAAGCTCTGAATCATATGTGTAATCAGTCCAATCGATGGGCGAGACGTCAGAGGCGGGTGACGTCATGACCAGGAAGCTTAAAAGCACGTGAGGTGCAGCCGGCGTTAGCTTCTAGGAATGAAGCAAGCTCTAGCAGGGATGCCGGAAGTACAGCCCTGCGACGGAGCATCTCGTTCCCTCGGGGAACCATGGTTAAATACGTAACCTGGGACCTTCCCCTTCAGGAACTCGAGCTGTGTCGGAAAATGCTTCCTAGACTGAAGCACATCCCTCAGATCGGGCCTGCCTTAGAAGCCTCCGACTTAAGCCCGGCTCACACTGTGCGATTTTGGCCACGATTTGGTCGTCTGAGACAAATTTTGAAAATCCTAAAATCCTAAAAGATTCCTATAATCCTAGGCTAAAATCGGTTGTCTAGATCGCTGGTTTGACATGTTCACCGACAGCCGATTAATGGCCGTTGCGATAAATTTTTTCCTCCGATTAAATTCTGGCAGTGGCAGAAGATTTCAGACACTTTCCTGCAGTGTGACATCTCCTACAACGACCGTCAAACCAAGAACCAATTGGAGCACTGAACTTGGTGACGCAATTAGCGCGACAACTTCAAACCATTCATTACTTGTAAAAACAATATATGTACAAAGTAAAGTTTACTTAAAGTTTATTTATTAAGGGGCAGGATGTTTAAACTCGAATAACAAAATTACCTTAAGTTCGCTCTGTAGAATTGGAAGTCCATAAAGTCCTCTTTTGCCCAGCCATGACTTGCTCCACACACGTCGTCTTTTTTTTTTTGTTGTTGTTTTTTTGTTTTTTACATCAAGGCATGTAATTAATAAAACTAATGCTACACGTTGCTGTTGTTTGCTAGCTACCATTATAGCGAGAGAATGCGGGTCACGTATTGATGACGTAAAACTCCGGACAAGTCTTCTTGAGTACGTCCGTTTTTGTAAAAAAAAAAGTACGTCCGTTTTTGTCGCGTCTTGACTGTCGTACAGTCTGACATTAAGACAACTGAGATCCTACAGTCTGACATGGGGATCATGTTCGTACAGTGTGACAAGCAACAATCGCAAAAGACTGTTAAAAATCGCACAGTGTGAGCCCGGCTTTAGAGCGCCGCCGACCCTGGTCCCGCTGCGGGGGAGCGCGAGAGGCAACCATCTGTTTTTGAACCTCCCTGTATGAGGAGCTGGTACACGGCTGGGGCTGCACCCGCCCAGCAGCCCCCAGAGCTATAGAATGGCGGGAGGGAGAAACCAAAGAAACGCCACCGGCTGTATACGAGCCTCCTGGTATCTGTCGATGACGGAATTGACAGCGTCGCCGAACAGACCAGAAGGCGCAAGACCCTGTCCGATATGAAAGAGAGGGACAACCACAAATGGAGAGCTAAATCAGCGGTTCTCCTTAGTTCTGAAATGTCATCTGAATTGACTTGCTCGCCTTCGTCTAGCTCTTTTAGCAGGTCGGCTTGGTGCGCCTGTAACACTGACATAGTGTCTGACATAGACACGCACCAGTGTCTGACATAGACACGCACCAGCCTGACCCGCTGCCGTGTACCCCTTGCTCACCAGCACTGAAGTGGTCCGGAGGGGAAGACCGGAGCCTTCAGAGACGATGCTCATAGTAATCAGAGGCGGGGATGAATAAGCGGGCAGAGAATGGTTTCTTCCACGATCTCGACACCTCGGTGTGGAGATCGGGGAAAAAAGGCAGGCTCCGGCGTGGAGGTAGCGGCTTAGCACGCAGAAAGCGTTCATCGAGTTTACTTTTCTGCGGCTCAGCCTGTTTCTCGGTGGGCCAATCGATGTTTAACTTGGCAACCGCACGAGTAACTACCTCAATAGCTCCTCATACTGTGGGGATTGAGGGGGTGAATCCTCGATGCTCTCCACATCAACCTCCTCGGAGGAGTCCCGAGCCCGCTCCCAGGGGGGAAGAAATTGCTTTTGACATGCTGGAGCTTTTACGTGGCTGATTGCTTGTGTAACTTGACAGACAACAATAAATAAGACTCACAGAACATAGCTCGTGACTGACACACACAGACAGTTTTGCCGAATGACAGAAAAAGCTAAGGCCGGCTGCCCCTCATGTGCTTTTAAGCTTCCTGGTCATGACGTCACCTGCCTCTGACATCTCACCCATTGATTGAACTTATTACACATATGATTCAGAACTTGGTATCGCTGAAGGCGTTCCCCAAGCGTTTTCCGACACAGCTTGAGTTCCTGAAGGGGAAACTACCAGTATTATATTATATTGCATTATATTATTATAATAAAAATTAATACTTTTATTTAGCAAGAATGCTTTAAAATTATAAATAAATGCTGTTCTTCTGAACTTTCTATTCATGAAAGAAACCTGAAACAAAATCTACTCAGCTGTTTTCAACATAATAATAATAATAATAATAATAATAAATCTTTTTAAGCAGGAAATCAGAATATTAGAATGATTTCTGAAGTATTATGTGATTAGAGTAATAATGCTAAAAATTCAGCTTTGAAATCACAGGAATAAATTACATTTTAAAATATATTCAAACAGAAAACAGTTATTTTAAATAGTAAAAATATTTCACAATATTACTGTTTTTGCTGTATTTTGGATCAAATAAATGCAGGGTTGGTGAGCAGAAGAGACTTCTTTAAAAAACATTAAAAATCTTACTGCTCAAAAACTTTTGACTGGTAGTGTAGACAGTGGTAGATAGACAGACAAAGAGACACGATAGATAGAACAACACATAGAACGATAGAACGACAGACAGATAGATAGATCTTCGATTCTAAATATTGCATAGTCCTGTCCTCCAAATCTCAACTCTTACATTCCTCCAGCTCCCCATTGCTGCTTTCCACCCCATGATTAGGTTTCTTCACCTCCTTCTTCCCAGGTACTCAAACTTTTATCCTTCCTCGGTCTTCTCCTCTCAGGTGTTCAGTATTGTTATGCTAAATTGGACACAGCCACACCGCTGCAGCACTGGCAGTGGATTGAGAAAGAGCTTGTTGAGCATGCATGAGCGACACAGAGGTGCCCTGCAGAGATAGCTGTGATTTATATTTTCAAATAGCAATCTGAACCATCTCCGTAATGGAAATCAAACAATGGGAGTACCCAGATTGATTGAGCGCGCTTAAACCGAGTGTATGCATGCACGTCTGCTAGCGTGAATATATTGGCTCCTCTGGGCATCGGCGGCCAATTAGAACACACACTTTAATTCACTTTCTCAATTGCCCTGTGTGAAATCAAACGTGCAGCTGAGAGCCACACTGACCTGATGGATTCTTTCAAATTAGCATGTTTGGCTGTTCACTGGAGTAAGACCTCTGAAGAGTGCACTGATTTAAAATGATAATCATCCTTATCTGGTAATGCAAATATATTTCTCAAGGTGAGATGCAGATGCTTATTCATTTCTGAGGAGGTTGTGAGGAGACGATAATAATAAACTTAGCATGAAGAAAGATTATGGATTTGAAATATGTCTAAAAGTTGCATGAAATAAACATTTATGGAATTTAAATTTATCTTAAATGTATCATTTTATTTATAATACAATCATTCCAAATCAGGGTTTTTATCGTTAAATAAAACCATTGAAAATTATTTCAATTCATTAATAAAAGAAATAGTAAAATATTAATAAAACAAATTTTTTAAACTAGTTACAAAATGTGCAATTTTTATTTAAAATAAAATAACTAAAATTAAATAGAGTAAAACTAAAATGTAATAAATTATATAGCCATATTTAAAAAAAAAAAAGAACATTAAAAGAATAAGAATAAGATTTAACTATGAAACGTTTAATCTATTAACTATTAAAAATGACAAAACAACATAATTACTACAATTTTAACTAAAATTATAATGAAAAAAATATATAGAAGTAAAGTCTAATTTAGAATATTAATAAAAAATACTGTATACAATTATGTTATAATGATACTAACATAAGACTGTTCCAAACGCTTTTTATTAGATGTTTTGAGAAAATTTCATGAAATAAATTAAATAAATGGCTTTTTGTAACGCAAAAAGGCATTTATTTATTTAATTAATGACATAAGAAATGCTACATTTGTTAAATCTTAAAGATGTGAATAAAATTTAAGAGGGAAATAAATTCTAGTCCTTTCCTCACACACACCAATCATATGGCTCCAGGAGACTTTAAATATAGTCATATAAACCATTTTTTATAGTTTTTTTTATTTTTGTTTTTATTTATTTATTTATTTATTTCATTATTTATATCTTGTTTGGAGCTTGATAGACATGATCGCTACGAAACAATCAAATTTTGTGGAGGGAAAAAAAAAAAATTACATAAGGGTGAGTAAATAATGACAATTTTCCGTGGATAAACTATTCCTTTAACTAGAGGCAACAAAACACTGGTTAATAATTTAGTATAACTATACACAGAGTCAGCAGACGAGAGCTGTGATTTAGAGGTGGCTATATTAGCGTAAGAGAAGCAGACTCTTCAGAAGACCAGAATGGTGCTGTGTTCTGCCTAACAGAACAAAAACTCTCCCCCGCAGAGATTGACATCTCATCAACACAGAGAGAGCAGAGAGAATTCACTGTTGGAGAAATCAAGCTCAGCTGAAGTTGATGGAGAGAATAAAGAGGCAAGTGTGAGTGAGTAGAGCTGTGCAGGAGAGCAGATAGCTCACTCACTTTAATCCTGCTGAGAGCCAGCAGCTAAGAGAGCTTAAGACAAGCACAGCAAAGGCAGAGAGCTGCTGCTATATTACAGCGCTGGAGAAACCCTTTCATTATGCCCTTTAATGGAGTTCAATTACTGTCTATTATATGAACCAAACATTTTTTGTTAAAAACTTTTTTTTTTTTTCAGCTCAACAAGAGCAACATAAAAATAATAATAATAATAATACATCTAAAACAATATTATTATATATTCAAAGGTTTGGGGTCAGAAACGTTGTTTTATTAATAGTTTTATTCAGCAAGAATGCATTCAAATTATCAAAAGTGACAGTAAAACATTTATAACGCTACAATAGATTTCCATTTCAAATAAATGTTGTTATTTTACATAAAGTATAACAATTTCCACAAAAATTAAGAAGCACTACTGTTTTCAACATTTATATAATTAAGAAATGTTTCTTGAGCACCAAATCAGCATATTTCCCAAATACTCAGCTTTGCCATCACAGTGAAAAAAGTCAAATTAAAGTCAGTTATTTTAAATTGTAATAATATTTCACAAAATGACTGTGTTTACTGTATTTTTTGAGCAAATAAATGCAGCCTTGGTAAGCACAAGGGACTTATTTTAAAAACATTACAAAATTCTTCCTGACCCCAATAATATTATAGATTTACTAATAACAACAATAATAATAAATAGTGTAAAACAACAGCAACAACAATATTATTATTAATAATAATAATAATAATAATAATAAATAGTGAAAAACAACAGCAACAACAATAATAATCATAATAATAATAATAATAATAGTTGTTGTTGTTGATGTTGTGTTTTGAAGGTAACTCAAACAAGCACTGTTTATAACTCAAGGCTAAATTATTAAATCAATATTAGCTCTGTTTTTAATACAAATTCTACAACATTACATATGGTTTCATCTGCAGCAAGGATAAAAAATGTTGCTTAATGCATGAAATTGGGTAAATAGGACAATTGACTATTGGTCTTTGGAATTTTGATGGTTTCATGTTAATAATTCGGCATACGATAAACATACAATAATTGTATGATTTAAAAAATCCCCCATTTGATCCAATGTCAAATACAGATCCATCTGAGAACTGATCTACATTTCCATTCATGGAATATATGTCTTATGAAGCAGCAGTTTCCAGAAATATTCCTCATCTAAAGTCGCAGTGCTGACACTCTGCCTCCCAGACAGCGCTTGTTTACCTTCTGTTTGTGAAGGCGCTGTAAAATCAATTAAAGTCACAGTCCATCATCTGCACGTCTGAGCTTAGCTGAACCTCGCGTTAAAGAAGAGGAATGAGACTCCACTGCCCTCAGCCTCTCTTACCGCGGCACCTGCTATCTCTCTGTTTCAGACTGATTTACTACAAGAGCCGTGTCGCCAGCCTTGATCTTAGCCATGCTAACAGAGCGACGCAAATTAGCTCACAGTTATGGGTTAGCGAACCTGTGCAGCAGATAGCCACGCTTTGTCGCATCTATCAAGTTAGTCAGGCAACAAATTAGTGGACATGCCGTGAATTAGTGAATAATTTCATTAGGCTGTCAGCGAGCAGGAGAGGAGTTGCAGCGAGGGGTGGGTTTCAGTGTCAGCAGAAATACGCCCAAAAGGGACGATTTCAAAATAAAGACAAAATACAGTGTTAGCTGTAAAATTTAAAATTGTTAAAAAATATATTTTTACCTCAGTGGTGGGGGATTGTCAAGTGCCTCCTTCTAAAGGTAACATTGATACGCTTGTAGGTGTCTTTATGATAGAGTTATTTACTCAACTAATTAGTGGAAAGTAGGAAAAGCTGCATTATAGTTCAAGAGGTTTCTCTGTGTAACAACACACATATGCCTATGTACATAACACTTTCCCTGCAAACGTTTTGGAAAAAAAAATTGCCAACCACCACCAGCGTTTTTTAATCATTTTCTTGTTTCTTCATCTTCCTCGCCTGTGTTTTTGATCGGGAGATCGTGGTCTCATTCAAAAGATGCATGATAGCGCCCCTGAGTGTATAACAGTGAAAACACGGAAAGCTGGAAAATTGAGTCTTTGACAGGGAAGCGTTTTCTCATAAAAGATGAGATAACTCGTCTTTGGCATGGAAAGAGTTAAAGAGGTATGTAATTAACTGTTGTTTGAACCAATTTGTTTAAACACGATTCATTTAGGAATGAAAAAGTAACTGTTTATATATGAATCAATGAATCATTCATTCAACCAGTCAAATTCACTCAAATTTGTTCAAAAGCATTAATTCATTCAGGAGCTCTACTGCTATTCGATGCCAGAAGATGCACAGATGTTTGGAACTATTTCCACTGCGGAGCAAAAACACACATTGTCAGTGTACACATAAAAATTGTAAAATGACAATTCCTTACTAAAATATCTTACCATGTTTGTGTGCAAACAACTAGGAATAATTGAAAATTAAACAGAATGGGAATGTTTTTGTTCTTATGGGGGTCTGGGACTAACCCAGCCCTCCCCTCTCAATGTTAGGGCCCTGCATTTTCCTATTCATCGTAACAGCTCCAATGCTAGACAAATGAACAGTGTCACGTACCTATCATTGTTTCCTCCTGGAACCTTTGGAACACCTGCTAACTAGCGCCAGAGTTCCCATTTCCCCTGGTACAAACATTTACAGCTTCATGCGAGCTCTCTCCCTGCCGCACATCCGCTGTAATAGTGTCTGAGCGAAGCGCGCTTGTGCAATAAACGAGGGCAGAGTGTGGGCATGTTGACAAGAGGCTGGGGCACAGGAGATTAACCCCGGGCCAGGCCTGTCTGTAGTCATTGCGTACTGGGCCTATGCCAGTCCATTGTTGGCCAGAGAATGGGGTGACAGTGGGGCCACTGCAGGCGGAGGAGGGAGCACAGCCTTCTGGGTAATTATGGAGGATTGGGGGCAAAAGGTGTAGAGATGAGGGGGCAGAAAAAAGCTGTTGAGGGGATAAACTGGGAAACGTGACTGTGTATGTTTGTGTAGCTATAGGGGTGACATTCTTGAACAGGCACAAACACACACACACTCTCAAATCTTCAGATTGCACTATTTAGTTTTACCTATTAAAATGGGAATATTATGTAAAATTATAAATGTCTTCATCATTAGATCAGATTAATGTAAGGCATCCTTGCTAAATAAAATTATTAATTCCTATTTAATTTCTATACCCCCCCCTCAAAAAAAATGACTGACTTCAAGCTTTTGAATGGTGTGTATAATATATAATGGAACAAAAGCTTTTTTTTTTTTTTTTTTAAATGCTTATCTTTGATCTTTCTATTCATCAAAGGATCCTGAAAAAAAATGTTTTAAATATTGATAATAATAATAATAAAAATAAAATGTTTCTTGAACAATCAGCATATTAGAATGATTTCTGAAAGATCGTGTGATACTGAAGACTGGAGGAATGATGCTGAAAATTCAGGTTTGATCCCAGGAATAAATTAAGCTTTAAAATATATTCAAATAGAAAGCATTTATTTTAAATAGTAAAACTACTTCACAATATTACTGCTTTTGCTGTATTTTGGATCAAATAAATGCATGCTTGGTGAGCAATAGAGAATTCTTTAAAAAACATTACAAGTCTTATTGTTTCAAAACATTTGACTGGTAGTGTATTTTTCGCATATGAAATCTTAACAAGGTTAATCTCCATGAATTTCACAGAAATGAAAACAAGGCTGTGAGGGATAGACTTACAGTCCTTACATTGACACTCACCGTATAAAGGTCATTTTCACCAACCCGCAACTTTCAAAACTCTTTTATGGAGTTTTTGTCTACGAAAGTTGTTTTCTCAGAAAGATGTTTTGTCAGCTGAACGCTATGTACTTCTACCCCTCGTTTTCATTCCTGTCAAAAAATTAAATATGGCACTACCCTGACTAAGGTCTATTCAATTTTGAACAAAGTCAGGCACAAAATGCCACCAAACTAAAGCTGCATATTTATAGCAGGTGGAACAGAGGTCGTTCTCGTTGTGACCCGCCCCTTCACTGGTTGTCATCCAATCGGTAAGACAGAGAGTGCTGAGTGACAGCTGCTCCGTGACTGGTCATCCATGAGGGTTCAAAGCAGCCATGATGGCTCTAAATTGCTTTGTGTGCTTCAGTGGCTTGACCAAACTGCCAATATACTGTGACAGCCGTCGGCTATATGGACCACTGCGCCCTCACCTGTCACCCACACCTGTGTAGGATGAGACTCGACAATACACCCAAACACACAATTCACACAGCCATTTTTCTAACCCTTAGATACAGACCTTTGTCAGAGCATACACAAACAGTTTACTACTAAGAGGAATTGCATATATAAATGCATAAACACGCTTAACAATGGAGTGTCTGACGGGCGGGGAGTCATGTACTAAATCTGTTTAGAAACTAATTTGCCAAACAACTTATATGAAACCTCACATCATTATTATAATAAGATTTTTTATGTCTCCCGGGCTGCATTTATATGATAAAAATTGTAATATTGTGAAATATGTAAAAAAAAATTAAATAACTGTTTACTATTTGAATATAATTGAAAATTAAATTTATTCCTGTGATGAAAAAGCTGAATTTTTAGCATCATGAATCCAGTCTAGGGTGTCACATGATCCTTCAGAAATCATTCTAATATGATGATTTGCTGCTCAATAAACTTTTCTTATTATTATCAATGTTGAAATATTTTCAGGATTCTAATATTATAAATGTCTTCACTGTCACTTTTGATCAATTTATTGCATCCTTGCTGAATAAAAGTACTAATTTCTTTAAAAAAAATAGTTTCCTTTTGTCAGGCACAACAAACATCCACAAACTGGATCAGCAAAAACAAATATTTGTATGTATGCAAAAATGTGTCGAGTGAAACTACTAGAGCTGAAGTCCTTCAAGTATTGCAGTCATCACTATTTCAAGATGCTTGAATTAACTTTTTCATTCAGTGGATTGAGTGTTTGTGTGTGTGTGTGTGTGTGTTTTGCTGGGGTTTTCACATTACCGCTAGTAGTGAGCTGGAAAATGAGAAGCTAAAGCAACCACAACTCACACACATGTAAACACACTGTACACATATACACACACATTAGGTTTTTCATTCATGGTGGAGGTTTTTGAGGTTGTGTCATATTTACAAAAATGACTTGTGATTTGAAAATATCAATAAATAGTGTTGAAAAATGCAGACAAATCAGTCATGTTCTGAATCACTTGCCATCATTGTCTAGCCAAAAAATCTAACCTTTTTACAAAATACAGTAAAGAAAACATAAAATTTGTATTTTAACAAATATAAAAATACATAGCAAAAAAAATTAAATATATTTATTTATTTTAATATTTTAAATACATAATAAAATAAATATAATAAAAAATACATTTTATTTTTATCCATGCATTTTTCTTGTTTTGAAAATACATACATACATATTATATATACATACATATATATATACATATATATATATATATATATATATATATATATATATATATATATATATATATATATATATATATATATATATATATATATATCCTAAGTTATATATTTAAAATACATTTATTTCATACTAAGTATAGTTCAAATCTCATATTCACTGCCATATTGGTAAAGACTTACTGAAATAAAAACTTATAATTAAACTTTATTTGGAGCATCATTTGTGCACAATGCACATTTCTTAATATTAAGCCTAAAATGTGTTTTAATGTGTTTTTTGATGAGGATTGCATGATGTTTGAATAATATCAGCCTTTAAATGCAAGATATTTAAAGTGTACCCAAAGTATACTTGAAATAGTTTCCCTTCAGCACAATTAAATATACTTCAGTATATCTTTAGTTGGACTTCAGCATTAGCTCTGCACAATTAAAGTGCAAGTTTAGCAGACTTTAAGTATACCAGTTTAGTACAATTGCAGGGTATTTTTATAAAACACATAAATATGTAAATGTATTTGTAGTATAATTAGCATAAAATAATTTCAAATACATTTTAGTATATTGATTTTTCACTCGGGTATATACAGTACATTTCTGTGAAGGGGCCAAAGAAAATCTTAGCCCAGCAAGTAAAAATCTGACCTTATTGCTGAGCCCTAGATTGGCCTTTTTTTTATGTCAGTAAGACATTCTTTTTTAGTCTGTGGACGGGTTCTTTGCAAAATAGTTCACAAACTTTAGTCAAACGCCTGGCTATGCTAAACCTACAAGTGGAACCCCGCCACACGCTGTTAAAAGCACTGAAATTAAAACGTTATAAAATATTCACATTGTGTTTGTGCATGTGTGGATGAGGCAGCAGTCTCTCCGGACCACCAGTCAACTCTTATTGAAATTCTGCCCGCCTCATTCTCAGAAAAACACACCCAGATGAAAAGAGAGAGGGACTCAAACATGTGTAGCTATTATAAGAGAACGACGAGTGCATAATCTGATGTGTGTGATCGAGTGTGTGATGAGACAAATGATTCTCACGCTCACGCTCACCCCACACACACACACACACTCCGTCAATGTTTAATCACCGTGAACCTACGTGCACCGCTTTCGCAACCGCTTGCACAATAGCACCAGGAAAGCGCTAATGTTGTGGGGACGTGATTCGAGGGTTTGGGATATGTTCTGGGGTTTGGTGATTAAAAGATTGTGATTCCTCCAGGCTAATGCACTGCGTTATGAGAGCGTCTATGTAATGAGAATAATTTCAGAGCATTAGGAAAGACATCACAGAGTCTCGAGTGACATCCAGACAAATTCGAGCCACACGTAAATGCATATACACAAACACACTCGCATGGGAACATGCGCAAAAAGAGCTGATATTTATACCCTCATTATAATTATGCTTTCATACAGGTGAACACACACACGCATTGATGTGCAGTCCATAGTCCTTCACCAACGTTCTTTTGTTACAGAGCAATATATAGCAGCCAGAGACCTTGGCAACGTTGTTTAATCTACATGTTTTCTTCTGAACTAACACACTGATGTTAACAATAGCCTGAATTACAATACAATGAATATAAAGGTAATCTACTTTATGCATCTACTTCAAAAGAATGATAAAGCACTGAATAGTTGACTCTGTGCTCTCAAATGGCAGTTTGTCTGTCTCTACAGAGGATTTATTCAAGTCTATAGTTGACCTGAATGACTTCTATTACCTATTCTATTACCGATTTAATCAAACCCCTTGAAAAGGACATGACCAGCTTTCATAGGCTTTAAGGGAACTTAATAATCTTTTACTGAAAGCATGGACCTAAAGGAACATGGAGTGAAAATACAGAGTGTCCAAAACAAGTCAAAGCAGGGTTATTTAGTTGTTTACTATCTGAATGAATAAAGAATTCAATTAAGAGCATATGTATTATTTTTTGCTTTGTACTCATCAAACTTCAAATGAAAAGAGAAAATAATCATTATCTTTTAAATCGGAAAACGGCCAACAATATTACAAAGCCTATCAGCGGTCCAAATAAAATTTGTCACTAAATGTCACTAAAACTATGATAACACATTTAACTTTTGTTTCACTAAAAAAAAATAATAAAAAAAAGACAGTCCTTAAGAGGGGGGTTCCCCCACTGTACTCTATTTTTTGTTTGTATATAATACTCCAAGCACTCCTACTGGATTTATGTTTTGAAATGGAGTCAAAGAGTCAAAGTCACAATAGACGATTATATAAAACAGGAGCAAAATGTGAAGTTGTACGTGTTAGGAATAGTCAGAGTAATACATTTAAACAGGGTTCGTACAGAAATTGCAAAATTAAATTCCAGGACTTTTTGGTTTTCAAGGACTAAAATCAGAGATCTCACTTATCAAATACTGTTATTATCTTTCAAATTATAATACATAAACTAATAAAACAATGGTACAAATTAAGTGCAGCTCAAGCAAAGCATGCAGTGACTGGCCACTTTAACATTTAAAACTATACTATATCAAAGTACATTTTCCTATTAGTTTATGAATACATGATTGACCTGAAGAATAAAAGATATCATACACTTGGAAAAATATGAGCTATATCATGCTTATAGACGCTAGGGGTGTAAAAATAAACTTAGCTCACAAAATACAGAGACTTGGTTCACTATGAGAGAATATTTTAATACTATTTTTAAGAAATGTTCAATTGCAAAACATTTGTCTTTTAAATCACAAAACAATGCAGTTGTATTTTGAAATGCTTTAACTGATCTAGGGCCATAACTAACAATTATTTTGGTAATCAAGAAATCTACTGATTATTTTGACAATTGAGTAATCAGAAAATTTTTAGTAATAAAAATAACCCTAAGTGAAAAACAGGCTTTAATATGACTATATTTATATATAAACTAACGATGAGGCAATCATAATTTGTTCAAATAAAGTATCAAATCCAAGTAATTACATGGTTTTATTCAACAAAACTGTTAAAATGCATAATGTAATATGCCTAATTGCCTATATATAATATGAATATACCAACTTTTATTTTGAAATCGCGATGTACAACAAATCGCATGTTTAGAAATATGTTGATGTATTCTCCTGTGTTGGCATATAGGTTTGCAAATGATTTACATTACAAATCTACACAGATAACACACGCTGTTTTCCCAGATGAACGTTAAGCAACCCAAACTCCAGCATATACTGAGGAAGAGTTTGTGGACTGAGCTGCTTGTAAATGACAACAGTGCAACACAAAGCGAGTCAGACTTTATATGTGTTCCCAAATGAAACCCAAACGAACAGCACATGCAATAAAAGACTGAGCAATATAATGCAAGTTGAAATATCGCGAGATCTCGTGCGCTCCCAAAAGCCGGGAGAAATGGTAATAATTAACACACGCAGCATTGTTAATTTTGCGTGAAAATATAGTTTATCGAAAACTAATTTCATGTATACTGTAAAGTTTTCAAGGGTTTTCCAGGACTTGAATTTCAAAAAGTCAAAGTCAAGTACTTCAAGCACTTTATCACCTTGTACGAACCCTGTTTAAAAGTCAAATCATAACCAAATCATAACCTTCCATAATGAACAAACAGTCCTAAGTAAAGGTCAGATATATTTACCACACCATCAACCATTCATCCACTCTACACAGCATTTACAGCAAACTAAATAATATAAATCTTTCCCTGCTTTATATAGGCGGCAAGAATCTGATTTCATCTGACATGAAAAGCTGTTTTATGGATTATATGACATAATTCAATCAATATACTCACATAACAAATGCAGAATCCCGATTAGTGACAAACACACTGATCAGAGTCTGACAATGTAATCAAACGCTAACTCTGACTCGGACAAGAGTGGCATTTGAAGACTATTTAACCAAAACACTTTACCAACTGGCACAAGCACTAAAGCAAATCTTAACAGATATTAATAAGCATAAAAATACAATCCTATCTATATAATCTAACTATCCATTTATGGTGTCTATTTTAGTCTTTTAGTCTTTTTTTTTACTCTAACCTATTTTAATGATTTCATCCACCTGAACCATGAGGGAACCATGAATGTTTTGAAAGTATTGAAAGTCATGTCGATAGCCAATGAAGCTTTTTAGAGTAATAGGATGGGAATTTACCAATTCTGATTCCACTGAGCAATTCTTGTTCTTTAATGATTCCATGAACAATTCTTTTAGTAATTTTTTGGATGAACAAATTGATGATATTTGGAAATTGCATTCTCAATCCTCAAACAACCTATTGTAAAATGATAGCACCATTTCTGAATTCAACAGAACAGAAAAAAACTAATGGGAAATAAACAGTTCTTGGAAATATGGTTCCACATATTATCCACATATATTATTCCGCATATATTCCACAATTATTGCATCTAACAACCTTTCAGTTCTCATTATCTTTCCTAATTCCATACCTAGGATTTAGCATGCTTGAGGCATTTCATCTGTGAAAAAAAAAAAAATCAAAAAGGCATCTTTGCACTGCAAACACACAGAAACAGCATATATATATATATATATATATATATATATATATATATATATACACCACAAAAGATGCATTTACGCAGCTGCTTAGAAGGTGATCGTTCATTCTTGCGGACAGAAAAGAAGATGCTGATCACGATATCAGTAAAGTTTAAGGTGACTCTGACTCGTATATTGCATATTTTATGCATATTTTACAACGTTCAGTCTACATCAGTGGAAGAATGCAGATTTACCAAAACCGTCAATTGAACAGAACACCATGGAAATCATTCGGTTCCAGTATTTTTAGAAAAAAGCATCCGTTCTCAAAAAAGAACAGGCTCTAAAGGGCAAAGGGTCCAGCTGTCAGGACATCGTGGCAGTAAATGAATAAAGAATAAAAGGTGTTCGGTGTCTGTACTTTCAGGCCGGAGGAGTGACCCATCTGACAACCTGTCAGCCTTCACACACACACACACTCATTCAATATACACACCACCAGCCTCATCTGAAATTAAAGACCCCTCTCACACACATACACACACAGATAATTCATTATCAACTAGAGCTTATTGTAACCCAGGTCACAGGGTCGACTATCGAGCAGAGAGCTCAGGCCTCAAGGGGTATAATCAAACCCAGAGAGATAGATTGGAAACTTTGATCTCTCTGCTCAAAGTGTCAAGCGCATTCTTTAAACAAGATCCACAGATGATTGAGTTTATTGAACTTTTCGGTTTAGTCGCGTGTGCGCTTGAATGTGAGAATATAAGGACTAGGTTATGTCTTTTGGAATATAAAATACTGGAAATATGTGTTCCACAAATTTCAAAGAAAACTAGACATGCGTGACCTGCGTTGCTGTTTTGATTCAGTCACTGTGCATGAGAATCAATGCACAACGACAACGTAAAATCAGCTATACAGTAAAAAGATGCAAGAAAACAAAGACCAATCAAAATGCAATATGCAAATAGCTGTAGGGAAGAATACCAATCTCCGCCCACACACAACAGAAAACGCATGTTGACACAATGAGCATCAGGGTTGCCAGGTTTTGACAAAAAAGCCCACACAATTTCTACTCAAAACTAGACCAATGGCATTTCGAGAGGTGTCCCCCGGTAATTTATTTTACTCCAGGGTGTAAAATAAACATTTTTGGTGAGGTTCCCCAGGTAAAATTCACATTGCAGGGGCTAAATATCACATTATAGGGATTGCCAAGACTTGGCAACACTGATGAGCACAATGTTATTGTTACATGGTTGTCAAGGATATGCAGAGCGAATGTGGATAGCCATGCCATAATTTTCAAAAGTCTCCGTTTTGGTCCATTTACACTGAAATGCCACCCCGGAGTTTTCAAGCTAAAATGGGGTCTGCAGCATTTTCGAAAGTCTCAGTTTTTGAGGGCCGAAAGTAGTAGTAGTGTAAATTAATTGTAGCAAACGTTATGCAGTTTAAAACGCAAACGCACCAGTGTAAACATAGCCTCTATGTTGGTCAAGTTCATTTCTTAAAGTATACAAAATGTGTTTACAAAAAAACTGCCAAAAACAGCACAATTTAAGGGGATAGTTCCCCCCAAAATGAAATGGAACGACCCTAATGTCGTTCCAAACACATAAGACCTTCGTTCATCTTCGGAACACAAAATAAGATCTGACCCTGCATAGACAGCAACGCAAATACCATGTGCAAGGGCATCAGTAAAATAGTCCATGAGAATGCATTTTTTTTGTGCAAGAATGAAGGTCTTATGGGTTTGGAATGACATGAGGGAGAGTAATTAATGACCGAATTTTTATTTTTGGCTGAACCAACCCTTTAAGGCAAAAATCAGATTTTTGGGGAAAAATCCCCTGCAATGGAAAGTTTGAATGTCGTTAAGCAATTGAATTGACCTATCGGTAAGTCCCTCCCCTTGAACGCAGACTAGCCAATGGCAGTCGAGTATCAGTTGCACTGGGAGCGGAACTCTGACATCTTTAGGTTTCAGCGCCATAGAGAAACATTGGAAGATCTGAAGCTCGCATCAGTTTTGTGGGGTTTATGCTCAAAAAATGGAAAAACTATGTGTCTGGGGTACTTGTAACACTGATTCCAGGTATGCTGAGAGGATGGGCAACATAATATATTTTATTAGATTTCCTGAATCCAAACAAAACAGAGCAAAATGTCCCTACGTATTCAACCCCAATACAAATGAAGACAAAAACATTAATTGTCTGGTTGTCATACACTCATTAAGTTACAATTTGCTTCTGCTCAAGCAAAACATTAATGTCATCTTGTGCTTTAGGAAGGTATCTCTGGCTAAAACTAGCTAATGTTAAAGTTAGTGAGTCCATGCTAATGTACAAACCTAAATAGCGGACTGTTCTTGGGTCTTGTACAGTGTAGGTCAAAAACACAAACGAAGGTCTACATTTCAGTGCCTCTAAATATGCATTAATTTAATCGTACCCTGTGATACATGAACAGTGTTGATCCTGCATGTTGTCATCCGCGATCGTGATGACCGACCGTAATATGAGACTTCTCCCACTTGCATTGTGATCTGTAAACCCTCGCTTCGAGTTACCCACCGTATTTAATTTTAAATATTTTATAAATGCCTCCGTGGAATATTTCATTTCCATTTGGTGGCCTTCTGTGTCCAAAATTGTGCAAAAACATAGTGGGACAAGCTTTTCACACTGCAGCTGTCATTGTAAGACAGTGAGCAAACTCTGTTTGTTTGTCTTAGGGAGCAACAATAACTAAAGAGGGGCGGGGCTTACCGACAGGTCAATTGTTGAATTTCAATACTTCAGAAGTGCAGCTTTGTATGCACATGAAATAATGCTTGTGGATCTCAGTTCTATTGTGAAAATCTCACTGCACTGCACTACTACAAACTTCAGTAGACGACATTAAGCCGTTCATCTGAAAGGAAACTGTGACATGATAAGATCCTATTTAAGATCAGACTTAGATGGCACAATAACAGAAAGTAAGCTGATCTTTATGTCTTCATCACATATCACGTCTCTGCAGGTGGATTTCACAGGGCACGCTGTTGTGAGCAGAATTGTGCGTGAACAGGTAATGGCTTTTTAAGCACTCTACATAGACAGTGAGTGAGTATTGTAGAAAGCTGTCAGTGCATGTGTGTGTGAGAGAGAGAGACAGAGATTATCAGAGGAATAAGTGTATAATTGGAAAGCTGAAGAGAGTGCTATTGTTCCAGTGATAAGCATCTTTAATTCGAAGGACATATCATGCACGTACATTGTATATAGCCGTGCACATGTGTTCAGGCCCGTTCACACCAAGGACGATAACTACACTGTAAAAAATTTACATTTACAAAAATTGGGGAAACTGACAAATAAACATTGGCTCAACAAATTGCTTCCCAAAAATTACCCCAAAACAAAAAAATACATTGTGTTAATTTTAGCTAAAGGTCTGAAGTTAAAGTTAAAAATATATATTTACCGAACATATTAAATTGTTTTCAGCCAATTTATCAAGCATAAGTGAAAAATCTGTTTTGGCCCAACAAGCCTTGCAGCAAAAACGAGTGTGCGCATGCGCATGAGAGAATCGTACTGGATTAAAATTCCTGTGTGCGGGAGAGCGAGAGATGCTTAGGAGCGACAAACGAAACATCATTTCCAGACGGATTTTCATCTATAAAGTTACGGTGAGTACTGAACTGTATTTATTAAGTCCTCTTTAGGTTAAATAGAGTGCAACTGTCAGTAATTTCGACAAAAAAAACGTAAACCATGGGCATTACATTACCGCCTCAGACAAGTAAGTTACGTTAACGTTAAGTTATTCGCTAAATGAATTGCCAGGTTTTCCGAATTATCCAGGTTTATACTTGAGGACACGGTACATTTTACGTGTATTACATTGTATTTTTTGCAGATTAAGTGTGAATTCACGCCTTTAATGGTGTTTATTTCGCAGAATAATGTAACAGTGAATTCACATCTTTAAGTTAACTTACTGGTGTCGTGTTGGCGTTTATAACTCAATTTAGCCCATGCTGATCCCTCGGTTACTAGTTACTATTTACTATTTATTTAACTAAATTATTTTATGTCACTGTATAATAACGATATTAAATGTATGAGACACAATGAATACGTTTCTGCTATAAATATAAATGTTTTTCCCCTCAGTGAACCCACCATTGCTAGGCCTGCATGAACACGCGAGGCACCATTTAGTGAAGAACACTAACGTACGACTTGAACAGTGAGTATTAACGAATTCTTATTGAATATATGTTTATTCTACATTAGTGTCAAATACTATTAGCTTGTAAATGTGATTAGCCTAGACGCATTGCTGGTCTGCTGAGCCTTTGAAATTGGCGCTTAAATTTATAAATGTACATGCCCCTTGCAGAATATGCAAAATGGTAATAACTTTATCAAAATAAGAGGGATGAAGAAAATTTGCATGTTATTGTTTAATTAATACTGTCACGAATAAGCTATTTCACATAACAGATGTTTATATATTTTCCAAAAGACAAAATAATAACTGAATTTATGAAAAAAGTCCCAGTTCAAAAGTTTACATACCCTTGAATCTTAATAATCTGTTGTTTCCTGGATTATTTGCGACTGTTTTATATTTTGTGATAGTTGTTCATTAGTCCCTCATTGATCCCAAGCAGTTCAACTGCCTGCTGTTCTTCAGAAAAATCCTCCAGCTCCTTTTTTATATTTGAACCCTTTTCAACAGTGACTGTATGATTTTGAGATCCGTCTTTTTACACTGATGACAACTGGGGGACTCATACATAACTATTATATATAAGGTGAAAACATTCACTGCTCAAGAAGGCAACACAATGCATTAAGAGCTGGGGGGTGTAAATTTTTTGAATTGGATGAATTGTACTTATTTCATTTTCTGAGTAACGTTTAATTATTTATGTAACTTCTTCAGTGCAGTACCAAATGAAAAAAATATGATCTTTAGACAAAATAAGAAAAATTAACACATCATCCTGTTCAAAATTTTACACTACCCAGCTCTTTATGCATTGTGTTGCCTTCTGGAGCATCAGTAAATGTTTACACCTTTTGTAATTGCTGTCTATGAGTCCCTCAATTATCTTCAATGTGAAAAGATGGATCTCAAAATTGTACAATCCCTGTTGGAAAGGGTTCAAATATGCAGAAGACACCGGAAAAACCAAATAATGAGCAGGAGCTGGAGGATTTTTCTGAAGAACAGCAGGCAGTTGAACTGCTCAGGACCAATGAGGAACTCGTGAACAACCATCACAAAACAGAACAACAGTCGTGGATCATACAGCAAACAACACAGATTATTAAGATTCAAGGGTATGTAAACTTTTTAATAGGGTAATTTTTATGAATTCATTTATTATTTTGTATTGTGGAGTATATAGAAACATCTGTCATGTGAAATAGCTTATTCGGGACAACATTAAATAAACAATAACATACAATTTCTATGATCCCTTTTATTTTGTCAAAATTATTAACATTTAGCATATTCTGCAAGGGGTGTGTAAATTTGAGCACAACTGTATATAGGATAACAACGCAATTTGGTTTCGGTTTCGGTTTCATTGCTTTCTGAATATGACCGTTACATCGTAGCACATACACAGATTATATATTTATATATATGGCATCCATCTACGTGCTTAGGGCGGTCCAATGGGGCGTCTATATATATATGTATGGTTTTAACAGTTTCAAAATACTGTTTAGACCTGAAAATCTATGTGGCTTAATTTTGAAGTACCCACATTCCCACATAGATTGAAGAAATGCTATTTTAAAAGGTCTTTTTGAAATGAAGAGTTCATTTGCAAATCCGATAACTCGAATACAGGTAATTTACAAAATTGAAGTTAATTGAAAGTGTATATATATACACACACACACAGTAAGTGTTTAATAGCAAATGCAGATAACTCCCAAGTCTTTTTTTGACAAAACGTGTTTAGGGTTCAGATCACACTCTGTGGAGACTACAGAGCGCAATCAGCTAATTTTTTTTTTTTTTAAATATATATTCTTTACTCTACTTTGGAAATGCATGGAATCATGTTGTTTTTTTCACTCTGTGTTGTTGGCTGTGCACTGCAAAAAATACTTTTCTTGCTTTTCTTCAGTCTCTGTAACAGGATATGAAACAAACTAAACAACCAAAGTAGCCAACAAAGTAAAATGATCCTAAAGTAACTTATTCATATTTTATCAAACATTGAGAATATGGGTTGTAATGATGTTGTATATTGTTCTGGATTTATTTGTTATATGTAGACTTAATATTGACATTGCTATGTTGTTGTTGTTTTTATACAGAGTACAGAGCCATTGGAGAACCACACAACTGAAATGAAGATGGAAGAGCCCACCTCAAGAGCCCAGTCAAGTACTCAGGATGTCTCCGTTGTGCTGGAAGAGGAGGTGGTATTTGACAACTTGGGAGACTTTGTAAATTCATTCATTGTACTCTTTGGATTGGTGTATGCATTCAATATGGAGTACAACAAGGACTTAAAATACAATTTTGAGTTGATTCAGAAGGTGTTTTTAAACCTTGGCACTGAGTGCAGCAAAAAAGTTCAAGCTCTTAGGTCCAAATTATTGGGAATCTAGGTGATGAAACCCTTAGGGGAGAAGTAAGCTCAAAGTACCTCTTACAAGATTTTTTTTTGGTAGTGTAAGATGCAGTTTTACAAGCTAAAAGTACTGCTTCTGAGAATGGTTCAATTCAAGTGAAACTACACTGAAGAATAGATGACGTTACCTCCCCAGTTAACTTAAATTTATGCTGTTTTGACACTTGCCGTTTCATGAGCTCAAATATGAGCCCCGTGTGTTTTTGTACCTTACATTTATAAATGTTTACATGTTTAATATTTTAATTAGTTAAAACTTTGTGAGTTAAGATTACCTTTTTTCACTTTTGTAAAGTGTTGGATGCAGTTTCAAGAGCTCATTTTTCTTTATTTTTGTTTTTTGCATCTCTGTAAACATTTGTAAAAACATGTTTAATATGTGAAGTAAGATGTGGTTTCATGAGCTTAAAGTGAGAATGTTAGTAAATATGTGTAAATTGTGAGAGTGGTAGAATTTGTAAAATTACTCTAAACTGGGTAAAATAACCACGCCATTATGTAAATTTGGTGTGTGTGTGTTTTTTTTATGTGAATGTACATGTGTTTAAACAGTTAAGATGCGGTTTCATGAGCTCAGGTGACGTTGCACTAACTGCTGGTTGAAGTAACCCCAGACAAATGACCTTTTATGGTGTTTTTGCACATGTTTGTAAGCGTTTTAATTTATAAGATGCAATTCTTAATCTTTGTTTATCTTGTAAGAATTAATGTATGATTTTATGTATGGCTATATTGTGTTAAATGTTAATATGTTTGTCATTTTAAGGTATTTTGCCCAATATTGTGTTGTAGATTTAATTAAAAGTATTAAAATGTGGCAGTGTTTAGTATCATTTAATGCATTTTTTTTTTTCATTTGGGACAATGGGGAATAAGCAATTCAGTAAAGTTGCTTTAGCTATATAAATTGGCCAATGGACATTTTTAAATTAGGCAAAACCAAAAAAGTATACTGGTACTATTTAAAATATTCAATTGGGCCAATAACATGCTTTGGTAGATTTAATGTTTTTCCATTTGGCTCAACACATTATTTCTCATTGAGCCAATGTCAACTGACTGTTGACATAAGTGAAAAAAATCAATTTGCCGAATTTCAATGTTTAAAAATTGGGCCAATGGAAAATTTTAAATGTTACCAGTCACTAGAAAATTTTGAGTTGGGCAAATTTTTAATTTTTTACAGTGTATAAGAACAAAGATTTAGTAGATTTAATACTTTTAATACTAAAGTGGCAGATGACACAACTGCAGTGCATGTTTATAATAAACAGAATGTTATTGTAAGTTGATGTAGATGCTTAAACTGTATAGTTATCTTTATAGTCATTATTATAGTTATTGGTGTGAATGGGACTTTAAGGATTGTACTACTACAATGCTTTGGCCTGGAGTTGGCAAGTTGTGGACATTGTGTGTTCAGTATATGAAAAAATAGAAAAGGACGTAGCACCAAACATTCGTCCAAAAGTCCAGTATAGGCCAATAATATAAGCTGCTTAGATTCAAAAAATACAAAAGGTATAAAGACAAAGGAGATCTGCACTCATCCAAATTTAGCCCAAAAGGCTTATATCATTTATTATTCAGAGGTCACAAAATTGTGTAAAAAGGTGCAAAAGTGCAAAACGTGTTCGGGTATTAACCCTTCCTCAGTGGCATGTGCTACCAAGCAAACACCTGCGCTCATTACAACATGTATTACCGTAATACACCTAATATCACGACGATACAAATAAATACACATTTATATCTCAAAACATATATCCAAATACTGCAAATACATTTACAAATCATCCAAAATGATCCATATACAAATATATAAAAAAGTATACATAGACATACTGTATATACCAATAAAAATCTCATGACTCCAAACAAAAGTTCTTAGCATCAATTTTTATATACAGTACAATAAGTAAACATCATACCCAAGCACTCTTTAGCGTCCCCCATGATGTTTACTTATTGTATATAAAAATTGATGCTAAGAACTTTATTATTTAACTTTATTATTTAATTTAACTTTAAATTTATTATAAAATTATTTTTGTTCTGAAACAGTTATAATGTCAAATAAATGTGCTAATGCTGTTAAAAAATAACAGCATTACACTTATTTAATAGCATTTGATATCCTGTTAACTTTGACAGCCCTTATAACATTTAGCAGACATGCAAGCTCTGACCTAGTGTGTGCATGCATGATCTAGTGACATCTACTCTATATGCATGTGGAAACAATAAATATCTAGATATTGTACTGTCTAAATATCTCATCTTGCTTAATTTGGTGAATAGGACAAGATGGGTCTGCAAGCTGTCCGTTGCCTACAGTAGTCCTGTGTGTGTGTGTGTGTGTGTGTGTGTGTACTTTTCTATTCAGGTGGGGACTTAAACCTGAATACACACAGACTCTTGGTCTAATCACACACCTAATCTGAGGTCCCCACAGGTAAACAAGCTAATAAATCACACAGAATGTCATTTTTTGAAAATCTAAAAATGCAGAAAGTTTCCTGTAAGGGGTAGGTTTAGGTGTAGGGTTGGTGTAGGGCAATAGAAAATACGGTCTGTATAGTAGAAAAAGCATTGCGCCTATGGAGAATTCCCACAAGGATAGCAAACCAGACATGTGTGTGTGTGTGTGTGTGTTTATATTTCTTGAAGTTTATGAGATGCTCCTAAACTGGCATCTGCACACATCAACGGAATCTCTCCAGGTGGAATCTCAACATTGGTGAGAGTCCAGTTCCCTACACAAGAAAAGTGTAAATCAATGAGAACTGGTCTCATAGAACCGGACAACGTTCCACTGCGTTTCCATGGTAACATTCAGCTTCAGCATCACTATGTAGATCTGTACCTTTTGGGAGCTCCAAATCCAAAGCAGCTCACATCTGCTTCTGAAAGAGCAGGGTGATTTAATGAGGCTTTAACTTTGGCCCTTTAAAGCCACCGTAGCTGCAGGGGCTGTTAGCCATATCTGTGAGCGCTGTGGTTCATGAACCCTGCTAGGCTAAAGCTCAGGACAGCGTTCTCCCAGGGCACTTTATAATGGATTCTACAGGCATGAGAGCACGCTGAAGACCTTCAAAAGTCCCTCTGTCTCACACACACATACCCTCTCTCTTCAGTAGTCACAGTTGTACCAACTTGTCCTGGAGTTGTGCTGGAGTTCAAAAACACACACACTTAAACCTTCAGCATCAATTCTTCTGATTTATGAAACTAAGAGCTCCGGCACTGAAATCTGATCTCATTTAATCACACACATTCAATTCTATATTACTGTAACAACCATAACCTGATCAGCATAGCAACACCTTGGCAACCACCCCCAAATACTCATGAAACTAGAATTTTTTTTAAAGTACAAACTCGGCAAATGCATAGAAACACCTTAGCAACCACTCACAAACACCCTAGTAATTAAAAATATTGTTAAAAGTACTCAGAATTATTTGGCAACTGCATAGCAACACCTTGCCAACCACCTAGCAACATTCTTAAAACCACTCAAAATAAGTTGGCAAGTGCATAGTAAAACCAATCACAAACACCATGGTAACTAGAAATGTTTTGAAATGTTTTTAAAACTATTTAAAATAACTTGGCAACTGGAAAGCAACCACCCATAATCACCCTAGCAATTACAAAATGCTTTTAAAACTACTCAGAATAACCTGGCAACTGCATAGCAACACCCTGGCACACTTATGATTATGATTTGAAGGAACCATATATATATATATATATATATATATATATATATATCCCTTCAACTAAGCAACTTCATAGCAACACCCTTGCTACCACCTACTAGCATTTTTAAAATCAGTTAGAATAACTTGCCAACTGCTATAGCAATGTTCAAGCATTCTCACAATTTTTTAAGAACAGATTTCTGTCAAGAAAATTCTGTCAAAAAATGTCAACACAATTTAGCTGAGTGCATAGCAACACCATGGCAACAGTCAAGAACCACTCATATTGTTCTTTATAAAACGTTCAACATTTATAATATTGCTGTTGCTGCTGTTTTATAAATGGCTAAACTACTCAATGCAGTTCTTTTACCACAGCAGCGTTGAGTTATTGACACAACTGGATAATACTATCAGAAATGTAAACTTGACTAGTTTACATTCTCTTTATTTTCACATGCAGGTAATGTTTTGACTTCAGAAGATAATATAATGACATTCCAGGTCAAGTTGCAGGATTAGAGAGGAATTTTAAGGCCTGAGGAACAGCACAGTAATTTGGCAGTAAATAATAACATCAACAGCACTGTCATCACACCTCTGGGGGAAAATGAGTGTGTGTGAGAGAGAGAGAGAGAGAGAGAGAGAGAGAGAGAGAGAGAAAGAGAGAGAGAGACTACAGGAGAGCGTGATCTCTAGTCTCTAGATCATTAACACACATCACCCTGCAATTAAAAACTAATTTATCTTAATTACTCAACTAATGGGACGAGTCCCAGCAGAAAAACACACACACACCCTCGAAGGACGACTACAATGACATATACACACACACATTCACATATAGGTAATATAGGTAATGCTCAGAGAAAAGCCTAAAGCCACACACACTACAAATACACAATCGACACATCAGCCTGTCTGTCTCTGCTCCACTGTCTTCAGATCTGATGTGACATATCAATACTGCTTCCTGAGGTGTTCATTCATTATATGCTGATCAATATAACAGGGAATCTGCACTAATGATATTTTGTGTGTGTAAAGTCTCTTAATATAATGTACACTAAAACAGTCCATCCGTTTATCTGTCTGTGTTCTTCTATCTGTCCATCTGATCATTTGGCCATCCGTCATCCATCCATCCATCCATCCATCTAATTATCTATCCATCCATCCATCTATCTACCTATCATTCATACTGTCTATCATTCTCTCGTTCTATCTATCTATCTATCTATCTATCTATCTATCTATCTATCTATCTATCTATCTATCTATCTATCTATCTATCTGTGTGTATGTCTGTCTCTCTCTCTCTCTCTCTCTATCCTTCTATTGTTCATTCTGTCTATCATCCTATCTATCGTACCGTCTGTCTATCATTTTATCTATCTGACTATATCTCTCTCTGTCTGTCTATTGTTCATTCTGTATGTCTGTCTCTTTCTAACTATTAAACTATTTTGAAAACTTTCAAAGAATCTAAAAATGACACTTCAATTTGAATTCATTTTAATAATACGCAATTATGCCCCCGTTTGCTACTTTAATTCAAATTAAATTCAAATTCAAGAATTGCACTGAAATTTAAAAGGCATTTGTTATTAAATTCTGAATGACGTGTTAACACAGGAAAGAAACTGCACTCACCAAGCTATTTCACATGATCAACCTGAGTCTCCTGAAGAGAGCGACATCTTTTCCTCTACCTCTACCTGTTTTCCCCTGCTTCTTTGATTGTCCCCTTTAGATTCACACACAACGGCTTTGAGAGAGCCTGTAATATGAATTCTAATAGAGCAATTACCATTATGAATGATAACTAGGGATATTCCGCTGATCTAGGGTCAGGGCCAATGCAATGGCTCTTATGATTACGGAGTATGGCATCAGGTTCAGGAAATAGCAGTGCTCCGCTAGCCAGCGGGAATGTTTAACCTACATCACGGATCCCTGTCCTATTGATTAGACCATTAGACTTGAACCGCTCAGAGGAAATTGACACAATCCTCTTTCCATATGAAATCTTTGCATTAATGCTCCACAATTTAACGGCAAAGCTATCAGATTGCTTTAGAATATTTATCCGTTCACTTTCCAGCTTTCCTCTAAAAACTGCATAATATGTAATTTTGTGTGTGATTTGGAGGGCTGCACTGCTCATGTATCGATTCTCAAAAATAACGTCCTCAAGCCTTTTCACTCAACAGTTACTTTAAGAGGCTATTTTGTGATCACTGCCATTAGCCGATTCACACGCTTGGAAGACTAACAGAACTATCAAAGACACATTTTTATTTAGTCATTTCTGAGTAAATACTATGTGCAAATGACATAACACTGTTATTTGCCATCTGCCACCCAGCTCTATAGCTCTAGCTATATCCCAAACCCATATCAGTTCCCACTAAACATTATATTAAATAAACAATATCTATTTATTTACATAAATAACATAAAAGTATTAGTGCTGTCAAAACGTTTAATCGTGATTAATTGCATCCAAAATAAAAGTTTTTGTTTGCATAATATATGTGTGTATACTGTGTATATTTATTATGTATATGTAAATACAAACACATGCATGTATATATTTAAGAAAAATGTTATGTTTATATATTAAATATATTAAATAATATAAAATATAAGAATATAAATATATATACATGTAAATATTTCCAAAATATATACTGTATGTGTGTGTTTATATATACATAATAAATATACACAGTACACATACATATATATTACGTAAACAAAAACTTTTATTTAGGATGCGATTAATCACGATTAATCATTTGACAGCACTAAAAATTATGTACAAGTAAATACATTTGTTCCAAAAAAATGCCATTTGATACTTTCCTGGTTAGGTTTCTCTTTCTCCTCTACCAAAACTGTCCTATCAAAAAAAAAAAAAAAAAAATGCTTTATTTATTTATGTGCAATAGTGTTTACTTCAGGACTGTAATGTGAGCAACATGACAGAGTCTTAATCAACATTTGTCACAGCTTACAACTTGCACTGGAAACTAAATGAGCCCATGAAGATCTCAGGACAACAAAATGAGCTGCAACACATAAAATACAATAAATATGCCAATTAATGGTGAATTTTTTCCTGTAATTGTGGGGATGTTTTTGTACTTATTCCCACACCCTTACGAAAAAGAAGTTTATTCCTGTGTGCTATTAGTATGCTTCTTTTAAACTAAATATAGGAAAGTATACTTTTAGTCTACTTTTTATGTACTTCTCAGAAATGGGCTTTATGTACTTCTCAGAAATATTCTTAAAATGACATTTAAGTATACTTGACTTGTACTTAGAAAACGTCTAAATATATATTTGAGCTATACTTGTGCTCCTAGAATCCATGTTTTCATTGTTATACGGTATGGGCGCAAGTACACATCTTCTGTACAGAATTTAAAAAAAAAACACAAGTGAAGAAGAAACCGAAACAACAGATGCTTCCACGTGTAATCTAACACGATAATCAGACATAAAACAGCATCAAAACTGGGTAACATTATGGGATAAAATGTCGACCAATGAAGAGGTAATAATGACTGTCAAGCTTTGGGGTGTTGAAACCGACTCCATCTACGTTTTGATTATCATTCTGAATCCAATTCATAGTGTTTTTTCAGCTTTTTGTTCAAAATGTTGTTATGAAACATACCCACATTGAAGTGTTTTAAAAAAGAATGCATGAAGCTAAATGTCATAAAAATGTTTTTGAACCAAATCACCTACCCTGCTTTTATTTTTTTTTATCAAAAACTTCGAAACAATGTTAGAATGAAACATATCTCTCAACACTACTCAGAAAACATGGCATTTAAAGCGGCCCACTTTTACTACGTATATTCACATACAGTGTTTCTCTCTGAGTGGTTTGGTATTTTGCACATAATGCAGTGCCATTCAAACACTCATTGTCATTTAAGTGTCAAATCTATATATACACATATACAACCTACAAAACCCATTCAACACACAATTATGAAAAATTGAGCCACTGAAGGTTCTCAATGTACATCTGAAATATATCACAGAAACACATGGTGTAACCCTCTCTCTCTCTCTTTCTCTGACTCTCTCTGTCTCTCGGCCTTCATTCTGTTCCTCCCTTTGCTCCGTCTGTCTCATGCTGATAGCAATGAAAGTGATCTACGGAGGAGGCCGTGCACACACAAGTACACAGCTACAGTGAGTGTGTGTGTGTGTTTGTTGCACTGTGGAAAGGTTTGTCCTGCTGTGTTAAGCTCATGTATGGACTAAATCGACAAAGGCTTTCAGTCACACGCACACATTATCCCACATCCTAAGAGACTTACACCACATCAGCACTAATGTGACGCATACAGGCCACTGTCCTTCACACTGGAGCATGAAAAATCATAATACGCTCAACACTCAAATCACTATATATCAAATCATGACATTAGTCATTATATAATTGTCTGATTATGAGTGGAATATTTTGAGATGATCACTGCATATTTTAAATTCCAATTACATACTGTCATCCAAACAAAAGATTCTGAAATGAGTAGGCTATTCGAAATGCCATGAAATGCACATTTTCATATATGTGTCTCTTTCCCCTGCACTGAGAGCGGTCAGCTTCACATTCTCTGTCTAATTCACTTTAAACATGTACGAAAAATGCACTCTGAGTTCATTTTATATTCAGATTCAAAGCTAAATGTTTATGGTCATTCAAGGTTATAATTCAAGGAAATATGATGTAATAATACAGGGGAGGATATGACAGTTTATTTCCAGATTTGGAATCAAGAGGATACAAAAATAAAATAATAAAATAAAATAAAATATTTACAACCCTAATTTGCTAAAAAATTAAAGACAGAAATAAAAAAAAACTAATATTTTATATATTTTTATATTTTATATTACTATTATTATTATTATTATTATTATCTAAAATTACATCATTCTACCATTTGAAATATTTGTTAACACAGCCGAAAACACTTAAATTTAATACAACAATAAAGAAAACCTATAAAATATTAGAATACATATTATTATTAATGTTATTATTTCTATTATCTAATATCATGTCATTCTACCCTGTGAATTGTTTCTATTTGTTTACAAAGCCTTAAAGGAATACATTCATTAATAAACTGCATAACACATCTGAACAAAGTTCAAAGGGAACAAATGAAATGTTCTTAGACAGATGTGATAATTATGATGGATGTGACTGACCTGACATGATTGTATATCCAATTCCACGTGGTCGACCCAAGTCTTGATCGATCGCTGTGATCTTACGGACTTCATAACCCTACAAACACACACAGACAACAGGCATTTAATGAGGTAAAGCAAGAAACATGTGAAAATTATGCATACAAGTGCCTAAATAGTCTTTTGTTTGGACAGAATATCCAAATTATAATTTTTTTTTTAAATGAAAATTTTTTTTTGCATGAAAAATGTGCTTGTGCTGTTTTAAAATAAATGCCATTTGGTTTTATTTTGTGTAATGCAATGAAAATCAGACATTTTTAGTGTTAAAATGCTTTTGTGTGCAACTGTTGAGGAAACTGTTACGGGGGCATCAGCTTCAAAAATGAATGAATCAAATGAGACATAAAAAACAACAAATAGAGAAATATTCTGAGTTTGATACTGAATGAGAAACAGTACAGATGCTTAAGGAGAAAAGTGAGAGAGGGTCTGCCATTGATCCAGCAAATAGTGTCTGAGAGCTGTTTATGCTTCATTTCTGCCAACACTCCACTGCTATTACAGCACACAATCAATTACAGCACGTTTAGCGCAAGAATGTGAAGAGGAGCGAGAGAGAAATGGATGACAAAAGCGGCTGAACAGGGGATGAAGTGTGGCTGAAGTAATTTGCGAGCCATTCTCTTGCCATCCGCACAAGTTGAATGTTCAATCATGCACACGTCATTCTCCTTCTCTTTCCTGTCCTCTCATCCTTAAACATTCTCCCTGCACCTTCTTGTCCACTCCTCCATCCTCCCTCCATCCGTGTCTCTTCTCTTGCACCATTTCAGATCAAGCGCTTGACAGCCAAATTGTGTTTGCCCCTAAAAAGCCTTTAAATGTCACCCTGACAAAAGAAAACGCCAAACAGAGGTGCAAAAACTCTCCACTTTTCCTGCAAAACATTGTTTTTCTCTCCGTTGCAGCTGTTGTCAAACTTTGGTCCATTTGGCAGCTGGATTCAGTTTCCTACGGTATGAGCATAAACCGCAAAGCTGTGTTTGTGCCAGAGGGTCAAGGTTTGACAGGTTAGGATGGACAGCGAGAACCTGCTGATAGATGAAGTAACTACACTAATCTACGGGACATATATATATATATATATATATACAGTATAATATGTCATACTAGGATTGAGAATCTTGGGCAAACTATTGATTTAACTGTTGCTTTAACTATAACTACTGCTTTGTTTCTCCAATGTAAAAAAGGCATTGAGATGAACGAGAAAAGCTAAAGGATCTCTCTCTCTCTCTCTCTCTCTCTCTCCAGATGTCTGAGTGAGAGCGATGCACCTGAGATGGAGCGAGGGTTAAGAGTTGTGTTTTGACAGATGACCCACGCCAGCTCTGCGTGTTTGATATCTGTTTGCATGTAAATGTCAGTAGCCTTGAGAACTCTCCAAACCTACTCAGTCACTTAGCCCGAGGCCCGTCGTCTGAGCCGACACACACTCCGTACACGTGTGTGTGAGTGTGAGGGAAGATAAGCTTTAAGCTCTCTGCGTGTGGCTAAGTGTACGTGTCAACATCGTTTTATACGAACATGCTAGTGTGACGTGTGCCCTTATTGAGGGCGTACGTGTTTAGACTGTCTAATTCTCATCACAAAAGCCTCTTGTCTTTTTTTTAATAGTGTTTCCGCAACTTTGGGAAATAAGAAATGAAATGCCAAAATCAATCGCATCCACTAGGATCTTGATGCTGACCGCCACATTTAGACAGGACAACTGGTCTAAAGTCATCACTGTCTTCTTATTCATGACCTTCCCGAGACGACTGATAGATCTGTGTCACCACACTTCACTTCTGACACGTTCACGAGTTAATATGCAAGCAAATGGACACCAGAGAGAGAAATAAAAGGAGGGAGAGAGAAAATATGGGGTATGAAAGAAAGAGCAATAGGTAAAAAGACAGCTACTCAGAGTTGGTTGAGAAGTGGAGTGATACAAATGATGAAATGCTGATATGTACATTATATAATATATTAAAATAAAATAGAAAACAGTTCTTAAATTTCACTATATTACTGTTTAACTGTATTTTTGATCAAATAAATGCAGTTTTGGAGAGCATAAGAGACTAATAAAAAAAAAAAAACATAATTATTCCAAACTTTTGACTGTTAGTATGTCTATTAATCACTGATATTTTACACAAATTAAAAATTTATATTATATATATAAATCAATTATATATATATATATATATATATATATATATATATATATATATATATATATATTGTATGTATGTATGTATGTATGTATGCATGTATGCATATATATATATATATATATACAGTGTTGGGGAGTAGTTAACTACAAGTAGCGACGCTACTAACTTAACTACATTTTTCAGTAGCTTGGCAGTAGCTCAGTTGCTTTTTAAACAGTGTAGCTTTTCCAGTAGCTAACTACTTTTTGCAGCAAGTAGCGGTGTAGCGCGAGCAAAAGCTACATTGCGTTTTGTCGAGCCTGCGCGAATCAGCACGATGCAAGGATATTCTTCTTGTTAGATTACAAACTCATTTTTTGCCATTACCGCCACCTGTTGTTTAATCACGCATCTTGCGGCTAACGGTTCACTGACGTACAGAAGTGGGTTGACACACCCATATTATCCATGATGGAGCAAGACGTGGCGGCAGATTTGGAGGATGGAGAAACAACTAACGTTAATTACCCATGGCCTTATTTGTCCAAGTTCATGTCTCTCAAAGAAACGACAAGTAAAGGTTACACTTTTTGTAACAGTCTGAGATATTTGAGTGTTGTGTGTAATAAAACAATACTCTTTGAAATCATAATTGTATTGCATTGTTTTAAACACTAAATATTTTACTTAAAACATTCCTCAGACACTTATTCAGTTATTTATAATATATGTTGTTCAAAAAAATCAAAAGTAGTTTCAATGTAGCTAGCTACTTTTTGATAGTAACTTGTAGTGTAGCTAACTACTTTTCCAAAAGGGTAGCTTGACTGTAGTTTAACTACTTTAACTTACGAGTAGCTTGTAGCTTGTCAAACTACAGTTTCAGAGTAGCTTCCCCAACACTGTATATATATATATATATATATATATATATATATATAGTATGTATGTATGTATATGTGTATATATATATATATATATATAATTTAAAGAAAATCGATACAGTGCTGCCTTATAAGCAAAAAAATATTCTTTATTTTTATCATTTATTGTTCTTCACACATTTTATTCAGCTTGAAATGCAAGTTTACAGATACAGTTTTATTCTGAGGAGAGATTTCTGGTTTTGGTCTGGTTTTTAAAACTTAGTTTTAAATAAATTTGAGAATAAATTTTGATTAAATATAGCTGATTCTGCTTTGGTTTATTTTGGAACTTTTTTTTTTGTGGAGAAGAAAACTGACTGTTTTGTGTCTAAAATAAAACTTCAATAGAAACTTCTTGTTTATTAAACTGTTGAACAGTATAAAATCGATACAGCAGTTCAGTAAGTGTGAATCTCCATTGGAAATATGTGATTTCTGGTCTATGGTCTGTTGTAAAGGCAGCTTTAATGTAGCTACTTCCACTCTCAATTTCACACAGACAGAAACAGGCACAAACACATCCAACAAACACATATCCTCAGAGCCTGCGGCGGTGTGTTTGACACAGTAAACCAACACAGGACCAAACGGCCAGTAGTGAATCTCGAGTTGAATGACCTTTCGTGGGCTCTCACACTGAGCAGGTCACAGTATAAATCTATCACTGTAATTACAGGAATATTCCAGCGAGAGTTCACAGGTGTAATGGCTGCTTCTCTCATAATTATTGTCTAATTACTCAACACACACATTACATTGTCAGCCAAACTGTCTTTTTCTCTCTCTCGCCCTCTCTCTATGTCTGTCGTTCTCCCTCACTCCCTTGAATGTTTTCTGTTTATACAAATCTTTACTTTACTTTGACATTTTTGTCTTTACATCTGTTTTATGGTTTCTATAACTCAAAACCTTGTAAAATTACATCCTTTCTAACATGCTTATGAGGCCCAAATATGCTGTCTACGTAGGCAGCTCACTAGGTTTTGTGCTAATGCATTTGGATGAATCTCACAAAAGATATGTCCAGGCCGTGTCCATGTTTGCATTTGAGAATAATACAAATTACAAACACATTAAAGTTATTAGATCATTTGAGAGGGACCTTTCCTTAATTGTCATGAAAATAATGCTATAATGAAAAAAAGTAAGTGTATATTTAAAGAAACAAAAATATAAAAACAATAATAATAATAAAATAAAATAGTAATTCTGAATAAATAAATAAAAATGTAAAATACATAAAAAAATTAAATATCAAAAGAAATAATATAATTTATTAGAAAGTATAATTTAATAGAAAATATTAATTGCAAATAAGAATAATGGAAATTATAAAGACATTAAAGTTATTAGAAAATTAGCACAACATAGTTGTCATGAAAATGTCTAAATAAATCCATTAAAAATAAATTTGTTAAATAATAAAAATCAACTAAATAGAAAATGCAATATAAAAATATTATTTTGGGGGGCGGAGGGGTCTTGTGACATTTTGTGAGATTCACTCATCTAAATACTGCAGAAGTAAGAACAAAGCAAGACTAAATGTATGTGTGTGTACTGACTGGTGGTTCGTCCTCCAATATATTAGTGCTGTAGGGGAGGTTGGTGAAGATGGGGTCCATGTCCTGAATATCAGTGATGGTAATCGCCAAATTAGCCAGACTCGAGAGCGGACGCCGTTTATCCTGGTCCTGTTACAGAGAAAAACAAGACATGTTTTATTTGGCTTTGGAATTGACTCAGTAATTCCACAGTGTAGAGCTCTTCAGTGTGTTTTCTAACCGTGGCATTAACAGTGAGCTGATAGGCGGTTGTCGTCTCATAGTCCAGCACTCTCGTCACAGTAACGATTCCTCTGGCCCCGTCAATGGAGAAGAACGGAGAGGGTGGCTGGAAGGAGAAGAGCACACTGCCACCCACGCCCTGATCCGGGTCTGTCGCGTTCACCATGAGCACAGATGTTCCCACTGGAGTGTTCTATTTACACAGAGACAGTAATGATACAACTTGCATAATGAGCACTATTTAATGCTGTGGTTAAGCATATTTCAGATGATGAGTGACAGCTCTTGTCTCAATCATTTCACCTGACAGTAAGTGACTCACGTGTGAAATGATCAGACCCCTGCTGTCTCTGAGATATGATGCAGTCAGTCAGCACCAGAGAGAACACAGACTAAAATGCTAGAGGAGCATTTTCAGACTCTCCCTAAGTTTTAAGTCAGTATTCATACAGTATCTTCATGAATGTGGTCTATAAGGTTGAATCTGATTAAAATACGTAATTTTTACTCCAAAACAAAGCCAATATGTATGGCTATATGGATACAGTATATAAATGTATTTTTTAAAAATTACACTCGTGCGGCATCGTGCCTACAGCCGAATCACAGCTTTGTCAATATACAGCCATATCGCACTGCTATGACTGTGATATTGCGTTAATGCAACAGTTTGATGGCATGAGTGTGTAAATACACAAGAAACAACAAAGGAGTGTCTTTAAAAGCCCTCTTTTGTGCAGAACTACTTCCTTCCACCATGGATTCAAATCTAAAGATGACAGTTCAAAAGATGAGCCCAAGCCTTCATTACTAATTCCAAAATATCACTTTAGAGCTACTAACGAAAGTTGAGTTGCTTCATTGAAAAGGTAGTGTGTTACTTATTAAAAGCTCACTGTATCGTGTAGAGCAGGGGTAGGCAACGTCGGACCTGCAGTGCTGCTGTCCTGTAGAGTTTAGCTCCAGCCCTAATCAAACACACCTGAACAAGCTAATCAAGGTCTTCAGAATTACTAGGGCTACAGGCAGGTGTGGTTTTTTCAGGGTTGGAGCTAAACTCTGCAGGATATCGGCACTCTACACCCCTGGTGTAGAATATTATGAGAGAGATGGACTGAGCGACTGGGATTGCCTGCATCTGATACAGCATTCATTCTTCGGCTCTCATATTCTTATCTCATATTCACAATAAAACATTAGTTTGAATGTCCGCTATCTTTGTCATAGTATCCTTTCATCTGTTAAGGGTGATTTCCGATGACAGCACTGCTCAGTGCATGTGTTGGCTGCATTTTACAAGGTGTTGCTGAAAGTAAAAATAACTTCCTTGTTTACAATACTGTTTCAGTCTCTTTCAATATAAAAGTCTTTACTGCTGACTCACTCTTAAATACAGTCTCTGGTCGCCATCTAATGGTGAAATAATGTAACAAAGATCATCATCACAAACACACACACATAGCTGCCCTACAATACATCTACACGCACCTACACTAGAAAAAAAGTCTACAGTATATGGAACAGGAAAGGCAACTTCATAAACTTTTGCGGAGAATAGCTGACGTTAAACAGCCAGCAGTATTATTTATGCTTATATACGGTATTCTATTTACATATATTTATTTATATAAGTCATTTAAATAAAGCTGAATGTCGCCGCATTACTCCCAGAATCCCTAGGCCACAAAAAAAGAGAGCAAGAGAGTTCCACACTTCCTATTCGCAAACAGTAAACCAGATCCTTCCTGAGAGAAAGAAGTTGTACTTCAGCAAGCACTCCCTTTTTATCTCTTTCAATAAAACAGGAGATATCCATCCTTTGAAAAGAAAGGATTTAGAAAAGATTCAGATAAACTATTGAAGAGAAAGAAAGCATGAGAGGTATAAAGGACAAAGATAAAAGAGAGAGAGAAAAGAGGATTAGAAAAAAATAGGAATCATAAGAAGGAATGAAGATAGATGTGGACAGTGAATTCTAACTTGCTGTCTTGCCTCGACCTGATAACGTCCTCTCACACTCTCACTGCTCAGCTGCCCTCAGCTCTTATACGCTAAAGTTCACACACCTTAAATCAAAACGCTTTAGGTCAACTAAGGAAACTGGAACACTTCTTTTATTTTTCAATTTAATAACTGCATTACAATCACATTTTTACTGTAGGTCTGTGACATTTTTCATTAAAAAATGATTACATATACTGTGTTCTTTGCCTGTTTCTGAGTGTACAGGATGCTGATGACAAACATATCAGAATATTTAGCAGCCCCCTATGCAAAAGAAAGTGTTGATCTGAGAAAGAATTTTGTATTCAACTATAACATTTTAGGTTAGGAAAAAGCCTAACAAGAATATAAAAGAAGAAGAATGAAGGAAGAAAAAGAATGCATGAGTGGGAGAGAGAGGCATATCTAATAGTATTAAAAACCTCAAATACAGCAGGGACTCCCCAGCCTCTTTCAACTGCAGTATGTTAGAGAAGATTATTCCCAAACCAGGAAAACAGAAAGAGGGAAATGGGAGGAGAGAAAGAGGCTACTTATTATTAGCTTTCTGCCTCATTTATACATTGTGGCACATGAAAAATCAGTTTACACAAAAACACCACAGGAAAAAAGAGAGATTCAAAGAGAGATCAAGAGTGAAAGGTGAAAAGAGTGAAGCTTACATTAAGATCGAGCCATTGCTGTAACTCAAACAGTAAAAGAATCTGCCAAATGTATACATTTAAAGGAACAGTTTTGACGATTTGAAAAATTTGCTGAAAATCTACTCGCCATCCAAGATGCAGATGAGTTTGTTTCATCATCAGAGCAAATTTGGAGAAATCTAACATTACATCACTTGCTCACCAAAGGATCCTCTGCAGTGAATGGGTGCCATCAGAATGAGAGTCCAAACAGCTGATAAAAACTTAACAATAATCCATGTCACTCCAGTCCATCAATTAATGTCGTGTGAAGCAAAAAATGGCATTTTTCTAATGTCCATAATATTGCTTTCACCAGTGAAACAAATCATCTGATATGAATCAGGGGAGAAATATGCACAGATCAAGCATCATTTGACTCCAGCATTGTTAACTAGAAAAACAGTCTCAAACAGTTCTAACTGAATATGTGGGTGGATTTTGATGTGAGAGGACAGCAGCAGATGCACTTTTTCAGATTTTTATGGATTACGGACTCGTATTTTGGACTGTAGCAATGGTTTCAAGTTGCTTTTCACCTCACAAGACATTAACTGATGGACTCGAGTCATGTGGATTACTTGTGGATTACTGTAATGTTTTTATCAGCTGTTTGGACTCTCATTCTGACGGCACCCATTCACTGCAGAGGATCCATTGGTGAGCAAGCGATGTAATGCTAAATTTCTCCAATTCTGTCCCCATGAACAAACAAATTAATCTGCATCTGAGGATGAGTGCATTTTCAGCACATTTTCATTTTTGAGTGAACTATTCATTCAAAGTTAGATTTAGAGTGAGATGTGGGGTAAAATTCAAATTGAGACTTGAACAACAAACACTAAAGGAAGCAACAATACATTCCTCTGAAGATCACTGTGCAGACACACAAACAGTTTAACTACACACTCTGTTCAACATGTTCTTAAGCTCTATAATTACTATTATCATATTTCTAAATGATCACAAGCCCCTTATCAGCTCATTAACCCATCTGAAGTCTTCCCAGAGACTCTCTGAGGAGACAAATTAACTAAAAATGTTTAGGATCACAGGGATTCCTTCATCATGTTCAGTCTGTTCTTTTTTTCTGTCATATTCAATTCTATCCTTATCATCAAGAGTTCAGTAGCAAATCAGCATAAATTATATCCTCTACAGAGAGAGGAAAATTATTTTCAGTGCTTTTCTGACAATGTTAAAATTATAGCAGTCTATAAGCTAGGATCTCAGGTACAACTCTATCAGATCATATCTGTCAATAAGACTTTGTCTTTTTATCTCAGGGTTTTAATTTACAGAAATGAATACTTATGCATTAAAATGTATCAAAAGTGATGGTAAAAACATTTTTAATGCTAAAAAAGATTTATATTTAAATAAATATGGTTCTTTTGAATTTTCTATTCATCAAAGGAAAAAAAAACATCATGCCACACAACTGTTTTCAACACTGATAATAATGTTTCTTGAGCAGCAAATCAGCATATTAACCCGAAGGTTGTGGGTTCGAGTATCAGGTCCGGCAGGGATTGTAGGTGGGGGTAGTGAATAACCAGCACTCTCTCCACCCTCAATACCACAACTGAGGTGAGACCCTTGAGCAAGGCACCGAACCCCCAACTGCTCCCTGGCCGCCACAGCATTGGCTGCCCACTGTTGTGTGTGTGTTCACTTCTCACTGCTGTGTGTGTGCACTTGGATGGGTTAAATGCAGAGCACAAATTCCAAGTATGGGGCACTTCCTTTCCTCTTCTTCATTCTTTTATAAAGTAAGTTAACTTTTCAACTACGCTTACTTAGATGTAAATATTTAAGAAAACAAATTCAGCTTAACATCTGTAAAATCATGGACGCCGCTCTCTCAGTAATTGTTTTAGGATCACAATGAGACAGTAAAATAAAGGCAAATTCATCACTCATTTTGTGGTAAATTGTGTTTTCACAGTTAAGCTTTTAACATCTGCTGCTAAATAGAATGCTTGCAGTTTGGAGTTTGAATGTACAGCAGATGTCCTGTCGCACCAATCAGTGATGACAGTATTTGCATATCCTGATGTTTTGCTTCACAATTATTAAAAGGGAAATTTGACTTAAAGGTAAGCAATTTCTGGAAGCCAATGTTGATATTTGAAATCACCAAAACAAACACGCCCCTACCCCAAAAGGGTCTCGCCCCTATTTTGATAGATCTGTCCCACATATATGTAGCCTACGCAACCCAGGCAACGATTAGTTCTGTGAAACATAAGCCGCTTTTCCACCAAATGTACCTGGAACAATATGTCCCAGGAACTGTTTTCCCACTCCTCTTATGATCCACTCCTACACTCCTCTTATGATCAGTGGGACCCCCGTGGAGAGGGTGAGCAGCTTCAAGTACCTCGGTGTAAACATCTCCGAGAACCTGACTTGGACTACACGCATCCAATCACAGGTAAAGAAAGCCAGGCAAAGACTGTACCATCTGCGACAGCTGAGGAAATTCAGGGTCTCACCAGCAATCCTGAAAACTTTCTATTCAGGGACCATAGAAAGTGTATTGACTCAGTGCATCTCAGTGTGGTATGGAAACAGCTCCAATCAGGACTGCAAAGCACTACAGAGAGTTGTGCGCTTAGCTGAGCGCATCTCAGGGTCTGCTCTCCCCTCTCTGCAGGACATCTACCTCAAACGCTGCAAAAATAGAGCTGTCAAAATAATCAAGGACTCAAATCACCCTGGTAACCAGCTATTCACTTTGCTTCCATCTGGTAAGCGCTTCCGTAGCCTGATGGCAAAAACTGAGAGACTTAGGAGGAGCTTCTTCCCCCAGGCCATCAGGCTCCTAAACTCTAACTCTGTGTCATAACATCACTTGACTCCATGTAAATATCACCATCAATAAGCTATTCATAATTTTTCTCTACCTCATATTGCTGCTATTATATACCTACAACTTTTTTGCACATTATTTTGCACATTCCTCTTAGTACTATTTAAGTCAACAACATACTGACCTGCACATTTATATTTATATTTTTTATCTATCTTTTTATTTTATTCTTTTATTTTATTTTATTTATTTATTTATTTTATTTTTTTTATTTTTTTTTATTTTTTCTACTTTTCTTCTCTTAATATTTGTATACTTTATAATTGCACTGTCCTTGGAGTGGACCTGACCTACATTTCACTGCTGGTTATACTCTGTATAATTGTGTATGTGACAAATAAAACTCTCGAATCTTGAAAAAATCTTGAATCTTCCCCCAGACCTGTTGCTGTCTGCGTTTCCATCACAGTCTAAAGTATCGAGAAGATTAGGCAAATAGTCTGGTGACGTAACGTTAGGTCTGCGCACATTTCTTAATACCAAGTACGCAAATTTCAGACTTGCATCCTCGGTAGTTCGGACTTCACAAGTTAAACTCAGGAGTGTGAACTCCCGCGGATCGATCAACACAAGTCCGGTAATTCTGCAAAGAGCAGCGTACTTGATAACGTCAGTCAGTTCGCCTCGGCTACTGCAATCTTCCTCACTGTATTTACAGACGAAATATCAAACACCACTGACTCTTTTCATTTTCATTTAAACATATTTATAGAACAATAGAATAAAGACCAAATATTACCGGTTAGATTTACCCAAAACTAATTATATCTTATGTTTATCCACTACAGAGACATCAGATCCAGCGGCAAATGTCAGAAGGACTAGCCGAGGTTATGCTCCTCTATTTGGGATACATGAGCACTGAGCGCCCGGTGATCGCGTGGAGCTCACGTCTCTGAAATTGGCAAAGCACATTTTCAAACAGGTGCTGTTTTTAGAAATAAAACCGTAGATTTGAGTTTTAAACAACTACATTACAAATCAGTGATGACAGTAGATGACAGTAGATGACAGGGGCAGTCGTGGCCTAATGGATAGAGAGTTGGACTTGTAACCTGAAGGTCGTGGGTTCGATTCTCCGGTCCGGCAAGGATTGTAGGTGGGGGAGTGAATAACCAACACTCTATCCACCCTCAATACCATGACTGAGGTGACACCCTTGAGCAAGGCACCGTACCCCCAACTGCTCCCCGGGCGCCACAGCATTGACTGCCCACTGCTCCGGGTGTATGTTCACTACTGTGTGTACACTTGGATGGGTTAAATGCAGAGCACAAATTCCAAGTATGGGTCACCATACTTGGCCACACACCACTTCCCTTTCCCTTTTTTTTTTTTTTTTTTTAGTGGACTTCAGGAGAAACCCCCTGCTCTCCCCCAGTCACCATCATGAACAGCCCTGTGACTGCAGTGGAGTCAATCAGATTCCTGGGCACCACAATTTATCAGGACCTGAAGTGGGACAATCACATTGAGTCCATTGTGAAAAAGGCCCAGCAGAGGTTGTACTTCCTTCGCCAGCCGAGGAAGTTCAACCTGCCACAGGAGCTGCTGAAACGTTCTACTCTGCCATCATTGAATCCATCCTCTGCACTTCAATAACTGTCTGGTTCAGCTCAGCTACAAAATCTGACCTCAGAAGACTACAGAGGGTAGTCCGGACTGCTGAGCGAATCATTGATACAACCCTCCCCACTCTCCAAGAACTGTACTCATCCAGAGTACATGCCGCAGTGGTTTTCCTCTTTTTGTTTTTTATCCGCCATCTCTATCTTTCTGTCGCTCGGCTCGGCTTTTCACTGAACGCTCTCTCCTCCATATCACAAGTAGACACACCCCTTACTGCTGATTGGCAACAAGTTTGTTTTGGTACTTGACCCCGACTCAGTTTTCTAAAACGTTTTTGAAAAATTACATACCCTGCCTTGAATGAATTCACACACATTTTGTGAAGTAATCTAATTAATCTAACAGGTCTATCTTAAACCTTACTATTCTCACATAAGTGTGCATCTCGTTTTTATGAGCTGTGCATGAAAATCAACAATAAAATTTCCTACAATTCCATTCCATGTGCATTAAAATGTTTGTGTAAACACATCTTGCACAGTACAGTATGTCACTTTCAGTAGCTTCCTTGTCAACAATTTTTGCCTGGCAAGCACAAAAGTGAAACTCTGCACTCTGCAAGGGGACAAATATTGCTCACAGAATAATGCAGATGTCAGTTAAATTTACAAAATCCACACAACAGATAATTTAGTCCAGTTTATGGTCTAAATCCAGTGGCCCTCTGAGGTCTGCACTGCGCTTCACTGACCATTAGCCTGTGCATTAAACACTCTCCAAAGGGATAATTACTCTGATGCAACAGAGAGACATAAGCAAATGAAGTCATTGAGCACCCACTGTCTAACACATGTCTAACTCACTGACAGCATTAAATCACTGGAGGTTGATGAGTCTCTGACAATGAGGTCTATAATACCTAACCAGAACGACTGTACTGTGTACTATATAGGGACTTTTGCACCTGGCAGTAATAGGAACTCAGTTATAGGAACTAGCCGCCAAGGCGATCCCTCGAGAACTAAATTTGCCCCTAGGGCCATTATAATGACAACATTCGCACCACAAGCAGGAACTTTGTAGTTTAGAAGTGCCTTCGGTGTTAGTCCATCTATCACTACTTTCCATGGTCGTGGAGTTATTTCATGAGAGAGGGGCGGAGTCAGCAGAGAAACATGGACTAGATCAGCGTGCTGAAGACAGAGCTGATTTTGACAGGTTTAAAAAGGTGTTTTTTACACTACCATGGAGAAATTTTAACCAAAGTATGTTATAGACTTCCCTGGGTATTAAGACTTGTATGGCTTAATATAATGTAAATGATGTCTCTTGATGAAAATGTAGTAGAAAACCTGTTAAAGATTTGTCATTTTAAAAAAAATCACATCGTTTTATAAATATTTTGGACTATGGGGGGTGCCATTGTTCTGATGACGCAAAATGGCACTACCTGTTGCTATTTTTACCACAACACAACTTAGAGTAGACAACTCAGAAAATAAAATACTGATATGATGACCACAGCTACTGAAAGAGCTAAGTGGTGGCGATGGATATAAGTATAGGTTTAAACCAAATACTGTACCATGGATTTTTCCCCACAAGAAGTCTAAAAGCCCCAGATATCGAGGGATATCCGCGCTGAGAAACTCCTCTAGAGGCCACGCATCATGATTAGCATTGGCATGTTTACATCCTAAAAGATGGCATCTAGCGTTTCTTGTCTCAGCCATTTGCAAGCTCTTTCAGTAGCTGTGGTCTACTAAAAGACTCAAAGGCATCAGGGCTAAAGTGGAGAGAAAAAAGAAGCGGGTCTTTAGGACGTTTTATTCGTCCACAGGAATATCTTCCCATTCTTTTCTCCTCCTATTATCGCTAGGAAAGCAGTGAAGTCTTACATTGCTTCTCTTGTTTCCCTTCGACTGAAAATTACAACCAAAAGCCACACAATGTGGTATCGTATCAGTACTTTATTTTCTGAGCTTTGTATTCTGAGTTGTGTTGCGGTAAAAAGCACCAGTAGCTCACCGAGTGCACCTATTTGACGTCATCAATGCAGAATACCGTGCACATAAAATCATTTCGCCATTGTCCAAAAGCAATGTCGATTTTTTTTAAATAACATACACTTTCATGGGTTTTCTACTACATATTTAAATAAGATACATCATTTACGTTATATTAAACTATACATGTCTTAATACCCGGGGATCCCTTTAAGACCCTAAAGAATCAACTTGTGGAAAATGGGCATCCAATGACCCCTTTAAAGTTAAAAACAATTTTGGGTTTAAAATCATTGATAAAGTAAAATAAAATCAAACATTATTGTAAATGTGTAAGTATTGTAAATGTCCAATGCTCTTTTCAAAAGTTCCTTTCTTTGAGATATTTTAATTTTGAAAGGCCAATTAGGTATTTTTTTAAAAGACAAAACATAATTAATAGAAGCAATTAAGTTTTTCATGCTTAAACATGCTCCTTCATGACCCCATGACCTTCATCGCCTGCACAAGGTTGCCGCTAATGCCAGAGAAAATCACCAACCCTCACTGAAAATAACAGACATGCTAACAGACTTTATCAGACATTTTTGTTGCAAATCATTTTATGCCTGAATTTCTTAACAATCCACTCGAACAAGTTAATCATACTCTCTTGTTCGCTGACTTTCTGTTAAACACTATAAAGACCTTTGTGGTTAGCCAGCTATTGTTTAAACATTTCATACAACAGAAAAGTATTTTAGCCGCTTAGCGTGTCTCTCAGCGTGTCCTGTCGTTAACTCTTTTCTGCCTAGCTTTGGCAAGTGAAGGGGGCTGATTAAAGTTACACTGTGAAATACATATGAAAGCTGGCCTTTTCATAGTTGAGAGTGAGCGGGGGCGTGAATACCGGTTTGGAAGAAAGTTGAAGTTTAGTCAGGTTGAGCAGGAGTGGATGGCTGAAAGCAGCTGGCGCGCTGAAGGTTTTCATTGATTGGGAGGGTTAATAGAGACATTGTGTGATAGAGGAGGTGAGGAAGGGGTCCACAGCGAGTACGTTCTCAAAGTGAGGCTAGCTCTAGCTGTAAAGGGCTAATTTACAAGGCTGACGCGGAGCGGTGGCAGGATCACGCAGTGCGCTAGCCTAAAGCTGTAAAACCCCTGCAGGGTACAAGCAGAGCCGGCCGACCGCTGCCAACAATACCGCACTGATTACAGCTACGCCCGCTAAAAGACCGGACTCCAACACCCACTCTACGCCAGATACAGGCCTCATGATTATACCTCTCTTTCCCTCTGCTTTTCTCCTTCCCTCTTTTTCACGCTTAGCAATGTCACTTTCCTCATTGACTTTCACACTATGACTAATTCTCTTTTTCTCCTTCGCTGGGGCAGCCAACCATCCTGCATAATACAGAGCCATCATGTATTTTGGAATAAATTTGCATTTCAAATTATATCCATACTTTCCCATGTCTCAGTAAAAAAAAAAAATTGCTTGGAAATTAATTACAAAGAAACAGCAACACTTTGAATTAAACCTGAAATTTGGAAGTGGAAAGACTGAAATAGTATTTTCTTGTAAAATGTACTCCGATCATTTTTGAACAATTATTTTCTTACTGTGTATACTTGCAGTTATGTCACTTGCAAATGTCTGACATGCAAAGGACCGTGAGCTTCATTTCAATTTCAGAAAAAATGTGTGATTAATTAGTTATTTTTTTGTAATCAATTGACAACACTAATTAAAATACAAACATGTTTTTTTTTAATTGCAATAATATTTCACAATATTATTTCACAATAATTAAATGCAGCCTTGGTGAGCCTTTTTTTTTTTTTAAATAAATTCTTACTGATCTCAAACTTTTGAACAGAATATATCTCACAAACCCCAAACTGTTTTTTATTTCTTAACAAACAAGCAACTAGTCTTTACCTAAAAAGAAAGTAAAAACTAAAAGAGTGCAAAACTAAACGTTTTCCTCTGCTGAAGCCGGCATCCCCATCACTCGCACTCTTTAGCTAACGCTGCTCAGTTTTGCGAGTTTCACTGCAAAGTTTAAAGAGAAATGACAGAGAAACGGAGAGTAGTTTGCCCTTCAAAGGACCTGACGAGGAATGGGAAGATACTTTCTACCAAATTATGCAAATTATAATGCAACTATATATGTTTTAATTTGACGCCTACATCAGACAGGGAAATTATGCAAGTGATTATATTATCCTCCTCTTCTTTCACAATCTGTTCATTTTGTATTATGAAAATAACACAATGAAATAAACATCTGTGGAATTTCATCCTGACAGCAACAACTATAAGCTGGCAAATGGTGATGATATAAGACCATTTTAATGCATCCAAGTGGCTCTTTTTCACCGCAAACACACAAAAATTCCCCCTCTATTTCTCCCTGAAAAATGGAATCATTTACCAAACTCTATACTTGTATTTCTCATCAGTATCTTTTTTACGTCCTGCGCTCCACTGTCATCCATCAGAGAGAGATACCTCATATATCAGTGCTGAAATGAGCTAATCAATTATTTAACACCTTATCCAACCTGAACACAAGCACAACGCCCTTCACACCAACAGTACAGTCGCACAGACGTGTGTGTGTGTGTATGTGTGTGTGTGTGTCGGTGTGTTTTAATGGCTAATGAGCCAAAAGATTACTGATAAAGTTAAAGAATTATCCTTACTGCAGTGGTAACACTTCACAATAAGTTTAAATTAGTTAAAATTAGGTAGTTCATTGGGTATTATGAACTAACAACTATTTATTCAAGTTAATGTAATTAGTTAATGTAATGTTTTAAATACTTTAACTTTTCAAATTATTATGGTATCTAACCTAATCCAGATTTATTAGTGTTATTATTACTAATAGATATGTACAACCCGAATTCCGGAATGTTGAAACGTTTTTTAAATTTGAATAAAATGAAAACTAAAAGACTTTCAAATCACATGAAACAATATTTTATTCACAATAGAACATAGAGAACATAACCAATGTTTAAACTGAGAAATTTCACACTTTTATCCACTAAATGAGCTCATTTCAAATTTGATGCCTGCTACAGGTCTCAAAAAAATTGGCATGGGGGCAACAAAGGGCTGAAAAAGCAAGAAACTTTTCAGCTGGGAGAACATCTATCAACTAATAGAGTTAATTGACATCAGGTCTGTAATAGGATTGGCTATAAAAGGGATGTCTTAGAGAGGCAGTCTCTCAGATGTAAAGATGGGCAGAGGCTCTCCAATCTGTGAAAGAGTGCGTAAATTGATTGTGAAATACTTTAAAAACAACGTTCCTCAACATCAAATTTCATCATCTATATTGCATAACATCATCAAAAGATTCAGAGAACCTGGAGAACTCTCTGTGCGTAAGGGACAAGGCCGAAGACCTTTGTTGGATGCCCATGGTCTTCGGGACCTCAGACGACACTGCATCACTCATTGGCATGATTCTGTCATTGACATTACTAAATGGGCCCAGGAATACTTCCAGAAACCACTGTCGGTAAACACAATCCGCCGTGCCATCAGTAGATGCCAACTAAAGCTCTATCATGCAAAAAGGAAGCCATATGTGAACATGGTCCAGAAACACCGTCGTATCCTGTGGGCCAAGGCTCATTTAAAATGGACTGTTTTGAAGTGGAAAAGTGTTCTATGGTCAGACGAGTCCAAATTTGACATTCTTGTTGGAAATCACGGATGCTGTGTCCTCCGGGCTAAAGAGGAGGGAGACCTTCCAGTGTGTTATCAGCGTTCAGTTCAAAAGCCAGCATCTCTGATGGTATGGGGGTGCATTATTGCATATGGTGTGGGCAGCTTGTTTTGGAAAGCACTATGAATGCTGAAAGGTATATAAAGGTTTTAGAGCAACATATGCTCCCCTCCAGATGACGTGTATTTCAGCAGGACAATGCAAAACCATATACTGCAGCTATTACAACAGCATGGCTTCGTAGTAGAAGAGTCCACATGATGAATTGGCCTGCCTGCAGTCCAGATATTTCACCTATAGAGAACATTTGGTGCATCATTAAACGAAAAATACGTCAAAGACGACCACGAACTCTTCAGCAGCTGGAAACCTATATCAGGGAAGAATGGGCCAAATTCCAACACCAAAACTCATCAAATTTGAAATGAGCTAATTTTGTGAATAAAATTTAAAGATTTCTCAGTTTAAACATTTATGTTCTCTATGTTCTATTGTGAATAAAATATTGGCTCATGTGATTTGAAATTATTTTAGTTTTCATTTTATTCAAATTTAAAAAACATCCGAACATTTCCGGAATTCGGATTGTGTATATATATATATATATATATATATATATATATATATATATATATATATATATATATACACTATATATTGTGTGTATATATATATATATATATATATATATATATATATACTGTATATATATGAAATCTATATATTATGTAATATAATAAATATAATAGTATTCATTAATTTTAATTAAATATTAATACAAATATAGTAATTACGTAAGTAAAGTAATAGGCCTAGTATATATTATAATTATAGTTATAACTATTATAATAAATTACATTATATGACTTATTTATTTTTACAATAATATTATTATAAAATATTATTACAATTTATTTTATTATATTATTACAATATATACAATTTATAGCATGTTATATTATAATAATTAAAGGGATAGTTCACCCAAAAATGAAAATTCTGTCATTAATTGCTCACCCTCATATCGTTCCAAAAATAGTAAAATAGTCCATGTGACATCAGGGGTTCAACCTTTTGTGTGCAAAGAAAACAAAAATAACTACTTTATTCAACAAATCTTCTCCTCTTCATCCCGTCTGCTGTGATGAGCCGCCATTGTGGAAAGAGTATCGTGACTCATGCACTTGCTTCTGCTTCATGTAAACAACTCATGAGCGTGCTCATCAAAAATTTCTTGGTCTAACGGGTTTGGAACAACATGAGCGTGAGTAATTAATGACAGAATTTTCATTTTTTGGTGAACTATCACTTTAAATATATTAAATGAACATATTAAACCTAGAATTAATAAATGCTGTATAAATATTAGTGTCTGATGGACTGCAGCCGTGTAGCACTCATTATGTGATATAAGTAGTGTTACAGGGCTGTAGTCTATCAGACACTAATTTTAATTGAAGTGCTCAACAGAGATGTCATAACAACTGGTATTCATGTCATCTTCAGGCTCCTGGAAAATAAAGAGTCTTACGCCAGAATGTTGTTTATAGTTTTTAGTTCAGGTGCCTTCATTCTCTGAACCCTTATTATCAAGTGTCTTCTCTTGAACTGATCACATCAGTCCTGTTCTTTCTGAACAACAAGTCTCAGGCTGTCAAAAACCCATACCAGAACTTTTCATCCCACCATAAATAGCACTGATGTGGATCCTGCTGACCTACGACTGCGTTGGCAAACACAGGAACAATCATATCATTAAGTTTCACTGACGACACTACAGTTCTGGGACTCATCAACCCAGTGTGTGGACAACAATCCCTTAACATCAGCAAAACAAGGGAGTTGATTATCGACTACAGACGACACAAAGCACTTCCTAATGAAACACAAACTGCAAGAGTCTGTGTGGTCAGATATGTAAATAGTCAGTTAAACCTGTGTTGGAAAAGTATACAGAGGGTGTGAGAAAGAGGACACAAGTGGTATTCACATTCTCATTCACATTGCATCTAAATTTCCCAAGATCTGATTTTCAATTTTCTTGTTCGTACTCTCATATTTCATTTTCCTCCTGTTTTTTTTTTGTCCTCATCCACTTTAGTGAACATGACGAGAACGGAGCAGAAAGAAAGAGTGAAAGATGAGTAATGAAGCAGAAGAACAGCTCTTCTCCTCTTCTACTGGATGGAAATGGCTCTGAACGGAAGGGGGGGGCTGCACATCTCCATTCTCCTTTATTCTATCCCTCTCATCACTCTATCCTGAATCTACCAATCAAAATTTACACTGAAAGCGCACGCAATGGTATGACACAATCCATCGTCGCCTTGGCGAAGCTGCACCCACAATTAGTGATGTCGTACACAATAATTTGTATCACTACTGGAGACACTACTTTAAAACAAGGGTTTACCTATACAAATTATTGCAGGCGCAAATTTATTAAAGCAGGATAAGTGAAATTTCCATTACCAAAAAGCACAATAGATTAATATGATACTGCGCATGCGCTGATTTGTGATTGCTTGTTTTGAGTTTGAACTCCGTCAAGTTGATTTTGTATCGTCTATTTTCTATCTTAAAAACAATTTTTTAATTTAATATATGTTGCCTCTTTGTAATATTATTAGAAAATACGGGATTAGCTTTCATTGTTATGCTGATGATGCTCAACTATATATCTCAACAAGACCAGATGAAACGTCTAAACTAAGCTAATAGATTGTGTAAAAAATGTAAAAGATTGGATGAACAATAATTTCCTCCTATTAAATTTAGATAAGACAGAGATATTAAGTACACAGAATCTCTTGGATTACAATTTACAACTAGACGGATGCACGGTCACGTCCTCTAAAGTCAAAAATCTGGGTGTTATATTAGACGGCAACTTGTCCTTTGAAAATCATATTTCCCATGTTACAAAAACAGCATTCTTCCATCTTAGAAACATTGGCAAGCTTCGAAACATGCTACCCGTTTCTGATGCAGAAAAGCTAGTTCATGCATTCATGACCTCTAGACTGGACTATTGTAATGCACTGCTAGCTGGTTGTCCTGCAATTATACAAAATATTATCTATATGATTAACGTGTAAGTCTTCTGAAATCATACTAATACAAATAAGATCATTTTTATATTTTATGAAAGAAAAAAATCAAAATTTGTAACAAGATGAGGGAAGAAAATGAGATTCTACCATGTAAAAACTGCTCTAGGTATAGTATAGTATAGTATAATATAACATAATATAATATAATTAATTTTTATTTAATTTATTTCAAATGATTTAAATGTAATTTATAAGAATTTGTGATTATTTAAAATAAATCAATGATATATATTTAATTTAATAAATGTAATAACTAACTTATATTGGCATACATAGCCAACATCCAACACACACATACACACAGTCTGATGTTTAGGTACGTGATGTAAAAATAATGGATGGTTTTTAGTCACTCAGTCATACAAAATGATCTTACACTTTTAACCTTGTACACTGACAGCCAAAGACTGTGTTTGTGCATATGAACACTAAGCTTGTAACACACAAATGCAGTGGCATATGCCAGCTTAAAGAGCAACCAATGTAAATAGAGTATATCTCAATCTGTAGAGGTCTGTATGAAGAAATATACACTATCTAATCGGCACACATGCCATACACACACAGCTCATGGCTGACTGGTCACCAAAGGTCTGTGCTGTATATTTAAGAAGAAAGATAATCAAGAAAGAGCCTGGAAGGCCGAAAGACACCAAGAGAGAAAAAAAGCAAGAGTGAGTGAGAGAACAAAATGTACAAAGAGAAAAACTGATGGTATTTGGGTACCTCATGGCGAGAGCACAAGGACGCCACAAAGAAAAACCTTCCATCTCCCATTCCTCTGTCTCAATCATTCAAACTCTTTCATTCTCTCATTCATCCTATTTTTTGTGTCTCAGCGGGAGCGAGCCAGGGTCAGACACACACATGGGATGAACACACCACAGAAATGCTACGGAAAAGACAGGGAAATGATGATAATGAAAATTGTCATTATTTACTCACCCACACCCTTCAGTTTCTTTCTTCCAAAAAAAAGGCTGAATTTTTAGCAGAATGTCTCAGCTCTTTTCCATACAGCGAAAACAGACACTGTCAAGCTCCAAAAAAGAGCACCACAAAGCAACGTAAATATGGTTTATATGATGATTTGTGACATACATCTCAAATTGTCCGATAGGTTTGTGTGAAGAACAGACTACATTTCTACACTGTAGCTTTCAAATCTCATTCATGTTTCAGCATACGAAAATTTTGATTGAATCACTGATATCAAAACTAGTGCAATCTGCATCCACATGGCAAGTTATGAGTAGTCTACATGACAGAAGTACCATCATAAGACTTTTTGTGGAGCTTGACAACTGTATTTTTTCATTGTGTGCATGAGGAAAATATGCAAAATAGAATGAAAATTCATGAAGAAACCATGCAAAATAATTTAAAAAAATAAAATAATCTGGTTTTGGAAGAAAAAATAAATACCAATTTTTATTTTGGGCTGAAAAAAGTCAAACAGTCCGATAAAACAGCTTTGAAAGCATCAACCATCAAAAATACAAAATTACCACATAAACACTGTTTCCCCATTTGGTTTGTCTCATATCTCTTGGTCTCATTTCTCAGCCTCTATCCATTTCGTTCAGGTGAATTGTGTTTTTAATAGAATTAAATGCAAATGGGGAGAGAGCTGATTATCATACAAAAGGTGCATTGCACAAAGAGACACGGCATTCCAGCTTAATTTATTTCTTTGATACTGTTGCATTTGTCCAAAATAAAACACTGCAATTATCAATGAGTGTGTGTGTGTGTGTGTGTGTGTAAACTGTGCATGCATGTTTATTTGATTCTATAATCACTAATTTGATGAGCGTGTACATGCACAGTTGGTGAGCGACTGCTGTGTGTGAGAAAACATTTGTTTACTGCATTATAAAACAGTCCTTTCAAACACTCACATCAGCGGGGGACAGCAGAGGAAGAGGAGTGTTTATCTGTTATGGCTGCTCTTTGGGGTGATGTCTATTTCCTGTCTATTAGACGAGGGTCCTGTCGGAGGAGCCGTATTATCTGCGGCTGATTAAACTCACTGTGGTGGAGACCCAGTGTGGCCATGGAGAAAATCGCTAATTATAGGGCCAGTCTTCACTTTTCACTGCTGCTTTTACCCTTGATAATAAACCACTTTGGATTTTATTGCTGTGAACGATAAAAAAAATGGTAGCATCGTAATGTTTACTCTTTGCTGTTACAAAGTTATCAGTGCAGTGAAGTTTTCCGTATTAGGGTTAGGGTTGGTATTTAGTATGTCATAACATACTAAATGGTGTTTTTTTGAAAATCTAAAAATGCACAAAGTCTCCTGTGAGGGCTAAGTTTAGGTGTAGGGTTGGTGTAGGGCAATAGCACACACAGTTTGTTCAATATAAAAACCATTACACCTATGGAGAGTCCCCATAAACCACAAAAACCAACGTGTGTGTGTTCGTGTGTGGAGCCCAGCGGCCGTTTGCAAACATTCCATGTAGCTTTGCAGCAGATAGAGGCACTCTGTGAATATTTAACATACAATATTTATGAGTGAAACAAAAGCAAACAAAAACTAATTTAATATTCAAGCTAAACTAAATGCAACCTTGCCTCATTTATAAAGTGTAAGTCGTGTATCGGTGTAAGTCATGAGCGCAAGTCACAGTGCTGCTATCTCTCTCTCACTCTCCAGGAAAAGAGAGGAAAGACAGAGTGAAAAAAGAAAAGAGGGATGGAGTGCAGGACTCAATTATACATCAAAGCAGTTGTGCTGGGAATATGAGGAAAAAGAGAGAGAGAGAGACTGAAATACAGACACAGAGAGAAAGAATGAAAGTGAAACAGGTAGGACAAAAACATACTAGATTAGCTGATATCTGGTAAAGGATTAGTTGACCATCATTTACTCAGTTTCAGTCAATAAAGACTTTATATAATAATGATACTCTGTATTTCATGCAAAACTATGACATGAGTTTTAACACCTTTTGTCCCTTTTTGTACTTCCTCAAAGTTTAACGACTCTTGGTTGCGGTATGCTTTTGTTGTGCACGTGAAAAATGTCTCATTTTGTGTTCCTTGCAAGAAAGAAAACTATACAAGATTTGATTGACATGAGGATGAGTAAATGATGACAGAATCATGATTTCTGAGTGATTAAACTAGAAAATGTTAGCATTTACAAACACCGAAACTAATATCCACTAAAGAAATATAACTATCACAAACCACACAGTCAACATATATCATAGTCAAAAATCTGAATGAATTATACAATCTACAATCAATACCAGAAATGTAAGAGCATCTAAAAATTAAGTTTGCCATCTGTGAGTAAAAGTGTATTGATTTGACAGAGAGTGAGAAAACAATGAATTGATTAAAATGTCAAATTATATTTTTTGTGAAAATGCTGTATAATTCCAGAGCATTAATCTGAACCAAACCTCACCATCAGTAATGAGCTTTAAAAATCCACTGCAGTCCATAATATGCTATCGTTCAAAAGTTAGTTTTTGTTTTCTTTATTAATATTTTTAGTCAGCAAGGATACATTATATTGATAAAAATAAAAAAAAATAAAAACATTCATTTCAAATAAATGCTGCTCTTTTGAATTTTCCTAAATAATAATAATAATAACACTAATAAATGTATCATGGTTTCCGCAAACCTATTAACAAGCACAACTGTTTTCAACACTGATAATAAAAATAAATTTTTCATGAGCATCAAATAAGCATATTAGAATGATTTCTGAAGGATCATGTGACACTGAAGACTGGAGGAATGATGCTGAAAAATCAGCTTTGATCACAGGAATAAATTACATTTTCAATTTTGTTGAAATATATATATTTACTGTATTTCAGATCAAATAAACGCAGCCTTGGTGCATCAGAGACTTCTTTCAAAAACCTTTAAGATCTTAACCAAAACCAAACTTTTGTACAGTGGCGTATCTGTTCAAAACAGCATGAATACTTCTAATATATTAAACATTACAACATACTATTTTTGGAATTTAGCTTTAAAGTCTTTTCCAGCACAATGAATCCGACTCTTGAAAGCAAACTGCTTCCCACATAAATGAGCAGCCTGTGATTACGGCATAATTCTGCGCTGACTAACCTACATTTCACGTGTGCTATAATGAATGTGAATGTGTGATTCTGTGGTTTGGTTGATTCAAGCAGTACAGGCATGGAAGACTCTTTCTATTTCTCTCTGGTATGACAGGTGAGATTAGACTCCAAAAACTGCAAACACAAATCAAAGGTGCTCTTCATGCTCAAGCAGATACAGGACATAGAGAGAGGGAGAGAGAGTTTGACGGACGGGACGCAGGCGTTGTTAGTATTAGCCACTGAAGTGTAAATGATGTGTGCTAAACTGCAGCGAGATGTCTGCATCTGTGATATCTCACAAAATAGCCATCAAAACACACATGGAATAAAATATAAATGCAAAAATCATAAATGCACACAAACCTCACAAATACCTTTAAAACACTTACCAACAACCTGTTCTCGATGTTTGTGACATTTTAGATATCATAGATACATTCCAACATGAACGTTGAGCTCATTTTGGTCAAACTCAGAAAATATGTTCACATATACAATTTGCAGCGACAAAGCAACCACAAGACATTAATTTTCAATGAGAGATGGCAGAACTAAGATGGTGCCGCTGATGGCAGCTATTGTGCGTTTCTCTACAGTGTTTGTACTGTTTTTTGTTTTTTTTTTTCCTGTTTTTTGTTTTTCAAATACGATCAGTTTTACCAGTTAGCTGAACATTCGGCAGAACACACCACAAAATCTTTTACCGGATTTAGATTTTTTGGCCGGGTAAATAAACTAACCCAGCTCTCCGTTTACCACCTCTGTCTGTCAGTGGATCAACAGCTTCCTGACAGACAGACAGACAGCAGTTAGTAAAGCTTGGTAAATTCACATCCAGCACTCGTACCATCAGCACTGGAGCTCCTCAGGGCTGCGTACTCTCCCCACTGCTCTTCTCCCTCTACACCAGCGACTGTACCTCTAAAGACCCCTCTGTCAAGCTCCTGAAGTTTGCAGACGACACCACACTGATCGGCCTCATCCAGGACGGTGAGGTTAAGGAGCTGGCTGTCTGGTGCAGTCTTAACAACCTGGATCTTAACACGCTCAAAACGGTGGAGATGATCGTGGACTTCAGGAGAAACCCCCCTGCTCTCCCCCCACTCACCATCATGAACAGCACTGTGACTGCAGTGGAGTCGTTCAGATTCCTGGGCACCACCATCTCCCAGGACCTGAAGTGGGATATTCACATTGACTCCATTGTCAGAAAGGCCCAGCAGAGGTTGTACTTTCTTCGCCAGCTGAGGAAGTTCAACCTGCCACAGGAGCTGCTGAAACAGTTCTACTCCGCCATCATTGAATCCATCCTCCGCACGTCAATATCTGTCTGGTTCAACTCAGCTACCAAATCTGACCTCAGAAGACTACGGAGGGTAGTCCGTACTGCTGAGCGAATCATTGGTACAACCCTCCCCACTCTCCAAGAACTGTACTCATCCAGAGTGAGCAAAAGGGCTGGTAAAATCACTCTGGACCCCTCACATCCAGCACACTCCCTCTTTGAACTGTTACCGTCTGGTCGACGCTACAGAGCTCTGAGCACCAGAACGACAAGACACAGGAACAGTTTCTTCCCTCAGGCAATCCATCTCATGAACACTCAACAATAAACGTAGAACAGACAACTATAATACATTATCCATTCACCACACTCACTTATTTTATTTTTATTTTCTCATTTCTAAATTGCACATACAGACCTGTACATACATAGTTGTCTATGTTATATATTGTGTTTTTGCTGCTTTGTACATTGCCTATTTGGATATTTGTATATTATTCTTTTATTATCTGTGTCCTGTCCTGCTATTGTCTTTCTGTTGCACTGTGGAGCTTCTGTCACTACAACAAATTTGTTGTATGTGTAAACATACTTGGCCAATAAAGCTCATTCTGATTAAGGCCACAAAGACCAAAGAGACCACTGGTGATGTGACTGTTTTCACTACTTACTGTATCCCTTGCATTGGTTTTGTTTCCATATATGTTGTTCAATTTAACTCCCAGTATCCATTATATATTCAAAAGTTTGGGGTCAATGGTCCCCACTGACTTTGACAGTACAGAAAAATACTACGGAAGTCAATGGGGAGCGTCAAATGTCTGATTACACACATTCTTAAAAATATATTCCTTAATGTTCAGAAAAAGAAAGGTTTGGAACAATCTGAGGTTTAATAAATTATGACAATTTTTGGTTCAACTAACATTTGACCACAAATGTTTAATAATTAGATATGTTTCTCGAGCAGCAAATCAGCATATTACAATGATTTCTGAAGAATCATGTGACACGGAAGACTGGAGTAATGATTGAAAATTCATTACATTTTAAAATATATTCAAATAGAAAATAATTATTTTAAATTGTAATAATATTTCACAATATTATTGTTTTTTCTGCATTTTCATTAAATAAATACAGCCTTGGGGAGCATAAGAGACTCCAAAACACTAAAAAATATTAACAATCTCAAACTTTAGAACAATAATGCATCATTCCAAGAGGACATTTGACATCCAGATATGAGGAAATTCGACATTTCTACAATAAAATAAGTAATATTGATCTCTCGACATTTCTACAATTAAAAAATTTAAAAAATAAGTAATATCAATCTCTCTTGAATGCCAATTATTGCCCCAAACAAACCTGATCTATTGAATAAATACACATGCTAAATAGTTGAGTGCATGTATTTCTGTCTTCCTTCCCCTCTCTCTTATTCACTAGAGATGCAGGGAAAGTGCTCTCTCTTCCGTGTGTGTGCTTGTGTTCATAATAGATTTCAGTGAGAGTGACGGGAATAAAGCCTCCAGTTTACCGCTTCAGCAGTGAATTCCGTAATGACTGGCTGGGGAGAGCAATTCCCTTCCCTAAACATCCGCTGCTTTACATTTGGCAGGCAGTTTTCAAACAGATCAAGAGGCCATATCATCACTGTCCACCACAAATCGCCATTTCCTACAGCTCAATTTCTCTTTGAACATAAATTGAAAGCCGGCACACTCGCTCTTTGTCTTCTTGATGTTTGGCAGGTTTGGGAGTGAAAATAGTCAGTTTGGAAATATCATATTTTTGGTTCTGACAGGGCTGAGCTCACCCTTCAAAATATTTATTAATACCATACGCTGCCTCCCAAAACAGTTATTAAGCTTGCCACTGTATGACATGCAGCACTGGCCTTTATCATTACTAACAACCTTTGATTACATCTTGTTATCTCGCAAATTCATAATGTTCACAAATTGTCCCTGTTCCTCTTATTCGGTGATCCAAACCCTAGTGAGTGGCCTAGCGATACAGCAGTTTTGGACATTATATAATAATGCTCCTGACACAAAAATTGGTAAAAACGGTAACTAAATCATTCAACTTTGTACACTGTTGAAAATAAAGTTTATTTTTTGGCATCTTTGGTTCTATAAAAGATAATTTAACATCTATGTAACTTTTCCAACCACAAAAGTTTCTTTATATAGGAAAAAGGTTCTTTAGATTATTAAAATGTTCTTCACACTGTTCTCTTCTTACTGAACTACTCACTGAAAGGTTCTTTGGGGAACCAAAAATGGTTATTCTATAGCATCCACCTTTATTTTTAAGTGTATGACACCACATTTTCAAAATCTAAGGCTGCGTTGTACTGTACACTACTTGTAATTCAAAGATTAATTGCAGATTAATAACAGAATGCAATGTCTTCAAGTCCTTCTGGGAAGTTTTTGTTTGGCAGTCATAACGTGATGTGAAAAATAGGATAAAATGAGAAAATAGAGCAAATGATTTGTCACAATGAAATGTGATGCTTTATCTGTGTACAGGTACATCTCAAAAAATTTGAATATCGTGAAAAAGTTCATTTTTTCTTGTAACTTATTTGAAAAAGTGAAACTTTTGTTTTGCTTTTTTTAGATTCATTACATGTAAAGTAAAACATTTCAAAAGTTTTTTGTTTTAATTTTGATGATTAGAGCTTACAGCTGTAACGTAATAATAATAAAAAAAATGTAATATTAATTTATTCATTTAGCTGACGCTTTTATCCAAAGCGACTTACAATTGCTGTATATGTCAGAGGTCGCACGCCTCTGGAGCAACTAGGGGTTAAGTGTCTTGCTCAGGGACACATTGGTGTCTCACAGTGGATTCGAACCCGGGTCTCTCACACCAAAGGCATGTGTCTTATCCACTGCGCCATCACCACCCGCTAATGTAATGTAATTTAAAGCAATGTAATTTAAAGCAAATAGTTTAATTTAGCTCAAAGGGAATCATTTATGATTTTATAGGGAATTTGAACAGCTGATCACTGAACGAGCCAAAGTCTGCACTGGATAGTAAAATCCAAAATATAGTGAAAACACTATTAAACAGCACAGTAACATGATCGGCAGTTTAAGACATTAACTTGTGAGCACAAAATACAAGATACTTCTCTTTTCAATATAAATAAGATTTTATTTATATAAACCTAAGACATAAACTAATCTAACACATGAACACAAGTATTCACACGTTCACACGTTGCAGAAAGAGAGAAAGTGAGGAAAGGATGAGTTTAAGAGAATGGAAATGTGAAATCCCAAGTTTACATTGCATAGACCTTAACAACCTTCAATCACTTATTTAACCCTCGCTTTGAGTTTCTCAATGAGGCTAAAATTTATATTAAATACACCGATTCAGTTAGAACCTGGAGGTGTTACTTGCTTGCTTTGCCTGTGTTAAGGGGTTTCCTTTGTGTCGTCGTCATCGTTGCTGACAGGGGGGTTCCCCGAAGTGTCTGATTGGTTGAGAGTTCAGTAGTTGTGAAGTGACGTCTTGGGGCGTCTTTCAGTCGGAGCTGAATTTTGCAGCAAACTTACATTAGAACAGGAAATTCCATGGAAAGAAAAGAAACTAAAGAATAAGAATAAAAGGATGTAATGAGACTAGGTTGGTTTTCTTCTCATTGTGGTAGAAGCTGGCACGTGGGCCAGAGCACGCTCAAAGAGCAGCATCAAAACGCTGTGGCAAAAGAAAAGAAGAGGAGAAGGGAGAGGACCAAGAGGTTGTAAGAGAGCATTTTTAAGAAGAAGAGAGAGTTTGATGGTGTCCTGAGTTTTTAAACTCGGCTTTCAGACCGTCCCATCTGGACGTCTTGATCAATTAGATACTGTCCTTGCTTGGGGTATTGCTTTGTTTCTCCACCCCATCAATAAATCAACATGTTATCTGTTCAGTCAGAGATCCGAACTTTACAGGCCCTTGCAAAGTATATTTTTGAACGTAGTTTCTATAACAAGACTATGATACATTTGACAGAGAATTGATTGGAAGAAACATTTAAAGCATGATTTTTCAAACTCATACATACCAAACACGCATAGGAATCCTTCAGCTATTCAATAATGATTAAAAAGACATACATAATATTTGATTAAAACATTATAGTCTAATATGTGGGTTACAAACATAATATGGGGTTCTGCATAGAAATGTCCTTTTAGGATGATTTTATGTGCATATGAAAAAGAAAGTCTGTGTATAGTTTTATGGAGAACGAAGGCATGTTCTTTAGACAAAGGAATTTTGGTCTGGTCTGTCTTCTATGTGGGGGAGAAGTCAGTCTATGGAAGCTCGTGAATTCAATCGTGGAACACGTGATGGCCATCTCTTTGACCATCAGTCTTGATTATTTGCCCCAAATTTGACGGTCTGCTTCCTGAATTGGAATTATCAATAAGTGTTCTTTTGTCTCAAGGTTGTAAGCTGTTCTGTGAAAAAGTTGGTTAGTTTGCTTGCTTCAGACTAGTGGTGTAAGAATCTAATTTATGACATTGTCCTGTTTCCTTGGGGCCTCTCTGAATTCCAGCTCCTCAGGTTTCAATGTTCTGATGCATCTTAAATTTGTCTGATTCAGTCTCTGATACTCTACACAGCTCATGAAAGTCAAAAATCTGTATCTCAAAATATTAGAATATTTACATTTGAGTTTCAATTAATGACCATCCCTACCGTATAAATTCCGGGTAACTCTTGTTCTTTGAAACCACAATAATGGAGAAGTCTGCTGACTTGGCAATGATCCAGAAGACGAACATTGACGCCCTCCACAAAGAGGGTAAGAGGGTCATTACTGAAAGGTGTGGCTGTTCACAGAGTGCTGTATCAAAGCATATTAAATGCAAATTTGACTGGAAGGAACAATTTGGGTAGGAAAAGGTGCACAAGCAACAGGGATGACCGCAAGCTTGAGAATACTGTCAAAAAAGCTGATTCAAACACTTGTGAGAGCTTCACAAGGAGTGGACTGAAGCTGGAATCAGTGCATCAAGAGTCACCACGCTCAGACGTCTTCAGGAAAAGGGATACCAAGGCACTTCTGAACCAGAGACAGCGTCAGAAGTGTCTTACCTGGGCTGTGGAGAAAAAGAACTGGACTGTTGCTCAGTGGTCAAGGTCCCAGAGTCTGGAGGAAGAGTGGAGAGGCACAGAATCGATGTTGCTTGAAGTCCAGTGTGAAGTTTCCACAGTCATCTGCTGGTGTTGGTCCACTGTGTTTTCTGAAGTCCACAGTCAACGCAGCCATCTACCAGGCAATTTTAGAGCACTCCATGCTTCCTTATGCTGACAAGCTTTATGGAGATGCTGATTTCATTTTCCAGCAGGACTTGGCACCTGCCCACACTGCCAAAGTTACCAAAAGCTGGTTCAATGACCATGGTGTTACTGTGCTTGATTGGCCAGCAAACTCGCCTGACCTGAACCCCATTGAGAATCTAAGAGGCCAAGAGGAAGATGAGAGACACCAGACCCAACAATGCAGATGACCTGAAGGCCGCTATCAAAGCAACCAGGCTAATTGCCTCCATGCCATGCCGCATTGATGCAGTAATTCATGCAAAAGGAGGCCCAACCAAGTATTGAGTGCATAGAAATGAACATACTTTTCAGAAGCCTGACATTTCTGTTTAAAATATCCTTTTTCTTTATTGATTTTATGTAATATTCTAATTTTCTGAGACACAAAAGCTTTCATTATCTGTAAACCATAATCATCAAAATTTCAAGAAATAAAGGCTTGAAATATTTCACTCTATGTGTAATGAATCTATATAATATATGGGTTTCACTTTCTGAAATGAGTGACAAAAATATTGACCTTTTTCACGATATTACATTTTTTTTTTTTAGATGTACTGTATTTTATAATTCTTGTGTTGCCATGTGTTACAATATTTCAACATCACACAGAAACATGCTGCTCACTGCCACAGAGGATCTCAACTCTCTCTGAAGTCAAACTACAAATGCAAAGTGTGTTTGCGTGTTTCTGCACGTGAACAAGTGCCAATAAGTTGAAATTTGTGTGAACTAAAGCCAAAAATCAGCCAGTCAATCTAATATCAGAATAAATCCACTACAAACACTCACAACAGCAACACACGTTCATACAAATCTTTCAGTGTCATGCATGTCACTTTGAATAAAAGCTCTACTAAATCTCTCTACAAAAACGCACTATTTGCAATGTACAGTATATGCAAAGAGAAATAATTCTGTGTCTTACACAATACAAGGTGCCCATCCTAACAATGGCACTGCCACTTGCACAGATAAACCCCCTTTCAAGGTGTAATGCCCTGCATTTACATAAATGTGAATAAACTTTCAATGAAGACACACACATTGTGCAGCTCTTCGGGTGATGATAAACTTTCAGGCACCTGCTCACTCTCACATGCAGAGCGTGATGTTTTCAATCTATGACACACAGCGGTCTATTAATAAGCGTTATTCATCATCTTTCATAATACACTACACTTACAGCAAATCGATTTCTTACAGGATCAGGTCACTCTTCAGCATATTCAATCACTCTTGCGCTTCAAGGTTGGCAAATATTCAGAATTTAGTAGTCAGAAGGGGTTTTAATTTTTGGTAAAATTACTTAATTTTCCCAACTTATTCCTTTTTATTCCCTAATAGAAAATTCAAATAAATATGTTTCTTCTAAAATATGTATTTTCAATACTATCAAAACATTTAATAGCCATCAAACATATTTTAATTTGAAATGCCTGCTGATTATATATTTTAGTCCATCCTTTTAGTGTTTAAAAAAAAAAAAAAAAAGTATTTTATGCTTACAAAGGCTGAATTAATTTGATCAAAATACAGCAAAAACAGTAATATTGTAGCAAATAAGAAAACTGAATTCAGTGTCACAATATTCTTTAGAAACCATTCTAATACTCTGCTTTTATGCTCAAGAAACCTTTCTTATCAGGGTTGAAAACCGCTGCATGCTTAATTTTTTTGTGGAAACTAATACTTTTTTTACTTGATAAACAGAAAGTTTAAATGAGCAGTATTTATTTGAAATAGAAATAAATAGCTTTACTGTTCACTTCTGATCAATGTAATTCAACTTTGCCGAATAAATTTTAATTTCTTGTTAAAAAGCAGTAGTGTATATGCACATAAATTTAATTCAACAAACTGAATAGGATTGCAAGCAATTCTTAACTCAGATCTCAGTAATATACAACCAGTGTTATTTATACTCATCACATTTATATCAGACTCTCACACAATAAATTTCTCTTGCCGTAGCACTGTAGATTCAGCAGCTGTGAAGTGCCATCGCAGAATAACAGTGCAGTAAACACTGACACACACAACTGCATGCTTACATACACACACACACGGCTGTAAATTTAAGCAGCTTTATAACTGTCAGATGCAATTCTGTTCACCTGCTTTCCTTCCATAAGAAACCTCCCACAGTTACTGCCCAACAAATTACACTGCCAATTACAAGCCCATTCACACACAGTTCTTTCCTGCAGCCTGCTATGATACTCAGCCTATTCACAAATCATTCTATAAATGTTCTACCTGAATAAATATTTTAATTTCATTGATGTTCTTGAAAGATTTCTTCTTAAAGGTAATATCGTACATGTTTTGCTTCTTGTTTTCTGATTGGCTCAAAAAAAGATACAAAAACAATTGCTTAAAACAATTGTCTGACCAGCTTCCTGCCATGCTCTCCTTATCTCAGGAGACCTCTAAAAACAAGGAGAAATTTGAGGAAAACGTCTGGATGTATTTAAGAACAGGACCTCACTGTGGTTTCTTATCACTTAAACATAATTCAACCAGAAACAGTACAAAGACCTCTGGATCTGGACATGATCTCCTGACCGCTTAACGTGTAATTCAATGATTTTATCAACAAGGGGAGGATGGTTTTACGATGAGACTGAACGTTGAAGTTTCACAGATACACACCCAAAGTGACATTTTCATAACCTCCAAGAAACGTGCCTTTTCTTCTCTTTGGCAGAACAAAGAAGATCAAACTTTTATAAAGTATTTCAAAAGGACAATTAATAATCGCTTCTGCTATTAAAGCAATATACTCGAGAGACAATATATATTCAGGTTGTATTTTATGTCATTTATAAGCTTGCTCTGTTATTGGAACCGATGCTATTTTTGTAATCTTTGAACGTATAATGGTTCCCTGCAAACAGATCATAGTGTTTAGTTTTATATGCTTGGTCTGATTATTTAGAATGTAAGATGTTTTAATCGATGCCTTAACCATGTAGTATATAAAATTAAGGTATGTGCTTCGTGAATGCCAAACACCTAATGTTTGATGTTGAACGAAAGCCGATTTCATTGCCAAGAAGTTGGTGCGGATGAAAGTTAACTTTTAACATCATAATGTATGATTACAACATGTATAGAAATCTGCTTTCGATATTTTCTTCACGTGACAAAATAACTAAGCAGATATTGTATGCACGGAAAGAAGCCGTGCGGTGCGGGGCTCCGCCCCACAGGAAGAATCCGATTGGGTCAGTCGCCCGTAGGTGGATCCCAAATCGGGTTATTTTAAATGGACATAACAACTTTGTTCATAGCTTGCTCGCTCGCTGACTTGCTTAAAACTTCGGTCATCATTTGATCGTGCTGTTAAGCGCTCTCAGCCATATACCATCTGGCAAGAATCCACACATGACTCTAAGTTCCGAGCAAAGAAACTTTAAACACCTGAAGCCGTAAGAACTCCAAACAAACTTCCTAAGAGCGTCATTACGTCACAGAGAAGCCAACCTACCACCAAAGGGCATCCCCAGTGACCTCGGTGGTTTCCTTGGACCACATGGGAAAACACGGAAACACCAGATCAGCTGTCAACTCAACTTAGAGCAAGTAATCAAACAACTATCTTCATATCTTGCTGAACCTGGGTTGCATTCATCTTTAAAAGTAAAGATAAGTTCTTTGTTCATGATCTGCACGGGTAGATCTTGGTGAAATAGAAAATAGTGCTATACTTTAACTGTCTTCAAATATAAACAAGTCATTGCATATATGTGTGTATGTGTGTGGTTGGTTTTATTTAGCTTAGTTGTATTGTAGAGTAACAGTAGCAAATAAACTTTGATTCATTTATAAAGAAAGCTTCTGTCTTCTGTTGTGTAATATTCATGTCAAAACTTTGCCCAGAGCCGCTACCTGTGCTCATAAATTTACCCAACCAATTCTGTATTATTATCGTGGCCACGAAATAATCAGAATTGTTAACATATACGAAATAATCAGAATTGCTAGGAGATACTGATTTTAATGCTCGCTGGACGAGTCGTTAATGAGGTATTGTTGATAAAGTATAAATTAGACGTTTTTGATTAATATCAATTAATTAAGTCAATATCGAATCCTTACGATTCGATTCCCTAAAAGCTGAAATAATAGCTTGAATTAAAATAATAAGGCTTAAATGCATTACAATATATATATATATATATATACACACACATATACAGGTGCATCTCAATAAATTAGAATGTCGTGTAAAAACATTTCTTGTAAGTTATTTCAAAAAGTGAAACTTTCATATATTTTAGATTCATTGCATGTAAAGTAAAACATTTCAAAAGTTTTTTTGTTTTAATTTTGATAATTAGAGCTTACAGCTCATGAAAGTCAAAAATCAGTATCTCAAAATATAATATTTACATTTAAGTTTCAATTAATGACCATCCATACAGTATAAATTCCGTGTATCTCTTGTTCTTTGAAACCACAATAATGGAGAAGACTGCTGACTTGGCAATGATCCAGAAGACATTCACTGACACCCTCCACAAAGAGGGTAAGTCACAGAGGGTCATTACTGAAAGGTGTGGCTGTTCACAGAGTGCTGTATCAAAGCATATTTCACGAGTTCACACTTACATATATTTAGCACGAGCAAGGTAATGCGTATTTGGCGAGTATAGTAATGCGTAGTTGGCGTGCTGTCCTGGGGAAGGGCTCCAGGCTCAGGAATGGCCCGAACCCAGAGTACCCCCACATAGTGTGGTGAGAACTCTGGTGATATCTCTTGAGTGGAGAAGGGGTGGTGGAGGGTTGCTGATTATCCGTCAAATGAATAGAGGTATGTCAGCTGTATTTATAGCCGAGCATTGATTAACTTGAGTGCGAACCTCCTGTGTTAATTAGGCTAAGTATCTGATGCGCTCCTCCCGAACTTTGTTAATAAAACATAATTAAATGCAAAGTTGACTGGAAGGAAGAATTTGGATAGGAAAAGGTGCACAAGCAACAGGGATGACTACAAGCTTGAGAATACTGTCAAGCAAAGCTGACTCAAACACTTGTGAGAGAGGTGTAATGGGCTTCCATACCACCTCAGCAGTGCCACAAACTGATCACCTCCATGCCACGCCGAATTGAGGCAGTAATTAAAGCAAAAGGAGCCCCTACCAAGTATTGAGTACATATACAGTAAATGAACATACTTTCCAGAAGGCCAACAATTAACTAAAAATATTTTTTTTATTGGTCTTATGAAGTATTCTAATTTGTTGAGATGAATTGTGAATTGTTGAGTGAATTGGTGGGTTTTTGTTAAATGTGAGCCTAAATCATCACAATTAAAAGAACCAAATACTTAATCTACTTCAGTCTGTGTGCATTGAATTTATTTAATACACGAGTTTCACAATTTGAGTTGAATTACTGAAATAAATGAACTTTTCCACGACATTCTAATTTATTGAGATGCACCTATATATATATATATATATATATATATATATATATATATATATATAATCCTTTTATGGTGCTTTTTTGTTCTAGTAGCAAAATGCAAGTGTTTATTGAACATACGTACAAATTTCACCAAGCTGGTCAAAAATATTTCCTGCTTATTATTCAGCTCAGAGAAAATGACTGACCTGTCTGACCCATCTCTTTTGGACATGGCTTAAAGTAATTTTCATGTATGTTTGTGTGTTTAAATCTGATCCAGAGATTACATTATTTAGATATTCTACTTCTCTGTTGGATCATAATTATAATAATAATGGTGTTTATTTATGCTGAATAAATTAAATTGCTACTTTTTCTGTAAGATACTAATGTAAATCACCATGTTGAATAATGTGAATTACAAACAAACTAAGTACATTTTCAAATATGTACAAATCACGTTGTACAGTGTGTATTTATACTGATTAAATAAAAAGCAATCTGTAAATATATAAATTAAAATCACCATTTAGCATAATGTGAATAACAAATAAATGAAATGCACAGCATAAATCAATAAGTGCACTGCATATATATATATATATATATATATATATATATATATATATATAAAATAAGATTCATATTCATTACTTGTGGGGAAATATAACCTGGACATGTTTCAAAACAAATGATACAAACTGCAATTTACAAGATGATTCAGTGATCTTAAAAGGTAAGAGACTCATCACTGAACAATCCAAATCTCTTTGAGTTTGCCACAGGACTGATGACGAGCGAGAAGTATGGGTAAGTGGCCAAACATGCGGGTCCTCCTCTGTCCTCCTAACTGCAGACATCTTAATCATTAAGCCTCAGTAAACAACATCAGCTAAATACAGCTCTCTCGCTCACTCTCACCCTACTTTTATTTACTCAGAATGACAGATTGAAAAGAGAAAAAAAAGAACTGTGGCTTTGAAGATTTGCTCTGAGAGGAGTGTGGGATGTATATAGACACGCAATATAAACATCAGCTGAGGTGTGTGTGTGTGTGTGTGTGTGTGTGTGTGTGCTGCAGAGAGAGAGAGAGAGAGAGATGTCTACTTTACTCTACCAAATTACCTCATGTCAGGGATTAGAAGGGGATGGACCAGACGGATGATGGGAAAAGGAAAAAGGGATAAATTGAAATTGGAAGAGTGCTGATAGACAGAGCAGAGCAGGAGAGTGAGAGAAGGGGGGGAGTCTGTTGATTTCAGTTGAGGGTGATGAATATGACAAAAACGAAAGAGATACATAGAAATAAAGAAAGTTAAAAAATATTTTCCGCATTTCAAACATATTTAGAATTCAAACTTTGAATAAGTCCTATCATAAGACATCATGAAATCATTCAAGTCATGGGTGTACAGTTGTTTCAAGAAAATAGTTAAATAAAATAAAAAATTTATTAAAACGACAAAATAAAATATTTATTGTGAAATATATCAAATGTTTTAAAATAAAAAATTATAAATGAAATAAATTTAAATAAAAAAACTTGAAAATTAAATAACTTATAAAAATAAAATAAAATGCCTCACCCAACATCAAACAGGATATTACAGTAAATGAGAAGATAAATCACATTATAGAAGCAAAATAGCATATGAATGCCACTGCAAGTTGATTTTGAGAAGTGAAATGTTATACATTACCTCTGGTATTTGAACAGCATAAGGCTGGTTGATAAATGATGGTGCATTGTCATTAACATCTCCGATCTGAATGTTCACTGTATTCTTGACGACCTAAAAACCAATTAAATAAAAAAAATGCATAAAATTAAATCAAATAACAAATAACATCCTACTAATTCTACAATGGATTTCATAGATCTAAAAAAGAAAATTTGAGTTAGTCTATAGTAATTAAAACTAGAAAAGTTAAAACTATAAAAGAAAAGTTCACCATGCCAATTTTTTATAATGGTTTTACATAAGAAATTACACAACCATTAAAAAGTTTGGACTCAGTAAAAGTCTCTTATGCTAACCAAGGCTGCATTTATTTGATAAAAAATATAGTAAAAACAGTAACATTGTGAAACATTATTACAATACAAAACAAAATTTGAAAATATTTTAAAAAGTAATTTATTCCTGTAATGCTAAGCTGTATTTAGCTATTACTCAATGGGACATGATTCATCATTCTAAAATGCTGATATGGTGCTCAAGGAACATTTCTTAAAGGGGTCATATGATGCTATTTTAAAGATCATTATTTTGTGTATTTGGTGTAACAGAATATGTTGACATACTTTAATGTTCAAAAAACACATTATTTTTCAAATACTGTACATTATTGTAGTTCCTATGCCCCGCCTCTCTCAAACGCATTATTTTCTACAAAGTCCCTCCTTCTGACAAGTGCAGTCTGCTCTGATTGGCCAACTGACCCAGTGCATTGTGATTGGCTGAACACCACAAGCACACGTCGGAAATGTAACGCCCCTTTCCATAATCGTGAGCTTCAGCTTTCAAAGTAAATATAAATACAGTTAATAATGGCTTTAGTTTTACCATCAGTTCAAGCCCGAGAGGGGAACAGACGCATCTACGTTCAGAAGGCCAAATAAAGTGCTTTTGCTTTCGCGTCGAAACACACAGCGTCTCCCTGTCATGGCTGCATCAACACTACTGCGGTTCCTGAAACCATGCCTTCTTTCTTGGCGTGAACATTTGGGTGGCATTGCGCAAATATTTCCACATCGTGACGTAGACATGTGGGGGCATGTTTGAATGAGCAGTTTTAGGGAGGCATGGCAGAGTCTACATTTTATAAAGAATATCTCTTTGGTTTTGAGACTTTAGTCTTTGCAACTTCAGGGATCTCATCTATGCACAATCAGCTTGTAACACTCCAAAGAGAAAAGAAAACTTGAAATCGTATCATATGACCCCTTTAATATTATCAGTGTTGGAAATGCTCCACTTAGCTTTGTGGAATATCTTTGATATTATTATTTCATTAGTTTTTTGAGGGAAAGTTCAAAAGAGCTGTATTTATTTGAAATTATTTTTTGTAATTATTATCAGTGTTGAAAACAGTTGTGCTGCTTGATATTTTTGTGGAACGGTTTTTTAATGAATATAAAGTTTAAATGAATAGCAGTTTTTTTTTATGGAAATCTTTCGTAACATTATAAATCTCTTTGCTGTCCACTTCTGAAAAATTCAATGCATCCTTGCTGAATATAAGTATTCATTTCTTTACAAAAAATCTGTACAGGCCTCAAACTTTTGAACGGTAGGCCTAATGGAAAGTTAAAAAACGCAGACCTTAGAGACAGATGGATGGGAAAAATGGATAGATCGATGATCTCTAACTCACCCCTTGACTGTCACTGACTGAGAACTCCACCTGCATCTCTGACTTGGTCTGAAGACACAAAACCACAAACAGACAAACAAACAGCAGCATTAAATCACTAGCGTCAGCTCCAGCTGGACAGTCATTTAATTCTTTCACCATTTGCTCATGGTTTTCCGCACCTCCCTGTCGAGTGGCTGTCTCAGCCACACAACCCCAGTCGTCTCCTGCACAGCGAAGTACCGCATGGCCTCTTCCCCGACCACACCGAAAATCAACGGCTCGCCGTCGGGGTCGGCCGCCTGCAGCTGGGTAATGGATGTACCTGAACACACACATAATGGACGATATTTCAGACAACATTACATCTTAAAGTGGTCATGCAAAAAGTAGAATTTTTCTTGATCTTTTGACACAAAATACTTTTTCCCCTTTAAAGTATAAGGTCTTTCGGAGCTAAAAAAGAAGAAAAAAAGCATTTATTGCAACTACGCTACTATGAAACAGCTCATCACAAACTTTTGCAACATTTCAGACAAAACTTTTGTCTTGTTTTCTAATATTTGCTAACTATGTAATATAAGATATAGTTGTACAACTGGATACAAACATTGCAGGTGGATATGACCTCATTAAGGGTAAATATGCTGGTAAATGTGAAACACATTTACACATATAAAGTAAACTAAACAGTCCAGCTCAGGTGTAAATATATCCAGCAGCGCAGGAGACCACAAAGGATTAAAAGGTGTCACATTAAAAAGTGAAGTGTATAATTTTTCTGATACTTTTAAAATGTCCCAGTTTAATATGCAGAAGCTATTTTGTGACTTGTGTTTTGTTTTGTTTTATAACTTCTGCCGGAACCAGTGAAGTGAGTTTGGGAACAATGGTTGACAAGAGTTTAAAAGCAAAAATTAAGGCTGGACTATACAGCGTTTAAAATCTGAATAGTTTTGGCATACACTAAACATCTCTGGATCACCAGAAAAAAATATATTTTTGTTATTATTCTTAATGATTTTAACCATACCTTCTGGTATTAAATAAATTATATTTATGTTAAATGTTTTATTTTTATTGCATTTATATTTATCATGAATTATACTTATAAACGTGCATTATCTGCAAGTAATTTGTTCAGAAGGCAAAAGAAGGCTAAATAATCACCCTACTTAGTAATCGAAAGAGTCATTAGCATTAGAAGCACACTATGTAGGCAGCTAAAACAAAGACTGTGTGTTAATGAGAGTGTGTACGTGTGTGTATATGTGACTGTATGTAAAGTAGAAGCCAATTTTAAGTCATTCCAAACACAAGAAAACCCACAGCAGGTGCATGATAAAGGAAAACAATATGCAATCTAAAATTGACCAAATAAAAAAATTAAACGTTTAATTTCATCTGGCTAAATGGCTAAAAAAAATTTAAACACTATGATTTTCTTTGAAATCTGTCGACTCTGACTGCCCAAAATCTGACCTTTCAGTAACTAGCATCAACTCCTAAGCTCATTACGAAACTTTTCAGAGAAAGTTTCTAATAAAAAGTCACCCTTAAGCCCGTTTCAGACTACACTATGTTTTTTGTCGGTTACAACTGTCAGATTATGTGATTTTGACTTCTAACATCTTGTTGTTTCATGAACAAGCAAGTGTCACAGATGTGACGAAACTCTTCAAGGATGACCGGAAAAAAATGAAACATGCTAAGCCTAGTTCAGACTACACGATTTTAGCCCAATTTTGGCACGATCTGCTTGATGTAGGTGTTGTGGGGATTTGTAAATGACAGTAGGCATCGCAGACGTGGTATCAGTTGTTGTTCACTGTGACAAACACCAGACGAGATGAAACAATCGAATCTTGCGTCCCGAAGCCCATTGTCGTTTATGAATCCCCACAACACCCTACCTTAAGCAGATCGTGCCAAAATTGGGCTAAAATCGTGTCGTCTGGACCGGACTTTTAAAACAACATAAATTTAATTGAGAAGATAAACTGCATAAGATATTCATACTTGTTTTCAGAAAATATTTTCCAATTTGGTAACGTAATTTAAGATATAGTTATACAAGTTGATACAAACATTGCAAGTGGAAATTACATCATTAATGGACATTGATAAATATGAGACATATATATGCATAAAAAATAAACTAAAAAGCCCAATTTGTGCAAATCAGGGCAAAATACAGTACTAGGCAAAAGATGTATAATATATATTTCAGGCTTTAAATTGCAAAATTAACATCTCACATTGGTTTTAATAGAAAAAAAAAAAAATCGTAAAAGATTGAAACAAGTGAGGGTGATTAAATAATGACAGAAAAGAACTGCTCCTTTAAGTAAGCCTTGCTCCAGATATTTTAATGTGATGCAAAGTTATGACCTTCAGACGCAGTTATTTTAATATTTCATTCTTTCTTTGTCTCATTAATCAAAATCTAAACAAAATAACCCCTTTAAATTAGGTTCTTCACCTCTTTATTCTCTCGTTCCTCCTCTCAAACAGTCTCAATATCCCAAAACGTGCTACAATACAGCCAAATTAACAAAGACATCCTCTAAGCTCATTATACATCACACAACATGGAGTCTGTGTGTGTCTGGTAACAGGTGTGTGTTTATGAAGACACCTGGCGAGGGGGTCCCTGACTCATTCCAGCTTTAGTTCTGCTGACGGCACCAGACGCCTAATGCTGCAAATCCTACATTAATGAGAAAGACCAACAAACAGATCAGGTCCAATCCCTTCCACAGCCATAAACACACACACAGACTCAGATTCAGACTCATGCATACAAAAGCACTCACATACATATGATGCTAGCAACACCAAGGCCTTGGGTTCAGTATGCTTTAAAAACCACTTTGGATAAAACCTCCTGTGCAAAAGCCAAATGCAGAAATGTATACATAAAATAAAGAAAATCCAATAGCAATCAGTTCACACATAAGATATATCAAATCAAGCTATACAAGTATCTCTTTCACATCCAGACACACCCAGCAACTACAAAGGTCAATAAGTTAAACCACATGCAAATACAACGTTTATTAATACACAATGCGGTGTGAAAGGGAGGTGAAAACACCTCTAATTAATGGGAGGATTTATGAACTGCGCTCTCTGTTTATAATGAGATTTATGCAAATTCTGATGCTTTCAGTGTGAGTTAGTTTGGTTGAAGACGATGCAAATTAAGCGTTTTACGTTACACTCATTAATAACAAAGACTTCCCCCTCTCTTTTCTCCTGTTTTTAGAGACGGAAGAATCCATCGTGTGTGGTCAGGAGAGGGAATGCTGGGTAACAAATGGCTGTTCTGGGTCAGTGATGTGTGTCTGTGCACAAAGGGATTGTGGGATGTGTTCAGAGGAAACTAAAATGTGTGTAAATGTCAATCTGCAAGACAAACTGTCTCTTGCTCTGTTTCAAAACCTAATGAGCTGCCTTGCCAAATAGTTTTAGGAGCATTTGGCATTGGCATACTGCTAAGCTAACAACATGATAATCTAATAAGCACAAAAACACATAACACAAAGAAATACAGTTTTGTTTTTAATTCTTCTGATAATATTTTTAACCATACTTTTTGGCATTACATGAATTACAATGGGATTGTGTTATATGTACCAAGACACTGTACGCACAAAATACATAATAGAACTAAATAGTTAAAAAAAAATAATTTTAAACTATTTTAATCATACTTTGTGGTTTTAAATGAATTATAGTAAATAAATTCAATTATATTAAATAAATATAATGATTATAAAAGGTTAAAAATATATTTTATAATATTTTATTTATAACAATTTTTAACTGTATTTTTAACAATTTTGTAAAAAGTATTAAAAATATTTATATTTTTGAACATTTCTCAATTCGTCATCCATGTTTAATGGATTTATTCACTTGCTGCAATGCATTAATGAATTGTGTTATCTGCAACCCTAAGCATAAAAATATAATCAGTTAAATATTTATTTATTTATTTATTTGTTTATTCTAAACAATTGTAACCATACTCTTTGGTATTAATGTTGCATATTTATAATGTGTTTTAAATGTTTTTATATAATTTATCGTATTTATATTTCATTTCAATTCAATTCAATTTTAATTATTTAAATGAAATTATATTTCTCACTTTATTCCTCCATCTTCGATGGATTATTTCAGTTGTCAAAATGCATTATGATATTGCATTATCTGCAAATTATGTGTTTAATTAAATTTCTCAGAAGGTAATATAATCACATTTCATAGCATTTGGAACAACTGTCCCAACAGAAGCACACACTATGTAGGCAGCTAACTAGATTTTGAAACAGAGCATGTGTGTTGGTACTGTATGTAACAAGTGTGTATGTGCGTTTATATGTAAGTATGTGTAAAACAGTGACACTCACATTTCTCTTTCTCTCTCGCTCAGGCTGATAGATGACGCTGTTTAGGCCACAGTGAGCCCAGTATTATGCTTATGACTGATACACTGCACATTAACACACCACACAGCCGAGAAGAGTAATGTGACAAGAGTAATGTGCCTGTGGGCTCATCTATCTCTCTTTCTCTCTCTCTGTTGTAGTCACAGGCCTGTCTCAGCAAGTGTGTAGTAGAATGTTTTATTTCAGAGAATGAAACTCATCTCGATGGCATAACACTGACTGGACAACACATACAGAAACTCCCAAACAAAACAACATTAAATCTGACTGCCACAGGTGATTAGAATGGCACACAAACAGAAACATGAACATTTGTGAACAGCCTAAAGGCATAGGTCACCCAAAAATGATCAGAAAAGTAGGAAATGTCAAAAGATGGAAAGCGTGTGAACGAGGAGACGGTATTATTCACGTAAAATAAATTCCAATAAATATTAACATGCTTTGCTCCGTTTTTCCATCTTTCTTTTGTATTTTAGTCTTACTTGTACTTTAGTTTGTTTTCTTGCCTGTGTGTGTCTCATGAGGCTTAAAACTGCTTTTTTTTTGTAACTGCTGTTCATTCAATCAGTAACGATGACACCGCAAATGTGCAAATAATAACGTTAATTTAGGAATGTACAGTGTGAATCGACTGTTAATGAATACCCAGGATTAACAGTTAACCCCAGGTATAGTATGAGCAGTGTGAAACATGATTGCAGATAACCCAGGATTCCGTTTATCCGGGGTTTAGGATGACCCAGGGTTAACAATTTCAAGTGTGAAAAGCCCTTTTGCAAACTTTAGTTTGGCCTTCAACGCCATCATCCCTATACACTCCTTCAGACCAAACTAATCCAGCTCTCTAACCCTAGCTCTATCTGTCAGTGGATCACCATTTTTCGGACAGATAGGCAGCAACTAGTGAGACTGGGGAAATTCATGTCAAACAGCCGCTCCACCAACACTGGTGCCCCTCAGGGCTGTGTTCTCTCCACACTGCTCTTCTCTCTGTACACCAACGACTGCACCTCTAAAGACCCCTCTATCAAGCTCCTGAAGTTTGCAGACGACACTCACCTCATCCAGGACGGTGACGAGTCTGCCTACAGACAGGAGGTTAAAGAGCTGGCTGTCTGGTGCAGTCTAAATAACCTGGAACTCAACACGCTAAAAACAGTGGAGATGATAGTGGACAGGAGAAACCCCCCTGCTCTCTCCCCACTCACCATCATAGACAGCACTGTGACTGCAGTGGAGACATTCAAGTTCCTGGGATCCATCATCTCGCAGGACCTGAATTGGGACACTCACATCAACTCCACTGGAAAAAAAGCCCAACAAAGGTTGCACTTCCTTCGCCAGCTCAGGAAGTTTAACCTGCCACAGGAGCTGCTGAAACAGTTCTACTCATACATCATTGAGTCTGTCCTGTGCACATCAATAACTGTCTGGTTTGGCTCAGCTACAAAATCAGGGATCAAAAGACTACAGAGAACGGTTCGAAATGCTGAACAGATTATCAGTTCCCCCCTGCCCACCCTTCAAGAACTGTATACATCCAGAGTGAGGAAAAGGGCTCAGAAAATCACTCTAGATCCCTCACATCCAAGTCATCCCCTTTTTGAACTTTTGCCATCTGGCGGCGCTACAGAGCCACAATTACCAGGACAGCCAGGCACAAGAAGTTTCTTCCCCCAGGCAATCCAATTTATGAACAGTTAAATTTATATATATAATGCTCAGTGTTGGGTGTAACGCGTTACTAAGTAACGCATTACTGTAATTAAATTACTTATCCACTGAAAAAGTAAAGTAAGGGATTACTGTTCATTTTTAGGTAATTTAATTACAGTTACTTATAAAGTACTTGCGTTACATACAGTAAATAATTTCAACAGTTCTAAAAGCAATATTGAATTTGAAATCTAAATTTACCGTCTAAAGATATTGAATGCAGCGGCTTTAACCCTCCGCGTGCGGGTGTGTTCACTTTCAGATTTTCCTGATTCACAGAGAAACCTTAAATACTCAAATCAGGGCCGGCACCAAGAGGGGGCATTCGCGGGCAGAGTTACGGTGCCCCCCACTTTCCATCCTCTCCCCTTCTTGCTGAACGTGATCGTTTCGAAAGCGAAAGTGAAACCGGTAAAACAGCGCACATAAGAAAGCGATTGCACGCTTTAGCGAGCGTCAGAAACTGCACGCAATCACAGATTGCACGCTTCCCATCCCACCCCGACCCCACCACCACCACCACCACCCACCACACACAAAACGTGATTTGTGCCCCCCCCCAGAAATTCAAATGCCCCTCTGATGGAGGTGCCCTGGCGCCGGCTCTGACTCAGATACATATAAGACTAAAATCAATAGAATCTAAAAATCTTGAAGTGTCTACTTGACACTTGAACGAATTCAAATTAAAAACTAATGTTTCTGATTATGCAATCCGTATGAAACTAAAGCAAGGTACAGTCTTTCCCGTGTCTGAGCTCATTATATGCAGTCACCTGCGCGCATATGCCCTGACCTAGAAACATTTTTTTTTTTTAAATATTAAGAAAAAAAAAAAAATCATCTAATATTCAGCATTTTTGAAAGAAGACCTGCTATGAGAAATTTACCTCATAAGAACAGCGCGATCTGACATTATTCAGCAGAGAAGATCATTTCTGTAATTTATTCTTTCCTACATTAGTTAACGTGTTATTTTGACATAAACCTGTACAGATTTTACTAGTTGGGCTTTTCCTGAACATCTTGCCAAACTGAAATGTATTGTTTAACTTTTAAGCCTTTTTGTTATTCAGATATTTTGCAGAGTATTTCTATTTGTTAACCAAAGGTGGTTACATTTTTTTCATAAAAATGTTTAAGTATTACAGTTGTTTTAAAGATAAAAGGCTAAACTATTCTATGTTTGACTCGAATTGAAAGAATATAGAGTTTAATTTCTATTAAGGTTTATAGGGATTTTAAGATGTAGCCTAATTAGCGATTTGAATAATTAAGTTACTTATTGAGTAACTAAGTTACTTTTCAGATAGAGTAATTAGTAAAGTAATTTAAATACAATATTGATGAAGTAATTAGTAACTGTAATTAATTACTTTTTGAAAGTAACTTACCCAACACTGATAATGCTATATATATATAAAGATTTCAGTAAATACAGTAATTTTGTGAAACATTATTACACTAAAAAAATGCTTTCTATTTTAATACATTTTAATATGTAATTTAGTCCTGTGATGCAAAGCGGAATTTTCAGCATCATTACTCCAGTATTCTCTTCAGTGTTAGATGATCCTTCAGAAATCATTCTAATATGCTGATTTGCTGCTCAATTATTATCGGTGCTCAATTATCAACATGGCTATTATTATTCTAATAGATGAAAAACGTTTTTGCAGCGTAAGAGAGATGGTAGTTCACTTTGTGTCATGATTATTGATTTATTACCCTCATAAAAATTCCACCCCCCTCCCATAACTGGACACCTGTTTGTACACCCCTAGCCCCCACCGTCTCTAAGCGGCCATTTTATTGACCTTATGGTGAACTTAAGAATTTATGACTGTGTGTGTGTGTGTGTGTGTGTGGGGGGCCAATGTTATGTGCTTTAAACTTTAAATGATGAATTTGTGTTAAATGGGTAAAGGGATATTTTATTAAAGTGTTTTCACATACACATCAAGAAAAAAAAAACATCAAACATGTACGTAAAACGTACAAAGACTGTTTATTTCCCTACAAGTGTAGACTTAAAACAGGAAAAACGTAGAAAATAAAACCAAAAAAGCATTAGATACTATCTTAAAACTAGTTGTTTGACAAAGTTAAATAGAAGAAGTGAGCGCGTTCGTTTAAACCTATTTTGCGGTTTTAAAAAGTTGTGAGTTTATAACAGGTACAAAGTTAGATAATATAGATTCGTTTTTATCTTACGATGGTACGCGTGTTTTTCCCTTACAAGTGGACACTAGTCTTGTTAAAACAGTTTTAGGAAAAACTAAAACAAATAAAAAAGCATTAGATACGCTATTTCCTATCATTAGAATTTAAAACTAGATCGTTTGACAAAGTTAAATAAATAGAAGAGTTGCGAGCACGTTCGTTTATCTATAACAAAAAAGAATCGGATGCGTTAGTTAAAACAATAAGATATTTATCAAAAAACTATGTCTTGCTTTAAAAAAAATAGTTTGACTTTATAACAGACATAAAGTTAAATAATATAGAGACGAGTTCTCTTACCGTGAAGTGAAATAAAAAATATCAGACCGTTAAAACACCAGCATAAGATAGCTGTAAAAATCTTCTCGCATTACAATTGAAAACCTAGCATTTGTCCCAACTTAGAAAAGTTAAACAAATGTCTATCTTACGCAGCGTCCGTTTACACAACCTCACGCTTCTGTGTCAAAACTGAGAATGAGCTGCGGGCCGCTGTCAGGACACACCCACAGCACCGCCCTCTAACGCTGTAAGGAGAGTCTGAAGATTTGCATGTTAAAGAAATTAAAGTAATGTTTTAACATTAGAACAAAGTTATTTTATAAATATTTTACATTTCTCAATTAATGAAACCGTTCACCATTCATCATAAAACTTTTCACTTTAAAAGGTTACATAACCTTCTTGTAAACAAACGCCCCACAGGGGAAAAATGTTGTTTGTTTGTCTTATTTTATTTTAGTTATTCACACTTAACACCTTTTATTTATTTACTCTTTGATATTGTCAATCTTAAAACTTCTAGTGTGCTGCGTCGGTTAAAATACACGTGCGGGAAGAAACTGAAATGATAGCAAATGTTTTGGATTTTCAGTCATAATTAGAGGGGTGGTAAACTTTTTTTTTTTTTTTCTACAACATCTTACGAATGTAAATGTATGTCTCACGCAGAGCGACCGAATGAGAAAGTGTGCTGCGCGTCTGGTCGCACGGGCACTGAAACGGTGTTATCTGATCAACGTTGTAAAATAGCTAAAGTTTCTGGGGATTCAACTCATTTGCAATCTAATGAGTTTTTGAGGGGATCTGGCGTCGTAAACTTTGTTAGAACGCGGTCCATTGATTAAAACAGACGGTGTTTCTAACATGTTCAGCGATCAAAGCATCTCTATGGCATCTATTTTACGATGTGCACCTATGCGCGTGTGTCTGTGCGTCTCTGTCGAAGGTTTAGACAAAACTTCCCAACCCGGTCAAAGGAAGTGTAGTTGAGAATTGAGTATTTATAATGTATTTATAATCTATTCGAATGGTGGGGTTTAAATTAACGTTCAGGAAGTGATGAGATAGAAAAAGAAGGCGATAACCACAAACTTAAATAAATACAGGTCCCCAAAGATGACGATTTTAATAAGACGGTCTATAGGAAAACATTCTTTAATTTACTTCATTTACCTATTATTTCTTTGTTTCACTCATATATTTTTCAACCGTCAACACAAACACACACACACACACACACACACACACACACAAACATTCAACATATCTACACGTAAACATCCACATAAACAACCATACAGTTAAATATTTAAACTTATGATGTCTCATACAAACCTTTTTTAAAGAACGTTTAGAATCACACTGGGTATCTTTACAAGGTGATGAAAAGCAGCATGATTAAACAATGATACAACTTTTGTTTTAACAAATAAGTTTAACCTAAACTTATAACAAACCTAAAATCATGATCCTTTAGACCAGAGCAAGGATTAGAAGCAGTCAAACGATCCTCTGAGTAAAGCAAGACTCTTACAGAGATTTTTCTTTAGGAATTGGACCTATATTAGACTGAAAATTACTTAAGGTTGTCTGCAACAAAAGTATAAGGTCCCACAAATGCTTCTCAGGATCTTTACAACAGATTAGACTTTCTTTCTCACCTTAAAAACGGTATTATTAACCGCAGAGTTTAAATATAGCATTTGTTCACAGTATAATGTTCTATTAAAATAAAAACAACTGGTCTATATAGGTTTATTTGACTAAGATTTGATCAAATAACTGATATAAGAAACATGCAAATATTTGATAAGTCCATCTTATCACACCACAACCTGACGTGTCTGATGGTTTATGATAAGATCTTACTGATACAGATGTGTTAAGTGTCTGTAAAATAGTTTAAAAAGTCATCTTTTTAGCTTCCACGTAGGATTTGTGTCCACGCTCGAGTGGTTTTTGTGTAACAGAATCCTGAGACAAATGAAAACAGAATGTGTGAAAGGCTTTACTCTTTAAGATATTTGTAATGACAGACTAAAAGCTTTATAAAACAATCGTGCGTATGCATTTCTCTCGTACATGTATACAGTAACCGATGAATACACAAAACACCATTAATACATAACCTTCCTGACTCCATTGTCAGGAAGGCCCAGCAGAGGCTGTACTTTCTTCGCCAGCTGAGGAAGTTCAACCTGCCACAGGACTTACAGAAACAGTTCTACTCTGCCATCATTGAATCCATCCTCTGCACCTCAATAACTGTCTGGTTCAGTTCATACCAAATCTGACCTCAGAAGACTACGGAGGGTAGTCCGCACTGCTGAGCGAATCATTGGTACAACCCTCCCCACTCTCCAAGAGCTGTACTTATCCAGAGTGAGCAAAAAGGCTGCTAAAATCACTCTGGACCCCTCACATCCAGCACACTCCCTCTTTGAACTTTTACCATCTGGTCGACGCTACAGAGCTCTGAGCACCAGAACGACCAGACACAGGAACAGTTTCTTCCCTCAGTCAATACATCTCATGAACACTCAATAAATAAACGTAGAACACACAACTAATACATTAGCCATTCACCAAACTCACTTATTTTATTTTCTCATTTCTAATTGCACATACTTGACCTGTACATACATAGTCGCCTATATTATATATTATATATTGTGTTATTTATTTATTTTTTTTGCTGCTTTGTACACTGGTTATTGGCTATTTCCTGTTATTTTGTTTCATTACCTGTGTCCTGTCCTGTTACTGTCCTTCTGTTGCACTGTGGAGCTTCTGTCACTACAACAAATTCCTTGTATGTGTAAACATACTTGCCCAATAAAACTCATTCTGATTCTGATAAATTCAGTGTGATTCTATCATATCAATCAATAATAAAATATTTAATTTATATACCATATCTGACTTTCTCTTCAAAACACAATAAACTTTCTTACGACTTTTTAAAATGTGTTGAACAACCGGTTTTGGGGGAAAACCGTATAGTGTTGTGTTTCTAATTTAGGATGGTTGTAGTTAATCACGTCTTTATCTAAAACATTTTTTATTCAAACTCTCTTACGCACACACACACACACACACACACACAGAGCTTTCCCGGACAGCTGCAAATTGGCAACAAATTATTTTCTTTGTTTTATCATTCAGCTGTAGCTAAAACCCTATAACGGAGTTATACTATAGATGCTGAAAGTGCTCATTAACCTGTTTAACTCTAAAAATGTTAACAATGTCGCTCACGAGTAGTTTAACAAACAAGGGTACGCTCATAAAACAAGTCTGGAAGCGATTTGAAGTATTCTAACAACAAGTACAACCGCTTCAGAAAATAGCACCGCAGTAGGCTAAACTCTGGATGTGATATCGACCGACTTATCAGATGTTCAACATATTATTACAAGGTCTTGCTTATAGTTTATGATGAAGCTAGAAAAATATAAGAACACAACCAAATCCTAACGCTATTTCACGAAATAACGCAACAACGGGTGCTCCGTTTCAACATATACACGTCAAATCTGTTTTACCCTAAGTATATCCTATTCTTCTTATATATATCTATCTATATATATATATATATAGATATATATATATTTGTTTACGCTAAATAGCTACGTTTTAACAATTCTTTTTGTTTTTACAAAGATGTTATATTGAACGCGTGTAACTAATACCTCCTTCAAACGTTGCGGCCTTTCAGGTCAGCGAACCACAATACCCAGCATACACCTCAGACTACAAACGTGGCCGTCGGGGATCCATATGCCAAAATGCTCGTGCGTGACAGCGCTCTAAACCATAGGACTTCTGATTATACGGGTGCACAGATATAAAAAGACACGCATTTCCACACTTTTTGTGAAGTACACGCACCTTTCCGTGTTGTGATGATGTAAACCCTTTTTGTGGTCTCTGTTAGCGACGTGAAGTCCAATTCATTTCTGCGAAACGATTCTTTCCCACAGTTCGGTTCAGTGATTCGGTTCAAATAACCAATTCTTTGTCTCATTAAGTCGTCTCGCTGTAATCAAAATGGGTGTGAAAGGTGGGATAACATATTAACGTGATGTTTTGGTACGTGTCTTACACAACTGTGCGTTACTTAACGTTTTTATTAAGTTTTAATATAAAAGGTAATAGTCTGTTAACAATTTTGATGCTTTTATTATGAAATCGTACAAAGAACCACTAAAGTACGCACTGTTTGTTAACACGGAATACTCAAAATAATAACCTACTACGAGGTTTATTTACAGCATGCCGAATGTAATACAGTTAAACAGAAACATTACAACATTTCAAACTTGTTAAACAACAGCTTCAATACATTCCTCTTATGAAAACGATTAAAATCGAATGCTGTCAAACAGAATGTTGTCTGCAAGTTCCCGACGTGTAAATTACCAACAAGTTCTCAATATTCTCAATATGAAAATATGTTCAAAACGCATAAACATCCATCACGCATATAGTTTGTGCGTCGATTTAACACGTTCTGTACATACGATCAAAAACACGACCGACAGACAGACAAACCCTCAACGATAGCTGAGATGGATCAGGAGGGAGGACAAAATTATTATTATTCGTCACAATAACATACCGGGTCCGAGAAATTTGATACCCTTACTACAGATTTTGCGACATTCTTTATTCTAGTTGTTATTTTCCTCTTATTCAATCATAAACCTGCAAGAGTTAAATTAATTGATAACATTTGAACAAATTCTCTAAGTGAAAAAATGAAATCCTGTGTTTTACGTTCAGATTTGTCTGATCGTTTTGCGATATTGCATCATTCTGTAATTCGGGTTAACGGGGTTAAATTCTCAAAAGAAATACAACAACGATTAAATGACAGTCCTTCTACATGACACCGCTTAAGACTAAACAACACTAAAGGACATCTTTCTGGTCTGTCTACGATGTGTACGTTCACAAGACAAACCTCCACTTCAAATTATTTCCCTTGAGGCGTTTGTCCACTGAATCTTTTTCAACACAACGACATTAAACATTAAAGAGTGTTATCGGTCACTATCGCCATCTTCTGTGAGTCAAATAAAGCAACATCTCTGGCGTACCTAAGCATCTACAATGCGTGCATGCGGTAAACATCTTTGTTTCTCCACTTCTGTCATTTTTGTTAGATGTAATGCAAACAATATTTTGAGAACTATGATGTTCCACGCTTTGTAAAGGTTATAGAAAGAATTCAAACATAATTTTTACATAGGAATTATCTTTGCGCAAAGCCGATCGACTAAAAATCATTGAATTACAAAATGCAAAACTGTATACACCATTTAAGAAAAATTGCTCTAATGCCTACAGAATACAGAAATCCGCCTCTTGATCTATTGCGACTGGCATTTTACTAAGTCAGACGATCGGCATTACGGATGACGCGGCTCACATTTTGTTTGCTGGACTACATATGCCATTACGCTGTACTGTAGGTGAGACCCTCCCTCTGAGAACCATCAGCATTCGGTGTTTATAGAAATAAATGAAAATTAAGAAAAATGTATTGTGAGTGTTTGACTAAGTCGGTATTTCTTTTTTAGGACAATTATACATCTATTTGATGTGAGACTTCATTAAGGCGTACTGTTTTACACTTACAGCTGCAACGTATCTCACCATCGTACTCAAAGTTACACATTCAGTAAAGTCTGAAGTTGTACGCGATCTTGAAAAGGCTACAGACACAAAATATTAAGGATTTTTTATGCTTCCTATGTAACTCAAGAGTCCGAGTCACTAAGAAAATTATCATATGAATACAGAAAACCCACTCATGATCATCTGGGTTTATTTTTGTAAATGTTGTTTTAAATTACTTTTTTCTTATAACAAACAACTAATACTGAAATCCTCTCTTCTAAATATATTGATACCACTCTATACTTTTTCATTGTTTTTTAGATGAAGACTATTCTCTGAATTCGGTCAATCATGTCGCGACTGCTTGCCGGAAAACATGAACAAATGCATTATAAGATAATAAAAGAATAATCCTTGTACAAGAGTTTGTTTAAACCGAGATTGTGATGTACTGCAGATCTTTTTCTGCTCTGTCTACAAAGCGGCCATCAGACACAAGCATCTTACCGTTTCTCCGTTACATGTACATCTATGTCATTTAGAACACAAAGTTGCACATTACAAATTGAAGATGGTGTGGAAACACTATTTTCTTTGTACGCGTCTCTAAACAGGTCTTTAATAAATAAATCACAGACGTCATGTAGTTGAATTCATTGAAAGGTGCGCATTTTTGGCCGTTTTAGACGGTCTGCTCCAGCACACAGACGCGTTTTAGGTATTCATCTGACCAAAAGGTTTGATCCTGGGGAAACACGCACAACAGCGGCTGTGTTTTGTCACGATTGTCTTCATAATTGATCCGCTTTTATTAAAACAATGCAGTGCGAAGTTACTGTATTCAACAGCACGGTCCCTTGAAATATTTTAGTATATTTTTTCCCCCCTTCTAAATATCTTAACATGTATTTAGCTTAAATATTGTTTGTTAAGCGTTTACAAAGTTGTCATGCCTGTCGTTGAATTTTATAACATATATTTCACCAAACCTAAAGGACAGAAAATTAGGTTTAGCATAAGTCCGCGTTTCAGCTAAAACGCAAGAGAACTGAGATTTCTTCACTGAGATAATCTACAGAATGTGAAACAAACTCATTAGAGTTACATTAGAGTTTTGGATTCTAGCGCATGTCGAATATTGTTTGTTACTGTTTCACAGGTATAACACCTCATTATTTGAAGACTCATAGGCTGCTGTATAAAGCACAAAGTTTTCCACTGTAGTAGGGCGACTCTGAAACCAGACCAAAAATAAATAAATTAGCTTGAGACTTAGTCGTAGCAGTATGACAATTGTTGTTTTTATCTTTCTATGATTTGTTTGTGTTGTTCCGAACCACGGTTTCATTTTACCTATTGTATCGTCATGTGTGATTGTAAAAGTTTTGTCTGTGAGTGTCTTGTTTTTTTTTACAAACAGTACTGCTGTAATGTTAGCGAACTCTTTGCGTTCGTCAATATTTATGCAAATTTGCTTGATGAAATAAATATACCCTCTTCATTCACAATATTGTATCAGGTATAAGATACAAGATCCTTTCTTATTACATTGATAACAAACAAACAAAAAACTTAGTATCTGTACCGCTTAAATAGTTACCTTTAAACGTTTTAAATAATGACATTTTTATGAAGTCAGAGAACAGAACAAGGAGTTGTGACAACCTTTTATTTCAACAATATATCGTTGAGTATACAATCATACATTGAAGTAGTGACGAAAATGATCACATTTACAAACAAGCGGTAGTAACGACATTATACCGGTGGTCTAGCCAGAAAAGAAAATCTCTGCAGACAAACATGTTTTGCTCAAATATAAAATCAACCAGCGATTCAACAATTTCACACGTTATAGAATCACAATTTTTTGCAGCCAACGACGTGCATAAATCTGTTATACACGTACACAGACAGAGAACCTCGTTAATGTCCATTTCATCCTCACATTCGGACGTTACATCCAGAATTTTTCTGGTTATTAAAAAGGCAGACTCTTTGCCGGTGAGAAACATGCTACTCAAATCAGGCCATGGGTTATTTTTCAGGCTTCTTACAATATCCATTTCGTTCTTGAGATTTTTTACACGCTCTGTATCCCCCGCACAATCGTGATTCGGATCGCAAGCATGCTCGATGACCGTTTGCATCAGTTTGATCATCTGTCCTCGGTAATGCGGTTTAACAGCGGGGTCTATGACGTCTTTTACAAGACACGTTTTTCCAGTACCGTAGTCGCACTCCAGTCGTACATCCGCAACATCTCCAGAACTCCGGTCACGATCCATTAGCTTTTGCGCAGCGTCAGACGATTTTTCAGAATTCGATTCTTTCCAAGAGATACGTTTTGTCCCCTAACCGATATAGAACATTGTCCCCGTTTCCTAAAATCTTGATTGACCGTTTTAATCCGCGATGGTCCTGTGGAATTTCGTTTTCAGTTTCCGGTTTATGGTTCAGATCCGCCGAAGCGTTATCAGTAGAAACATTGCGGGGGGCGTCAGGCTCAGACGAATTGGATTCTTGAAGCTGATTCTGTCGATCCATGTATATAACGTTTTGATTGACCTAGCTCCGCCGTCTGCACTTTCAAACCTGGTAGCAACGCCGTAACTGAGTTTGTCAGACCAGTCATCGTCGGTTTTAGATTTCGGAACCGCCCTCAACCTGTTGGCTGGTGTACAGGGTGGGGGGGGTTGTCGCCAGGAATTCCTAAACATCGGTCACGGCTAAGATAAGTTTTTTGTTTGTTTGTTATCAATGTAATAAGAAAGGATCTTGTATCTTATACCTGATACAATATTGTGAATGAAGAGGGTATATTTATTTCATCAAGCAAATTTGCATAAATATTGACGAACGCAAAGAGTTCGCTAACATTACAGCAGTACTGTTTGTAAAAAAAAACAAGACACTCACAGACAAAACTTTTACAATCACACATGACGATACAATAGGTAAAATGAAACCGTGGTTCGGAACAACACAAACAAATCATAGAAAGATAAAAACAACAATTGTCATACTGCTACGACTAAGTCTCAAGCTAATTTATTTATTTTTGGTCTGGTTTCAGAGTCGCCCTACTACAGTGGAAAACTTTGTGCTTTATACAGCAGCCTATGAGTCTTCAAATAATGAGGTGTTATACCTGTGAAACAGTAACAAACAATATTCGACATGCGCTAGAATCCAAAACTCTAATGTAACTCTAATGAGTTTGTTTCACATTCTGTAGATTATCTCAGTGAAGAAATCTCAGTTCTCTTGCGTTTTAGCTGAAACGCGGACTTATGCTAAACCTAATTTTCTGTCCTTTAGGTTTGGTGAAATATATGTTATAAAATTCAACGACAGGCATGACAACTTTGTAAACGCTTAACAAACAATATTTAAGCTAAATACATGTTAAGATATTTAGAAGGGGGGAAAAAATATACTAAAATATTTCAAGGGACCGTGCTGTTGAATACAGTAACTTCGCACTGCATTGTTTTAATAAAAGCGGATCAATTATGAAGACAATCGTGACAAAACACAGCCGCTGTTGTGCGTGTTTCCCCAGGATCAAACCTTTTGGTCAGATGAATACCTAAAACGCGTCTGTGTGCTGGAGCAGACCGTCTAAAACGGCCAAAAATGCGCACCTTTCAATGAATTCAACTACATGACGTCTGTGATTTATTTATTAAAGACCTGTTTAGAGACGCGTACAAAGAAAATAGTGTTTCCACACCATCTTCAATTTGTAATGTGCAACTTTGTGTTCTAAATGACATAGATGTACATGTAACGGAGAAACGGTAAGATCGGGGGATGCTTGTGTCTGATGGCGGCTTTGTAGACAGAGCAGAAAAAGATCTGCAGTACATCACAATCTCGGTTTAAACAAACTCTTGTACAAGGATTATTCTTTTATTATCTTATAATGCATTTGTTCATGTTTTCCGGCAAGCAGTCGCGACATGATTGACCGAATTCAGAGAATAGTCTTCATCTAAAAAACAATGAAAAAGTATAGAGTGGTATCAATATATTTAGAAGAGAGGATTTCAGTATTAGTTGTTTGTTATAAGAAAAAAGTAATTTAAAACAACATTTACAAAAATAAACCCAGATGATCATGAGTGGGTTTTCTGTATTCATATGATAATTTTCTTAGTGACTCGGACTCTTGAGTTACATAGGAAGCATAAAAAATCCTTAATATTTTGTGTCTGTAGCCTTTTCAAGATCGCGTACAACTTCAGACTTTACTGAATGTGTAACTTTGAGTACGATGGTGAGATACGTTGCAGCTGTAAGTGTAAAACAGTACGCCTTAATGAAGTCTCACATCAAATAGATGTATAATTGTCCTAAAAAAGAAATACCGACTTAGTCAAACACTCACAATACATTTTTCTTAATTTTCATTTATTTCTATAAACACCGAATGCTGATGGTTCTCAGAGGGAGGGTCTCACCTACAGTACAGCGTAATGGCATATGTAGTCCAGCAAACAAAATGTGAGCCGCGTCATCCGTAATGCCGATCGTCTGACTTAGTAAAATGCCAGTCGCAATAGATCAAGAGGCGGATTTCTGTATTCTGTAGGCATTAGAGCAATTTTTCTTAAATGGTGTATACAGTTTTGCATTTTGTAATTCAATGATTTTTAGTCGATCGGCTTTGCGCAAAGATAATTCCTATGTAAAAATTATGTTTGAATTCTTTCTATAACCTTTACAAAGCGTGGAACATCATAGTTCTCAAAATATTGTTTGCATTACATCTAACAAAAATGACAGAAGTGGAGAAACAAAGATGTTTACCGCATGCACGCATTGTAGATGCTTAGGTACGCCAGAGATGTTGCTTTATTTGACTCACAGAAGATGGCGATAGTGACCGATAACACTCTTTAATGTTTAATGTCGTTGTGTTGAAAAAGATTCAGTGGACAAACGCCTCAAGGGAAATAATTTGAAGTGGAGGTTTGTCTTGTGAACGTACACATCGTAGACAGACCAGAAAGATGTCCTTTAGTGTTGTTTAGTCTTAAGCGGTGTCATGTAGAAGGACTGTCATTTAATCGTTGTTGTATTTCTTTTGAGAATTTAACCCCGTTAACCCGAATTACAGAATGATGCAATATCGCAAAACGATCAGACAAATCTGAACGTAAAACACAGGATTTCATTTTTTCACTTAGAGAATTTGTTCAAATGTTATCAATTAATTTAACTCTTGCAGGTTTATGATTGAATAAGAGGAAAATAACAACTAGAATAAAGAATGTCGCAAAATCTGTAGTAAGGGTATCAAATTTCTCGGACCCGGTATGTTATTGTGACGAATAATAATAATTTTGTCCTCCCTCCTGATCCATCTCAGCTATCGTTGAGGGTTTGTCTGTCTGTCGGTCGTGTTTTTGATCGTATGTACAGAACGTGTTAAATCGACGCACAAACTATATGCGTGATGGATGTTTATGCGTTTTGAACATATTTTCATATTGAGAATATTGAGAACTTGTTGGTAATTTACACGTCGGGAACTTGCAGACAACATTCTGTTTGACAGCATTCGATTTTAATCGTTTTCATAAGAGGAATGTATTGAAGCTGTTGTTTAACAAGTTTGAAATGTTGTAATGTTTCTGTTTAACTGTATTACATTCGGCATGCTGTAAATAAACCTCGTAGTAGGTTATTATTTTGAGTATTCCGTGTTAACAAACAGTGCGTACTTTAGTGGTTCTTTGTACGATTTCATAATAAAAGCATCAAAATTGTTAACAGACTATTACCTTTTATATTAAAACTTAATAAAAACGTTAAGTAACGCACAGTTGTGTAAGACACGTACCAAAACATCACGTTAATATGTTATCCCACCTTTCACACCCATTTTGATTACAGCGAGACGACTTAATGAGACAAAGAATTGGTTATTTGAACCGAATCACTGAACCGAACTGTGGGAAAGAATCGTTTCGCAGAAATGAATTGGACTTCACGTCGCTAACAGAGACCACAAAAAGGGTTTACATCATCACAACACGGAAAGGTGCGTGTACTTCACAAAAAGTGTGGAAATGCGTGTCTTTTTATATCTGTGCACCCGTATAATCAGAAGTCCTATGGTTTAGAGCGCCGTCACGCACGAGCATTTTGGCATATGGATCCCCGACGGCCACGTTTGTAGTCTGAGGTGTATGCTGGGTATTGTGGTTCGCTGACCTGAAAGGCCGCAACGTTTGAAGGAGGTATTAGTTACACGCGTTCAATATAACATCTTTGTAAAAACAAAAAGAATTGTTAAAACGTAGCTATTTAGCGTAAACAAATATATATATATCTATATATATATATATATAGATAGATATATATAAGAAGAATAGGATATACTTAGGGTAAAACAGATTTGACGTGTATATGTTGAAACGGAGCACCCGTTGTTGCGTTATTTCGTGAAATAGCGTTAGGATTTGGTTGTGTTCTTATATTTTTCTAGCTTCATCATAAACTATAAGCAAGACCTTGTAATAATATGTTGAACATCTGATAAGTCGGTCGATATCACATCCAGAGTTTAGCCTACTGCGGTGCTATTTTCTGAAGCGGTTGTACTTGTTGTTAGAATACTTCAAATCGCTTCCAGACTTGTTTTATGAGCGTACCCTTGTTTGTTAAACTACTCGTGAGCGACATTGTTAACATTTTTAGAGTTAAACAGGTTAATGAGCACTTTCAGCATCTATAGTATAACTCCGTTATAGGGTTTTAGCTACAGCTGAATGATAAAACAAAGAAAATAATTTGTTGCCAATTTGCAGCTGTCCGGGAAAGCTCTGTGTGTGTGTGTGTGTGTGTGTGTGCGTAAGAGAGTTTGAATAAAAAATGTTTTAGATAAAGACGTGATTAACTACAACCATCCTAAATTAGAAACACAACACTATACGGTTTTCCCCCAAAACCGGTTGTTCAACACATTTTAAAAAGTCGTAAGAAAGTTTATTGTGTTTTGAAGAGAAAGTCAGATATGGTATATAAATTAAATATTTTATTATTGATTGATATGATAGAATCACACTGAATTTATCAGAATCAGAATGAGTTTTATTGGGCAAGTATGTTTACACATACAAGGAATTTGTTGTAGTGACAGAAGCTCCACAGTGCAACAGAAGGACAGTAACAGGACAGGACACAGGTAATGAAACAAAATAACAGGAAATAGCCAATAACCAGTGTACAAAGCAGCAAAAAAAATAAATAAATAACACAATATATAATATATAATATAGGCGACTATGTATGTACAGGTCAAGTATGTGCAATTAGAAATGAGAAAATAAAATAAGTGAGTTTGGTGAATGGCTAATGTATTAGTTGTGTGTTCTACGTTTATTTATTGAGTGTTCATGAGATGTATTGACTGAGGGAAGAAACTGTTCCTGTGTCTGGTCGTTCTGGTGCTCAGAGCTCTGTAGCGTCGACCAGATGGTAAAAGTTCAAAGAGGGAGTGTGCTGGATGTGAGGGGTCCAGAGTGATTTTAGCAGCCTTTTTGCTCACTCTGGATAAGTACAGCTCTTGGAGAGTGGGGAGGGTTGTACCAATGATTCGCTCAGCAGTGCGGACTACCCTCCGTAGTCTTCTGAGGTCAGATTTGGTATGAACTGAACCAGACAGTTATTGAGGTGCAGAGGATGGATTCAATGATGGCAGAGTAGAACTGTTTCTGTAAGTCCTGTGGCAGGTTGAACTTCCTCAGCTGGCGAAGAAAGTACAGCCTCTGCTGGGCCTTCCTGACAATGGAGTCAGGAAGGTTATGTATTAATGGTGTTTTGTGTATTCATCGGTTACTGTATACATGTACGAGAGAAATGCATACGCACGATTGTTTTATAAAGCTTTTAGTCTGTCATTACAAATATCTTAAAGAGTAAAGCCTTTCACACATTCTGTTTTCATTTGTCTCAGGATTCTGTTACACAAAAACCACTCGAGCGTGGACACAAATCCTACGTGGAAGCTAAAAAGATGACTTTTTAAACTATTTTACAGACACTTAACACATCTGTATCAGTAAGATCTTATCATAAACCATCAGACACGTCAGGTTGTGGTGTGATAAGATGGACTTATCAAATATTTGCATGTTTCTTATATCAGTTATTTGATCAAATCTTAGTCAAATAAACCTATATAGACCAGTTGTTTTTATTTTAATAGAACATTATACTGTGAACAAATGCTATATTTAAACTCTGCGGTTAATAATACCGTTTTTAAGGTGAGAAAGAAAGTCTAATCTGTTGTAAAGATCCTGAGAAGCATTTGTGGGACCTTATACTTTTGTTGCAGACAACCTTAAGTAATTTTCAGTCTAATATAGGTCCAATTCCTAAAGAAAAATCTCTGTAAGAGTCTTGCTTTACTCAGAGGATCGTTTGACTGCTTCTAATCCTTGCTCTGGTCTAAAGGATCATGATTTTAGGTTTGTTATAAGTTTAGGTTAAACTTATTTGTTAAAACAAAAGTTGTATCATTGTTTAATCATGCTGCTTTTCATCACCTTGTAAAGATACCCAGTGTGATTCTAAACGTTCTTTAAAAAAGGTTTGTATGAGACATCATAAGTTTAAATATTTAACTGTATGGTTGTTTATGTGGATGTTTACGTGTAGATATGTTGAATGTTTGTGTGTGTGTGTGTGTGTGTGTGTGTGTGTGTTTGTGTTGACGGTTGAAAAATATATGAGTGAAACAAAGAAATAATAGGTAAATGAAGTAAATTAAAGAATGTTTTCCTATAGACCGTCTTATTAAAATCGTCATCTTTGGGGACCTGTATTTATTTAAGTTTGTGGTTATCGCCTTCTTTTTCTATCTCATCACTTCCTGAACGTTAATTTAAACCCCACCATTCGAATAGATTATAAATACATTATAAATACTCAATTCTCAACTACACTTCCTTTGACCGGGTTGGGAAGTTTTGTCTAAACCTTCGACAGAGACGCACAGACACACGCGCATAGGTGCACATCGTAAAATAGATGCCATAGAGATGCTTTGATCGCTGAACATGTTAGAAACACCGTCTGTTTTAATCAATGGACCGCGTTCTAACAAAGTTTACGACGCCAGATCCCCTCAAAAACTCATTAGATTGCAAATGAGTTGAATCCCCAGAAACTTTAGCTATTTTACAACGTTGATCAGATAACACCGTTTCAGTGCCCGTGCGACCAGACGCGCAGCACACTTTCTCATTCGGTCGCTCTGCGTGAGACATACATTTACATTCGTAAGATGTTGTAGAAAAAAAAAAAAAAAGTTTACCACCCCTCTAATTATGACTGAAAATCCAAAACATTTGCTATCATTTCAGTTTCTTCCCGCACGTGTATTTTAACCGACGCAGCACACTAGAAGTTTTAAGATTGACAATATCAAAGAGTAAATAAATAAAAGGTGTTAAGTGTGAATAACTAAAATAAAATAAGACAAACAAACAACATTTTTCCCCTGTGGGGCGTTTGTTTACAAGAAGGTTATGTAACCTTTTAAAGTGAAAAGTTTTATGATGAATGGTGAACGGTTTCATTAATTGAGAAATGTAAAATATTTATAAAATAACTTTGTTCTAATGTTAAAACATTACTTTAATTTCTTTAACATGCAAATCTTCAGACTCTCCTTACAGCGTTAGAGGGCGGTGCTGTGGGTGTGTCCTGACAGCGGCCCGCAGCTCATTCTCAGTTTTGACACAGAAGCGTGAGGTTGTGTAAACGGACGCTGCGTAAGATAGACATTTGTTTAACTTTTCTAAGTTGGGACAAATGCTAGGTTTTCAATTGTAATGCGAGAAGATTTTTACAGCTATCTTATGCTGGTGTTTTAACGGTCTGATATTTTTTATTTCACTTCACGGTAAGAGAACTCGTCTCTATATTATTTAACTTTATGTCTGTTATAAAGTCAAACTATTTTTTTTAAAGCAAGACATAGTTTTTTGATAAATATCTTATTGTTTTAACTAACGCATCCGATTCTTTTTTGTTATAGATAAACGAACGTGCTCGCAACTCTTCTATTTATTTAACTTTGTCAAACGATCTAGTTTTAAATTCTAATGATAGGAAATAGCGTATCTAATGCTTTTTTATTTGTTTTAGTTTTTCCTAAAACTGTTTTAACAAGACTAGTGTCCACTTGTAAGGGAAAAACACGCGTACCATCGTAAGATAAAAACAAATCTATATTATCTAACTTTGTACCTGTTATAAACTCACAACTTTTTAAAACCGCAAAATAGGTTTAAACGAACGCGCTCACTTCTTCTATTTAACTTTGTCAAACAACTAGTTTTAAGATAGTATCTAATGCTTTTTTGGTTTTATTTTCTACGTTTTTCCTGTTTTAAGTCTACACTTGTAGGGAAATAAACAGTCTTTGTACGTTTTACGTACATGTTTGATGTTTTTTTTTTCTTGATGTGTATGTGAAAACACTTTAATAAAATATCCCTTTACCCATTTAACACAAATTCATCATTTAAAGTTTAAAGCACATAACATTGGCCCCACACACACACACACACACACACAGTCATAAATTCTTAAGTTCACCATAAGGTCAATAAAATGGCCGCTTAGAGACGGTGGGGGCTAGGGGTGTACAAACAGGTGTCCAAACAGGTGTCCAGTTATGGGAGGGGGGTGGAATTTTTATGAGGGTAATAAATCAATAATCATGACACAAAGTGAACTACCATCTCTCTAGCGTAATATTTTTTCTGAAACATGATACATTTTTTAGAATCCTTTGATGAACGGAAAGTTCAAAATAGCAGCATTTATTTGAAATATCTAAGTCTTTTGTAACATTATAAATATTTTTACTGTCACTTTTGATGTATCTGTGCTTAATAAATAACTAATGTAAATAATTTTTTTAATCTCACTAACCCCAAACGTTTGAAAAGTATATGTATTATGGTTTCCACAAAAATGTTAAGTAGCAAAAACTTTTAACACTAATAATAAGAAGAAAGGTTTCTCGAGCACCAAATCAGCATATTAGAATGATACTACTTTCAAAAACATTAAAACAATCTTAAAAATTCCAAACTTTTGAATGGTAGTGCATGTTCTGGTATTGAATGATTACCAGATTTAATCAGATTAAAGATTATCAGACCTAGTCCTCCAATGCAGTATTACTGTATTATGATCATTTTTATAGTCATAGACTTTAATAGTCTCTAATAGTCATAGTTATAGACTTTAATAGTCAGTGCATACAGTACATGAATGAAATACACATTAATGGAAACTTCCAGATTCCAGTGGAAGACATGTATGGGTGGGTAGCATGTGTGCGCGGGTAAAAAAGAAAGAAAAAAACAGAAGGAGAATGAAAGATAGAGAGAGGGTGAGTATGAAATGTGATTGTGAGATGCTGGCAGTCAAGTGTTTTATGTAGCTCCTGGTCTGTTGGAGAGGAGGCCGCTGGGGTCAGTAAATCAGCTCAGAGAGGGCATCCATCCCTGGGTAGATCAATAGACTTTCAGCCCCTGTGACTACACAAAAGCTCCTTTGGGGGCCCACAGGGGCCTGGGGTCACCACTCCACCATCACACCACCAACTTTATTACTATCATCTCAACTGTAATGGCGTACTGCAATACAGAGACACACAAAAACAAACACACACACACACACACACACACACACACACACATACACTTCAGAGGAACATATTTGAGAACAATGAAAAGCAGCATCCTAAACCAGACCAACAATGACTTAGAGAAGAGATCTCGCTAAAATCTCAGTTGTTTCTCCTAGACATTGATGACAATAAAAGGAGAGCAAATGGAGAAAACAAAGTCTGCAATTAAAGGTCACGTATCTCAATACATTTAGTCTGAAGACCAAATGATCTAAGCTATACTAAACACATTAATTTTATTGTTCAGCACTCAACAACTGTCTCATTTGTGTTTTTTATTTTTTAATTCTTATTATTCCAAGAAGGAATTTTAGAAGAAACACCTGAGAGAAAATGTATAAATGCAACCCAGATAACTTCATTAAGTTTCATGAGCTCTGAAAGAGCAATGTCTGAGCAATAACATCAATAATTAATTAATATAAACAATCTGTAAATTATTCAGAGGTAGTGTGAGAAAGGTTTGGGTCGGTTGATAGTGTTACGCATCCAGTTGGGCAGTGTTACATTTAACACCACCTGGACACATTACTGTTTTTTAAAAAAATAATAGAATGTAACAAAACGCAGGGGTCTTGAAACACATTTTTTTTTAAACTGAAACAATTTTTAACTTGATATCCAATCTTAAACTGCAACACTTGGTGTGAGACATTGAAAAACGACAAGATGTGATGCATAGATTTCCATTTGACACTAATATTTTACATCTACCAACACTTAATAAAATAAATCAGTAGTATCCTGATGTCACGGTGCACACAACGGGAAGGAACGAGGAACACGAGAGAAGGAGTAAACTCAAATTAAAAAGTCTGTAATCCAGACAAGGCAGGGCAGACACACATAAACACCGGGAGTAACAAGTAGACCAGACGAAAACTAACTGAACAGACAGGAACTTAAATACACAGGATGAAACTAGATAATTAATCAAACACAGCTGAACCGAATCATAATCAAACTAAACAAGGACACGAAAATGACCAATATGGAAACAGGAACAAACACGGGGAAAACAAAACCAACAGAGACCATAAACTTGACATCTGACATCGGAGTAAAATTGTGGGGGAAAAAATGCTTTTTTAAACTCTGAAGATAGATATATATAGTGGGCCAAATAAGTATTTGATACACTGCCGATTTTTCAAGTTTTCCCACTTATCCAGAAAATCACATTGTATGGTTTTTGAATAATTAATTTCCATTTTATTGTATGAAATAAGTATTTGAGACAATAGAAAAATAGAACTTAATATTTGGTACAGAAACCTTTGTTTAGTGGAGAGATTGGAGTCTGACTGATCGAGTGTGTGAACAGGTGTCTTTTATACAGGTAACGAGTTCAAACAGGTGCAATTAATACAGGTAATGAGTGGAGGATAGGAGGGCTTCTTAAAGACAAACTAACAGGTCTGTGAGAGCCAGAATTCTTGCTGGTTGGTAGGTGATCAAATACTTATTTCATGCAATAAAATGGAAATTAATTATTTAAATTCTGGATTTTTTTTTAGATTCTGTCACTCACAGTTGAGGTGTACCTACAATGAAAATTACAGATCTCTCCATTCTTTGTAAGTGGGAAAACGTATATCAAATACTTATTTGCCCCACTGTATATATATATATATATATATATATATATATATATATATATATATATATTAGTATAGTACACCCCTCACATTTTAGCAATCATTTTAGTATGTCTTCCCAAGGGAAAATACTATAGAAATGAAACTTGGATATATTTTAGAGTAGTCAATGTGCAGCTTGTATAGTAGTATAGATTTACTGTCCTCTGAAAATAACTCAACATACAGCTATTAGTGTCAAAATAGCCGGCAACAAAAGTGAGTACACCCTAAGTGATAACAGCTATACATTGTTTAACCATGAAAAAGCCACATGTCCTATTCATCATGTTCATGTTTTTGTCTGCTTGACAGGACTATACAAATTTGTGTATCTTGTATTAGAGCAGTTCAAATTTGGTGCTTTGAGTACAATTCTCTTATACTGACCACTGGATGTTCAACATGGCACCTTATGGCAAAGAACTCTCTGAGGATTTGAGAATTAGAATTGTTGCTCTTCACAAAGATGGCCAAGGCTATAAGAAGTTCAGTAACACCCTGAAACTGAGTTATAGTACAGTGGCCAGTGTCATACAGAGGTTTTCCAAGACGGGTTCCACTCGGAACAGGCCTCGCAAGGGTCGATCAAAGAATTTGAGTCCTTGTACTGTGCGTTAGTTGCAGAAGGTGGCTTCAAAAAACAGATGCATGAGTGCTGCCAGCATTGCTTTAGAGGTTGCAGAAGTGGAAGGTCAGCTTGTCAGTGCTCAGACCTTACACCACACACTGCAACAAGTCGGCTTGCATGGCCATCGTCCCAGAAGGAAGCCTCTTCTGAAGCTGGCTCACAAGAAAGCCCGCAAACAGTTTGCTGAAGACAACCTGTCCAAGAGCATGAATTACTGGAACCATGTCCTGTGGTCTGATGAGACTAAGATAAACTTCTTTGGCTCAGATGGTGTCCAACATGTGTGGCGACGTCCTGGTGAGGAGTACCAAGAAAATTGTGTCTTGCCTACAGTCAAGCATGGTAGTGGTAGCATCATGGTCTGGGGCTGCATGAGTGCTGCTGGTACTGGGGAGCTGCGGTTTATTGAGGGAAACATGGATTCCAACATGTACTGTGACATTCTGAAGCAGAATATAATGCCCTCCCTTCAGAAACTGGGCTGAACGGCAGTTTTCCAACGTGATAACGACCCCAAACACACCGTCAAGATGACTACTGCCTTGCTGATGAAGCTGAAGATGATAGAGTGGCCAAGTATGTCTCCAGACCTGAACCTTATTGAACACCTGTGCACCTGTGGGGCATCCTCAAGCTGAAGGTGGAGAAGCGTCATGTGTCTAAAATCCAGCAGCTCCGTGATGTCATTATGGAGGAGTGGAAGAGGATCCAAGCAACAACCTGTGCAGCTCTGGTGAATTCCATGGCCAGGTGGATTAGGGCAGTGCTAGATAACAATGGTGCCCCTACAAAATATTGATACTTTGGACACAGTTTTGACATGTTCACTTGGGGTGTACTCATTTTTGTTGCCAGTTATTTAGACAATAATGGATATATGTTGAGTTATTTTTAGAGGACAATAAATTTGTACTGCTATCCAAGCTGCACATTGACTACTCTAAAATATATCCAAGTTTCATTTCTATAGTATTGTCCCTTGAGAAGCTGTACTAAAATGGTTGCTGAAATGTGAGGGGTGTACTCACTTTTGTGAGATACTTGTATATATGTGTGTATATATGTGTATATATATATATATATATATATATATATATATATATATATATATATATTAGAATGGTTTCTGAAGGATCATGTGACACTGAAGACTGGAGTAATGATGCTGAAAATTCAGCTTTGACATCACAGGAATAAACTGCATTGTAAAATATATTGCAATAGAAAAATAAAGATAATATAAAGAAAGAAATATAAATAATATAAATATTACTGTTTTTACTGTGTTTTAAGCATAAGAGACTTATTTTGAAAACTTTTGAGAGTATTAGTTACAAATTTGCCATTCTTCTAAATGTTTAATGTTTAATAATAAAAAATACTTTGCTTCTGACAATTGATTAAAAAAAGATCTCAGTGCCAGTGAAAATGTCTAAACTACTCACCCAAGGGAAAAAAAAAATCCTCATTGTTAATCTATTATATTATTGCCCAGCATGATTCATAATAAGACAGAGACATGAAGAGCACAGTTAAAGCGGAAAGCGCTCTATTACGTTATCTCATTGTCACTTAGTCCCACGTACAATCACGCAGATGTCATCAGTCTTTGCCCCGTCTTGCAAGCGGGCGATAAACCGCACATGTTCCACGACTGCGACTCTGATACATGATTCACAGCCTCGAATTCATTACCCATTGTGTTAATGGCGGGTGTTTCATTAATAGGGCTGAACTGTAAATCAAAGAGGCTGTTAATTGGCTTTGTGTCATAATCTCCGTCTAAAGCTGTTCTTCATCCGTGTGCCCGTAATGTCTTAACGCCTGAGTTTCCTCTCCACTAATGAGCACAGGCACTGAAGCACAGGAGCCCTAATTTGTTTATGGGCTATAGAAAAAGGTTAGTCCCCCCCCAGAGCATGAGTTATGGTACCCTCCCTAATGTGTTCAGGGAGGAGGTAAATACCATGAGCCGCGTTTGCAGGGGAGAAAAGGTGTAAGCAGCATAAATGATTGATTTGAATGGAGCTGGTTTCAGTGTTGAATGCAGGCAATGTTAGGTCTCTCTTGGGGTGATCCGTGCAAATCTGTTTCTGCTCATGTTTTATGTGAGCGTATTTCCATGCATAATTTGACCTGCAATCCCGAGTTTATCCCATTTGATAGACCCCTGAGGAGTCAACATAATCTAATCTGACCAAACCCCCTTCAGTGACTTGCTGTGCCTCAACCATAAATGACTTTAAATGTCAGAGTGGGTCTGATCCCTGTGAGGGTCCATTCACATCAGGAGTTTCACACACACACACATTTTGTTCCTCAACTTAGTGAGCTGCCTTTCTTCAAACTCTCTACAAAGGCAGCAACTGCACATGGAACACTAATACTGGCACAAAGTGTACAGGAGATCCTATTTACAACTGATCTGACATCAGTGTGTTGCTAAACTAACACTATTAGACATATAACAACCCAAAATATTGGGTAAAACAATTATTTTAATTAAACAATGTATACTATACACACACCACCGTTCAAAAGTTTGGGGTAGGTTTTAAGATTTAAAATTTTAGAAAGAAGTCTCTCATGCTCAAATTAAGAACTTTAATATTGTGAAATATTATTTTATTTTATTATTTTAACATGTAATATAAGTGACACAAAGCTGAATTCTCAGCAGCCATTCCTCCAGTCATTTTAATATGCTAATTTCATGCTCAATAAACATTTAATAATAATTAATTTGTGCTTAATAATTTTGTGGAAACTGTGATACTTTTTTCATTGATTGAAATTTATTTTTATTTTAAATGAATGAATTAACTTGATATCTTTAACTTGATAAATTTATTTTTATTTTGAATGAATGATTAAACATAACAACAACAACAACAACAACAATAGTCTAAATATATTTAATGATTTAAATATTTAATATGTATATAGAATTTAAGGAAGTAGTATTAAAATGAACTGAACTTTAGATAAATTCATATAATGGCAATAGATGTCATTTTAAACAATGCACTGAAGTTTTTTAACTTTTTGAATGATGGAAAAAAGTCTGAAGGTTTTACAGGACTTATAGGACAGATAAATACACCTAGAAATCTGCACTTAATTTATGTAGAATTTTCTATATTTCATACATTTCAGCTCAGCTCAGGGTGCAAGACCACTTCATTTCCCTGAATGCCACTACTTGCAAAATTTATCTGAATTGTATTTGAAGTAATTCTTCTACTTTGAATTTCTATTCAAATTCCAATTTCACTTCCTGTGAGGCATGGCCAATTCAAGTCAAATCCACACTCATGAATTAAAAGCTAATTCTTCAATTCTGAATTTTGCCAGACCATGCTGTCTGGATACCACGGTATAAATGGTAAAGCAGAATCAGTACTGGCTGACACATTTCTATGTACTGTCATAACTTCCAGCCCTAGTCAGTACATTTACATACCGAGAGCCTGTGTGTGTGTGTGTGTGTGTGTGTGTGTGTGTGTGTGTGTGTGTGTGTGTGTGTGTGTGTGTTCCACAAAGGCACATTCAAGCACATCCAGACAGCTCATTTCCATGGATAAAGCTCCAGAGAGCACGCTGGGTCAGTCCCTCAGGAGAGCTATCAAACACTACTGATAAAGACTGTGTCAAATCACGCCAGTACAAAAACACAGGGTTAAGTCCTAGACAGGGAAATTATAATCATCCAAAAACAATGCTAAAACAAAAGCTCCACAATGAAAAATAGTAAAACAGCTTTCTCTTGCTGTCAGCAACAGAAGTGGGGAATTGACTTGAGCTCTAAATTTCCCCTTTTAATTTTAGGAAGTAAATGAAGTGGTGGAAGGACTTTGCCAAATATTCATTGGAAGTCTATTCAAACAAACAGCAACATGACAAAGCAAATTGCTAGAAAATGGCTACTGAAAATTTATCCCAAAATGATTCAAGTGCAACACAAATTTCCACCAGTCTCTTAAAAGTTCACACCTGAATAAAAGAATTGCCAAGCAAATTAAAAGTAAATCTATGCTGTAAAAATGAATGAATAAATACGTGAATTAATAAATAAATTCTGCAAAAATATATTTTTCTTATAAATATAGTAAATATTCAGTATAAATATTTACATATTTATATAAAATTCTAAGTTAACTTTAACAAATTGAAAAAATTAAATTTACATAATTTACATTTATTGTTTACTAGTATCATGAAACCAGTCACACCAATAGTGTGATTATTTCCAATAGTCAGAGTTGACTTAAAGTGATAGTTCACCCAAAAATGAAAAATACCCCATGATTTACTCACTCTCAAGCCATCCCAGGTTATATTAAAAATGTCTTGGCTCTTTCAAGCTTTATAATGGCAGTGAATGGGGGTCCAAAAAAAGTGCATCCGTCCATAATAAAAAGTAACACAGCTCCTGGGGTTAATAAAGGCCTTCTGAAGCGAATTGATGACTGTGTAAGAAAAATATCCATATTTAAAACTTTATAAACTGCTATGTCTAGATTTCGCTAACTGTCGTATGCACATTTCCGAGAGAGTGGCGTTCCAGCGGATGACGTACAGTAGGACGTAGGCGAATGCGGAAGTGACAAAAACCGGTCATGAATTAGATAAAAGAAAAATGTCAGAAGATTTCAATACAAGCCAAGAGGTGACTATAGCATATTCTCACCGGAGCTTATACTACACCTACATTAATTTAAATGTTTACCCCTTTAATGTTTACATATGAGTTTATTGGATACTAAAATCAGTATATGCCACATACTGTATTTTACTACAATTATGGTTGCCATTATTATGAGTTCAATTGCATCAATTTGACTGAAGTGTTGTATTTAAATGAGAGACAGTTTAATTGCAACTAAAATCTCAATAGAATTGCATGTAAATGTAGTTAATGGAAACACAAATATGCACAAGTTATTAGCTTTATTGAATTAATAAACGTCATAAAAGTCTCTCTCCTACACTTTCTCTCTCTGTCTGGTTTCAGTATATCAGTATATTAATATCAGGCTTGATGGCACAACAAGAGACTGATGGAGGTCTAAGTCCAGCTCTAAGTGACTCGTGTGTTTTAACACACACACATACACACACAGACCTTGGGCCAGTGTGTATTAATCCTGCTGATTTATGGTTAAATCTGTCACGCTTCAGGAGAGCGTACCCTTTGCCTCCATCACCTTATGGTTCAACAATACACAAGCATGCACAAGCACACTCACACCACAAGTGCTCTCACACACTGCTCATGCATCACATGACGTATCCAGTAACATACATGATGCAAATGAACTGATTCCTATATCAGACGACACCAACAGCTAACTATTGGCTATGTAAACGTACATTCATGCTGCATTATGTATGTTATTATACTATCGTACAAACTAACTTGTGTAATTCATACTGCACAAAAACTAGATATCTGCATATTGTGGTTGAACCTACTTCATTAATTAGTCATTAATTAGTAATAATATCCTGTGCATTTCAAACATGATCACACCTGATGACTGATAATGCTTCATTATAAAGCCAAGCAAAACCACAATGAATGAGTGAATTAACGTACCAGTAAGAAACAGGTTGACCAAGATGCTCAATTAGGTCGTGCTTGACCCAGTCAACTGACAAAGACTGAACTTGAAACCATAAAATCAGGCCTCATCATGCTTTCACTGGAAGATCCAGCAGGGTGTTGTGGCCTCTGGGAATCGAGATAAGGTAAGACTACGGTGGACAATGGCTGGTGGTCACGACCGGATAGTGTTCTAGGGTCTAATCGGTCTATTCCATGAATGAGTCTGTGACGCAATGTGTGTGACGAAGATAATGGATAAATAATTAAATACCATGACAAGGATACACACACACAAAAGATTTTCATCGTGACGACACAAACTGTTCATCGTGAAAAATCATGCACACACTCCCTTTACTCAGGTCCCATTTAGCTGTCAGAAGTCTGGAGAATTTAAAAACCCATCCAAGAACTCCAAAGCTATCACACACCTCACTAACGCCACTCACATTACTTTTCTCTCATCCTTCTCCATCTGTCTTTCCTCGTCTTTTAGTGTGGCAAGCGACAGAGAGCGATGGTAGGGGACGTTTTAGAAATGTTTGGGCAGAGCCACAGGGGGAGCCTTCAAGGATACCTAAAAAAATGAGCAAAGCAGCGGGATCCTGACAGGAAGAAGAAAGCCTTTCTGTTTGAATAGAAGTCAATGGAGAACTATGACTTAGAATGACTCCAAATATGATAATAATTTTCATTATTCTCAATGGTAATTCATATTAGAACATTGCATATATGTTAATTTAGTATGATGTGCTTAATGTTCATTATAAAACTGTCAAATGCTTAATTTTCATCATAGTGGTTGTAAAAACAGGCTGCATTCAATAAAATAAAAATGTAAATAAATAAATACAAATGAAGAGTTCAGATGCAAAAGTGTCCTCTAAATGCCATCTGAAATTTTCATCTAAAATAAGCATTTTTATCAGGCTCCTATGTTTGGGTTCAGTCATTTTACTCTAATGGCAATGTATAGGTCCATTTCTATGCAATTAAAGTGAAATGACTGAACATAAATATAGGAGCCTGATAAAAATGCTGAACTCTTCCAATTTAAAATAAAATCTTTTTATGGATTTTTTCTTTTAAATGTGTTGCTTCATAAGATTCACACATGTACCATGATCACCAAATGAAAGAGTTTATTTGCAAAAACAGATAACTCCATTCGAATGTTCGAAAATCTTGTTTTTTATTATGTTATCATGTTTTTATGAGTGAAGTGACATACTGCCAAGTTTGGTCACCCATACTCGGAATTCGTGCTCTGCATTTAACCCATCCAACGTGCACACACACAGCAGTGAACACACACACACCGTGAACACACACCCGGAGCAGTGGGCATTTATGCTGCAGCGCCCGGGGAGCAGTTGGGGGTTCGGTGCCTTGCTCAAGGGCACCTCAGTCGTGGTATTGAGGGTGGAGAGAGCGCTGGACATTCACTCCCCCCACCTACAATCCCTGCCGGCCCGAGACTCGAACCCGCAACCTTTGGATTACGAGTCCGACTCTCTAACCATTAGGCCACGACTTCCCTGTTATTGTTTTATTGAGTTTTTTTTTTTAGTTAGTTATTGAGTTTTTTTTTAAATAACCCAACTGCAGTTTGATTGAGATTAATTGGAATGCACAAGGAAAAATCTGAACATTTACAAATCTGAAGGAGTGCTACAATATACAGTGTCTATATTTCTTTACACACACACATATATTTCTCTCTCTTGAAAACTCTTTTGTTGACCTCTAGGACCTGTGCATTATCCGGAGTGGAGTTAAATCAAAACTAAGGGAACTCTAATGTGTGTGTTTTCACTCACAGGTTCAGCCCTTTCATGCCTCTCAATCACCGCAGCAATCCCTCCTTGCTTCTCTTACCCCATCCTTTCTTTTCACACCTATTCACTTAAATGACAAACACTTGGAGAGAGTGTTTGCCATCACTGCTGTCGACCGCAGAGATGTCCGTCACTCAAGTTTGCTGTGGAAGCAGGGCTGTCCCAGCAGAGAGTGTTCATGCTCCGGTGTGTGCCAGTGTGACATATTTGTCCAAAACCTAGTATTAAATCAGCATAAATTAAAGGCAGTGCAACAATTTTACAGATTAAACGATTTATTCTTCCTGATTTTACGCAGCAGTAATGACAATGAAGGGGGGATTTTTGGGGGGTTTGTTTGTTTGTATGCTTGTTTGTGTTTATTTATTTATAAATGTTTTTTGTGTATCACTGTAATGGAGAAATAAAATAAAATAAAATTCCTGATCCTGTCCCTCTAAAGACAAAAATGCCAAAAATAAACTTTTAAAATAATAATAATAATAATGAATAGGCAGCTTTTAATGAAATAAAAAAATTAAAAATATATAAATTTCAGTAGAATTTGCCATTAGCACAAAAAAAATAAAAAAAAATTTAAATAAAATAAAAACTTCCCGATCCTGTCCCTCTCTGTCCCACTTTACTTCCCGTCAACATGCAGTCCTATCAAAATACAGATAAAAATGCCAAAAAAACGTATGATATTATTTTGTATTATATTATATTACTTTGTAACTAATATTACATTAAAATTTGTAATTCGTTTACATATTTTGTATTGATTTTTTCAAAACTTAAATGATTTCTTCGTCCATCTTCTTGGATGGATTTTCTGTTTCGCTGAGCTTGCTGCAATGTATTATGAGATTACCTTCTCTAGGAAAGATGCATGCGAAACAGCGACCTTTCAGACTTTACACTTGAAGTGCGTATATCATGTATTAAACGTTGCCTATGCGGGCAGCTCACTAAGAATTGGAGTCTTTATCTCTCTGTTGACCCGTTGACTCTCTAGTTACCCGTGGCTGCACTCCTGACAGTGAGGTCATAGAGGTGGTCACAGGAAATAGGATAGATAGGATGGAGGCTGGAGGATTAAGGTGGGCAGCTTCGGTCTCCAGGTCACAGGACTCAATGACCACACACAGACAGACAGATGTGTGAGTTTGTGCGTGTCTGCATCTTTCCACACACCTCAATAAATTCTACCAGGTCTGCCTGAGTTCGAACTGCTCCTTTCAGAGCTCCTAACAAACCACGGATGTTATGGATTATAAATGAACTAATTATTTGTAATGCTAATTAGCTCCAGGTCCTAATTATCTTAAATTAATATTGGTTTTGATAAAAAACAATGGCTGAGGAAAATTGGCAATTGACCTTCTCAGTTAATCTGGAGAGGAAAAGAAGAGAGAGAGACCAAAGGTGAATGAATAAAGAGTGCATAAAATCACAATCTTTCAGCATGACAGTTGAATAAAATGCATACATTGGCTCTGTTCCGAAATCTAGCGAAATGCCTTTGAAAGCAGAATTTTAAGACATTTCAAGGCAAAGGGTAGCTCTCATATACTTTCTTCTGGACAAATTCACAGAGAAGACGATTCCATAATGCACAGCGACAAGCTCAGTGAAAAGGATTCAGACAGGAAATGTTAATTATCATTTTATTAGTTGCCTCTGTCTAGCTGTTATGAAATGCAAGCAATCCTCCTCAAACTGATCGTTGAGTGTAGTTTCTATTCCAAATAGAAAATCAGTGGACAATTTCTATCCAAAAAGCTGAATTTATTAAATTAAAACACAGTAAAAACTGTAATATTGTTAAATGTTATTATTACATTTTAAAATAACTGTTGTCTATATTTACAGTTGTGCTGCTCAATGTTTTTGTGGAAACAGTGACAGTTTCTCATTAATCTTATTCATTTGATTTAAAAAAAAATCTCAAGAGCTGCATTTACATTCAACTTTTTTTGTAACAATGTAAAAGTCTTTACTTTCACTTTTGATCAATTTAGTGCATCCTTGGTGATAAATAAATGAACGAATGCATGAATAAATAAAGAAATAAATTTAAAAGAAATCTTACTGGCTTCAAACTTTTAAATGGTAGTTTATATATTTAAAATAAAAGCATACTAAAGCTTTAAAAAAAAAAAAAAGCGTCAAAAATATTTTAAAAAATTAAATAAAATAAAATATCCAATGTAAAATCACCGCTCTGGACCAAGGTGGCAGGGCTCTAAAAAGCATGGACATCTATTTTTCCCTATCTCTTGCCTTTCACGTCACAGCTCATGCATCAGCAAGACCATTGCTAGAGAAGCTGTGCACAGTCTTGTGCTGTTAATCAGCTCGGGAGATGGCCAGTTGTAATTCAGAATTTTTGGGGTTGCCGATATCAGGTTTGTCTACAGCCACCAGTCCAGACACGCCCCTGCAGTCACCTCAGAGTACCACAGAGACAACGAGAACAAGAAACCTTTTTAAATGTCAAACACTCTCTCCTGCGAGAGATAAGAGGGAGAGCTTCAATTATACACACATCCCTCCCAACCATCCAGCAAACGCTCCCGCACCTCGGCGACACACGAACACACAACCTCTATCCAGGTCGAAATTAAAACGTGGAGAAGCGCTGCACTGCTAGATACTGTCAGATTGAAGACATAATTGCTTGGTCTTTGCAAGCTTAACCTGAATGACAATAAGAATCAATAGAGCAGGAGCGAGAGAGGAGTGGACTGAGAGAATGAAGCGGAGATAAACAGTAGAAAACAAAGAGAAAACCAAGAGCGAGGCAGGAGATTTGGGCCGCACGGTTGAGGAGGTGACTCTCGGTGGAGACACGGGGGCCACTGGATTAATCCCATCAGACAACGCTGCTCCAAATGTCATCGGAGCGGTGAAGGACATAACCTTTCAGCACACATGCAAAACCCTCTCCTAAATACTCACACGTTTTAACCCTCTCATTATCAGATGGACACAAATATGCACAGAAAGCGACATGACAGGCACAAAGCGGTGCGGCACATGCAGGTAAAGCCCACGTGGGTGCTTGTTGTCGTCGGCTGGGCAGAGAGCAGGTCACTGATGTGAGACATCAATTTCCAGGTAGGCTGCTCTCAGCGGCTCCAGCAGGTATCAGCCGACACACACCTGCCCCTGATAAGCAGCTGCTGCAAAATGATCTCAACCACACACACACACAAGTGCGCACAACATGCATTATTCACACACACACACACACACAGGCCAGTACATCCATGCACGCCTAAACAGCACACACAAAAATATTGAGAAATTGGATGAGTCATGCTGTTCTTTCAGACATCCGATTTTCCTTTTTTCCTTTTAAAATGTTACAAAAAAAAAAACGATATTTCAAATAAATGTTTTTCTTTTGAAATTTATATTCACTAAAGAATCCTGAAAAACTGTATCGTGGTTTCCACGAAAATATTAAGCAGCAAAACTATTTTCAACATTGACAATAAATGTTTTTATCAGCAAATTAGAATGATTTCTGAAGGATCATGTGACACTGAAGACTGGAATAATGATGCAGAAAATTCAGCTTTGGAATAAATTACAATTTGAAATATATTAAACTAGAGAAAAGTTGAAACTGTCTGAAACTGTAATAATATTTCACAATAATACTGCAACCTTGGTGAGCATAAGAGATTTCGTCAAAAATACTGAACAAAAGGCTTAGGTAGTGTACTTAATAATAATAATTTGTAAATCATTTTAATAGACTACTAATAAAAGACTAATAATTAGAATATTTTAACTGTATTTTTGATCAAATAAAGGCAGCCTTGGTGAGAATAAGAGAGAATAAGAACATAAAGAATGAGAATATAACATTTAAATAAGAATAAGTATATAAAATGTAAAAACATGTTATAACATTTAGTGTACATCTGATCACATACACTGTAAAAAGTGGCCATTTTTACCTTCAACCCATAAAAATAACATTGTCTGTATAAATGAATGTACTTAGGTTGATTAAACCATGTTGAATAATTTGACTTGAATAAAACCAGTTGATTTAGGTGTTACTATTTTTAGAGTAAAACTTAGTAAATAGTATATCTCCTCAACAAGCTGTTGATTTCATGTCTGAAGCAGTGAAGAGCTAATATGTTTATATAAGACTAAACTGGACTCTTGTGATCTCAGACTAGTTTTTGTTGGTTTACAGTACATCAGGTAGCACATAAAACATTATGGTAGCTGTGTTCACTCTGGTCTCAACACAAACATACGCTCAAACACTTACGAGTCCTTACTATTCCCATCAGGCCTTATGTTACTCATGTGTGATGTAACAGAGCATCGAGATACAGTCTCAAATGGCTTCTGTCTTCTGTTCCCCAGAGATGTAACCTTACACACCTGCAGCCTGAGTAAAGGTCAGTAAGTGAGATCATATAAACATCAGCCAGGACACTGGCAGATACAATACAGCAAAAACTGTCTGAAGACACACACTCACTTTCATTTTTCATAATAGTCTGTCTGGATATTACTGCTTAAATTAAAGCTGAATTTTTTGAATGTTTAAAATACTTTCTCCTATGCCAGTTTAATAAAGCAACGGCATGTTTCTGATGTAATCTGTTTTAAAAATCACATCAGGTCTGAGCAGGAAAAGTGTTTGGTAAAGTGAGCTTATTACTGCAAGAGCGTCTATGAACACTTCCAAATGACCCCAATCAATTACACATTAGAGTCAGCATCAGAAAAATACAAGCCCTTATAAATCATAAGACAATGATGGGGTCACCGAGAGGAGAGAGAGGTAGAGGTGCTGAAGGACTTTACCCTCAGATTTAATGCAAATAAAGTAGTAATATTTACTTAATTTAATGGGTTAGACAACTAATGTACACTAGTGGATGATCTAAATAGGTTGTCAATAACTGATGTCGATACATATAAAGCTGATTTACTGCTCATCCAGAGGATAATTTGTGGTTTATTTATTAATCTATTAAGAAGTTGCTATGTTATAGAACTGAAGAAACATAATGGAGTGATGTTTCAGTTGAGTCCCGGATGTTTCACTCAATTAGAGAACAAAGACACCAATGAGACAACTGTTGATATGTAGTAAGACATTAAAAAAATAGAACTGGGGAAATCCGTAAAAAAATAGAACTGCAGACATCGGCTTGAGAATAAATTGGGAACTTGTTGAGATTTATTCTAAAGAGAAGTCATGTGAGATTAGACACTTTTTCTCAGTATAAACAACTGAACTGCAGGAAAAAGGTTTCACTTACTTTCTATTTAATCTAGGAGTAACGACTAAGAAAATAAAGAGAATTCTTTGCTTTAGGGATTTATAGACACTTAAAAAGGTAGACCCTCCTCAATTCAAGATACTTCTCTCCTATCAAATACAAATACACTGCAAAAACAATATGCTGTACTGTGAAATGTTGGGGGCACTGTGAAATTACCCTATTCAATTTATTAAGTAAAAACAACATTACTGCAATTGCAGTTAATTATTACACTTTCCAAAAAGTTCCCATTAGTTAATATTAGTTAATGCATTAATAAAGTTAACAGATACAACTTCTTAATTTAATAATGTATTGATGAAAAATGTAGAAATTAACATGAAATAAGAGAAAAAAGGTGTTCAACTATTTTTCATTGTTAGTTTGTGTGAACTAATGTTAACAAATGAATTGTAAATTAGCCAGTTGGTAATACTATTCTAATAATTAGTTCACTGTACACAGCGCCTTCGTTTAATTCAGCCCTTGCTCAAGGCATATAGTGATGGTGTGTGGTCAGTACAACACACAGTGCAATGTTATTGGAGGAAGGAAAAGACAGATTCATTCTTACATTTATAGTCTGTAAACTCCATTCTGGAAACTTAAAGTACAGTTGGCAATATATAAAATGAAGATGCCTGCTAGAGCTGTTAAACACTTTGCATGCTCCAATTGTCCAATCAATGACACTGACATATGCACATATGCACATAAGAGCGTTAAGAAATGTACAGTGAAACCTCAGCATATGAATACCCAGAATTAAAGGGTTAGTTCACCCAAAAAATAAAACTTCTGTCATTAATTACTCACCCTCGTGCCGTTCCAAACCGATAAGACCTTTGTTCGTCTTCAGAAAACAAATTAAGAAATCTTTGCTGAAATCTGAGTGCTTTCTGACCCTGCGTAGACATGGGATTTGAACATGGTAGTTGTGTTGCGGTCTATGCAGGGTCAGAAACCTCTCGGATTTCATCAAAATTATCTTATTTAGAGTCTTACGGGTTTAGAATAACATAAGGGTGAGTAATTAATGGCAGAATTTTCATTTTTTAGTGATCTATCCCTTTAATTGTTAAACAGGTCAATTATAAGCAGTATGAAACATGAAGCAAGATCACCCAGGATTTCGTTTACCTATCTCAAGTGTGAAAAGCCCCCATGTGTTCTGCACGCACAAACAGGAACACGCACTACACCAGAGGCCTGATGGATAGTGTATTCAGACAGCATTCAAGCGTACAGCATTATCTGCTGGAGTGAGAGCGAGGGAGCATATATGTCATCACCATTTTAAGTTAAAGCAACCTGAGGTTAAGCAAATGGTTCAAGGGCACAATGGTGACAGTGCATGGGTCGCCTCTTCAAGGGTTCAAACGTACAACCTTTCATTTAGCTGTCAATCACAGAGTCATTTACATTTGAGAGAGCAGGACCGCTCAAAGGAGAGCTTTTTCTGATAAAATGTTCTTCAATTCAAATCAACTCAAAGCTTTGGAGTGATTGTCTTTCCAACAGGTATGAATTTTCTCTTTTAAAATTCACTATTTGAGAAAAACTACATTTCATGAAGAGTTGAAAGCCAGAACCTCCATTAATTTCTATAAACCTATTTCTACACCTTCTAAGTGATCAAATAATTGAGTGGATGAATTGAGATCAAAAAAAGATAAAATAGCTAATGCATGTGCTAATTCTATAGTACAGTTCACCCAAAAGTAAAAATACATCTTTAACTCACCATCATGTCATTCCAACCCAAATTATTTTCATTCTTCCATGAAGTGATTCAAATTTGGCACAAAAGTTTGTGGTTAGTAAGATTTTTTTAAATGTTTTTGAAAGAAATCTCTTATGCTCACCAAGTCTGCTTTATTTGGTGAAAAAAAAATACAGTTAATCCAAATTATCTATTTGAATATATTTAAAAAATTTGCATGAAAAGCAGTCAACACTGAAATCATTTTAATATGCTGATTTGCTGCTCAAGAAACGTTTTTTCATTATTATAAATATTGAAAACAGTTGTGCTGATTATTATTCTTGTGAAAACTGTGATACATTTTTTAAAGATTATTTGATTAATTCAAAGTTAAAAAGGATAACATTTATTTGAGATACAAATGTTTTGTACTACGAATTGTGTTTATATTCACTTTAGATTAATTTAATGAATCCTTACTGAACAGAAATATTATTTAAAAAATAAATAAAAACAAATATCTAACTGACCCACTCTTTTAAAACCAAGACGAGTGGATGGAGTATAAAAGCATAACTTTGAGTCAATCCAAACATTATAGGGTACTGTTAGACATTAATAGTATGCTTGAGAAAAACTTTGATAATATTCACCCTGAGGTCAATTCCTGGACCTTTATTATTCAATCAGAAAAGCCAAGGAGCTCATTACAGAGAAGACTTCAACATGCAAAAAGTGGCCCTCACAGACATACTCATACATGCATTAATGCAATTGCATATGATTATTTTCATCTCAGCAAATGGAGTATGTGCATGTGGGAGAGAAAGAGAGCGAGAGAGAGAGAGAGAGAGAGAGAGAATGTGTGAGGCTTAATTGCCATGTTGAAACTGAGTCTGACTGAACAAGTGGATCAAAATAAAGTGGATTATCAGATTAAAGGGTTTTGCCACATGCAGCGCTTAAGTTAAATACATCCTAAACTTCCTCTGGATTCACACACTGCTAAATTACCACACACACAGCGCAAATCAAGAAGAAAGGCATGTGATTTGCTAAATGTTCATTATTCAGCAGGTGTTTATCATGTTAATGTGACGTAATGGGAGAAACATTTCATGTGCACTAATTGATTTGAGAAATTTCTCTATATGTGATCTCAGGCATCCTTTCAAAAAGTGCAATGGTTTCAAGTATGTACTTGTGTATTAAGGGAATCAACAGAGGCCATCTGTTCAGGGACTCTGAAAACAACATTCTATTTTTTTTTTAAATTAAAATATGAACATTTAATTTCTTGCTTTTAAATCTGAATGTTTTATGCACATAACTTTAAAACATGCCAAATCTGTTTTCAGTCATATTTGAGTGTGATTTTTAAATGCGTGTTATACTGTAGTAGTCTAGTAAATATGTGGGAGTGTGCACAAAATACACTTGCATGCAGTTCCACATTATTCATCCACAATAAATAAACATGACAAAGTTTACCCGGCATTCCTGCACACGTCTATGGACATAAAAACACCCAAAACAGTCTAACACCAACAACACAATCTAAGCGCATTTCTATAGTCACAGAATAACCTATTAGATCACAGTGACTCAGCTGGATAGACAAGGAACCTAATCCTACCAATCAAAGGTCATGGAAATCTGACCAGTGAGGATTGAGTATCCAACTCCTTTTTAGACTCGTTGTAATACTTGGCACATACCTCTCACACATAGCCTCACTATTAAAACTAAAAGTTACAGTCAGAAACAAAAGGTGTTTTATAGGCAGATGCTACATTATTATAGAATTATTATATTATTATTTTAGAAAATTATTCTGTTCTACCAAAAAAAAAAAAATAGGCTGTAGTTCTTTATAAAACCTTTAACATGTGGTTTACAGAGCCCAGAAACCAATAGAAAAATATATAAATTAACATCAAAATCCAACTCAATGATCCTACACATTGTAAAACTAACATTTCTTTATAAGCATGTCTAAACACCAGTAAGCTGTGAAGGTCAGGTCAGGACACAGCACAGCACAGCACAGAAACATCACATTTATCTGATTCTATAATAACCTGTTGTAACCACCAGAGTTGGAGTCAAGACAAAACCCTCTATAACCCAGACCAAACTAGACCCCTTCAAATCCAAATCCAAACCAAAATATAAGAACAAGGTCGTCCATTTCAATCAACTTAATGCTCTGAGCTACTTTACTTTTGCTAACTAAAATTGGAAGTCTTGCACATCTGTTTTAATCATTCTCGGGGACTTTAATAAAGCAAATCTCTCCCGCGAACTGCCAGACAAATACAGAAATACAGACAAAATACAGACAGCAGGAAAAAGTAAGGGGCGGGAAAGTACCCTATCCTACAGAAAAGCATTAAAAACTGCTAGATCTGATTACTTTTTGTCTCTTTTAAAAGAAAACAAACATAACCCCAGGTATTTATTTAATACAGTGGCAAAATTAACAAAAAATAAAGCATCAACAGGTGTTGACATTTCCCAACAGCACAGCGGTAATGACTTTATGAACTATTTTACTTCCAAAATCAATACTATTATCAGCTACAGTATTGCATCAGATAGTGGACTACAGATCCCCTGAGGTACAGTTCCACTCATTCTCTAATATAGGAGAGGAAGAATTGTATAAACTTGTTAAATCAGCTAAACCAATAACATGTATGTTAGACCCTATTCCAGCTAAACTACTAAAAGAGGTGCTTCCAGAAGTCATAGATCCTCTTTTGGCTATTATTAATTTGTCATTGTCATTAGGATATGTCCCCAAAACCTTTAAATTGGCTGTTATTAAACCTCTCATTAAAAAAACACAACTTGACCCCAAAGATCTAGTTAATTACAGACCGATCGCAAATCTCCCTTTTCTGTCAAAGATACTAGAAAAGGTAGTATCCTCACAATTATATTCCTTCTTAGAGAAAAATGAAATCGGTGAGGATTTCCAGTCAGGATTTATACCATCCCATAGTACTAAGACTACTCTCATTAGAGTTGCAAATGACCTGCTCTTATCGTCTGATCGTGGTTGTATCTCTCTATTAGTGCTACTGGATCTTAACGCTGCGTTCGACACTACAGATCACAACATTCTTTTGAATAGACTAGAAAACTTTGTTGGCATTAGTGCATTGGAAGTGCATTGGCATGGTTCAAATCATACTTATCTGACCGCCATCAATTCGTAGCAGTGAATGAAGAGGTATCATATCGATCACAAGTGTAGTATGGAGTACCTCAAGGCTCAGTACTTGGCCCCCTTACTTTTCACGCTTTACATGTTACCCTTGGGAGATATCATTAGGAAACATGGTGTTAGCGTTCACTGTTATGCTGATGATACCCAGCTCTATATTTCTCCTCGACCTGATGAAACTTACCAATTCGCAAAACTAACAGAATGTATAGTTGATATATCAAAAACTAGCAATTTCTTACTGCTAAATTCTGAATTATTGGACTATTATTGGACCAAAAACTTTTGCATGTAATAACTTAGATCACTGTCTAATACTTGACAGCTGCTCAGTAAATTCTTCGTCATCAGTTAGGAACCTAGGCGTACTTTTTCATAGCAATCTTTCCTTCGAAAAACATGTTTCTAGCATTTGGAAAACTGCATTTTTCCATCTTAAAAAAATTCTAAATTACGACCTATGCTCTCAATGTCAAATGCAGAAACATTAATTCATGCGTTCATGACCACGAGGCTAGATTATTGTAATGCTTTATTGGGTGGCTGCTCTGCATGTTTAATAAACAAACTCCAGCTGGTTCAAAATGCAGCAGCTAGAGTTCTTACTAGAACCAGGATGTATGACCACATTAGCCCGGTTCTGTCAACACTGCGCTGGCTCCCTATTAAACATTGTATACATTTTAAGATCGTGCTAATTACCTATAAGGCCCTGAATGGTTTGGCTCAGTATTTGAGTGAGCTCTTATCGCATTATAGTCCTTCATGTCAGCTGCAATCTCAAAACTCTGGCCATTTGCTAATACCTAGAATATCAAAATCAACTGCGGGCAGGAGATCGTTTTCCTATTTAGCGCCCAAACTCTGGAACAATCTACCTAACACTGTTCGGGAAGCAGACACACTCTGTCAGTTTAAATCTAGATTAAAGACCCATCTCTTTAACCTGGCTTACACATTATACACTATCGCATTTCTATAATTAAAATCCGTTAAAGGATTGTTAGGCTGCATTAATTAGGTCAACCGGAACCGGGAACACTTCCCAAAACACCTGATGTACTTGTTACATTGTTGGAAGAATGGCATCTACGCTAATATTAGTCTATTTTTTTCTTATTCCGAGGTCACCGTAGCCACCCAGATCCAGACTGTATCCAGATCAGATGGTGAATCAACACCTAGAGATGACCTCTAGCCAGGACACCCCAGAGACTGATCCCCATTGAAGACCCTGTCTCCAAGACAGCCATCGGGACAAGACCACAGGAACTAGATGAGTCCTTTGCACAATCTGATTCTGCTTTAGCCTAGATATAAACTGCTGATTTTGTCTGGCCAGAGGAGAATGACACTATTTTGACAAACTATTTCCCCATCTAAATACTGTAGAGCTGATATATAGCCACCCAGCTTTATATCAAGCCGATGTAAAGCTGTTTTGACACAATTTGCATTGTTAAAAGCGCTATACAAATAATATTGACTTGACATCAGGTTGGAGCAGGTTTGGAACTAAACTCTGCAGGGCTGCGGCCCTCCAGGAACTGAGTTTGACACCCCTGGTCTAAGCTGATCGCAAATCACAACGCACTGGGACAGCTAACCAATCACAACACATTTAGTTTTTCGGATGGTGGACCTTCATCAAACCTGGAACTAATCGAGCCGTTTGTGCCAGGCTGGGGAGAAAGGTATTATAATAATGTAAATTATGTGAAAAATAATGTGATTTTCAAACCACCAAGCATGAGAGCATGTTCTAGTACACCCCCAAAATAAAATCATGATTTTGTAAAAGAGCATAACAGGACCCCTTTAAGGGTCACGTTTATATTAGGCCTATGCAATAAAAGATTATTATTGTGTACGCTTTAACCTCGTGCACAAGCAGATTCATTTCCTCTTTGGAGACGCGTCTTTGGTCTTGCAAATTCCACCATGTAAACAGAGAATCCACCATGGCACGAATGCATCTGGCTTGTAAAGGAAATTGGAGATGAGACTCAGGCATGTTACACCCAAAACACACCCATAGTTCATTATAAGAATAGGTACAACCCTTTTGGACCATGCGCTTGGCATGAAGATTTTTTTTTTTCGTCGTTAAACTAGCAAAAGTAGATTCGGACACACCCTAAGTGCACCTGCGCCATGCGCTTCAGACCTTGCACTTAGATCATTAAAATAGGGTCCTAAGTATCTAAGTTCTGAAACCCAGATCATGCAATGCACATTTATATGTCTTCAACCTCTGGTTCACCTAAGTGGTGCATTTGTGGGCTCTTAATGAAGTCTTCAAACTCCTCTCAGTGGTAGCAGCAGACTGCTGTTAAACTAACATTATAATTATCTGCAGTATGCCCTTTATTCAAAGCCAAACAGGCCTGAAGTATTCTGTCATTTAAACAGATGAATGTGTGTGCTACAGTTAGCTAATTGACTAATTAGTCTAATTAAGCCACTTGCCAATTTGGGAGTGAACAAACAGAGGCGTCTCAGCGGAATTTTCCAGATAGCAGGAAGGAGAGGGTTGTAAATTGGCTGGCTGATAAACTACTGCAGTGAGACACCAGCTTAAAGCACATACAAGAAGTACGGACACTGAGGGCAACGGTAACATTTACTTACATTTTACTTCATAAGCCACAGACCATGTGCCAACAGCAACGGTACCAATATGTACATTCAGTAAGTCATAAAATAACACAAAAGATGCATTACAGAAATTTACCACAAGTAAGGTTTTTATGCCTAAAACTCCCTAAAACACTTATATTAAACATAAGACCATTGCATGATACCTAAAATAACAATAATAATACTACTACTACTAATAATAATAATAATAATAGGCATTTAAATTAATAGCAAATGCATTTGTAAATGACCTAGGCAAAGTGGGAATTTAGAGATTAATATAGCTTTACCATTTTTTTATTACTTTGCTTCAATGGAAAACACAAGTTTTTTAACATTTCATTAAATAAACAAAAATAAGAACTAGAGACTATAGAAAATACTTTGATCATAGCTGGCTGTAAAGACATGTATAAAGACATTAACAATGTTACTAAATATTTCTATTTCAAATAAATGACATTCTATTTATCAACTTTATGTATCAACAATTCTGGAAGAAAATGTTTTCCTGTTTTCAACATTAATAATAATGCATCTTGAGCAGGAAATCAGCATATTAGAATGATTTCAGAAGGATCATATGACACTGAAGACTGGAGTAATGATGCTGAAACTTCAGCTTTGCCACAGGAATAATTTACATTTTAAAATGGATTAAAATAGAGAAAAAATACTTTAAACTACAATCACATTACACAATATTTCTGTAAAAATTTAATAAATGCCTTGGTGAGCATAAAACATTTACAAACCCAAACTTTTGAATGGTAGTTTATATTTAGAGTGTTATAATTTCCTCCGTTACATATGCCTCTTATAAATAAGCACATTCTCACAAACACACAAATATATTCTCACTGAACAAACACAATGACAGAAATTCATCAAACAATATGAAGCACTTGATCCTGTATAAACACAGATACTGTTTGCCGTGATCATATGCATATACACACACAACTCCAGTGAAAAGTTTGTGTCTCTATCGACTTCTGTGTGAATGTGTTGGTTTGCATGCATTTATTCGTGTAAGTGTGTGTGTTTGTGTCGGGGTGTGCCAGTGCGTGTGTGTCTTTTGGAAGTCCTCCAGTAAGAGGACATCTGCGCTACTAATAAACTATAACTCTGACAAATTGGCACTGTCCAATCATCCGCCCTCTCCATGAATAAGCCATCAGAGTCATCCAATCAGACATGGCTGACGGCTCCAGCCACCAATCAGAGTCAGGCAGGGCAGAGAGGACACACAGGGCACGCTGACACTGCTGCGGGTGGAAATGAACCCTGACTGAACCGACGCTGGTCTGGGAACAGCTTGTCACATCCTAATTAATCTCAATAAACAAAAATGAACAGGGTCTGAACAACTACTTTTTTTTTTTTTTTTTTACTGGTCATATAAAAAGTAGTTGACTAGTTGTGAGTTCATTGTTAACCTCATACAAATGGCTCATCAAACATCATGCAGAGTCTTTGCTGTTCAACGCTGCGTTAATGGAGAGCATGAGTGGTTCTTTAATGCGTTGTGACAGATCGCTGTAGTAGCACGTGAACCGATCATTCCTCTTTACTAGTTTTAGCACAAAATAAACGTAAATGAACATCAGAAGGCATCTTGTTTCAACTGCAGAATGACATCAATACACACCATTTTTTCAAGTTAAAGTCCACCAACGTTAATCTACTCTCCTGTCTGGTTTGTTTGTTAGACAAAATGGCAAATTTGGTGTTACGATTGGTCAGATCAACTAGAATTCAGTATAGTATGACAATGACATCCTCGCTGTCTTTTATATTTTAAATGTTGAATATTCGTTCAATTTTAGGGCCAAATTTACTAACAAGCCATTTTTTGCCATGAAAATAATACTGTCAGGATTTACTAAAGACGCGCAGTGAAATATTAGCGCTGAAAAGGCATAGACATTATTTTTGCATCTGACCTTATTGAATATGCATTTGTAGGAGTTTCCCTTTCAGATGCAAAATTTATGGGAGGAGAGTATTAAAATGAATCACTGGTATTTGCGCCATTATTTAACGCCCCAAAATAGCATGTCTTAAACTATTTTGCACCTGTGTCATAAGTAGATCACCAGCATCTGATGAGCATCCGCTCTGTTTATTTGCGACTGCGCTAATTTGCGCTGCGTTTGGTATATTGCTTTGGTTGATATCTAAATGAGATCTGAAGAGGGACATTCACATTGACTCTATTGTCAAAAAGGCCCAGCAGAGGTTGTACTTCCTTTGCCAGCTGAGAAAGTTCAACCTGCCACAGGACTTGCTGAAACAGTTATACTCCGCCATCACTGAATCCATCCTCTGCACTTCATTAACTGTCTGGTTCAGCTCAGCTACCAAATCTGACCTCAGAAGACTACAGAAGGTAGTCCGGACTGCTGAACGAATCATTGGAGACTGGGGAGGGTTGTTCCAAGAACTGTACTCACTCAACTCAAAATCACTCTGGACCCCTCACACCCAGCACACTCCCTCTTTGAACTGTTACCGTCTGGTCGATGTTACAGAGCTCTGACCACCAGAACAGCCAGGCACAGGAACAGTTTCTTCCCTCAGGCAATCCATCTCATGAACATTTGAACTCTTAACAATAAACATGAAACACACAACACTATCATACTTTTTATTTTTTATTTAACACATATTTATTACATTTCAAATTTGCACCTAACATACCTGTACATACTGAATTGTCTATTTTGTATATTGTGTTTGTGCTATTTTTGCATATTGTCCATTTTGTATATTTGTACATCATTTTTTTTTATTATCCGTGTCCTGTTGCTGTCATTCTGTCACGCTGTGGAGCTACTGTCACTAAAACAAATTCCTTGTATGTGCAAACATACCTGGCAATAAAGCTAATTCTGAGATGTTGCATTTGTGTTCTTTAATTGGCGCGTTGTCAGTAAATTTTAGCCTTTAGTTTTGGATCTGTTTTTAGTTGTTGTAATACTACAATTGATTGCTTCTGTTGTCCTCATTTGTAAGTCGCTTTGGATAAAAGCGTCTACTAAATGGCTAAAATAATAATAATAATAATAATCCTGAGTGATCACATGGCGCTAATTTGCCCTGTTTAGTAAATCTGGCCAAAAATCTTTAAATTTCTTAAAATAAGTTAACAACTTATGTACATTACCAAAGAAAAAAGAATAAGGTTTTGTTTTTGAAATGAGTCTCTTTTGCTCACCTATAGGCTGCATTTATTTGATGAAAAATACTGTAAAAACAGTACAATTGTGAAATATTACTACAATTTAGAATAACCCTTTACTATTTGAAATCCAAATCTTTTGTAGCATTTTGTGACACTTTCACTTTTAATCAATTTACTGTGTTCTTGCTGAATAAGTATTCTTTCTTTTTTTGGACACTGTTAGTAGACAAAATAAACTAATAAGAGTGTGAAAAGTATGTTTTAAAATATTTTTTTCCTTAAAAATCATTAGGGTCTAAAGTGAAGAAACACCCTGTAATGAGTTATAATGTATTAGAGACGCAGTTGTGAGCCCTTCTAAAACGCACATTTAAACACACAAACTGCTTGTTTGCAGACGGTTCAGGTAAAATGGGCTGGATGGCAGAATTCTGAGATTTTATGGATAAGTGCGGTATAAGTGCATATTTGCGGTTCAGAGAGCCTCCTATCAGCAAAGGGGCCCGATAGATCTATTTTAAAACCAACTCACGACATCACGCGGCAAGGTGATGAAAACCCTGACACTCTCAAATTGCCCTGTCAATCATCAGGGTCCCTAAAAAACGCTGAAATACATACAGGCACAGACAGAAACTTAAAGACAGAGACTGTTAGAGTAAAACACTGCTTGAGACCAAACACACAGAGTTAAATCTAAACTAATTATGAAGTGTATTCCTAATTTTGCTGCAATCATGTACTTCTCTTCTCTGTCATTGATGCAATATCACAGAGGAGTGGCTTGCTGACACTGTCCTCACTTTTTTAAGGCTCTGAGGGAAACACGTAGTTAAATGTAATTTTTTTAATGATAAAATGTTTCAAGCAATGCTTCAATCTATTAAAAAAAAGTACTAACATTCAATGCTGCATTCTGTATAATGCACCAAATGCACAAAAAAAGTGCAAATTTTTCCAATTTACAGCAGGAGAAAACATATAAAGTTTATTTATAGTGTTATTATTTAAGTGTTATTCGCTCTTGGTGACTCCTTATGAGTTTTTTATGAAGAAAAAGCACTTTTTAGGCCTAAAACACCCCGTAAGTGTTTTACTCCTATTCTAAATAAGTGTTTATCATGCAGTCCATAACAAGCAAGAAGTTAAAAACAGAAGCAAATAAGGAACAGTGAGGCAAACTGAGGGTCAGATAAGAGCACAAAAGCAGCTTATGATAACAAGAGGTCACACGGTTAAATAAACATGCATGCTCTTCGACCTAAAGACAGGAAAACTATGAATAAGGGATGAAGAGGTGTAGAAAGAGGAGAGTTGGGAAGTATAGACAGCAAGGAGGGATTAACGCCCTTTATAAAATGAAAATGCATGCAAAAAGTGTACATGTCAAAATGTGCATGGCTGTAGTGCCAGTGCTTTACAGGAGATGAAAATTTTAAATGAGGGTTTTAGCATGCAAACTGTTTAACCGTTCCACAACAAAAAAGATGTACCTCTCAAATATTCAGTTCACTGTATTAACTATTCATACTATGTACTCTTTACGATCATAATGCACATATCTACTTTTTCTAATATGTGTCTTTTGCTTAGTTTACACATAAAATCAACTAAATAATCTGAAAGTCAAGCTAAACATGGTTCATTCAGCATTTATGGACTAAAATCATGAAAACAAGAAGTTAATCTGTGAGAATGTGAAGAAAGATCCATCAGTGTGTGTGTGTGTACAGAGAGAGCAGTATGTGTGTGTTTGTGAGAGTCACTCACCCACTGCTGTGTTCTCATAGATGAGCAGATACGACTGGAAGAAGTAATTCTGGAAACGAGGCGGCTGATTAGAGGCTGGAGGGGAGAGAGACAGAGACATGGGTCTTAATAAGAGAAAACACACACAGTTACAACTGTAACATGAGACGGCAACCAGAAAATGACATCGATGAACACATCAAATGAACACACTCAATGTGGAGCCGTTTCCAGTCAATATGAGGGTTGTGTGAGAGACCGGTGTACACTGTAAAAAAAAAAATATATTAATAGTGCTATATAGCACTAAAAGTGGTTCTTGTCTCGTAATCATATGAGAACCACTTTTGGTGCTATATAGCACCATATCTTTAAAGGTCAAATGGTGCTATGTAGAACCATAAGAGGTGCCATATTGCATTGTATTTCTTCAACACAAATGGTGCTAAACAGCACCAACAGTGGTTCGTAAAGAACCTTTAAAGGGGCTTAACAGGTTCTTTGTACGGCAGCGTTGCTATTTAGCAGTGGTTCCCAACCTTTTTTTTCATGGGCCCCCCCTACGTACACACATGGTAATCTGAGCTTTTATTTTTCCGACTTTGAGTTTTATTAAAATTAACCATTGTTCTTCCATAGTAGCATACATTTACATCATGGTAACCTGTGTTAAATCCACACATATAGCACCTCAATACTGTGGTAAAAATGCAACTATATGGATTCTAGGTAGCCTATTTATATGTAAAACAGTAGTCCAAATACATTTATTATAAATGCACAAACGCTAGCCCCCCATTTCTGCCACAATACCATGGTGCAGTTAGTGTTACTACAGTAAATCCATGGTAAACGATGGCGATTTGTAGATTGAAAAGCCTTCCGACTGTATCGTTGCACACAGTGTTCTGGGGTTTGTCAGCGCTGTTTTATCTGGATTTAAACTAGTTTATATCAGTTGACTGATATCGACTGATACTAGTTTATACCAGTCATTTGTGTTCTTCGCTGAATTCCAACGCTTCTCACTGGATCTCCCAGCGCTGTTTAGTGGTTGCATGATCGATGAGTAAACACATCTGCTCTAGTCAGCTCGCTCTGCGCTGCGCCGCTGTTTGAACCCCCCGCTGTTTGGTCCGTGTAGCGTGGTTCAAATGAGTAGCGCTGTTTTGTTCCGCTTTTGCCGCATAAACATTAAATTGAATATTTATCAAACTTAGTTTTTCGAGGAAAATTGTATCACTATATATTTATAGTTATCGTTTTATCGCCCAGCCCTACCTCAAAGTATATCTGCTCCCGCGCCCCCGCTGTGAACTCTGACGTGCCCCCCAGGTTGGGAACCACTGCTCCTTAATCACCCAAAGAACCGCTGAAGAACCATACAGGAGCTTAACAGGTTCTGTATATGGTAGCAGTGCTATTTAGCCCTTCAGTCATGCCAAAGAACCAGTGAAGAACCGCTGAAGCACCAAGATATGGTGCTATACAGCACCAAAAGTGGTTACCCTATGATTACGAGCCAAAGAACCACTTTTAGTGCTATATAGCACCATTTTTTAGAGTGTATATGTGATATAACAATAAATCTTCTACCACTTCTACAGTAAAATAAAATGTTCTGCAAAGGTTCCTTGTTCAGCTGTTTCTTCAGTGAACGATCCACCTGTGCATGGTTCTTTAGTTGGCTGGTTCTTTGCAGTACTAACTAAAAAAAAATACATTTTGCAATAGCTCAGTTTTTTCCCAGTAACAAGCTATTTCAGAATCAGAATCAGAATTAGCTTTATTGCCAGGTATGTTTGCACATACGAGGAATTTGTTTTAGTGACAGTGACAGTGACTTTTAAGCAATAAATATCCTTACTGTCACTTTTGATCAAGTTAATGCATGGCTTTATTCAGAAACAATGCATTTACTTGATCAAAAGTAATAGTAAGGATATTTATAATCTTACAAAATCTTACTTTATTTATTTTCAAATACATGCTGTTCACAAAGAATCAGAATCAGTTTTCACAAAAATATTAAGCAGCACAAAACTATATTCAGAATTGATGATAAATGATTCTTGAGCAGGAAATCACTATATATTAGAATGGTTTCTGAAGGAGCATGTGACTGAAGACTGGAGGAATGATGCTGACAATTCAGCTTTGCATCACAGGAATAAATTACATTTTAAAATAAATTAAAATGGAAAACAGCTATTTTAATGTGTCACAATATTACTGTTTTAACTGAATTTTTGATCAAATATATACAGCCTTGGTGAGCATAAGATACATCCTTATCCTAATATATATATATATATATATAATGTATATAAATGTATTTATATACATTTACTTTTAAATATACAATATATTTTAAATGTACAAAACAGTTTTTACAGCGTAACATTTCTTACTTGCATTCCCCTACACCAGCACTCAATATTTCACTACTACACACTTTGCTCTGACATGTGTAAACATCCCCATCTGCGCTTGTTGTGTGTGAGACACGTTTCCCCAGTGTATATCCGCGTGTGTGTGTTCTCTTTCCAGGGGTAGCAGGAGACAAGCAGATTTGTCAGAAAGATCAGGAGAGCTTTGATCGTGTGCATGGGTAGTGGGCCACAGAGACAACACACACTCCAGAAAGGGCTTGTGCATGTGTGTGTGTGTTTGAAGTGCTGGTGTCTGATAGGGTGAATCACTTTTTGACTCCGCTTTGAACGCGGCAAGAACAAACCAGAGAGAGAGAGAGAGGGAGATGCTGAGCAATGAGAGCCATCGACTGTGCATCCGCCAATACGCACTAACTAGAATCAATCTAGAGTAACATGTCAGCCCGTGTTAATTACTGAACCATTACAGAATGGCAGCAGAGATTAAAACGAGTTTTAGGTGTGTGACAAACTGGATCACAGATTTAATGAGAGTTCCTGCCAAAAGCGAAGCCTGCCGCATCTGTCCCGGCTTCAGCTCCAGATCTTTACACTGTCATGATAAAATTAATAATCATATCATTATTGTTGCTTAATGAAATTTTCTTTGAGCCCCATGCATTGAAATTAAATTGTAATGAATACTGAAATTAATATGATTTAATTGAATTTTCACACCAAGGCCTGTTTCACACATCCAGTGTCGGCAACCTATAAGTGACGTGTATTTATTTCACCGCCTATAGCTGTGTGCAAAACATAAAAGATATTATTTTTGCAGGCAGTATACATAGGTAAAAAAGAGCACATGCAAATCAATAATGCTTTCACCGCTGAGCCAAGTTTTATTGTACTTCTCATAATGATTAAAAATATGATCAAAATGCACTTTTAACCAATTTATCAACAAATTCGTTATAATACAGTTTCGCTTACACTTTGGGGTTTGTAATAGTTCTCAATAGCCTGCTCTTGACAATTTTATCATTTATAGCCATTACCAAAGAAAAATTCTGTGTCGTAATGAAAGCTCTACCAATGCCTGTGGCTGCAGTTACGCTGCTGCAGACCCAAGCAGGGCCGAAGCTGAAGGCTGAAGCCCCAAGGCCCAAGCAAAGAGGGGGCCTGTGATTGGCTGTGTAGTAGATTGACTGGTCATTGGTAGCGCTGATCGCCAAAGCCCCACCACTCCGCCCACTTATTAGTGCTATTATTTAGTGGAGCTTTTCCGTAAATTCCATGCAGTAGTTTGAATGTTTTACCAATCAAATGCATTTTTTATATTTTACTTTTAAAGGACCTGTGCATGTATCAGGTGATTGCTGCACCTAATGTCCTCGTTCACCTCTCTTCACTTCGTTCTGGCGTAATCTGGAAATGGTGATGCAAAGAACAATTTTCGATAAGTAAAACTGTCAACTATTCTAAAAAAAAAAAAAAAGGGAGAGAGGGGCTATTCTAAAAAAAAAAAAAACGAGGAGAGAGGGAGAAACACGAGATAGTCAGTAAAATTCCCAGCTATCAGGGTGTTTTACTAAAGCTGATGATGGAGTGGAAGTTGTGGAACAGCAAGTGGAACAGATAAAAACATAGCGTCATCGTCGCCACAGATTTTAGGTTAGTTTGATTATTAACTTGATGGATGTATATTGCTTGTTGTGTTTGAACAAACTCTATAGGCCTAGTATATTCACTTTTGGGTTGAGTAACGAATAAAAGTGGTTTATGTTTAACCACTTGAATTTCTGTTGGTCTATTTCTCACACAAAGCTAGCAAATGACTTCAAAAGACTTGAAATATGGCATACAAGTCCTATGGACTACTTTTATGGTATTTTTGTCGTCCTTTTTGGTAATTGATTGGTCATGACTAAAACTAAAAAAGACCACAAAAGAACTCATACAGCAATACTTGTGCACTACATTCTTCTGAAGCCATACAACTGCTCAAATATAGGTTGTTATTCACTGGAAATCATGCATTGTCATCATTCTTTATATATATATACTGTATATACATTACTGTATATGAACACAATCACAAAGGACATTTAAAGTCGCGGTAAAATGAAAATTCATCCCATCTATTTTCTAAATGCATGCTATTGATCTTATTGTAAAACAATTAATTCATGCCTATGTTTCCTTTTTTGATCAAAATGTCATAACTCAAACTTCCAATCAAAAAACAGATTTTTCTCTGCCTCCATCCAATCAACAACCAATGGATAGAACAAAGTTCCAAGCATGACGGTCCGCCTTTAAACTCAGTCAGTAGAGCATAAACAGATTGTACAAATTAATACGAATTGGCAACCAATTAGCAAAAACATAAAATAAGTTCAAGATGCCTTGAGAGTGTGTTGGAAGAGGTGCAATCGATGACATAAATTTTAGCCTGTTAATCACACAAAGCTATCACATGTCATCAGAAGACTGGAAATATAGTGCAAAAGTTACTTTTAATGATACTTTCATGATATGTTTTTGTCCTTGTGGAAGCTTGACCGTCATGGTCACTAATAAAAATTTGGATAATGACCTTTTCTTTTTAGTGAACTATTCCTTTAAACTCTCTCTCTCTCTCTTTTGGGCGAGAAGTGTTTAACATTCAGTCTCGAGTTGTTCTGAGGTTCAGGGCTCAAACTCCCTCCCTAATTTACCTCCATTTCATTTAACCCTCAAAACCCTGAACCAATCACAGAGAGCTAATAACCATGAGAGAACAGCTCCCACAAGACCTATGAGAGACAGAGCGAGCGAGGCAGATTCATGAAGAAAGATGGAGTGCGTAAATGATTGAGAGAGGTTCGGCGAAAGAAAAGGACACAGACAGGAAGAGGAAGGAGAGGGCAGCGAATTATAAACTCCTGTGGGCTGATGTTAAGTGGCAGAGACACTGTGTTGTTAAACGTGCCGCCACTGATCGCAGGTGTCCGACACACACACGAACAGTGAGGAATGATAGACAGGCGCGAGAGAGCAGTGATGGAGTGAGATGTCTGAGTAAAGACAGGACTCGCGGGCTGATAGAAGGACAACAGGAAGGTAATGAGACCGAGCTGAAAAATGAGAGAAACAGATGAGAGTGACACAGAAGAGAGACCGCTGTCAGCACAATCAGAGTTTTAATCTCAAAGTCTGAGAGACACATTTGACCCGTGAGCAACAAGTTAGTGGGGGGGGGGGGGTGATGTCACTGGGCTCATGAATATTAATTAGCTAGTGCAGTTGTTGTTAGATCATCAATGTATTCATGAGGCAAGCCGTTACCTCAGGTTCATATAAAACATGTCATGTTCTTCTAGATGTCTGCCACTGATTTGACATCAAAAAAAAAATTTCATTCAACATTCACATTTAATAAGGGTCAATTTAACATTAATTTTGCATCATTTTGATTAAAAATGAACGCATTAATGCGAAATTATCAATTTATCCAGGACAGGGATGTCTTCCCGTATTCAAAGACAGCTAGACGGAGCGCAACAGTATGGAACAGAACACAGCATTCTAGAGATACGGTTTTCTTGACGCTGTGTCTTAAAAATGCAATGCTTATGTTCAGAGATCCTGAAAAAAAACAGCCAAAGATGTTCATTTGACGCCATGTGCACATAGACAAATAATTCAAAAAGAGACAGAATGCTAACACACTTCCTCTGTGAACTGAAAATGAATTGCAATGATAAGCTGACTTCAATAAAACATGATACATTGCCATCTAAAGCCACTTTTTGTCATTTAATATTGAAAAATATTGTGAAATGTTATTACAATTTAAAAGAACTGTTTCTATTTGAATATATTTTATATATAAATATTGTGTAATAATTAACTGAAAATAATTCATTTTGGAGACTGAGTATAGTATTTAGTAGAGCTCATAATTTCATGTCGGAACTTAAATGCCAACCAATTAACAGCAAGACATAAAATGTATACAATCTTTTAAACAAGTACATTTTCTACTAAAGCATTTATTGGCTGTTTCTCCACATAAATCAATAGGTTCTGTCACTTCACAAGCTTATCAATTTGATTGTCAAATCAGCTTGACAATTTATTAGATAAACTGATTCATATACATGCTAGAATACGCACTCTCAAATGTAAACTTTGCTTTGGTATGATAACATGAAAATGTAGCACCACATTTCTCAAAGTGAGAAACAGTGTGTGTGTACCTGGTATTCCCTACATTATGAGGACCAAATGTCCCCACAAGTATAGTAATACCAGTAAATGTTGACCTTGTGGGGACATTTTTTGCTGGTTTTGGAAACCAGCTTATAAATCATAAAGAATTAAATGTTTTGAAAATCTAAAATAGCAGGAAGTTTTCTGTGAGGGGTAGGTTTAGGTGTTGCTTGGTTTAAGTTTAGGGTAAGGGGATAGAAAATGCACAGTATAAAAACCATTACGTCTATGGAACTTCCCCACAAAAAAACACTAGTATATGTGTAAGTGTGTGTGTGTGTGTGGTCATTACCTTCAGAAAGTGTGTGTAGCAGCAGTAAGGAGAGGAGCAACTTGACTACCGTCATCTTGCCTCCAGAACCTTCACACCACGATATCTCCAACCTGCAACACACAAGCACACACACAATCAACCACTACGCTCAGAGTGGCATCATAAAACACGACAACAACTGTTTAGAGCTGCCAGCATTGCAGAAATTACACACTGCACATTTGTGTACTGGCATTGTCTGGTCAAGCCTTTGTGACTGAAATTTATCATTAAAAATTCTGATATTAGCACAGCTGGTAATCCACATCTGCGATGTGAAATCCATCTCTATAAATAAATAATGTACGCTTCATGTTGAGAGTTGTGATGTCTCCAGTTGAACCTCATTACAAGTTCAGTGCTCCTGATGTCAACATGTGATATGCAAATACAATCATTGCTTGGTTCCTGATAAACTGAATCACACTGCATGAATCTCAGTGAGAAAAATCTCAAAGGTTTCACATCGGTAGTTCCGGAAATGGCTTTAAGCGTAAGTCAGATACTATGTGTCCAAATAAAAATCCAAGTGCTTTCTGAAAATCCAGTGGTTGTTCAGTTTGCATCATATTTAGGGGGTTATACAGTTAACTTGTGTTCTTGATCTCAGACCAGTTTTCAGTACGTTAATATGAACTCCAAATTATCATACATGCAACAATAAACGCATGTAAACACATGTATACACATACACACATAAAATTAAATTATATTAGTATAAAATATATTTATAAATATTTAATACAAATGTTTTAATTATAATGTTTATGAATATTTATAAATTGATCAAAATGAATAAAAATTCAAAGTATTTACAGGAAAAACAAAGGTTTACTGTTGTGAAATATATAAACAATATATGTATTTTATTTATTTATTTATATATATAATATATATCACTATAGCTGGTGAGCTAAAAGTTAATTTCGTACCCTGGTGAACACCTTTAAGACTAACTCTTTTGTTGGCAGCAGAGCATGAGCAAAATAACTTAATTTGAAGACAAAAGGCATCATTTGCCAGCTTGTAGTGTTTCACACCCTGTTGAACATGAGAGCTGCTTCAAAATGATTTTATGCCTTTTATTCTTTTAGCCTTGATATACAAGCAGAAGCTGTATGAGATGTTTAAGCATTTGTTCTGCATCTGCAATCTGTCAATATAATCCCAACATGATTTTTGGACCAAACTGTGCAGCCCTACATTCAAATATACACATCAACACACCATATGCTGCATTTCCTCTGAGAAGACTCTCACAAATGTTTTGCAAGCTAAAAGCACTTTCAGACTTACGTGAAGTCACTGAATAGATGGTATTGCTTGAGGAGCGGGGTATTATATTGACAGTATTAATGATTAATAGGCATATAATTTATGCATTAAAATGAAGAATAGTTTTAGACTTGCTCAAATGAGAAGGAGGGTTCATTCGACAAGGAATTCCCACAGAGTGAAGTACTCACACACACACTCAAGCTAATCGAGAGACGTGTGCTGCTAATCATCTCACTAGCATCTCGCTCGCTCCCTCACCCTCCCTTCCTCCCTCTGAGTAAACATAAATAAATGAAATAAGTGTTTGAGTGAGAAGAGTGAAAATGATATTTACAAGGGAGCTGATGTGATGAGCGACTTAATTACAGCAACTGTAAGGTCGAAATTAATGATGTATAATCACGCCGCGTACAACCTCAGTTTAATTAGGCTAATTACCGAGCTGGGATTGGCTGAGCTTGTTTGTTTTGCTGGTATTTACCCTTAATGCTGCGGCGTTAAAGGTGTCCGCAGGGATGGAGATAAGATACAATCTAATTCTCTCTCCATTCTAGAAAAACGATCAAATGGAAGTTTAGCCCAGCGTTTTAGGATTACATTCTATAATGAAGAAAAACCCAGCACTGGATCTCCTGGTGGAGTGATTTGCACATTTTTAGTTACTATAATCATCTAATATTATATTTGTGTGTGTGTGTGGGTAGGCAGAACTTGATCTGCCTTTTCAGTGTCTATGATGGATTCATTATTCAGAGGATGTACATCTATCTATCTATCTATCTATCTATCTATCTGGCTTTCAAACAACTTTCAAACCAGGGTTATGCTTAGGCTTTATAAGCCAAGTATCTCTTTGCAAACATTGCCTTTAGTTAAAATAAAAATAAAAATTAAGTTTTCAATTCATTTTAATTGACCCTTTGTAAAGACCCGCTCCCTTAGTTATTGTTGCTACATCCAACAAGCCATGCTGCTCTCACGCCACAAAATTGTGAAGCAAAGAGGAAACTGAAAACATGCCGACAGATAAGACAAAATCTCAGCTTTAAAATGTAGCAATTTTTAAGATTCAAACAATAAATACCATTTTGTGGCTCTTTATCTTATCGTAAGACCCATTTTGTGGCTCTTTATCTTATCGTAAGACCCATTTTGTGGCTCTTTATCTTATCGTAAGACCCATTTTGTGGCTCTTTGTCGTAAAAGATCGCTGTAGCACCTCTACTCAAGCAACAAGTGAACCAATCGTCCTTTCATATTTACTATAGTTAATGCACGAAATAAACATGAATGAACATCAGAGGGTATTTTATTTTAATCGCAGAAAGATGTTAATACACACCATTTTTCAAGTTTAAGGCTGTTTACATTAGTGAGTTTTTGTTTTAAAATCCATAACTTTTGCTATGGTTACGCCTGTCTTTTACACTACTCCGGCGTATTCGACCCTCGAAAACAGAGACTTTCGAAAACGCTGCAGACCCCGTTTATTTTGAAAACTTTGAGGTTGTGTTTCAGTGTAAACAGACCAAAACGGAGACTTTTGAAAATGATGGCGTGGCTGCTCAAATTCGCTCTGGATATCCTTGATGACCGTGTAAACAATAACACCATGCTCATTGTTGTACCCATAGATATGTATAGGTAGATTCCTCATTCGACCACTCCAATCACATAGATGCATCCGCCATCTAAATAATAGGGAATCTACCTATATATATATCTATGGTTGTACCTGCATGAATGGTCATGTGACATGCGTTTTCAGTTGTGAAGTGTGGACGGAGATCGTTTCTGAAACGCCAGTGTAGGCGTGGATAGTTTTCATTTTAAAACGCTGTTTTACCCACATTACTCTACTCTCTTGTCTGGTTTGTCTGTCGGACAAATGGCGGATTTGGAGTTATTTTTGGTCAGATTGCTTGTTTTTTTAATTATTTTTGGCCAAATCTCAATGTGAAGGTTCAATTCAACTTTCTTAAATTTAAATTTGAATTGCAATTCTAAAACAACACTATCTGTCTCTCTGTTCCTCCAAAGAAGTGTTTGTAAAAGCTCAGTCTTTACATAAACCATCTAAAAAATAATAATAAAAAGTGTTTGTTCTCAGCTAAGCGAATTACAGTCAAACTGGAAAAGCACACGTCTGCTGTTTGTCCCTGTAGACTCGGTAGCAGAGCACACGCTCAACAAAAATACATGAACATTGCAACGAAATGAAATGAGCAAGATGCATATTATAATGTTTTGGTTAGCATGGCAATCCCTGGTGTGGAATTTGAGCAACAACCTTGGCAGTGAATTGCATTTCGAGAAACAGAAGAGACACAAAAATAGAGGAAGAGAAAGAGAGAGCGAGGGAAGGAGAAATAGTCGCATTTGTTTTCATTTGGCGTCTTGCAGTTTCCTGGGTGATATAATAAAAGAGTTCCCTGGCGTCATATAGCAGCACAAACCTTCTCTCGGTCCATCGTGTAGCTGAACATTCTGTCACATGGACCCAATACACCTGCTTTTGCTGCAGGGAAATCCACACATTCAACATATAATGCTATGCTTATGCAATTTTCCGAATTTTGCAACAATGTAAAGAAACTGAATGTTTAATGAATGCAATTCATCTTAAACATACTGTACTATTCAAGAAAAACAGGTGAGGAGGATGCATATGGGATCACTGCTATAGCCAAAGATATGTTTGTAACGAATTACTAGCTGATCTGAATGCTTAATATAAAAACATAATAAATTACTATAATATTTTCTGTAATTTTATATATTATTATAATTTAAAAGGCATCATGTTATCTTATAAATATTTAGCATTTTTATGCAATTTTATGTAAAGACTCAATCAAATAATGAGCTAAAACAGATATATTAAACAAAATTCATTACTTCCAGTTCATTTGTCACACTCAAAGTGGGAGGAAAATCGAAAGACTTAAATTCTATCAATTACTTATATTATATACTCATACAATTTTTTTTTGTTGTTGTTTTTGTTTTGTTTTTTGTTGTTTGGGAATACATTAAACCATAAGTTAAACACCTTTTTTATCACATGGTTTAAGGTAGCCTCTCTAGCTTGAGCTATGTGATATAAAAGGTATTTAATTTATGGTTCTTAATCTTAATCTAGTTTTCAATTTGGGATGACAAATGTGATTCACATCATTGAGAAAGAACGTAGCTAGTTCTTAGTGACTGTAATTAAATGCTACAGGTATGAATATTGAGAAATATTATTGTATAGGGCTGAAATGTATATTTCCAGCTATTTTGTATAGTAGCCTGTCTATTACTGACTCATAAATAATATAGTAAAAGTTCATATGTTTACCCTTGTTCCGGTAAAACATTCAAGCCATTTAGAAAAGATTCAGAGCTATTATTTTCAGACCAAGGAGAAACAAAGTGCAGAAACAGTATGAATATATGTTAGTGTCCTATTTCAAACAGGCCAGAAAAAAGTTTAGCAGTGTGAATCAAAGAAAGTTTATACTGACCTGGAGCTAACTCATGGTGGGACTTCAGTCTTTAAACACCCACCGTCATTAATAACGTATATAGTATGAAAGCGTACGCCAGTTACATCATCACAATATGTAGGGTACACTTAAAATACAGAACTCTCTCTGACCTCCTACAAATAAATCTTCAATCCCACAAACCCTGACCTTTATGAACGACAAAGGTGATGTATTCGATGCAGACACTAAGAAGACCCTAATCATACCGTTCCAATATGAGACAAAAAGATTAGAGAAACCTTACAAAACCAACAACCTCTAGGCCAAAAATAGTACACTGTTTCTCTACTTTTTTGTTGTAAAACCACTCATGTCTAGCGAAGGAAATTGAAAAAAGGAATGCAATTCATTTTCAAGATGCTTTCAAGCAGTAAATTGGTTGATTACAGTTTGAGAGCCCTGTTTTTAAAGTATCAAGCAAAAATTGTAAGAACTACCAATCAATAAAAAGGTTACTTGCCCACAGGGATGGTGTGTATAATCCAGCTCAGCAAAAATGTTTGTATTATTATTCAAACTTAATTTTACTAATGAGAAACCCACTGGGCCCTGGGGTCCATAGTTCACAGACTGTGGCACTCTTGACAGAGCAACTCCCTCATCCTTAACTAAACTGTTCTAACACAGAGAAGATTCAGACACTTTGATACTTATTTGATATATTATATACAACACACGCTGTCTTTCTTCGTTTACTCGCCACACACCCTTACATGCACTAAAGGAGCTCAGCTTGTGTGATTTCTTTGATGTTAAAACACGGTCTCCTATCTAAGCTTAATATGCAGAGACAACTATAAGATTCGGCAATCTATTTGCTGCCAACTAGTTGTGATGCTGTGCACATCGTGCTGCAGGTACTGTGACATGAAACACAATTTATACTTCAGTAAACAAACAGAGCAAATGAGCCCAAATGTGCTGATGGAATTATGGGAGTTTGCCGCATCAGCCCTGTAATGTCATGTGAGTGTCATCGGCCGACGCTGATCTCAATGGACTCAAAATGCATTGCATGCCACTCGGGTTAGATTGAGGGGAGGTTCACTAAGAATTAATTGTTCCTTCTGATAGTGTTGTTTATTTGCATGTGCTTTGAGTTGTTTTAGTGGCTAATTCCAAATGAATTATGCAAATCAGATAATGGGGCAAACACTGCCACAAATCTGGGGCTGTTTGCGCAATCTGAACATAATTTGCATGGGTTAATTGACTTTTTTCCCCACAGTGTCAGTATTTTGTTGTTACCTGTCTCACGCCACACACACAATTGATCTGGCTACAATTATTGCTGCCATGATCGCTAAAAAATACACTCATATATCATTTGTTATGCCTACTTTACAATAGAACCAAGTTAAGTATGTTTATGTTTGGGAATATAGCACATTCTATAATGAGCATCAATAAGAAGCATTTATGATAAAAACGTTTTTTTGTTTTTTTTTGCATTTATGTACGGTGCAACTGTTAAGTAAATTTGTCTGTTCATTTTAGAATACTTAACTGACTTTGCGTGGTTTTAAAAGGCTTAAACATTACATGCAACACTGCTCAAAAGTTTGGGGTATACTGAGATTTTTTTAATGTTTTTAAAAGAAATCTCAATTTAATAAAATGTAAAAAAAAAAAAAAAAAAAAATACAGAAAAAGCATTAATAACGTGAAATATTATTTCAATTCAAAATGACTGTTTTCTCATTTTAATATATATCAAAATGCAATTTATTTCTGTGAATTCCTGTGTTTTTATTCCTAAAGGAACCTCAAAAAGGATGTTTTAGACCTATTTATAGCTTGAATACTAAACAGGATCTTACTGAAAAATGAATGTAAGTGCTTTAACAACAACACAAGCTTACATTTTACCTTTTAAAAATGCCAGAACTCCAAAAGCAACCACTAACATCTTTATTATCTTACTTTAGCATTGCACCATCTAACACAAACAATGTTGACTCGAGAGTGACATTCATTAGAAATTCCTGTCGTGCTGCACAACACCCATAACAATCAAAAAGTGAGTGCATGAATTATTACGATCTGCAGGATATTTGACTTTCCACAAAACCATTTGGATTATTGGCACATAATTAAGAGTTTAATCGGTCATTATTCACAATTAAAAGTACAATAAAAACCTTGATAACCCAACAAGCCATCTGCCGACTGTAATACAACCACTACATCAATTAACACTGTAAACAACACTATCAAGTACAATGGGTTACAAATTTTGATGAAAATGGTTGGTGGCTATATTTATGGTCAATTTATAGGATGTAGGAGTTCTTTTAAAGCCGGTAGGGTGGGTGAGATATAACATATGCAGTGTATCTGTTCTTTACAACGGATTCAAGTGCGATTATGTGTGACAGGATTTAACCTCACACAGTACAACACTTCAATTTGTTCTCCTCTGCCCCATCACTAAGATCATTGTGAGCTTTTCAGAGTCGCGGGTTCCACATTAGTGACCAACCTCTCATGATCTTATTATCCTGCTCTCTGCACAGGCTAATTATTTTGTGCGTCCTTTTCCCACAATATAATGGGATATTTCTTCTCATTCACTTCTAATGATCAGAGGGTTGAACTAAGCAGCTGCGGCCGCAGGCAGAGAGCTGTGGGTAATTTAGTACAGCTGGACTTTTATACAACAGTTCAGACTTTTATAAAACTTGCATATAAGAAAATTATGCTATCCACCCAGGTGAAAATCAGTCTATCTTCAAACAAATTGGCTATGTTAACATGCACTTTTGTAATGCCATTAAGCCAGAACTGTGATTAAGTTAGAGGTCATGCGAAATGCTGTTATTATGTTAATGTGATTGTGCTCATAATTAACAATAGCAGTAAAATGATGTGTAGCACTGCAGTTTTAACCGCACAATATGGCCTTGTATCCGCTCACACTTCTTTAACTTTCAGTTTGCATGTGTGCAGTGTGCAGACGGATAACTCGTTTCAAATTATGGCTTTACAAACTCTTTTGCATGTGATACTAAAGACTGGAGTTGATGCTGAAAATTCAGCTTTGCATCACAAGTTATATTTGAAAAGTCATTTTAAATTGTAATAATATTTCAAAATATTACTGTTTTTAATGTATTTTGGTCAAATAAATGCAGCCTTGGTGAGCATAAGAGACTTCTTTCAGCATCTCCCCGACTTTTCAAATGTTGCGTTTGCAACTAAACCTTTTCTATTGCAAGTTATGGTACAAAATGGCATTAAAACAATCACATTTCTTAGTGAATAATCAAAATAATAGCAAGTAGCATGTAAACGGGATTGAAGGTTGTACATCAATGGAATTAATATGACAAACTTCATAAGGCAAACCTCTTGAACCCTGTTGACATGCATTGTTTCACTTACAGTAGCCTATTCACTAGGAATTGTGTTTTTATTCTTTAAAATAGCCAGCCTTCAAGGCTCACCAGCAGTTTGTCGGTCGGTTGTAGCCTATCTACTTAATTTTGTAGAAGCAACCCTTCCAACGTCTTCAGGAAACAAAAGTTTATGGACATCGTGTGGCGGTCAGAAACACTTGTGTTCCAGCATGTTCCAGCATGTCCACATATTTGACTGTGATTATGGTTTCTGTAATTATGAGCATAATCACATTAACATAATCACAGTATTCAGTGTACATGAGCTCCAACTTAATCTCATTATATTTAAACGCAGTCAGTAAGTGTGTGAATGCATGTGCGCTGCATTTAGGTGTTCGATTAAACAGGCAAACTGCCAGCTTGCAATACAACAGAAGCAGCAGTAGACACTGTACGACAAACACACACACCTTTCTCACCTGCAGCCAAGAATCAAAGTCTGAGACACTGGGATCTCGGAGCTGAGCATGGCTGCGTATGTGTGTTAGCATCTGCTTGTTGTGCTTTTCACATTTGAGGGTGAATAATGTGTTTGTGTATGTGTGTGTGTGTTTGGCGACCTGTAGAGACGGTAATTACTGCGACAGGATGGGGCCCCAGCGAGACGGCATGCTGCAGTTCATCCTGTCACTATCGCTCAAGCACGTCTTCTCCTCCAGCCACAACCGTGTGAGGTCTCTCCTCCGCCATCTCTGCGCTCTCCCTCTTTTTTTTTGTTCTTACGTCTTTTGTTTTTTTTTTATTTCTTTCTCTAACTGCAGAACTAAATGAATTAGTCTCCTGTAGAGCGAGTGAGTGGAGCAGGCTAGCATGTGCATCTCAGGCTGAAAGTGAGCTGAAATCCACCGCTAAGTGTGAGTGGCATCACTTCACAGCAATCCACCTTCGAAAAATACCAAGAAAATCTAACAGGAACTTCACAGCCACTTTAAATTTGAAGTTTAAAGTTTTTGAACAAGTTTGACTCATCAACATTCCTGTTGTTTGGCTTTTTGTGGAAAATGTATTTCAGTGGCTTTCACAGACATTCTGTAATGAGACAAATTTACAAATCAAACAAGATATTCAACGGGAAAAGGGACTTCTAGTATAGAAGTCCCGGGGAGCAGTTGGGGGTTCGGTGCCTTGCTCAAGGGCACCTCAGTCGTGGTATTGAGGGTGGAGAGAGCGCTGGACATTCACTCCCCCCACCTACAATCCCTGCCGGCCCAAGACTCGAACCTGCAACCTTTGGAGTACGAGTCCGACTCTCTAACCATTAGGCCACGACCCCCCCCCCCCCCTATTTTGTAATAAGTTTCTGTTTTTACACTACTATTGAGAAATTTTAACCAAAGCATGTTATAGACTTTGCATTAAGACCCCTAAAGAATCATATCAACTTGTGTAAAATGGGCATCCGATGACCCCTTTAAGGAGCAGCGGGATTATCACGGCCGAAGGGGTGATATAAAGTTTACTTCAGGATGTCAGTGGCTCAGTTTGATGATTTGCTAGCAATACTAGAGCAACATATTAAAAAGAAGACCACCAATTTCTGTGAACTCCGTGTGCAAGGATCTTTACGGTGCTTTGTGCTGCGAGACAATCGCCATTCTGGATTTTGGCGTTCACTTGTACGGTGACTGAATTGTCAAAACACCTCTCAAAATGCTTGCTACAGATGCGAAAAATACGGATCAGAATTTTTTTATGACAGACGAAAGTTTCAGAGACAATGTGTAATGGCGATTGACACAACGTGAGGTCATATTTATTTTTCAACGTGCGAAAATTTCGGACAAAATATTTCGGACTCAGTGTGCAATAGCTTTAATGGACACTGACATTTTATTTTTGTGGCAAACAACACCATTAAACAGATGTTTTTCATAGAGCTTGCATTCTAAGTACAAACGTTTTTTTTTTTTACAACATCTGCTAAAAAATAATGGAATGTACAACCGAGCATTAAATACTACCATTATTTTTGAAGAAGTTCATTTTTTTAAGATATTTGTTACAAAAGATTTCTATTTCAAATTAATGCTGTTCTTTTAAACTTTCTATTCATTAAAAATCCTAAAAAAGTCCACAAAAAATATTGAGCAAAACTGTTTTCAACATTGACAATAAGAAATGTGTCTTGAGCAGCAAATCAGCATATTAGAATGATTTCTGAAGAATCATGTGACACTGAAAACTGAAGGATTGATGCTGAAAATTCAGCTTTGCATCACAGGAGTAAATTACATTTTACAATATAGTCAAAGGGGAAATTATTTTGCCGCCTTACACACGATGCAATAAAAAAGTCTTAATATAACTGTATATAATATATAGAAACATAAATTAATATAAATTTCCACTGAATATTGAGCAAGGTGAATCATTCACACTGCCTACATCAGCAAGATTCAGATTACTGACAGTTTACAGTTTAATTTTAGAATTTTCATTTTAATAATATTCCTATAAAAGTCTTTGGAATGTTAATAAAAGTGGTACTCACAATTAAAAAATAAATAAAAAACAGCATGCTCTAAAACAATGGTTTCATGTGCAAAAAAAACTGACTTGTGAATGATACACGAAAGTCTTGTGCTGCTGATCAAACATACTAACAGAAGAGAGAGACAACTGAAATTTGTGGGGTCAAAATTGAATTTGGAGTATTAAATGGTTTGTGCAAGCTAATATGTTCAACATGTTTCACTGCTATGTGCCGACTTTGACTTTATGTGCAGCAAAACTTAGAGGCAGGCAAGACGAGCTCACTGCGCCGACAAAATGCTTAAATCAATAACCTGTCAGAGGAGAGGAGAGCTGGAGAAGGACTGATATTCTCTCTCTTGCTCCCTCTGCCTCTATCTTTTCCTTTCTGCCTCATCCCTCTCTCCATAGAGAGTTTGTTATAGGTTTCCTCTATTATTGCATTGCAAAACAAACTCTCAGAATTCTCAGAAAGATAGAGAGAGAGTCAGAGAGCGAGAAAGAGAAAGAGAAACCACTACAATAAACCCATCAGAGGGGAAACTTGCAGCTATCTGACAACACACAGGTGAAACTATGCAAAGATGTAGAATAAAACACATCTTTACTTTCAATAGCACATGCTCTTTTTATGAAAAATTTTATTTTCAGGTTTGATTCTTCTGCTTCATATCGTATCCAAAACAATCCAGGCTCATTGGAAATACGAGACTCTGACTTAATTTCTGTAAAAATGCAAGAATAAAAAAAACTTACCTTTACATACTGTGCAGTTCACTGCAGTTTCCAGGTAGTACACCAGAGACAGTTCTTATTCACACAAATAATTATTACTGTAGGCAGTGTCACATATTTCCAATGAGACTGGGTTGGTCAAACAGCAGAAATAAAGCAATAATTAAAAACAGTGTTGCATATTGGTTATTGGACAAGTGTGTGTGTGTGTGTGTGTGTGTGCGTGTATAATCACACATCATGGCAGTATTTGCATTGCCTTTAATTTATGCTGATTTAAATAAAAAAAAGCATTACTACAGTAACAAGAATTTAATGAGAATCCCCAATGGGAATAATGAGAACACAAAAAGGAAACTAAAACGTGCTGACAGGCAAATGTCATGAAAATAAAGTCCTGAAAATCCTCTTAATGGTCTATAAAATGTTTCATTTTATTATGCAAAACATATTTTATTTTGAGGTGAAATGTGACAAGAAAACTTTGTCGTCTCCTTATCTTTTGCTTTTTTTCATTAAAGGAATATAAACAGTGACATATGATTAAAAGGCCTAAAAATGGATTTTACTGTTATTTGTGTACACACACACATACAGACAAACGTTCCCAAGGCTGCATTCTGTACATAAATACCAACAACAAGGATTTGTCACACTGTAAAACTAACACTGAATGGGGTATTATGACTGGCCTCCGTCAGATTATTTATGAGTGGGGCTGTAATTGAACACTGCAAATCCTACAGCTTTGAGTTATGGATGAACAGGAGAGGACGTTTGCAAGTGTTCTCCATATGCTCCTCTCTCTTGCTCTTCACAAACTTTGCAGATTCATACCAGCTTATTTACACAGTACAACAGATTACATAGGGAATTCTAGAGTTACGGATGTGACATCTGTTGCCAAAATGAGAAATTTAACATCTCAGAAAAAAGATGAATTGCCATTATACAATACTGAAGATAAATTAGGTAACGCATGTTTTGGTGTGGATGGTCATCTCTCTTTGGCAAGTGCTGGGCCGAATGGCCTGAGGATTTGGAGGCCCCCTGACAGACTAAGGTCAGGAAGGGCACTGGCCTGGTCCATAACGCCACCCTGATTGATTCATATGCATTTTCCTAAATCCCATCAGAAAGTCTTAATGGTTTTGTTCTGTTAGAAGAACTTGTGCAATGAATGTGAAAAATGTGGGGGGTTTTGGAAGTTAACACACCTCGTAGGAACCTGGTGAGAGCTGTCTCTCCCAATATTTTGACACTACCATTCAAATCTTTGCGATCAGTACAATTTTTTGAAGAAACTGATACTTTATTCAGCAAGGATGTATTAAATTGATCAATAGTGACAGTAAAGACACTTACATTGTTACAAAAGATTTATATTTTAAATTAGTTTTTAAGTTGTTTTTTTTAACTTATCAAAAAATCCTGAAGAAAAATGTAAAACGGGTTCTGCAAAAAATATTAAAATAAAAAATGCAGCACACTGTTTTCATAAAATATATAAAAATAGAAAACAGGTTTTTTAAATTGTATGTACACTGTAAATCCAATAGTTTACCTTACTTAGATATAATTAGTTATCTTTACTTAGTTGTTATACTTGCTAGGTTTTATTAATTTACAGCTACTTTCAAGGCAAATAAAGCAATTTACTTACTGTTTTGAGTGACACTTAAAATATTCAAGTAGCCACAAAGAAACCACTGACATTAATAAACCAGTGAGAGGCAGCAGTGCACTAATATGTTGCTAATGTGCAACATAACAGAAGAAGAAAAGAAAAGGAGTCTTAATAGACATTTCACTCATTTCACTAGTTGCATTCACTCGTTTCCCAAAGTCATCTTGAATGTTGAATTTTCAATACAACTGAAATATTTGAGAGAACATCACATAAGCTAACTTCATAAATTGATGTTGATTTTCCTAAAATGTGTTTTCATTTTTTTTAACTCACCATTATTCCTATTAATGCAGCAATGCAATATTGTGTGTGTGTGTGTGTGTGTGTGTGTGTGTGTGTGTGTGTGTGTGTGTGTGTGTGTGTGTGTGAGAGAGAGTGTGTGTGTGAGAGAGAGTGTGTGTGTGAGAGAGAGTGTGTGAGATCTTTAACAATTTCATTGTTTTTCATATACACGTTGACAAGCTTTTAATTAGGTTGATAATATCCTTAAATAATTGTGGTAATACCTTCATGTCACACACAGACTTCAACATTCAGCACACCCATCACAACAATGGTAAAAATTCAATTGCATTTATTTTTATTAATTGTAACAATAACCATTTTATTTGCTCTTTTTTGTTGTGCTACTACTGACACAAGACAGCAAATAAAATTGGCAAATAAAAACAACAACTGTAAAACAAAGCAATTGCATCATTTATTCTGCCGCAATGCACTCTGGGAGTCAGTAGCTATACTAAGACCTAAAGTAAAGGATCAAGTACCCCCTACAGTTCTTTTTTAGTTACTAGAACTCTTGTGTAAGTAAACTATACTAACTAAGCATTTGTCAGTACAACATACTATTCCTATTTCACTTAGTTTTTTTAAGGCAATAGGTTTGCATGCTTTTTTTTAAGTAAGCCCAACTAATTAGATTTTACAGTGTATGTATGTATGTATACATAGTGATAGGCCTATATAATTTTTTTTAATAAATCCTGCCTTGGTGAGCATACAAGACTTTTTCAGAAACACAGAAAAATCTTACCAACCCCTAAACATTTGAATGGAAGTGTGCATGACTATAGGAAACAATTAAAATGCTTTGAAACTACCAGACGTACTGAGACATCATATGATATCCATTAAGCATGCACAATTGATCGAATTAACTGAAATCGCTTTATGGCCTTGAGGTTGCAATTTAAAACATGGTTTGCATTCAACAATTCTGTCAAAGTGAAGGAGTGATGCTCATTCCATTTTGCTGTAATGAACTACACAAACTCTAAAACACTTCTGGGACTCACGCTAAGCAGGAGCAGTATGAGATATTAAATGTTTATCGTATCACAGTTCAAATCGCATTCACAGTGAGTCAGACATTTGCATGAAATTGCCTCTGTTGAATACATTGTTATATATATAAATGGATATATTCCTGAATATCACTATGCTCAATGAGACTTATTAGTTTTCATGGCTGTGACCCATCAGGTTTTGTTCATCCAAAAATGAAATTGTTGTCATCATATACTCAAGTTCTTTTATCCATGACACAAAATGGGAAAAATCTTAAAGAATGCCCAGTGAATGAGGGCTGGATGGTTCAAAAACAAAAGAAACTTAAAATTATCATTAAACTAGACCTTGTGTACAAACAGACCACATGTTGTTGTTCACTGGTCTTCTGTCCAATGAGCTGTTGGATCGCTGAACACCAATTTAAACTTAAACTGAGTTGAACTCAAGAACTAGATTAGTCTGATTCGTATGCATCATTCAGATGGGTTTTGTGAACTGGATCAACTAATTTACTGAAAATATTCATTCAAAAGAACAACTCATTCATGTTACTTTACAAAAATCTAAATAATCAAATATTTTATCAAATATACTGCTCATTAAGCACCTTCCATCCACAAATCTGAAGCAAAGGTGCTTAACTAATTAACTCACTAACTAAACTATTAACAATAGTTTTATATAAATATTAGTTTAATATTAGTTTTGCAAACTGGATCAACTAATTAACTGAAAAAAAAAATCTTATTCAATAAAACAATTCATTCAAAAATCAGTACATCTAAAGAACACACATCATGCATTTTGGAGCTTTACAGCCCCAGTCTTTATTCACAATTATATTGAAAAAGTGCCCAATATCATTCATAAATTCAATTTTTGTGTTGCACAGAACTGGTTTGAAACAGTGCGAGTAAATAATGACAGATTTTTTAATTGCTAGCTAAACTAAAGCCGCTCTGAAGTCTGTTACCGTCATAAAGCACACATGCAGCCATTCGTTTACCCTCTCTGACCGAATAAACAGCTTGTTCTTAAGAGCATCATGTCACATTCACATCTGTGCTCAATTAAAATCTCAATCACTCATGAGTAATGGTGAGAGGCGTTCAGCTCCAAAAACAGAATACGGAGATCATTGAGGTCAAAAATATTAAGAAGGAAGCAGTCTAAGACTATAGTGTATTATTGCTATATGACTCTGCAGTATATACTGGGCACATTTATCAGCCCAAATATCAGTCTATCCCTACTGTGCAGAAAGCAATACACAACTATCCCACTCTTAATACAGACAATATACATTTGGATCGATGGGAGGGTCCTGTCCAAAATCCACTCTCCTCTCCTTCTGTACCTCTCATCTCTTTTATTCTGTCCCTCTGACCTCTCTGCGTTCTGCCTGACTGACCCTCCTGATTTAATGACCTCGCACAGACGGGACACTCAGATAGAACGGGTAAGAAAGAGAGCGAATGGGAGCCAAAAGCTAAAACAAGCGGAGTGGGATTCAGATCAGAATTCTCCCATTTTATCCCTCAGATTCATCTTTTATTTTCTTCATCTGTTCGTCCTCTCTCCTGTAGCTTTAGTGTCCCTGTATCTGCAATTCATTCCTCTCTCCTTCCCTGATACAGCCATTCATTTCAGCCTGCCACTCAAAATACCTGTCCCATCCTCAGCCTTCATTTCAAATGATCCTTCGTCTCTCCCTCTCTCTTCCTCAGTGCTCGTTTTCAGAGTGGATTTGAAAGGAGTGACAGACATGCCGAGTGAGAAAGCGTGGCAGAGGAGCCAGCAGATTCTATATCAAACAGAAACACTTGTGCGTGCACACAAACACACCTCCGCCAAGCATTCATCCTTTTTTGTTCAACAAAGCTAATGTAACCAAAGTCCTGATGATGTCACTCTGATGTATAAACTGACATTAAGTCCTCACAAACTCATCAAGTATTCAGAGCAGCCATGATACCTTCATAACACTTCAACCCAAATAATTTTCACCTAAATTCATGGTTTTATAACCATAAAATATAAAAATGACAATGGCTGTGTTCCAAAAGCTGTCTTGCTGGCTGCCTACATCTGCCTTGTTCGCATCTGAACTGGAATTGAACATGAACTCATGAGAGACTGATCTGATGCAACCAACCATACACATAGCACTTCTCACATGCTCAAAACTGAGTTCATTTGATTTCACAATTGAGTTTGGAGTTAGCAAATTACAAAGCTAATGACACAATATTTTCATAACCATAAAAAATATTTATTACACACAAAAAATACAATTTTGTAGCCTATTTCTTAATTGATATAACAAAAGTTAGATTAAGATTAGATTTTTTTGTTTTTTGGCATGTATACAATTTGTGTGAATTCTTATATAATTTTGAGATGTTTTATAATTGTAATTATAATAAATATAAAATTGTGTTTATATATATGTATGTATATACACACACACACACACACACACACACATATATATATATATATATATATATATATAATATGCCATCCTATTCGGTAAACTTCACTGGTACATAGTGGGATTCCCTTCTAGAATACTTGCAATGCTGCCCTAAAATCAAATCTTATCAAACTTTTGGAAGAGCCTTCAAATCTTGAGTTTATATGCTGTAAAAATTCAGCTCACAAATTTTGGAACAGATCTCAAGCCTTCTGTATTAAAGTTGTTCCGATGTTCCCAAACTGATCAACAGTTGAGAGACTAGTCCTAAAACTGGAGAACTGGAGAACTTTCTTTGTAATCGATAAGTTCAGTGAGTTCACCAGAACTTGGGGCCAAATGGACCACAAGGTGAACAAGCTCAAATGTACAGAGGCAGAGCTTTTAATCAATCTTAGTTTCAGCTCAAAGCAATTTATAACTCTGTATATCAATTAAGGTAAAATATGACAACTATACCCACTTCAGAGCAAGAAGGACAAACAAATAACCAAACTGGAGTGGATCCCTCTAGAGCACTTATGCATGCACAGATGATCAGATCTGCTTTCCAGCTGGAAGTGCACTGGCATGCTGATAACATGCATCACCAATTACCTCCTGCCATCACATAACATTATCAACTCTTAATGTCACTAATGGCATGCCAGCAATTCCTCTTTCATCAGTGTCACCATCAGTCATAATAACGCATTAAATGTGGTTATCAGCTGACACGTTGTTTTATGTGGTCCTTCAGTAAGTTTCCAGGGGTGAAACCCATCACGCGCTTCATGGCAACCCGCTAGTTCACGCTCACGAGCTCGCATGACACATGAATAAATAAAGACACGCGCAGCAGGCGCCCACAGCGCTACCCGATACGCGCGACACTCATGCAAAACTAAAAACATTCAAAGCTTAAAAAATACACTAACCATCAAAAGCTAATAAAACACTGAAACATTTCAGACACAAGACACAGAAACTGAATTGCCAACTAAAAGCATGTATTTAAATGAGTTGCATCACTGTATAATTTTCTGACATGTCTAGGTGATACTGAAGTAACGTTATCAATAAAAGTAGCGGTTGTATAGACTTGCCAGGAGTTTTTCGGAGTAAGCCAGAGATCTTACCTGCTGCCTCCTCCTGATCAGTCCGGCCCGAGCGTTCTTGACAACCGACACCGACCAACACCGACAACACCGACCAACCGAGCGACGCTGATCTGCTGCTGAGAGTGATGGTGCTCCGCGCTCAGTCTCAGTCTCTCTCTCTCTCTCTCTCTCTCTCTCTCTCTCTCTCTAGCATCATCATGTCACGGTTTCAAGTTTAAAACAAGTTGAATGCTGCATGACTGAGCAGCATTGTCGGGTGTCATTTATTACCTACAAATGAAGCTTGCTAGAAATGTTATTTTGCATCTCACTGCATTTAAACAGTATGCATGGGAAACGACCATTCGGCTCTTAGCATATACTACATTTCTTTCTTTTTAAATTAAATTGTAATAATATAATATAATCAGATGATGCTTTGTAATAAAAAAGAAAACCAATTATTTAAACACAGTTTGTGAAACAAAAGTATTAATTTAAATTCTGTTTACAGAAAAAAAAAATTGTTTGTAAACTGTAAAAACGTATATATACTTATTTTTGACTTGGAAGTTCTCAACGGCAAGTGGGCACCCTTCTGCCGTATTATATTATATTATATTATATTATATTATATTATATTATATTATATTATATTATATTATATTATATTATATTATATGAGAGGTTGAGTTCTTTCTGAGCGCATCTGGGACTCTCGGGTGTTTTCTGTTTCTTTGCTGCCATCATGTGGACTTCATCCTTTTTCCTTCATGTTGTTATTTCTACTAGGCTTCAGGGAATTTAACCCAGAAAATTGGATTATTTATGCTGCCAACTACGAAATTGTGTGAGGAAACAGGCCGAAATTTAAACTGTTAGTTACTTTCGCATTGTTTGTGTTTCTTCAACTAAAAAGAGAGAAGGTGCTCGCTGCAGAGCCCAATGAGGAGCTGGAGGTAATGGGTGGAGATAGATACCTAACCCCACCCGAACCCCACTGAAAGGGACGCTAAACACACCTATTGGTTCTCGTGTGTCACTTCATGGTTATGTTTCTTCGCACACTGAATCTTACAGGGTGCATTTAATATAGCGTTCGTCGTGTAGACCTTGTTGGTTAAAGCTTTGTAATATTTATTATGCATCACTGTTATACAACTTTAAACTATTGCAGAAGGAAGGACTCCATGTTTCCTCTATGAGTCAGCCTCTCACTGTTTTTTAAGTAGCTACAATAATATAACATATGTACTGAAAGTGCTACACACACAAAAGAAAAGAAAGGTACATGTCTTCAACTCCTCGTTTATGTGCTGTGCTCAAAACACAAGAGGGCAGCAGCAGTCCATCATGAACTGGATAGTTTGGAAGAACTGTGAATATGCAGGATATTATGGAAGAATATGTGTAGCAAAATTCAATCTGCAATGCAATATGTAAAATGGCAATGTATTTCTGTATTTAAATGTACATTTTCCCATACATATGTGCAACATTTAGTGCAAAATGAAAATGAAAATTCAGTTATATAATTTAAGTTTGCCATTTTCTACATATGCCTATTAAAAACATATTTTGCAAAATGAAAATGTATTACCCAAATTGATTATATATGTTTAACATGTACAAGCAAAAACTGTAGCAAAATGATCATTTAAATGCTGTTTCCTAAATGCATTTAGATTTAGGGGTAGGACACTTTTCATTGAGAGACAAAATTCAATGAGTTTCAAAATGCATTCTGAGCCAAAAGGGTAGCAAAATTATGATTTAAATGTATTTTATTTTTTCTTAAATGCATTAACACTTACATATATGACGTTTCAATTGCATTTTCATTAAATACCCCCTGATGAATATAGTCATTGTGGATTTGAAAATGCATTCCGAGCCGAACACGCCCCCTAGCTGTCAATCATTACATCAAGACAACAGGACGCACGATAGGTCAATGTTTCAAGAGTTTTTATTTGTCACATACACAATTATACAGGGTATAACCAGCAGTGAAATGTAGGTTCACCATTAACCAAACGCTTTTCACCTGCCTGAACATCTCTCACCGTTTACACTCGGATTGGTGCACATAAGCAAACAGACAGTGCTATTCTATACTTATTTACTACCTTACCTTATATTTTATTACTCTTTTATTTTTAATCTGTAAAATATCGCGTGTTCCGTGGCACCTGAACAGGGAGGTGCAGAGAGTTCCTCAGGGGCGGGGGCCCTGAGGATATATATATATATATATATATATATATATAAGGGGCCAATGTGAGAAGAAAAAATATATATAATTGAAACGTCATATATGTAAGTGTCAATGCATATTAAAACTAGTGTAGAAAATGGCAAACTTAAATTATATAATTGAATTTTCATTTTTGTTTTACACTAAATGTTGCACATATGTATGTGAAAATGTACATTTAAATACAGAAATACATTGCCATTTTGCATATTACACATATGCTTCCATAGGATATAGCCTATGCATAATATAGATAATGCGAAAACGACTGGTTGACTGGCGGCGACTCGCCAAATAAATAAATACGAGAACATGAAATATTAATTCGAGTTTAAATTGTTTTAGAATTTAACCATTATCCTAAAGCTAACGTTCACAAAAGGAATAGCTACAGTGTATTTTTAGTATATTGTACTGTACAGCATAATCGGCATAAACCAGCCTGACCAGCGAAAAAAAGTGATCAAACCCCAGTACAACCACCTAACAGACCGGCTTGACCAAACCAGGGGAGCAGAAAACCTTGTTGAACTTCTCCCCATCAAGGCGGTCTGAGGTGAGGTAGGCTATAACAAACAAACACAAATAGCAAGCGGAAAGCAAGACCGCTTCCTGTGCAAGAGCTCGTCTTTTCCTCTGTGCTGCTGCATCCAGCTGTTTTTACACGCAATAAAAAGAGCGTATAACGCGTTCTGTGCGCGTACGGCCCCAAAATTACAGGCTAAGTTAGGACCACGCCTGTCCTAGAAGGAGGAGTGGGCTAAGGTTAAGGCGTAAGTGTAGAAATTTTTCACTGTCACACTTTACAGCTGCAAAGAAGCACAGGGCAAAAAAAGTTTGAAAATGTCCGGCGTGGCATCCACCCTCGCCAAGAAGAGAGCCGAGGCGGCCGGCTTTGGGACGAACGCCAATGCGGTGAAGTACCTGAACCAGAACTTTGAGACTCTGAGAAGCGAGTGTCTGAGCCGCGGGCAGCTGTTCTGCGATCCAACCTTCGCAGCCGCTCCCGAGTCTCTGGGCTTCAACGAACTCGGTCCACGATCCTCAAAAACCAGAGGTGTCGTGTGGAAAAGACCTGGGGTGAGTTCTTATCAAAGCAACATAAATGCAGTTTTGCCAAAGTTATGCATCATGTAAGTAAATGCTTCTATATCTATCTATCTATCTATCTATCTATCTATCTATCTATCTATCTATCTATCTTATCTATCTACATTCTCACTGTGGCATAAACTCTTGTTAATGTGATTTTCATCAACAGCAATATATGCCAACATATGACTCATCCCTTGAATATTTAAATGGAAAACAGGCAACAACATAGAACAAATCTTCATTTCAATGCTTTTTACCATTTCTGCAGGAACTGACCTCCAGTCCGGAGTTTATTGTTGGAGGGGCTACAAGAACAGATATTTGCCAAGGAGGTTTAGGTAAGTGAACGCCCCAGCTGTGTGCAGAGTTCTAACAGACCACAAGGTGTTGGTTATGCGGAATGACAAAAAGCATGTGAGATTGACCCAATATGTCTTGCATTGAATTGTTTTTATTCATTTTAACTTTATTGGGAAATCCCCTCTAAACCTGTGTAAACATTTTAAGAAGCACACCCAGTGTCTTTGAGTATTCTGTTGCCCTTTAAACAAGTTTGCACGCTTTCATAATTCTGTGTAATTCTTAGCACTAAATGAGACCCTGTAGTTACTCACACATCAGAGAAGTCTTTGTGTAGTTTTGGGGGAAAATACTAGCCACTGTTTTCAGCTCTCATGTTTGTTTTACTTGCGATGAATGTGTTGAGCCAGATGGAGAAATCCTCGTGAAGTGGGGTGTGATATGCACCGCTGCAAAACACAGAGGATGATTGATTCCTGTAACCTCTACCTCAAAAGGCTGTTTATGATTTAATTTTTTGGAAATTTAACTATTACTTATTTTTGTGTATTTGCCTACATATTAATTTCTTTACAAAATATTCTTTTTGCATTATTGTTTTTTATTTGATATATTTATTAATTTAGTCAGTGTGAGATCTTATCATGTTCATAGGTTTGATTTAAGGGTCATGCAATACTTGTAACCTCGCTAAACACTCCAAAGAGGCATAAATTATTGCATGAAATGAAATGGTTTCTCAGTTCAACTTCATTCTTTTACAATGGCAAATAGTGCTTGAAGAGTTACGATACTGCTTGAGGAAACCGCAAATCAAGCCCGCCTGTCACTATAGTAACACTTTCAGTGTTGTTGCACATCATAGCATCATCAGGAACAGAATGTTATAGCTGTATGAAAGATGAAAAATGATTCATCCAACTGAAAAGGAAACATTTTTTAGCTCAGCGAGTTATAGGCATTTCGAAGACTGATCAGCTGACATGTTGTGGAACAATTCTGAAAGACGGTTTATTGAGAGGCATTCAGATAAACTGAGTTGTCTTTGTGAAGATTATGGAATGCAAAGGATTTTGGGGCAGGACAAACAGTGTAGGCCTACAAACAAACCTCTGGAGGATTGAATCTCAGCATTTGCAATTGAGCATGTGGGAAATTGTCTTAAAGGGGTAGCTCACCACAAGCACGAAATTCTGTCCTTGTTTATATTCTATAGTTATTACTTATATTAAACCTTCATGTTATTCCAAACCATTTTGTTTTCTTCTGTGGAATATAAAAAAATTATAATAATAATTATGGAGTTGGTTGCTCTTTCCTATTCAATTACAATAAATGGGGAGTGGACTGAAGCCTTCAAGTCTTAATATTTTTAAACTGCTTTAGCGTATTTGCATTCCTCACGTCTCTGCTTTGGTAAAATATCAATGTAAATCTGGTCAAATGTATCAAACGTCCACAACCACAAGAGTTTCCTTTCTGCAGGTGATTGCTGGCTCCTCGCGGCCATTGCTTCCCTAACCCTCAATGAAGACGTTTTGGCTCGTGTCGTTCCATCCAACCAGGGCTTTGGGCAAGACTATGCTGGAATTTTCCACTTTCAGGTAAACAAAGTAGATATGAAAGTTATGTTGCACAGCTTGTGAAGAGAAAAATGTTGAGGGTGTTTGCAGAGAGATAAAGTTTTAAGGAATGAAGCCTTGCTAGGAGGTTGTTCTGGGAGGCTGCTTGGGTCTTGCCAGAGTTATTCTAGCTGGTTTCTAGGAAGTTAGACAAATAGATGTCAAATAAATGTTATCACTTTTTAACAGAGACTCGCATTGGCTTGTGATGGTGGAATGTTTTTGTCTGGACAGGAAGTCTATCTGACTCTAGACGGACAGCATTGATTCCAGAGGAAGTGCATGCTTAGTTCCTCTATGTGCTCAGTCTTACTGTATTTTTAAATTCCACATTTTGCTATGCTACTGTTTTCAGTTGTATTTAAGCATTTAAATCATTAACAGATCATAACAGGCTTTTCAGACTGTGCTTTGACTCTTGATGCTGTGCAATCGTGTGTTATGAGGTTGTATTTTAAATCTCATCTGCTGTGATTCCTCCCTAATTTATTTGTTTTGATGGTTGCAGTTGTGGCAGTTTGGGGAATGGGTGGATGTGGTGGTGGATGATCGATTGCCCACTCGAGATGGAGAACTGCTGTTTGTTCATTCAGCCACAGGCTCAGAGTTCTGGAGCGCCCTGCTGGAGAAGGCCTATGCTAAGTGAGTCATATAACATCCTCTTTTGTTGGGTTTGGTATGTGTTTGTCTTGCATTATATAACCACAATTGCTGGTTTTTTAAAAGTAGTCTAGTTGTTTAGTCTATTTTTTGGCTTTAAAATAGTGCAATTATGAAAATAATTAGTTTTGAGTCAATTTTGATGTTTTTGAGTGAAGTCTAATGCACACCAAGTCATTTATTTGATCAAAAAGTTTCATTTTGTGACATTATTACAATTTAAAATAACTGTTTTATGTTTTTATATATTTTAAAAAGTAATTTATTCCTTTGATGGCAAAGCTGAATTTTCAGCATCATTACTCCAGTATTCAGTCACATGATCCTTTTTTTTTTTCATTGTAATATGCTGATTTGCTGCTCAAGAAACATTTATTTTAATCATCAAGGGTGTGTTGCTTAATATTTTTTTGTGGAAAATGTGGTACTTTTTTCAATATTCTTGATGAATAAAAAGTTAAGTTCTTTTTATAGTACTAATAATACTATGCTGTGAATTTATAGCACATAGAAATTGTCCAAAATGGTGCAATTTGCGATCAAGAAAATAGATTTGTTTATTTACTTACTTTTTATTGCTGATTCTTTTGCCTTTGCCATCCTAAATATGTGGTTACAGCTTTGCAAAGTAGTAAGTCGTGCACAATCAGCACACAAATGTTGCCCAAACATCATTTTTAGTAACTTTATTGATACAATACCTGTTTATGATACAATGCTTGGTAGTCTGTGTCTCTCTTTTTGCACACTTTCCCTCTGAGTGACACTGTTCTCTCATTCAGAGTGAATGGATGTTATGAAGCTCTGTCTGGAGGTTCCACCACAGAAGGTTTTGAGGATTTCACCGGTGGGATTGCAGAAATTTACGAGTTGAAACAAGCCCCGTCCAACATGTTCCAAATCATCAGGAAGGCCCTGGAATCTGGAGCTCTGTTGGGATGCTCCATAGATGTATGAGCCCTATAGCACACATACAGATATTAAAGGATTAGTTCACCAAAATATTAAAATCCTGTCAGAAAAACAATTTCAGTACAATAATGCTTATTTTATATAGATCACCAGTGCAGCAGACTCAGAGGCCATCACTAATCAAAAGCTTGTGAAAGGACATGCCTACTCTCTTACTGGAGCAATTGAGGTTAGTCTTTCTTTGTTTGGGCTCCTTTGGCATTACTGTTCAGGTAATGGCTTGGATTAGACTAAATTCAAATGTTTTCCTGTGCATTTTCTAGGTTAAAAGAGACATTCACTGAAAGTAGCATTTTACTTGTTAACATTTTTATGTATAATCTATCCATAACCTTGTCAGATTAATTACCGGGGCCGAAAGGAGAAGCTGGTCAGAATTCGTAATCCTTGGGGTCAGGTGGAATGGACGGGGGCCTGGAGTGACAAGTAAGACCCAAAAATTCAAAACAATATTAATTTATTAAGATGTTTATTATGCAGTTGCATAAGCTTGTAATGAAGCTATTGTAGTGTTATACAGTATAATATAGCTTGACCTTATTGCTTAATTATGTCTGTGTATTTTAGCTCTTCTGAATGGAATGCCGTCGATCCGTCTGAACGTGATAATGTGAAGTCAGAAGATGGAGAGTTCTGGTAAAATTCAGTTAAAAACCATATCACTGAAGCTCTTCTTGGCACAATTATTCACTACCTGTTTGCACTTGTGTAGGATGTCATTCTCAGATTTTGTGAGGCAATATTCCCGCATAGAGATCTGCACTCTGACCCCAGATACGTTGACATCTGACTCTGTCAAACATTGGAGTGCTTGTAAATTCGATGGCACCTGGAGACGAGGCTCTACGGCTGGTGGATGCAGGAACCATCCATGTAAGCATGTTATATTTCTGTGCATCGGCTCAAGTTTGACATGAGTTTGGAGAGGCACTATCTTTCAGCAACAGAATGAACTTTAGCTTTTCACCACAGAAATAAATGACATTTTAATATATTCAAATATAATAAGGTTATTTTAAATAGTAATATTTCACAATATTACCGTTTTTACTATATTTAATAAATAAATATTAATGTTTTTTATTGTAATTTTGATTGAGCATAAGAGATTTCTTTCAAAAAACATTAAAATAAAAAAACTTTTTTAAAGTAGCATATGTGTGTGTGTGTGGGGGGGGTCCATGTGAAATATGCGACCTAGGAGACTGTAACGTGTCATCTTAATCATTTGTCTTCCATAGACACCTTCTGGATGAATCCTCAGTTTAAGATCAAACTGGAGGAGGAAGATGATGATCCTGATGATAATGAAGTGGGCTGCAGTTTGGTGATTGGCTTGATTCAGAAGAACCGGCGTAAGTTGAGGAAGTCGGGAGAGGACATGCACACCATTGGCTATGCCATCTATGAGGTGGGGTTGCTAAGATAGCAATGTTTTATGTCTCTTTTGTTGTAAATGTGATGACGTAACCTGTGAAGGGCGCTGTTTATACAATTATTCTTTTTCTTTTCATTCTAGGTGCCTCCTCAGGTGAGCACAATGGAATAATTTTTTTTAAAGGATTTCTCTATTGAGATGTGAAGAATTAACATAAATGGTAATAATGAAGCATTTGAAATATATTTAGCAAAAAATACTCGTCAATAATATCCACAGAGAAACCGTTCAAAACCTCCTAGCAACTGCCTGACAACCACCTGTAACACCTTAGTAGCATTGACTGTTGTTCAGGCAAACACCACTCACATTTTCTTCATCTAGCTTAATCTTCCTCTGGTTCTTGATCACCTCATTGCAGTTCCACGGGCAAAAGGACGTTCATCTGGATAAGAATTATTTCCTGTCCCACGCTCAAAAAGCTCGATCTGAGACCTTTATCAACCTTAGAGAAGTCAGCACCCGCTTCAAACTTCCTCCTGGAGAATATCTCGTTGTCCCATCTACATTCGAACCGCACAAGAACGGAGACTTCTGTGTGCGTGTGTTCTCCGAGAAACAGTCTGAGATGCAGTAAGGACTTGATATTTTGATTGAAAAATGTTCAATAAGCTCTTGATAAGACCATGTTCAAGTTACTTGTAGTGTCTTCAGCATATGATCAACCAAAACTCTATTAATTTATTACAAGTTGTCCTAAGAAACCTGTCAAGAAATGTAGTTCGTTTTTTGTTTTTTTATATATATAACTCTGTGGTCTTCAAAAAATTATCCCCAGTCTATTTAAAAAGGTGTATATAATTCTAGTCGATGTATATAAATACGTATAGATACATACATACATATACTATATATACAGAGAGAGATAGATACTGTATATACTGTACCTGTATATATTGTATAAAGAAAATTAAGCATATTTATTATTTAATTTTTTCATCACATATTTACATGTATATAAATGTATTATTATTATTATTATTAATCCATTTTTTTAAGGAGGGGTGCTGTATGACCTGAGATTCTCATTTGTATGTGATAGACTCTATCTCTCTTATTTCCTCCAGACAATGTGATGACCCGATAGAGGCAAACATAGAAGATGTAAGTCTCATTTGCCAGTGTCTCTCTTATGATGCTACCGTTGACTTTATTAATGTGAATATCATCAATAAACCTCTTTTCTGACTCCTCAGGAGACAGTGTCTGAAGATGAGGTTGATGCTGGCTTTAGGGGAATGTTCACTAAACTTGCCGGAGATGTGAGTTATTTTAGGCCCTGGCATAATGTTCATGAATTACCTTGATAAACATGAAACATGTTTGACCAATTAAACACAAATAAATTAATAATGTTTGCACTTGCCTAAGGACATGGAGATCTCTGCCACTGAGCTGAGAACAATTTTCAACAAAATAGTCGCAAAAAGCAAGTCTTTTCTTTATACCTTAATATTTATTTAAAAAGTTCTTATTCATAGATATTTAGTAAACAATTTGTCTTCTCCTTACAGGAACGGATATTAAGACAGATGGTTTCAGTTTGGAAACATGTAGGGTCATGCTGAACCTCATGGATGTATCCTTTACAAATAGCCCAACAGGCAGTTGTTTAAGATGCCCAAAGATACATTTCTGTTTAACTTCATAAGTCATAAGGAGTTTGACTTAACTCTAGTGCAGGAAAGTGGCAATGGTAAACTAGGGTTAGCTGAGTTTGCCACTCTTTGGAAGAAAATTCAAAAGTATCTGGTAAGTTCGTCTTAAGTGTGGCATAGAAAGTCAAAAATGCTACTTGCAAAACCTCATGGGTGGTCTTTTTAGGTCATTTATAAGAAGAATGACATGGATGGGTCCGGCTGTATGAGTACACCAGAGATGCGAATGGCTTTAAAGGAAGCAGGTACGATGACCTTTGACCTTCGTTAAAATGAGTTTTTAATGAAGCAAGTGAAACTTCAAAGTAACTTGATTTATTTGTAATCGTTGCACAGGATTCTCTCTGAATGACTGCATTCATCAGAATCTGGCTGCACGCTATGGAGACGCAGACATGAAGATCGACTTTGATAACTTTGTGTCCTGTGTGATGCGCCTGGAGATGATGTTCAGTAAGAACAGTTCATTTTTTTCTGATTGGTTGAAATACGTTTCAAGGGTTTTAATTATAGGATTCAATGATGTTATTTTTTATAAATGTATGGCTTGAGGTTTCTTCACCGCATTGTTGATCACTTTATTACATACTTTCTGAATTGAAATGACACTTTTTTAACTTTTAATGAATAATTTAAGTAGAATTTGGAAATATCTTTCAATGTGTTGAGACTTTCATTACCACCTCGTGTGTGCAGCATGTTTTCAGTAATTCAGTGTTCCAGAGGCAATTATTTCTTACATACTATATCATTTTTATTTTAGTTTTATGGATTTTGTTTGTTTTTGGTGTATTATTTTTTGTTTATATTTTTTATATTCGTTACTTAAAAGCAATTTTTTTTTTTTTTTTTTACTTTTGTAGAAGTGTTCGAAAGGATTGACGTAGACAACAGTGGGTTCATTGAGTTGGACTTCATCCAGGTATTGAATGTCTTGCAGTCTAATAGTACTGTATGTCTTAATTTAACAATTTTGTGTCCGAACATTTTAAATGGTCCTTTTTCTTTCTTTCAGTGGCTGACGGTTGCTATGATTTAAAGGCCCAGAGGATTATTATGAATAGTATTTTTATTCTGCTAGTTAATTTACACAGAAGACCATCATATTCCTAAATGCTTAATTAGTATAGTGGACCTCCTGGAATTTGTAAATGTGTCCATTGTGCTTTGCTATGCAGATACAAGCATAGTTGCCTATTGTTTTATTCGTAATGCACTTTTGTCTTACTGCGGTGCTTGCAAGGCATCATTGTTTTGATTTTTTGCTGCTCCAAATTGTGTGGCTTGTTGATGACAGTTGTGCAATTACTTTAAATGATCAGACGTATGATTTTCACCTGGTCATATAGACTTAAAGAGCAATCAAAATTATACATCCACATTTTTCTTCCCCAGATTATCATATCAAACTTGAAAGTAAACACTTTTGGACAGTAAGCAACCACATAGCAGTGCTCTGGCAATGAATCTAGCATCTTGGTTTTGTGAGCAAACACTCACATTTTTTTATACTTTTTTTTTTATTTAATATTTAAGCCTAAAACCAAGTTTACTTTTCTTTGCTGCCTTGCAAGCGCTGGTATTTTTGTGTAAATTCAAATCTAGTTTGTATTGTGGACCATTTGAAATTTATAAATGCATAAAATATACAGTCTTGTTGCTACAGAGCAAAAATCCTTTATTTGTAACATTATTTCCAGTGTTCACGTTATTCAATGGCTTTCAAGGGTGTCGACCTTTAATGAGAATTTCTGTCAGAATTGAACTTTTGACTCATCATCCCCTCAGTCATCATCCGCCTAAACTTAAACACATAATTATGATGCGTAAATCTACGTGAAAGCGATAAATAATGACTATTTGTCGCTGTACAGAAATTATTTTTCTGTATTTACAGTACTTCCTCAGCCGAACACGACTTTTTTCGCTATATATCGTCTATTTAGCACATTCTGACCAATTTAAAACGTTTGTTGTATATATACAACATATATATATATAATGTAAATAGACTAGGCCTATACGTTTTATGTGTTAGAAAAGCTCGAGGCTTGCTTGGGACCCGTTATTTGTAAAGCATTTGACTGGTTTGTCGTGACAAGTGCACTTGTGTGTCTCAGTGTGTATCGCCCCGCCTCCTTTGGACACACACACACACACACACATACATTGCGTATCTTTCGGGAGAATATAACTGTATATATCACACACAGAAGAGACTGACAGGACCGCAGCTGCAAGGCAAGTTTAGCGGATCTTGTATTTCTGAATCATGTCGAGATTTATTTATTTCTGTTCTGTCCGTGTTGTTGGTCTCCGTCGGCCTGCTGTAGTCCGTCGCATTGAACACTGTATTCAGTGTCAGAAATGCATGTTATGCACATATTGAAGCTTGAAAATGTTTTAGGCTCGAGTAATATCGCTAGAAATTGCAGTTGAAATTGATAATTAAATGAACCGCAGTGATTTACGAAGGTTGAAAGACAATAACACGACAAAATGCTTGGCATGCCATACAGAATGTACAGAACAACTCAATAAATCGCCATGTTTTTTAAATATAGTGATTAAAACAGCCCTGTGGTGGATTTTTCTAAGTGTCGATAGTTTTTCGTACTTTTATCTAAATCCAGTGCAGGTTGTGAAGTTATACACAGTGTGATTTGTGTTGAAATGAATGGGAGGCCCTCAGTCTGTTGAGAGTTTTGAGGCCAGCAACACAATGCATTCATTGATGCAGAGAGATAATAGAAATATGATAATGCTGTAAATTATTTGCCATGTCAATATGTGAGTCTGAAAATTGAATGAGATTTCTGTAGAGCAGATTATAAATCTATAAACCTGCACTTATTTAACTGAGCAGAGCAGCATTCATCACAGTTATTAAAGACTTCTGCATCTGTTCTGTTTACATTTTTAACCTTATTGATATGCATCATTTACTTTAAAGTAATTTTTAGTAATCCAGCCTTCAGTGGAACCAAATTGTATTTGGACACTAAAATAACCCTATTTTGTAAAATTGCATTAGAAACTAAATATCCAAGCAAGTAGCATCTGCAAACAAATTATGCATTTTTTAGGCCATTTTTGCAATAACCAACTGTCAAGTTCATCATTAACATATTCCACCAATGCTACATAATCCATTTTTTTGTTGTTTTTTTGGTAACTGGTGATGATATCCCATAAACCTTCATGTAAATTAAAAAAACTGTCTCAATAGGTACTAATGTGTACACTTTATATGTTCTTTTAATGTGCTAATATGTACCTTTAAGATAGCACTGTGTACTATTTAGGGGTAAATAAGGTACAAAGATGTCATTTTTAGACAATTTTTTTTAGCCCCAGTGACAGCTTTGTATATTTTTTTTTTTCTGAGAGTGTATGGTCTTTTGAAAGCTAGTGTGCATAATTCGCATTTACGTGTCAATTATAGATATATATAACTATATAACTATATATATATATATATATATATATATATATAGAAGAAAATACAATGCAATGTACTCCATGTCTACACAAAGGCACAAAAATGTATTAAAGTGTTTTGAGTATGAATCCCTTTGCTATCAGTTTTGCTATATAAAACTGCTTTGCATCTCACGGCTCCAGCATGTTCACATATGGAGGAATTTCGGCACAGATCAGTGCTAACAGGCTACAGGCAGAAGGCGTGGGTTCTTTTGAGCAGGCTTTACACTTCCAGAACCAGGACTTTGAGGCACTCAAACAGGAGTGTTTGGAAGGGGGCTACCTGTTTGAAGACCCCTGCTTCCCCGCTGAACCACCCTCTCTCGGCTTCAAAGAACTTGCCCCAAATTCCTCCAAAACCCATGGTGTGGAGTGGATGCGCCCTACGGTGAGGGGAAAAATAATTAGTTTGTATGCTACCCTGTAGTCTCTTATGCTCAACAAGGCTGCATTTATTTGATCAAAAAGTACAGTAATTTATTGTAATTAAATTTATTGTCATTTATTTCTGTGATGGCAAAGCTGAATTTTCAGCAGGCAGTCATTGCTTTAGTCTTCAGTGTTATATGACCCACCCAATCCTTGCAGTTCATGGTCAGAATGTTTATAACCGCACTGACCACTCCCTCTCTATTGCAGCTGTTGTCACTGTTATAAATTCACATACACAAGGATTATAACATTTCTCTAGACACACTTAGTCAGTGTACACATGATTCCTGTGAGGTGACTTCATTCAGATTAATTGTTAATTCTAACAATCATAAATAATATGAGTATGTTTCAACATAGGAGTGGCGGCAGTAATTACACTCATGCCATTCCAAAGCCTGTTATTTTTTTTAAATATCTTATTTTCAACACCAGGGTTATCATAGTTAACTAAATCTAAAATTAAAATAAAAAAGTGACTTTAAATCAAATTGCTTAAACGTAGTTTATTTCGGCTACTTGCCATAGCATCATTTTTAACTTGATACACACAAAATTGTGAAAACTTTAATTAAAATTACAATGAAAAATAAAAACTTTTATTATTATTCAACTATAACAGTACCCTAATATGTTAAGATAACACTCTTCCATTCATGGTCACACCACATTTGAAAACATTTTTTACTTTGCATTAAAATTTTTAAATAAACAAATAATTTTTTTTTAAAAATCAACCACACAGGTTTCATTTTTGGCTTAACTGATCTTATAAAGTGTTGATTTATTAAAACAAATATCTTTGGGTTGCCCAATTTCCGTTTCTAATGCCTCTTTTTCTGCAGGAGCTCTGTGATGATCCTCAGTTCATTGTGGGTGGAGCCTCACGGACAGACATCTGTCAAGGAGCTCTGGGTAAGTTTTCTGGTTGTACAAGAGCCATCGAGCATGCATAGTTTCGAAGCGTTTGTCTCGGCAGGTATTATGTGTCATGGAATCCCCTCCAAATGATTCTGAAGCTGTAAAACTCAAAGCATGACTCGCCACAGAAAGAGCATCTCATATAACTGACCTGAGGCATGTCTGCATGTGACTCATCCACTTCCCACTGACCTTGAGTCAGTGTTTGTGGTTGTGCCAACTTTTCTCAATCAATGTGCATGTCAGATTTTTCTAGTTTTTATGTTACCGCCCTAGTACAGTACATATTTGTACTCTATTTACATAAGCTAGTTTAAAACGATCAAATACAGTACCAGACAAATGTCTGCACACCTACTCGGTCAATATTAGTAGTGTTTTACAATAATATATATATGTGTCTATATACATATATTAATTATACAGTGACAAAAACAGTTTAACTATTGAAAACTCTCATATATTAGAGCCAACAATGGTAGTGTATGTTCAGCCTGCCGCTGGCCCCTTACAATTTTGAGGCTGTGGAAAATTCCTCTGCTCTGAGTGGGATGTAAAAAATGGGTTCACACAGGCCTCACTGAGAAAATAAACCCCACCCCTTTCTCTGTGCCCCTCTGCTGGTTGTAGAGTGGTAGCTCAACTACTGTGTCTTATTAAAAGACAAAATATTTTATTTAGGGATTTTGGTATTACAGTTTAAATAGCTTTTTGAATAAGTGGCTTTATTTCTCCTTGCCTCCTCTGTTTTTTTTTTTCATGGTCAGGTGATTGCTGGCTCCTCGCTGCTATAGCCTCGCTGACTCTTAATGAAAGACTCCTCCACAGGGTCATCCCTCATGGCCAGAGCTTTCAGGATGACTATGCTGGAATCTTCCACTTTCAGGTTCTGAAACACAATTGCGTGCTCTAGAGGTTCTTGTTGTAAATTATACAGTAAATAGGGGTTTTAATCTGAATATTTATGCTTAAATGCTTATATTGGGACAGGGCAAACATATATTGGGCTGAAATATGAATATGCTTGTCATTTTTATTTTTTTCTGGCCCCATTATTTTTAAAATGGCAATTTATATGTATCTAATATAAAGAAATACTTGTATATGTGTATATATATATATATATTTCCCCAAGTATTTATTCTTGATCTTTCTGTTAGTCTTAAGCTGCAGTCACATTGGCAAAAAAAATGATAAAGTTGTCTATTTAAATAGTCTAATCTCAGTTGTCAAGCAGATTCCTGTTGGGCAGCTCAGTGGGGAAATTTTTCGCCCTCAAGCGAAATTCCAGATTGCATGGATTTTATTGAAATTACTGTGTTTTACCAAAATTCGCAACTTTAAATGTGACCGCATCTTTAATCTGGAGTCCTCTTAGGGATCTCTTCATACTAATCACTGTCTATTATCTGGATGTTAGGTTCATTACAGTTGCTTTTTTCTGTTGTGCAGTTCTGGCAGTTTGGTGAGTGGGTTGACATTGTGATTGATGATCGGCTCCCGGTCAGAGACGGAGAGCTCATGTTTGTCCATTCAGCAGAAGGAAATGAGTTCTGGAGTGCCTTGGTTGAAAAAGCCTATGCTAAGTATGTCCTGATAGACATTTTGGTAAAGGCCAGCAAAATGTGTTTTTACTAAACAAGAATCGTTTACAAAAGTGGACAGTGTCTTTCTTATTTAATAAAGCTTTTTGTATAGTCTAAACACAGTCTCTTTACTTGTGTGTTTGTTTGTTTTGTGCTAGGCTAAATGGCTCTTATGAAGCTCTCTCTGGAGGATCCACTACTGAGGGTTTTGAGGATTTCACCGGAGGGGTTTCAGAGATGTATGAGCTCCGGAAGGCTCCGAGAGATCTGTACCGAATCATCAGCAAAGCCCTGGAGAGAGGCTCCCTGCTGGGCTGCTCTATTGATGTGAGAACTGAATTTACTATACTTCATATACTACAAACTATTTTTATGTCACATTTAATGTCAGTTGTAATTGCATAGATTTACAAAACACTAATAATATAGGTTATTTGATATTTCTTTAGAAACATTTATTTACCTCAGTCTAGATTTAGGTTAATATATTATTTCTGATTGTGTATCAGATCACCAGTGCCTTTGACATGGAATCTGTGACGTTCAAGAAGCTGGTTAAGGGTCATGCTTACTCAGTGACTGCTCTCAAACAGGTGATACTCTCAGTATATGTTGCTCATAAACACATTTGAGTTTAATTTTGTCTGCCTTCATGTGTGCGATCTCTCTTTGACAGGTGGAATTTAGGGGTCATACAGAGAGGCTAATCCGCATCCGTAACCCGTGGGGTCAGATTGAATGGACGGGGGCCTGGAGCGACAAGTAAGAAATAACACAGAAATCATATTCAGTTCAGCCCTAGTCACCGAGTAAGAAGACTGTGTATGTTTTCTCTCCAGCTCCCCTGAATGGGATGAAATTGATCCCTCTGAGAAGGACGACTTGCACTTACAAATGGAGGATGGAGAGTTCTGGTGAGCTTAATCAGCAAAAAAAATTAAGGAATATTTCACCCAGAATTGAAACTTTGCTGAAACTTTACTCACCCTCAGGCCATCCAAGAGGTAGATAAGTTTCTTTCTTCATCAGAAAAGAACAGATTTAGAGAAATTCAACCGTACATCACTTGCTCACCAGTGGATCCTCTGCAGTGAATGGGTGCCGTCAGAATGAGAGTCCAAACAGCTGATTAAAAAAAAAGTTGTCTTGTCTGAATCAGGAGAGAAATATGCACAGATCAAGCACTGTTTACAAGCAAGAACAGTTCTAAACAAATATGTGGTTGGATTTTGATGTGAGAGGATAACAGGGGATTGACTTTTTCACTGGAGGAAGCATTATTATGGACTCATATTTTGAACATAAGCAATGGTTTAAAGTTGAAATGCCTTAGGGATACATTTGTTTCTTACAAATATGCAACTTTTCACTTACAAGATGTTAACTGATGGAGTCGTGTGGATTATTGTGATATGTTTATCAGCTGTTTGGCCTCTAATTCTGACGGCACCCATTCACAGCAGAGGATCCATTGTTGAGCAAGTTTTGGTGAAGAAACAAACTCATCTATATATACTGCATATGATGAAGGTGAGTACTGTATGTGACCCTGGACCACAAAACCAGTCATAAGGGTCAATTTTTCGAAATTGAGATTTATACATCATCTGAAAGCTGAATAAATAAGCTTTCCATTGATGTATGGTTTGGACAATATTTGGCCGAACTATTTGAAAATCTGGAATCCGAGGGTGCAAAAAAAATCGCCTTTAAAGTTGTCCAAATTAAGTTCTTAGCGATGCATATTACTAATCAAAACTTAAGTTTTATTATATTTATGGTAGGAAATTTACAAGATATCTTCATGAAACATGATCTTTACTTAATGTCCTAATGATTTTTGGCATAAAAGAAAAATAGATAATTTTGACCCATACAATGTATTTTTGGCTATTGCTACAAATATACCCCAGCGACTTAAGACTGCTTTTGTGGTCCTGGGTCACATTTTTAGAAAAAAAAATATTTGGGGGTAAACTATTCCTATAAATTTGACACATCAGTAGACCAAAAACACATTGTATACGCTCACAGCATAAATAAGCAGTTCCCTTTGTCCCCAGGATGTCGTTCAGTGAGTTTTTGCGGCAGTTCTCCAGGCTGGAGATTTGTAATCTGACCCCTGATGCTCTGAGTGATGATGACCTGAGCCACTGGAGCACCATCAAGTTTCACGGTGCCTGGCGGAGAGGCAGTACTGCAGGAGGCTGCCGAAACCATCCCAGTGAGTAACACCCCTGTTCACGTCCAGCGATTTTATTAGTTGAGGTCACAGTGGCTGTATTGTTGGTCATAGTGGGTGACCCTACTACTGCAAACATTGGTGGGCTTTACCACTGGCCATAGGTGCAAAAATCCCATTGCCAATGAATTGGTTTTCAATTCTGGAAATGTTAGGATATACACTGCCACTGGGGTCAGTAAGGTTTTTTTTTTTTTATGTTTTTGAAAGAAGTCTCTTTTGCTCACAAAGGCTGTATTTATTTGATTATAAATACAGTAAAATATATATATATATATATATATATATATTGTAAAATATTACAATTTAATTTAATAGCTGTTTTCTTTTTTAGTTCATTTTTAATTTTAAAATTAATTTATAATGTCATTCATTCCAGTGATGCAAAGCTGAATTTTCAGCATCATCACTCAAGTCTTCAGTGTCACACGATCCTTCAGAAATCATTCTAATATTCAGATTTGCTGCTGAAGGAACATTTCTTATCCAATGTGTTGGATTTTTTTGTGGAAACAGTGAAACATTTTTTTCTAGGATTGTTTGGTGACTACAAAATTCAAAAGAACAGTATTTATTTGAGTAAGAAATCTTTTGAAGCATTATAAAAATCTTTACTGTCACTTTTAATCAATTTAATGCACTATTGCTAAATAACATATTAATTTCTTTAAAAACAAATCTTACTGACCACAAACTTTTGAACAGTAGTGCATAAAGCATCATATCACGAACAATTATTAATTCATAAATCAAGCTCAGCTACCTGCTTTCTCTGGGATTTGAACCCTTGACTGGTACGTGTTCCTGTACTATTTGGCAGACACATTCTGGATCAATCCACAGTATAAGATCACATTGCTGGAGGAAGATGATGACCCAGAGGATGAAGAACTGGCCTGCAGCTTCCTGGTGGCTTTAATGCAGAAAGACCGCAGACGGTACCGCCGCCAGGGGCAGGACATGCACACCATCGGCTTTGCTATCTACGAGGTGAAGAGCAAAATAGGTTTAAATAGCGTTTATAGATAACTTTGTTTTAGAAAGGAAAAAAAGCCTAATTGTTTTCTTTTTTTCCTCCTCCTTGCAGATTCCTGAAGAGGTATGAACCCATATCAACAATTTCTTTAAATAGGTTTGCCTACACCATTAAGGCATGTATACTTCCATAAACATTTATTTTTAAAACAGAAGGATGAATTTTTCTGTAGATTGTGGAATCTACAGTAGGATAATTTTGCGTACCGCACAGATTTGTCATTTCCGTCTGTCTGCAGTATGCAGGCTGTCAGAACGTTCACCTTAAAAAGGACTTCTTCCTGAAAAACTCATCGTCTGCCCGCTCTGAGACCTTCATCAACCTGCGGGAGGTGAGCACTCGTCTCCACCTGCCTCCCGGTGAATACATCATTGTCCCCTCCACCTTCGAACCCAGCAAAGAGGCAGATTTTGTCCTACGAGTCTTTACTGAAAAGCAGTCACAGACGGAGTGAGTGTGTGTTCATTTTTTAAATGGCACCCAAAAATGAAAATTCAGTCATTGTTTACTTACCCTCATGTTATTTCTGTCCAATTTCCAAGCTTAATTTTTCAACTGAGAGTGGACAGAGATTTTATACATTCATCAGTAATACAATACAATCTATCACACACACACACACATATATATATACGTAATGTATAACTATATTTACATACAATAATATAATGCACAAGTCATAAGCACTAACTACTTAGATGATGCAGTTACTTTCTCTTGTCATATTTCCTATTGTGTTGCATGGGGGAAAAAAATTGGATTTGGAATGACATTAGGATTAGTACATTTTATTCTGTCACTTTTTTCCTCAAAGGGAGTTGGATGACGAGATTTCAGCTGACCTGGAGGATGAGGTAAGATTTTGGATCAACTTTAATTAGAAAACAAATGCCATATTCTTTAGACTTTTTAATAAACGTGGCTCCTTTGGGTTTTTTTGTAGGCAGAAATTACAGAGGATAATATTGATGACTCTTTCAAGTCCTTGTTTTCCCAGTTGGCTGGAGAGGTGAATAACTATACATAACCATGTTTTTCTGTTTTAGGTCTGCTGATGTTAGAACATTGCATTTAAATATTAACTTTGGAATATTTTCTTTTCTTGTTTTAGGATATGGAGATATCTGTCCGTGAACTCAGAACTATTCTCAACAGAGTAGTGTCCAAACGTGAGTAACGTTATTTTGCCTACACTTGGGGTCAATGCCGTCAAAACGAACCTGTTTATCTGATTTGAATGAACCGTTTCTCTCTCAGACAAGGATCTAAAGACAGATGGCTTCAGCATGGAGTCCTGCAGAACTATGGTCAACCTCTTGGATGTATCCTTCACTATTTACAAGAGTATTCTGGGGTTAAATACTAGTTAAGGTCTATTAACTGCATCTCTGTCATTCTCTCGATCACTATGGAAAATCATTTTGACTCATTCTTGAGTTGGTAAAAACAACCAACAACACTCTTTACATTAATGCAAAAACAGTGGAAGTCTGGATGTTTAAAAGCACAAACCTGAAGCTCATAGGCTGTTTATTGGCTTTAAATGTCAATAACAGCTAAATTTGTGCAGAAAGGTTAGCAGGGTATGTTAATAAGAAGCATTTATTCTGGTATATTGCCTTGCTAAATTATTTTCTGTGATAAGTAACATCTGAGCAGTTGTCAGACAACCTGTATCTGTTTTTACTCTTGACTCCGTTCATCAGAAAGATGGTAGTGCACGGTTGGGTTTAGTAGAGTTTCAGATCCTCTGGAACAAAGTAAGGAAGTTACTGGTGAGTGTCTTAGGTCTGCCTTTTTTTTTTTTTTTTTTACTAATTTCACACACTATGAAATGTTCATAGCTTCTTTAGTAGTGTTCAAAATAAATATTTCATGCTTTCCTTTTCACTCAGGGGATCTTCAGAGAGTTTGATATTGATAAATCGGGGACTATGAGCTCTTATGAGATGCGTCTGGCTGTAGAATCAGCAGGTAAAAGAGACATTCATTTCATTATTAGCATGCACGTAAAGGGTGCATAAACTTGAATTTACTGTCCTAAAATGTCATGATTTTAATATTTCATTTTTTTTTAAGAAATTCATATTTTTATTCAGCAAGGATGCATTAAATAGTTAAAATGTGACAGTAAAGGCATTTATAATATCACAAAATATTTATATTTCAAATAAATACTGTTCTTTTAAACTTCCTATTCATCAAAAAATCAAAAAAAAAAAAAATTGCAATGGCTGCTGAAAATTCAGCTTTGCCATCACAGGAACAAATTACACTTAAAAATATTCAGTATCACAATATTACTGATTTTACTGTATTTTTTAAATAAAATAAATGCAAAATTATAGTGATCATAAGACTTGTAACATTATACGTTACATTACAAAAATATTAATGAAACCAAATTTTAAAATGTATATATAAATTAGTCACTTCGAGGTTCTCTCTGAAACACAATCCTGTCGTCCTGTACACTTTCTTTTACAGGCTTTAAGCTCAATAACAGACTCAACCAGATTCTTGTAGCAAGACACGCCGAGAACGAGGTTATCGATTTTGATAACTTCGTCTGCTGCTTGATCAAACTGGAGGCCATGTTCAGTAGGTGTTTCTTTTTGTATCACATGGTGGCTCTTAATATATATATTTTTAAACATACTCAAAATGCTTTATCCCAGCGTGGGTTTCATGGTCTTGCACTTCCTTGCAGGATCTTTTCAGCAGCTGGACAAAGATGGAACAGGAACGGCTGAGATGAACCTTTCTGAGGTGCTCTGGCTTGATTTCATTACAGTCAAATGTTAAAGCAAGCCATCTACAAAACACTAATCTCTCAATCTCCTTTTGTTGTGTAGTGGCTCTTCATGACCATGTGTGGTTGAGGTAGACCATTTCATGAACATCCAAGTCGAGAACCTGCTGCAAAGTGCCTCAATGCTGAACTCCTCATGCAACAATCCCACTGTAACCTCATTAGAATAAAGTGCTATTAGTTTAAGGATTTATTTTTCACTCAATATTACACATTGCAGTTACACTACAAAGCAAACCCCTCTAGTGTAAAACAAGAAAGAGGACCTCCACTCACCGCTGCTGTAATGACTGATGGAATGGCTGAGAAACATCATGTGCATGGGATAAATATGAAGTGAGCTTCAAGTTTTGTCCTTACAGAAGACCAACCTTTACTTCAAAAGGCTGTCCATGAATAGTGCCATAGGGGGGGAAAAAAATAAACCACAGCACTGCATGTTCTCCTATAAGGTGAACTTGTGCATCCTATTAAAAAAGCTTTAGATGCTCAATGCGTAATTGTGTAGATATTGTCACTGATTTCCTATGATCAGGGCTTCAGAATAAACTCTATTGTAATACTCTTACATTATTTTATTTCTTATGTTCTGAAAACAAATCCAAATACCTGAAACGTCCTTACAAGTTACACACCAGTTTACACAAATCGCTGAGCAATGGCTAACAGTTTAGAGTATTCCCCCTCCATTTTGCGCAGATGTGTTGGTATAGGAGCTTTTATTCTTGTTCCTGTGGGGTTTCCATTCTCTTCGATCAAAACCACGTTATTTGAGTCGAAGCGTGGGGTCATTCGAGCTCCAGGCATCTTGTGACCTACTATGAGAGCTTTTTTCTTCTGTCCTTTAATGGCCAGTAAGACTCTGTCTCCCACTTTACCGATTCCATTCTTGGTGTATACGTGAATGACTTTTGGTGGACGGTGGTGATGGGCATTTCCGAGAGCGCTGTTGTCGACCACCCTCACGCGTGTTAACTTCTGAATAGCAGCCACAGCTGCTGAGACGCTGCAGTGAGATGATAATAGGATGGTTTTTGTAAAGAACATGCAAGAACATTGAACTGTCAGGGCTACATGAAAAGTCAACACATTCAAACTAAAACAAATGATTTTACATTTGTTTTATTAATCATTCATATATCATGTCTAATGTGCTGATATGAGCAGTATATATCATATCATTTCTGAGAAACTGGACCACTACTCATATATTCAGAGCAAAACATTTCCCCTGTGTGGTAACTAGTTTAGAAATCACCCTAGATAATAAAACCAGGGTGCCCACACTTGCTGACCAATACATTTCTGCAGTCGTTCGTGATTACAAATGATCATTTTTGTAGAAATTAACCCTAAAGAGACATATTACAATTCTCTCATATATCTCGCTTGATTACAAGAACCTAAAAACTAAAGGAAAACCTGAAGAATGAAGAAATTGTTCACCTGAAAGCCCTCTGCTGTATCAGTTTGGGCAAAATCACCCCGGACACCGACAGGGCCATCCTGACCTGACAATAAAAGCAAGCCAAAATTTAAAATAATAACAACAACGATTTTAGAAACTTTTTATGGACAATTCTCAAGTCATTTAACGGCGTCATGTTATCGATAGATGTGAACTCAATTGGTCAAAATGTTCTTGTAAAGTGATATTAAGTAGTGTAAATAAATAACGTTATTAAATACCTGCTCAGATCATTCACGCCACACCAATGTCACGCACACATCTGCGTCATAACAAAGCGACGTTTGCTCTTTTTCTTGTGTTGATTCAACGGCAGCGCATTGGCGCCACCTGCAGTGCTGGAGGATAAACACAGCATCAGGAAGAGACCAAGTTATAACTCCGCCCCCCTCATTTTCTGTATTTATTTTTAAACCTTCTTTTATTTATTTATTTATTTGTCCGCTTGTGTTTATTGAGGCTACATAATTATTATTTACATCTAAAAATAAATTTAGGAGTAAATGTATTTGTTTTATCTAGCCATGTGTTTCTTTATTTGTTTTTTTGTTTGTTTTCTGCAGGCTTGGGGCCCCATCCATTTGATCAGTTGACAGCTGTGGGCCTTGATATCAATGGAGCAAACATGAATACATATACTGTAGATGCATTTACAATCAGTAAATTAAAGTAGAATTACTTGTTTACAATTTGAATAATTCTAGTAATTAATTATTTAATTAATTCACATCTTAATGTCTTTTATTTGCTAACTTTCTGACAATATTTTGAAATCAACAGCTAGAGGTCATTATTAAGACTACAAATGTAACACAGAACACTGAATTCTGTGGTGGTCTAAAAATTAAAAATAAGAAATTAGCATGTTTTATCCTTGAAAATGTGTTCTTCTAAAATAAAATGAGACATTAAAAGCACCTCAATGCAGATGAGGTTTACACTCAGTCACTGATAGCCAGTGTGGAGATCATACAATTACAATATGCCTAGTGTTAGTTGGTTAGGGTCTAATAGTTAGTTGGTTAGGGTTAGCTGGTCTAGGCGTGTTCCAAGGCCACACCTCTTTTCCAACATCCGGGGCTTTTAGCGCGAAGCTGGAAAAAACACCTCAGACTCTCAGGAACGACCATTAACAGCGTGTGTCGGCATTTCTCGCCATTTACGGTCTTTTGTAAAAGAGATTAAACTGATGCTAGCGGTGTTATGGTGCTTTTAAGCCTCTTGTGACTTAACGTGAGCCGTTTTCTTTGGAGAGTTTGAGGGGACGGACAGTGTCAGTTTGTGGCTGTCACACAGGCGCGCGCACGTGTCGCGCGCTCTCTCACTCTCTCTGTTGTCAGCGGGAACGCGCCCGCGTCCCAGTTGGTCAGAACCGACCCGAGTCTCGAGCGGAACGGTAACGAACAGAAACGGTAAGAAACCGGCACTTACGGGAACCGACTGTCATGAAAGTCCAGGCTGGTCACTAAACTGTAATGTGTGGATTAACGGCACGAGACTTGAGTGACATTTACACACTTTATGTCTTTGAGGACACGCTAGCAAGCTAACCGCTAACTAGAGTCATAAATATTGAATTTTACCTAGCATATTTATAATTTATAATAATTACATATATGTATCTTTATGTGGTGGATACTTAATCTGTTTAATACTGAAGCGCTCTTGTTTTTTATTTGTTTTCTTGAAAATAAAGGGCTTTAAGTTAGTCTGTCACACAGCTGAATGAGTGCTGGTTTATATTTAGCCCCTCAGCAGAAATATCAATATAAATATAGATTTTTATTTATAGGTTTATTTACGTTGAAATGTAATTATGAGATCCTGATACATTCAACAAGGGTTTAACTTATACATAATAAGACAAGCATGATACACAATGCTTTGGTAAAACTACTCTCGTTTGTTTATTGAAATAATTACCTTATTAAATGTCATTGTCATCTGATCATAGAGCATGTAAGAACAGATGAGGTTGCTTTATTTAAAGAATCAAACTAATTAGTCTTTCTTCCGTGCCTGTGATATTTCTCTGCTTTGTCACATTATATTATGAGGTTCGGTTGTGTGTCTGGTGTTAATCAGCTCTGAGTCCAGACACACATGACTAAAGCCTCTATTTGTGGGTGTGTGAGATAGTGTGAGAGGCCTGGTGTATCTAACCTACATTATCTAGCATACATTTGAAATGTTTTATGAAATAACACACTAAGATGCAAAGTTAAGTCTAATAGACCTGCATAGGAAAAGGACTGTCAGTGCAATTTTCTCTGCTGTGTGCTGTTAGATTGCTTTATTGTCTCAAAAAACGGGTCATTAAGGTTATATTTTACACAAATAGACCACCTTTGTGAGAAGAAACCATAAACATCTCATTCAGTGTTTTCTACATACACTGTGAAGTTGCTGCTGATATGGGGACACCAGGATCAGGACGAAAACGGGCCCAGATTAAAGACCGGTTCTCAGCCGAGGATGAGGCGCTGAGCAGCATCGCCAGAGAGGTAAGAGCTGTTAACCTGTAACCCCTGTTTCTGACTCATCTTGTGGCTGGTGGTTTCCTCTAACCACAATAAAGGAAGCATTCGCCTAGAAACTCACCCTGATGTTGTTGTTACAAACCCAAACAACTTAATTATGCATACATACAACAAAATCATTCAGTGATTTTGGACTGTTAAGCAGTTAAAAAGACAAACAAGTCACACTTCATGGGAAACAGACCGAAATTCAGTCATTATTTACCCTTCGCTGTAGCTCACAAATCTCATTTGCAGTTTCACATGCATGTCTGGTTACATGACACAAGAAGCAGTGGCTTTTGCTGCCGTTGCAGCTGGTGAAGTCATGAATATGGGACATTACGAAACAACATGACCCAGCCCAATTAATCTGCATGCAAAATGCCTTAATTTGCCTTAATTACAAAGTAGCAAACTTTTGCATGTTTTTGCATGCACTTTTTATGTAATATTTAAAAAAAAAATAATATATATATATATATATATGTATCATTTTTATTTTATTTTTTTAAACAAAGCCCTATACATGCGGTCATATGAACAAGCAGCGATGATACAGAATTAAGTTTCACAAACCTTATGTAAACAAAACTTCGGACATCACTGAAAGCTGTGATAACTTTCAGTTCAGTATGTGAGTCAGATGTTGATTCTGTAACCGCTCTTCGTGGATTCAGTATATTTGTGTAGCAGCGTTTTCCCATCATTGTTTGCATTCTGAATGGGTAGGATACTCCATCAGAGACATTGGAGGGTACTAAAGGTGCTGTAAGCGATTTGCTTTTTTGAAATGCCAAACACAAAATGTCCCAACTACTTGACAGGAATATGTGTACCTGCCTCTGTGACAGCCTTAGGCTCTGTAAACCGCAAAGAAGACTTAGGGTAGCGGCCAACACCTTGTAATCAGAAACACTCTCCATTTGTCAATCATTGTGCCTGTTTGGGTTTGCTGACGTTGAATTTGCTGGCATGTCTTTGAAAGGGGGTGTTTTGGAGAAAGGGCGTGCTGTTATGACATCTCAAATGGGGATCTTAGCTGAATTTAAGTGACAATCCAAGATGAAAATATTAACCCTGCAAAGCCTGACATTTGAAATAATATTTAGAAATAAAATGTTTTGGAAATGGAACAATTTGTTGCGAAACAGTTTGAAGAATAGTTTGCATATGCAATTGATGTTTTTGATCTTATTTGATGCATCATATACTTTTATGGCCCATATAGTATTATAATGACGATGTGAAGCTCATACTCCAGAAGGAAAAAAAAAAACATGTCCGATTTATTCTGAAAAAAATATTCAATTTGATTCAGTTGTTATTTATATGACCAAGATGTTGAAATGTTTGTAATGTCCATCAATGAGAATTTTATAATATTATAACATACTACTTGCATAAAATGCATATAAATGTCAGTTGTCATTAATGTATCTTCCAATAAAATGTCTTAAGATGATTAAGATATCCAAATGCTTTGTTTTATTATCAAATCTCTGTAGTTTTCATTGTGGGGGCAAAACTTAATGTAATACAAATGCAATATAATGATGATTGAGATGTTCAAATAACCACTTCTCAAAAGGCTGATGTATCAGGATTTTTATTAAAAATGATGTATGAATAATTAGTTTAGTTGCTTCAGTCCATAAAGTGTTCATCTTGAAATGTTACTAACAAAAATAAAAGTTATCCTTATGTTTACCTTGTAAAAATCATTAAAGATTTCAGAGCAAAATGACATGTAGGTGGACATTTTTAGAATTATACTAAAATACATTTTAGTTGCTAAAAAGTGCCAGTCAGACACCAGAAGGCGTGTAGAAGATGCTACATTTTGACAGTGTTGATAATTTGGAGGCCTTAGAAATGCATGTATCAAATATGATACAGTAGGCCTTATGGGGTTAAAGGTGAATGTCTGCTATTTATCTAATCTCTGCATCTAAGTCTGAATAGTTTGGATCTGCATTATATTGTTGGTCAGTCCCTCATAGCTCTGTTGTGATGTGTCGATATGTTGACGTTCAGGTTCTGCCAGTTGGAGCTGCAGCTGATGAAGTTTAACTCGCAGCTTGAGCAGGGAGCAGCCAGTATGGACTTGTCTTAGATTTTTCAGCAGCACACATGTGTGAGCCCATCACTCTTGCAAGCAGAAAACTCTTGACTGCTATCAGTGCTGTGCTTAGGGACTCTTCGAGTTGAAATTAACTCATATGACCCAAATTTATAATTACAGAGCCCCCATGTGACCAAATGGGATGACCTTGTCGCTAAGCCAGATAAAAAATCATGAGTTAGAGAATTTGGTATCTGCATTATTTTTCGTTGTTTGTATGCCTTGTTTATTACATAGCATAGGCATTTCTTGTTGCTGTGATACAGCTTTAGCTAAAGCACAGCATTGCCAGTGTGTTGATTACAGAACTGGCACTTACTATATCAAAACAGGCACTTGATATATCAAAACAAAAAAAATCTAGATAAACTAGTCAACCTCACTAATCAGTTAGTCAGCTTTTTTCATTTCTTTTTTTTTTTTTTTTTTTTTTGGCAATTCCCTTATCTTAAAAGGCACCGTGAACTAAAAATGGCCAATTCCTATTTTTAATGGAATATAGATTTTTTTATTGTTATTATTATTATTTTAAATTATTTATCTGTGCACATCATTACATTTTTTAAATATTTAAAAATATAAAATATGTTCCCCTTCCCATCACATCAACTTCTCTGATGATTTGCACCTTTTTTTCAAGAAGCTGTTTAAAATAAGGAAGAAAAGATAATTGCAATTTCTATATTGCGTCGACTTTAAAATAGGGATTTGATATAAATACCAAGGCTTTTCTGCTACAGTTTAGTAAGGGAAAGAAAAACAAGGGTAGGTTTCTAAAACATTATACCTTTTTTTTTCTAGTCAACTGTTTGTTCAGTCTGTAACATGAAGGAAATGAAAGACAGTTGTTTCCTTCTGATACTGTCAATGAAAAAGCAAATTCATGCAGCAATATCTCCTTAATATGGACCATATAAGGATGTTTTAAAAGAGGAAACATTCAAATCTAAAGCTACAGGGTGTGAGCTGTACTGCAGAAGTGAAACTGCAGCCAGATTGAGGATGTTTGTTAAATATCTAAATATGTAAGGATGATTTATTCGCGCACTGAGAGAAGTTTGGCAGCTTGTCCTGTGCACTGCTGGAGTTCATGTACTTCTCAATCACACGTTTGTACAGTTAAGAGAAGCTGAATTACATACTGGTCCATTGCATTACGATGCAAGCTAGATCTACTGTATCTAGAAGTGCAGAATTCACTCCACCCATGCAGTCCAAAGATTATGAATCACATTCTACCTACAGCACACATAAAACTTTGCTTGTTTCATTGAGCCTGCCTTTGGATCCACCCATTTTGTGCCTGCTGCGGAGGAAACTCCCTAATGGTTAAAAGAAATCTCTGTTAACCGAAAGCATGCCGTTTGATTTGTCTGTGCATGGTCAGGGTTACTGGGGGTGAATTTGAGCCATGCAACCCCCTGTTGAGGTCACTTATGTTACTACTGGCCAGTCTTGTCACTTTCAGAGGGCAGTGATTTGCATGGTCCATTAGCCACAAAGCAACAGAATGAGATTGTCCCTTCATCTTGGAGTGTCTAGGGCAAGGTGTGATATTTCTTTAGCTATTACTGGCTTGCAATGCTCTCTGTTTAATGTGAGGTTAAAATTGGTCAGCGTACTGTAGTAGTACTTTGCCAGGTGTAATATTCAAAGTACACACCTACTTTATGCAATGCAAAAATACTTGTACATGAAACGTTTTATATCTATTTATTAATAGTTTATTTATTTTTTTTAATTTAAGTGCGTTTGTGGTACTTAAGGACATAGTCCATTGGATCAGTTCAGCGTTAGGCTGAATGTAATGTTGCTATTGCACAATGCACATAAACTGCCTCACATTGTTTACTAAAGATGGGCACATGCTGGTTGACACATTCTACTAAAATGAAGGCTTTGCTGAAAAATACTAACTATGTAAAGTGACCTGTAGTTTCAGTGGCCTAACTTATCAGCCATAAGACAATCAACTTAAGTATCATTACTTACAGTTCAGTAAGTCAAATGTTGATTCTTTAAGCAGCCTCAATGGATTTAGTGAGTTCATTCAGTGAAGGATTTGTTAGACTGATTCAAACTTGTGCAACTTGTGATTCTTTTTGAATGTTTCATTGAAACATTCATGTTTGCATTGAAAGATCTGGTTCATAAGTCTATTGTTCGTGAATCAGACTACATTGGTTGTGCATTGATGTGCCTGCAGTCCACAAAGACAACCCAGAAGAACAGCATGTTTTCTTGCCATTATTTTAAAGTGAAGACTTTATCATATTCAGGTGGTGTAAAAACACTATTTTGAACTGTAGTCTTATAAATGTATGCTTAAAGTAGCTGTTAAACGACAAGTTGATTGCTCTTTGAATAATGAAACACTGCAGATATAGATACTTTGCATTTTATTGTGACCTGCAGTAATACAGTTGCAAACATTTCCATATCGACTTTGATTGCTGTGTCATCTCATTGGTCTGTTCACCTATGGAGCTCCTTTTCTGCAGAATACAGTAGGACTTTCTCTCTAATAAATGAATGGCTATGTTGGAGGTTGTGTAAAGTAAATGTGTCTCCCCCTGCTCAGATTTGCTGTTGCAGTCTCATGACGGAGGCTCTGCTGGTCTATATATAGAGCTGGAGACACTGGGCTCAGCTGAGCTGCTCTGGTGAGCGGGTCAAACTGTCAGACAGCTCAACAGGTGCTGAACATAAGAATCACACACACACACACACACAAAGCCCACCCTCTCTAACCTCACCATGTGTAAAGATTTGCCGTAAGCCTTGTTTAAATGTTTGCTGTTAGGCTGCATATTTTGCAAAGTCACTGTCCAATCTGTCAAGACGTATTTGTATTGAAATGTAATGCAATTAATTATTGTGTAGGGTATTAGTAAATGCAAGCAGGTTATATTGCATGTGTGTCACATGAGGAATAGTTTGAAATCATCCAGCATTTGTTTACCTGTAGTCTGAGTCTGGTGCACTGTGTGCGTGTGTGTGTGTTGATCTTAAATTAGACACTGCTGCTGAATCATGTTTGTTGTTTTTTCTCCTAGTTAGAGATCAGCCGTACTTCCGGTAGACGTGAATTAGACCAACCCCATTGCTTCAGCCACAATCCCTCTCTTACCAAACCCGCCCTCTAAAAACATGTCAGCCAACCTGATGTCAGAAAACCCAAACCCAAAGATTTAAAAAAGCTGAAAAGCGTAGGCTGCTTTATTGCAGAGCCCAGTGTTGTTACAGAGACAGGTGTGGTTTCCCAGGACACCCTTTTCAGTGTTTTGTGTCAGGACTCTTGAATGCCTTCTTTCAAGCCGTTAAATGTTTTCCTAAACAGTCCAGTGAAGTTTAAGAGGGATGCCCTCCCAGCCTCCCAGCCGTTTCTCTCTTCTTATATCGTGTCCACCCGTGTATTATGAAGATTTTGCTTTCCCAACCATGGTTGATTGCATGGAAAATATGCCTGTTCCCCTCTTTTTTTTTTTCTTATGGGTGTTTTTGGGCATTTATTTATAGGACTGTAGCGAGACAGGAAAGTTGAGGGTGAAAGAGGGCCAATGGGATTGAGACATGACTCAGGTTTGAATATGGGTCCCATGCGCCAGCTGCTCTTATATATATCATCAGCATGTGCGCTATCCACAGCTCTGACGTCCTCCATTCATGTTATGACTTTTGAACCAACTGCGTAAAATGCCAGTAACAGTGGAGAAAGCAGCGGAAATGCACCTCTATTTCATTCCAGTTCTTTATTTTAAGTATATACACTACTGTTCAAAGGGTTGGCAATTTTATATAAAAGTTTAAAAGAACAGCATTTATTTGAAATAGAAATATTTTGTACATTGTTTTTACTGTTGCTTTTGATCAATTTGAATCTATTTTAATAAAATTATTTATTGATGATTCTTGGCTCATTTTGAGTTTAACAAAATAGCCTGCAGTGTTTGAGTGAGTGAGTGAAAAGTCAGTTCTGTAAGGCGCTGAGTTATCTGAATGATTCACACAGGACATATGCAGAATAATGACTCCTTTTTAAAATTGCAGGTCCAAGATACCATTAAGCGTCCAGACAGAGTGCTTTCTGCTCAGATTTTTTGATGCAACAGCTATTAAGATAAATTCTCTTTCCTCTTTTGTGCAGGCGGAGGCCAGACTTGCTGCGAAGAGAGCAGCTCGTGCTGAGGCTCGGGACATCCGGATGAGAGAATTGGAGCGGCAGCAGAAAGAGGTGAGTCCTACAGAGCAGATGGGATGAGAAAAAGGCACCAGCGAATAGAGCTGAAGTTGCACCAATGTGCGGTTTCTCAAGGTCTTCATACCTCTTGCCTCTGCCTTTGCCCAAATCCAGAACCACATGTTTATTATAATTATTTCAGTTAGGTATGTTCTACATTGATCCTCTGTTCTAAAACCTAGTGAACTACCTGCATAGGCAGCATTGTAAGGCATTATAGGCAAACTTTCAACATGAAGTCTGTTCCAAAAAACTTAGCAGCATAATTGATGCAGGGTTGCATATATCCTTAATGGAGAAAGAAAATCCCATAATGCTTAGCAAAATGATAATGCAACACACTATTGAGTCTCCCATATGATGAGCACTATTAGTATGACATATGGGTTGCTGCATATTTAGTTCCAAATCGATCATGTATGAGGTTTGATTTCGGTTAGGATGCTGTCTATGTGGCATTAAATGGCATGGCAGCTAACTAGGTTTCGGAACAGAGCCTCTGGGATTCGTTCCTAATATGCCTGATCTTCTACAGACCATCACCTCTTTTGTTGCTGTAAAGCAGAAGGATTGTTTTTTTGAGTGGCCTTTTGCATAATGTGCTTGTCTGTTTCAAGCATTTTTGTTGAGAAGACAAAGTACGACTGCTTTTACAAGTAGTTCCAGATTCACAACCCAGATTTAGCTAGCTGACTAACTTAGCTCATAAGTGGAAACAGCCTTTGACAATACAGTATGTTTTCAATGGTTGCAGCCACATGTAAATGATTCAGTTATCGATGTCAGCTGTATCTGTTGGTATTTTCTGTACTTGTGCGTTTTCAGTTGTTCTACACTGGGTTGAAGAATATGTTTGTACATGCTTTCAGTATGAGTAATTGCGTGTTAATGGGTTTGTTCATCAGTATGTTTGTTTTTCTCTGTAAGACATTCACCAAACAAGTACCAAACAATCCACTGTCACATTGAATTGCAATAGAAGCCTTTGTGTTTGTCTTGTGGCTGTCTCTCTCTCACAGCTGTCTTACCATCAGCACTCCTCCTCTAGCAGGAAATGGGGGCAAATCCACCAATGGATGGTATGAGAAAGATTAGGCCAGTTTGGACATGCATGTACTTTCGCCTTTAACTAATAAAGAGCTTTCAGATGGGAGTGTGCTAGCCGTATTCTCATACACTCAGTTGTTTGTATGTGGCTTTCAAGCATGTTTTTAATAATACTTTTGCTCTTTTGGGTTTTTAAAGGAACCCTTGTGGTACTGTTGTTGTCTTTAAAAATAGTATTCTGTTAGGACAGCATTGGATTCACTTTTTCAGGAGAATTTTTTTGCACATGATCTATTTGCTTTAGTGTTCGTTTGTTTGTATAAATTACAGTGGTAAACCTACCATCAGCATTTAAATTTTATCAGTCTAAAACGAGTATCTCTGTGTGGCCTTTTCTTTATGGGCTGGGTGATATATTTCTGATGTCTTTACAATGATTTTGCCGCCAATACTAAATTATGTTTTAAATATGACACTGAATTTAATGCATTTTTAAATTTTATTAAAGATGTTTTTATAGCAAACTTGGTTAAAAAAAAAGTTTAAAACCTTGCACTACATATTTAATGTATTTAAGTGTTAACTGCTTATTTTATAGTGTATAGTGCATATACGTGCAAATAATAAAAAAATTTTGCAATACATTGTGCAAAATATGTATTGATTTATTTTCGGCTAGATATTTACTGTTTAACTTCTTGCATCAGTAAAAGCAAATATGTAAATTTTAAGATACATTTAGAATGTTGTCATGTTGCTGCTAGTAAGCTTGTATGCTTGCCTTGAAATTTAAACAGGTCTTATTCTGGCAGACTATCAGCAAGTTAAGTATGTTTAGAGTTTGTTTAGGACTGCCAGTGAAGACTAACACTAACACAACCTAAAACATGCATCTTCTTTTGATTAAATTCTATCTTCTTCATTCTGTTCATCTCAGGCTGATTCAGAAAAGGCCCGTCATGGTCATCATTCCAGTAGCCACAGTCGACGGGTCTGTATCTCCTGATGTTGCTGTCTAGTCCTTTTTCCTCTTTTTTTTAAATTTTTTTATTCGGTTCTTATTTCTTTTTTTCTCCTAATTTCTCATCAACAGGGATTAAATGATGATACAGCATCAGTCCGAAGTGTCGGAAGTTACAGGGTGTGTCATACTTGACTTTATGAAAGTGCATTCAGACATAATTCAATTGTGTGGAATAAAACTTGCCCGCAAGCTAATGTGAAATAGGTATTTTTGAGACATTTGAACATTATGTATGATTGTTTATTTTGAAGTATTGGTACGTAACATGCAAATAGAAAATTGCCCCAGCAATATTTTTATTGATCCAGTAATCACAAACTGGAAAGTTTTAAAAGCTTGTTTAAAATAAGTGCATTTTACATGCTAATGGAATTTGACAAATGAATGTTTACCGATTGGACTTCTGCTTTTAAAGTCAAGTTCATCGTCTTTACGAGACTTGAGCAGTTCTCATCACTCCAGTCGGGCTAGCTCTTCCCGGAGAAGAGACTTGGTGGTACGTCTCTGTGTGTGTGTGTGTGTGTGTGTTTTCCATCTGACATTGTAGTGTGTGTATTTTGGCAACATTGTTTTCTCTTGTGTGACTGTCATGACTGCTGTATTATACTAACATTGTTTGCTCTATTTGATTGGCGAGAAAGTTTGTCTGTGTAACACATACTTTAGCTTATATACTGAAATGATTTAATTCTAAAGCTAATTTATAAAGACATACAGGATTCCCATGGTCATGGAAATGAAAAAATTTGTTTTTTTTAATCCGATTATTTATGAAATTCAGACCTGGAAAAGGCAATGACAGTGCTGCTAAGGAATAATATTCTGAGAGCCACATTTGATTTTCATGTAGGTTACTTCAAGGTTGATGTGCATGAACATTACAGGCAGGCTTTGTGCTGTTGATGACTAGCACCGTTGAGTGGTTTTCTATAAATGAAGCATAACCGCACTGACTCAGTGACTGAGGGCACTTAACACAAAAAGGTATTTCTTATGATCTGATGTTAACGCTACCTTATTAGCGCACATGGCATGTTTGTGGCATGGATTACATCATGTTATACAGTATATCAAGCATAGATTGTGATGGTTGTGCTGTTTTCTCTGCAGTCTGGCATCTCCAGTAGTTCCTCTTTGAAGAGCTCCCACTCCACTGTATGTATATGTGACGGTTTACAGTTTATTCTGCTTTGAGTGTCAGAAATTCTGCATTTAAGTATTTTATATTGTTCCAGTTTGACATTTTATTAGTGCAGAAGACCAGCTCTGGGATCTTTGTTCTTTCCAGCATTGTACTGTGAAAGCATAGCTTTAGATTTCTGAGAGTAGATTCTTGGCCTACACAATTAAGCAAAATAGAACTTGTGATGTGGCTTAGATAATCAAATTGCAATGGCTTTGATTTAATTAAATATATGAGCTGCATGTTTCAGAGTAAAGTGCCAATCTCTGTGGTTTAATGTTTGTATGAAGAAATTAAGGAAATAGAGGACAGTTGTAATGAAAATAGGACAGCAATAAATATTAGTATTGCAGTTTTATATTTGTCAAATCTAGTAAATTATTTTTTTATATTTTGCCTTTAGTAATAATAATAATTAAACAGCCCAACAAATAATTACATTTTAAATCACAACTTTTATCCAGAAAATTGTGATTGGATTTTCCCCTCAAATCATGCAGCCTTTCTGGTTCCAAAATTGGTAAGTTATTACCATTAGTAAGAGAAAGCTTTACATATTTGTGATCTTCTCTTCCAGAGCTCTGTATATAATGATCTTCACAAAAAAACTGTTGGCAGTAGCTCCAAAAAGGACCTTCTGGTCAGTACTGATCAATACCCTGAACTCAAAAGCTGCTTCATTCTTGATGCATCATCATGAACATGTTCTTCCGGTTTAGAGCATGTTATTTCAGATTTGTGACTATGATTCATATCAGATATCTGTGTTCATTTCCTATTGCTTTACACCATTTCCTTAGACTGGATTGTATCATGACCAAAGAAACTACACCAGCTTAAAGAACTCCAAACCTCCTCCCTCTACTGTCTCTACCTATACACCACGGGTTTGTCTCCTTCCTTTCTGCATGTTTAATATTCTCACCCAGCAAAACTTTGAGGAAAAGTCTTGAAGTCCTCCTGGAAAGTTCTTTCTTGCTAATTCTGCTATATGATGTATGAAGTTCGTTTTAGTCGAGGTTTTCATTTCAGTATTGGTTGTTCCTTCAGTTTTAAAAGCTATTCTGGCGTCATCTGTTTGAGTCTGTGGAGATATCTGACAGCTGTTGTTTGACCTTCACAGGCTCCGTCCAGCAGCATTTCTACAGGTCTGACGCGCAGCTATAGTGTGGTCAGTCAGATTTTCAGCACATCTGCCATGTGATTGGATGTGATTAATCCCCACTCTGTTTTATAAGCCTCTTTGTCATCTGTTCATTTAAAAAATGTGAGATCTGTGTTCTCAGGCCTCCATATGTGATGATGGTCTGTATGGTTCATATAGTTCCAGAGCTGTAAGTGATGCCATAGCATACATACTAAAACAGTAATCTTATCATATTCCCGGAGCAGTGTTAGCTCAGTGGTCAGTGTTGTTCCCCCCGCAGCCCTCTGAATGCAGCTGGTATTCTTCTGGTGCCAGTTCCACCCGCAGCAGCCCTGTGGTGAGCGTCGTATGTTTCCAGAGCTGCAGCAGCTGCTCATGCATGCATTCATTCTGAAACGCCAGTGTGTGCTTATCTATATTATACACTCAGATAATTCACTTTTTGAAAGTAGATGTTTGCATTAGTCTAACTCCACGTATTGAGCTTAGGTTTGTAGCTCATGCATTGTCTGTGTGATGAACATTAATAATACCTCAAATTGTCAGCAAGTTAAGGGGAGGTGTGCAGAAGTGACTGAACTTACTGTTTATAAAAAAAAACTTCATAGACAGTGAAGAAGGGACAAAGCTATACCCTACTATTCAAAAGTTTGTGGTTGGTAAGATGTTCTTAATGCTTTTGAGGCTTTTATGCCGGCCAAGGCTGTAATTAATTGATCAAAAATACAGTAAATGTGAACTATTATTACAACTTAAAATAACTGTTTTATTTGAATATATTTTATAATGTAATTTATTCCTGTGATGGCATAGCTGATTTTTCAGCATCTTTAGTCTTCAGAAATCATTCTAATATGTTGATTTGCCGCTTAAGAAACATCATTGAAAACAGCTTAAAAAGTTGTGTTGCTTTGATACGTTTTTATTTTGGAATTCATTGATTAATAGAAAGTTTGAACAGTGTTTATTTAAAATAGAAATATTTTGTAACAAATTTCTTTACTGTCACTTTTGATCACTTCAATGCATCCTTGCTGAATAAAAGTATTAATTTAAAAAATCTTACAGACCCCAAACGTTTATGTATATAGAGTACCAGTATATCATAGAGACATGGAGGTGGCTTTTGCTTTTTAATATTTAATTAAAAAAAAAATTTTTTTGGACTTGTGCCATTAAGCAACTTGGCTTGTTATAGGTCATCAACATCTGAGCCAAAAATTAAAGCCAACAGTTGTCAGTGTAGTATGTCAAGAAATGTGTTAAAACTTATAATTTGTCATTTAAGAAAGTACGAAAAATTGGATGCATTGTTGGTAGTTTGATAGTTGGTCTCTTCAGGTGGGGCAGGAATTCCGCCAATGTCTTTATTTTGCATGTGGTGCATTTGTCTAAACATCTTAAGTAGCAATGGCATTGTTTGATGACTTGTCACTATTACAAATGGAGTGCTATTAAAAGAGTGATTTCATTGAAATGGTTGCATGTTCTGCTTAAAGGGATAGTTCACCCAAAAATGAAAATTCTGTCATTAATTACTCACCCTCGTGTCGTTCTAAACGCGTATGACCTCCGTTCAGCTTCAGAACACAAATTAAGATATTTTTGATTTATTCTAAGCTCTCTGACCCTCCCACACACAGCAATGTAACTAACACGATCAACGTCCAGAAACGTAGCAAGGAGATCAGTAAAATAATCCATGTGACATCAGGTGTTCAACCTTAATTTTACGAAGCTACGAGAACAAATTTTGTACGCAAAGAAAACAATGACTTTATTCAACAATTTGTCTCCTCCGCGTCACCCGAGCTTCGTTTTGGTGAGTATCCACTGAACGCAAACAACGTATTCTGTACAGTGTCAACTGCGCCACGCGGATATGTTGTTTTTGTTCAGATCAAAGCGTAAAACAACGTAAACAGTGTATCCGTGTACAGTGCTGCTGACACAGAACAGCATATGCTGTTTACGTTCAGTGGATACTCTCCAAAATGGCGCTGGGGTGACACGGAGACAAACTGTTGAATAAAGTCATTGTTTTCTTTGCGTACAAAATTTGTTCTTGTAGCTTCGTGAAATTACGGTTGAACCCCTGATGTCACATGGATTATTTTACTGATCTCCTTGCTAAGTTTCTGGACGTTGATCGTGTTAATTACATTGCTGTCTGTGGGAGGGTCAGAGAGCTCAGAATAAATCAAAAATATCTTAATTTGTGTTCCGAAGATGAACGGAGGTCGTACGGGTTTAGAACGACATGAGGGTGAGTAATTATTATTTTGGGGTGAACTATCCCTTTAACAGTTATGACAGATGGTTTTTGGTTTTCTTCCCGGTGCAATGTGCGTTTCTTCTTTTGAATCATCCTCTTTTAAACCTTTCAGTCATCCTCTGATGACGATTCTGGCAGCACTGTATCCCGAGGTCGACGTGGGAGAAGGGATAGTGTGGTGAGCCAGAATAGAAACTGTGACCGCATATCCAGTGTTCAGACAATACAACCGCATAATCTGTTGTCATTAAAACAGTGATATATCATTAAAAACTTTTCCACTTCAGCTTCTTATTTTCTTTCGTTTTCTCATGTTCTCGTCTGTCTGTGTGTAGTTGTCTGATTTCTCTGATATCTCTGAGACGGCTGCTGATTATTTCAGCCGCTCTAATCGCAGAGGCAGCATTGTCTCTGATCTTGATGATCTGAGCATCCCAGACCTGGACAGTGTAAGTCAAGACATGCATGAAGTATTAACCCATGTGACACATTGACTAAAGAGCACTGGATGGTTACTTAAAGGGATAGTTCAGTTATTAAAGTTGGTTTACTCTGCATGGCTTGATACTGTGTAATAATTGCATTCAAAATGACTCTACTGGACTCTGTTTTATTTAATGACTGCTTTTAGGAAGGTATTATTATATTATATATTATTCCTGTATAAATGCATCTAGCCTAACTGTTGTGTGTGTCTCTTTTGGTTGGTCAACATCTGATTTTAAAACGGGGAGTTTTGGTGAAGTCTGGCTGGAGCACTGACTCTCTGATGGTTTCTGGTTAAATTGTATGAGTTACGTGGCATGATGTGTGCCTAAAACAGGCTACAAGAAATAGCATCATACTAACGTTTTTCTTTGCCTTACTTTAGGATGAAGGCAAAACCCAGGCCATTCAAATTGCGACAAGTGCATTTTTCTAAATGTAACCAATGAGACTAATGGTGTTTTCTTCTTTTTCAGCTTGATGAGAAACGTGACAAGCAGTTTACAGACACCTACAGCCGGGTAAGAGTAAGAGAGATCATTTTCCACTTCCCTGTGTTGTGAGATATTTGAAACATAATTAAGACCCAAGTTTATGTTTCTTTTCTCATTAGGGGAAAGTTAGTCTGTATTTGTTTTTTTTAGTTTTTTCATGCAGTGCTTAAGTAACATTTCTGGATATCTAGAGCAGGTTTAAGTGATTTATTTTTGTTATCATTTTTAAATGCACCACTAAGTTTGAGGACAGTAAGATTTTTTAAAAAGAAATTAATTTTATTCAGTAAAGATAAATTAAATGAATAGTGTTAAACGAGGTTAATATTTTTTACAAATATTGGAATGTTATTTATTTTAATTTTTTTAGATAGTTATTTTTACAATTTTCTATTTTTCAAAGAATCCTAAAAATGTATATCAGTTTCCACAAAAATATTAAACTGCACAACATTTAATAATGATTATAAATGTTTCTTGATCAGCATATTATGAAGGACATTGTGACACTGAAGACTGGAGTAAAGGCTGCTGAAAATTAAGTTTTGCATCACAGGAATAAATGAAATAACCAAGTTGCATCTGCAAACTAGGGGTGTGGAATAATTATAAAAACTGATATTTCATCTGCGCAGATAGCCTTGTGGGCAGTGCACCAACGTACAGTGCCGTTGCTCTACAGCTCTACAATTTTATGGCCATTTTCATCTTTATAAGGACAATTTTTCTAACTTAATTAAAAGTATGCATCATCTTTTGTGACAGATTCTTAAATTTAATCAATAAATTTAAATAGTAAGACACTATAGGGCTGTTACCTATCAAATTAAATTAGTATCAACTAAATTTATTTTCAACGCAGAGGTGGCACAGAATCTGTACCTGGAGTGGCATTTAGATGCATTTACACAGACTATTTAATGCAGGACATGAATGCCGTTAACATGCAGTTACAAATGCATAAAAAATAAAAATGGTTGAATACTGATATTTGAAATAGTTTTGGGTAGAAAGGGCAATATACTTTTTAATGTAAACCTAAAATCGTCAGTAGGTGGCGGCAAATCACTGCATGGGTGAGCCATTGAGTCATTTAGTCAACTGATTCATTCAAACAGCTGATAGATTCAGTAACAAAACACTCAGAGACGCAAACAATTCTGCTGTGGCTTTGTTAAACTATTTGTGTTGAAGAAATAGAACAAAAACAGGAACTAGTCTAAAATGTAAGTCAATTAATATTAACTTGTGTATTGGACTGTTTTATTAAATCAATATCACATTTGCAATAATACTGATATTTGGAGAAAAAAAAACTGTACTCTGTGTTTTATTAACTTAATCAGAATATACAAATATAAAAGTCAAATTGGGGCATATTTGCCCCGTTATTTAGAATTTTGGGGGAATTCTAAATGTATTTTAATAAACTAAATCATGCAGTGAAAGTGTGAACTCTAAATGTGCATGCATTCACTCTCTGGGTGTGTTTTTGTTTTTTGCAATATACTCATTGCATATTGTTGAAACAATAATTATGATATTATCATAGATGATATATATTGCACACCCTAATGCAAGTATCCTACCGAAGATTTGCAAATAAATTTAACCAACAGGTGTACGGATGTTGAAAAATGTTTTGATTCATTGTTGATGGGTGTTTTGTGCTTGTGTTTCCTCCAGCCATCCTCTCGATGTACCACCCCAGCGCTCTCGGCAGCTGCCCTGGCATCTCTTGGAGGCAGCAGTTCTAGAAGGGGCAGTGGAGATGCTGGAAGCATCGTTATGGATGCAGAGGCTTCTATCAGCGAGTTAAAGGTAATTATGTTGTTTATTTGCATTGCAAAAACTGTAATACAAATTACAGATGTATTTCTTGAAACAAGATGAATCTACCTGCCTTTGAACATATTTTGGCTGAGCATAGAGCATCATACTTTCCTATTGAATGCATCCGATCTCAGAGAATCCACTTGTTCGTTTCACAGTTTTATTTGTGTCTGTTAAAGCTTTCGTTTCTTTCCTCTTTATGTTTGAATGCCCTCGGGAAGCTCTCTCCTTTTCGTGTTTGTATGAATGTACAATCAGAGGTCACCGCTCTGACCTTCAGTGAATGCCAAATCTTTCCCATGATTCATTCCTTCATCTCAACAGGACATCTATGATCTAAAGGACCAGATTCAGGATGTAGAGGGCCGATACATGCAGGGTCTTAAAGAGTTGAAGGTAGAGGGTCCTGAGCTCAACGCATGCCTTCCCTCGTTCTCCACTAACACACCAGGCTCTAAGCACTCCTAGTCTGAAAGCATGAGCCTTGCATGAGTCTTTCACTTTACTACATTAGCTCTTTACGATCACGTTTAGCCCACAGTCGTGTTGCCTGAAGACGTAATTGCTCTAAAGAGCCAAAGTCACATGGAAGTCTTCTGCCTCACTCCTAACTGCTGTTCATAAAGAAGATGGACGGGGATGCAGACACACATATTTAATAAACTGTGCAAAGGATTTCAGTGTTTGTCCTGTTCACATTTGGAAGTTGGAGACCCTGCTTTGAAAATCCTGTTATCATTGAGAGGCTGTGAAGGAACTGTACATGAACAGACAAGGGTTAATGTGACATAGATATGGAAGTTCCTTCTTATTTCTGATATCATATATTATTCAGTGTTAAAGTCGACATGAAATGGTACAAGCAACCTATTTAGGGACATGATTTTATCTATTAAGAATTGATTGGATTGTGAAAAGGTGGCATTACAGGAATACAGGAATAAATGACAAATTCATATATAAAGTTATAATAATATTTCACAATATTACAGGTTTTTTCTGTATTTCTGAATAAATAATGCAGCCTTGGTGAGCATAATTGCATGAAAAAATCTTAACAACCCTAAACCTTTGAACAGTAGTTTACCTGGATGGGGACAAGTGATTGGAGGGAAAGAGTTGATAAGGGAAAGTAATTTCAGAGGCGGAGCAATTTATTATCTTTTAAGGACGAGTTACCAAGAAATGTGGACCGTAAGACCAGGAACATGCGTTTAGTAAGTAAATGGGAATATTTTGATTTCATGTTGACTTTAAAAATTTCTGTCCGACTTTATAATATTTAGTTGTATTACACTTTCACTTTTCAGTTTTTATCTATACATATTTTTTTTTATCTAATCTTCTGTGCAGTGGTCAGTGTGCGCTTTATTTGCCTGTTATTACATTCTGTAGTGGTTTTGTAGCATGTAAAGCTACTCCAGTACTTTTGTGTGAAGGATTTTTCCTCCTTTTGATCAGGATTCTCTGTCGGAAGTGGAGGAGAAGTACAAGAAAGCCATGGTGTCCAATGCCCAGCTGGACAATGAAAAGGCAAACCTCATCTACCAAGTGGACACACTCAAAGACGTCATCGAGGAGATGGAAGAGCAAATGTCAGAGCTGCGCAGGGAAGCAGACGACAAATCAAAGGTGCTTGTAACAAATTAGCATTTTGATTCATTTGACAATGATTCATCAGATAAAAAAATTAATTAATTAAAAAAACATTGTATTGTCCAGCTGTCTTATTGCCACAAAATGCACAGGCCCAGCTGATTGTAAATGCCATGTATTATCGGAGGTTTATTTCTGATACATTTATTAGATGTCGGCTTTGGCAGATAATGATGCGAATGTGTTTTTCTTTTGATTGACAGGAGTTAGAGCGGCAGAAGCACACGTGTTCAGTCCTACAGCACAAACAAGAGGAAATGAAGGAAGGCATTCGTCAGCGAGATGAACTTATCGAGGTAGAGACCAGAAGAGAAATTGACCACAAATTCATTTATTTGCATTAGGTTAATGTTTTAAAAGCTTTTGCAGAATTATCAAGTTATAGATGATTTGAAGTCTTGGAGTGAAAGTGTGCTTAATGTTCTTCATGAATTGGAAGGTTCAGAGTCTTTGTCATTCACCTTCCTCCTTTGAGATCCTCCTGTTTTCTTCCTTCATTTGTTCTGTCTCATCGCTTCTTTGTTGTGTCTATTTTGAATCTGTCCTTTTCTGCTTTATTAAACGCATCCCCAGGAGAACCAGAAAATTCAGCAAAAACTAGATAACCTCACAAGAGAGGCATTTGACCTGCAGGAAACTGTTAACTGGAAGGACAAAAAGATTGCGGTAGGACGGTTTAGGAGATGCTGCTTGGATTGATGGCAGAAAAACTGATCAAATTAACTGTTTATTTAACTCGTAGTCATCTATGAACGTTATTTTTGCCAGGCAGTCTTATACATATAAACAAATTTATATGTATATAGTCTCATAATTTTTACAAAGGATTGATGTGTGGCTAATATAATGTGCATGTAAAAATGTAAACATTTAGAGCTTGTTCCTACAAGGGGAATATATTTGCAATGTATGAAAAAAGTGCTGCCCTCTGCTGGTATCCCATGAGCTTCAGCTGTGTACACCAGAAGTGCTGGGTACCACAGAATAGTGTTGAAACTATTGAAGGCACATGGTGCATGAAAATATATTGCATCCAGAAGATTGATTGGTTTTTCTTTTGATATACTCCTGCATGAAAATCTGTGAATTGCTCAAGATGATTGAAAGAAAAGCGCTACAGACTAATAACAGCATTCCTTCACTTCCTGCACTGTTCATCTGTCAGCATGGTCTATTTTCATCCTGCCATCTGTGACTAAAGCTAGGGCTGGGCATATATATATATATATATATATTTATTTATTTTTTAAGCTATATTGCCCAGCCCTAACTGAAGGCTGTTCATTGTGTTTTCTGCTGTCTCTTTGTTACTTTTCTCTTCACTCCTCTCTCTTTTCCTGTCCTTCGTGTGGCCAGGCATTAGAGAGACAGAAAGAGTACTTTGATTGCATTAGGAATGAGAGAGATGAGCTCAGGGATGAGCTGGCTGACCTCAAGGGGAAAAGCCGAATGGGAGAGGTATGTCCATTAAGTGCTCCTGCACAGGATGAAAGCTTGACATCAGCACTGTATATCAACAATAAACAGATCGTTTCACTGGAAAGTTGCATTTCACTGGCCATGTAAACACTGCCAACTTTGTGCATGACATTACGGTAGTATTTTTTGACTATTTTCTTAAGTTGTCTGCCATCTTGGATCTTTTTTTTTTCTTCATTGAGCCTGTCACAGTGCATTATGGGGTGGCCTTCTCAATAAAGGAGACATGCAGTTCTGTTTTAGAATCTGTCCTTAAGACGGCATCTTAGAAGGAAGCTCAATTGTGTTATTTCTCACTCAAACGTTGCGTGTCCAAAAGAGAAATGACCACTGCACTGCAGTGTGTATGTGGCCAGTGTCAATTAAAAAACATTTATACTTTCATTTATTGTGACCCTCCTGCTCTGGCAGAAACACGGGCTGGTCATCATACCCGAGGATACGCCCAACGGAGACGTCAGCCATGAGTCCCCTACCTCAGGCATCACTGTGGTCACACAAGAGGCAGCGCAGGTGCTGGAGTCAGCGGGAGACGGACCTTTGGGTGAGTCTCCACATACACTGCCAAGCTTATATATATATATATATATTAGTATGAAACAATGGCATAATACTTGTTTTCTGTGTTCATACCCCAGATGTAAGACTACGAAAGCTTGCGGATGAAAAGGATGAACTTTTGTCCCAGGTATGATTGTACATGAAGTCAATTAAAATGTATTATTGGCATTGTTGAGTTGAAGTAACACATCTACGCTCTTTTAGATCAGAAAACTGAAGATGCAGCTGGAGGAAGAAAGACAAAAGCACTCAAAGATCGACAGTGTTTACACAGAAGGAGAGGGAATGGAGAACGGCACTGACCTACATTTCATCGAGTTGCAGAGTACGACCTGTGACGCATGCTGTGCACACGCTCATGTTTGCATTAACATCCTTTACATGTACCATGCTTTAATACCATCTGTTTCCTGTAGGGGACGCCAACAGACAGATAAGCGAATACAAATTCAAGCTCTCGAAAGCTGAACAGGAAATGGCAACCATGGAACAAAATGTGAGTTTATAATTAGAACAAAATAAAGTTATTACAATAGTAAGTATAACCTATGTAACAATAGTATATAAAAGTAGTATGAAATGTAACTGAAGTGTTATTGATTTATATTTTGGCACAGAAAACCAATTTTTAGTTTAAAAAGAAAGAAGTCTTGTTTGATCACAGAGGCTGCATTTCCTTGATCTAAAATACTGTAAAACACAATTGAAAATAAAATATATTTTTCTGTTCGGATGGAAACTCTAATGCATTGTTTGAAGGATTGGTTGATGAATAGAAAGTTTTAAAAATAGGTTTATTTGAAATGACATTTTTGCTACAACATATTATTGTCACTTTTGACAATAATATGTCAAAAGACTTTTTTTTGTGCATTTTCCATTTTCTTTATTACTGAGAACTAATTTAATTAAATTTAAGTAAAATGTAAAAGAAAAATATTATACATTTAAAATATCAATTGCTAATAATTACAATTATTGTAAAAAAAATATTTTAAAAAATAAAATATTGCCAATTTTTAATAATTTTTTTTTATTTTATTTTTTTAATAAAGTATGGTTAATGCTTAAAATAATTAAATATTTGCATAACACTTTTTTTTTTCTCATATTTGCCTTGCAGGTAAACAGACTTGAAGGACAGGTGTCCAGATATAAAGCTGCAGCAGATAATTCAGAAAAGATAGAAGATGAACTGAAAGCAGAGAAAAGAAAACTTCAGAGGGAGGTATGAACCCAACACTGAGGAAACCTGCCATTCAAACATCTCTGATACTGAGCATTTCACACATTCAGTGTCCCCATAATCATAACCTGACACTTTAAATCTCTGATTTCTGGGCCTGGAAATAGAAAACATCTGTTAATTTGAAAGAATAGTACCTGATCCAAGTATAGAGAAGATCAGACTCTTCTCATATTAGCAGTCACAGCCAAGAGTCATTCTCACACATCTTTTTTTTTTCTTTCGTAGCTGCGTACAGCCCTGGACAAGATCGAAGAAATGGAAATGACCAACAACCATCTCATAAAGCGGCTGGAGAAGATGAAAGCAAATAGAAACGCTCTCCTGTCCCAGCAGTGAAGACACACTCTCCAGCACCAAAACAAATCTGCAGGCCCTTTACCTTGTTTCCTTGCCTCTGGTGGTAAAATACAGATTTACACCCTACTAAGGCAACACTGTGAGGGAGGAAGCTCTGAACCTGAGAATATTGTACTTCTGTTGGTTTTGTTGTTTTTAAAAGCTTGGTACATCACGGTAGCTCGGACTGGGTGCTTTTTCCCCCTCCTCTTTTGTAAGTTGCACGATTATAAAAGCGCTTTTTAACTGTAAATCGACATGACTGCAGGGCCCTCGACGTCCATGTAAATGCTTACACGGCAATGTGCCTTCACAGGGAGGACGAGGGTTATATGCATTATAACACTATACAGGAAAAGCATATATTTCTACCGGTACAAAAAAACATTAATGTGTTTAATAAAGGGTACGGCCATGAATTGAACAATATAGAGAATCAATCATGTCTGCTATGGTTTCAATTTAAGCGTTTTTGTTTTGTTTTTCCAAATATTTAAAATATTTCTTGAAAATAAATGTGTTAATGAATGCAGTATGAATGGGCGGGTGATTCATGAATTGTGATTGCTTGCAGGGCACATTGAATTTAGTTAGCTTTTTTTTTTTTTTTTTTTTTTTTGAAGTGCTTTGTCACAATGGACTACATCAATTTTACACTAAATATAATGATTTTAACTCCCAGTAAGAGACCGATGTTTCTACTGTGACATTTTGAGATTTCAGATTCAAGTCCCAGATGCCACTCGATGCCTTTCCCAACGCTGTTGTATTCAGGTTTGGTGCAACTTTTTAATCACTCTAGAAACCAATTGTCTGACACTTCATGCGCAGTGATTGTGACTAAAGCAGCTGCAAAGTATACTGTAAATAAACTACACGATTTACAAACTTGCCTCTCTCAGTAATCATTTTTGGACTTTTTTTAGGTGAAGTGTAATTTCTACACCACAGAATTTGGTTACACTTTATTTTGATAGTCCACTTTAGACATTCTGCTAACTAAAGGTAACTTTGCCACTACATGTCAACTAATTCTCATTCATTTGAGTAGACTGTTAGGTTCGGTTTGGTTTAGGGTTAGTAGAATAAGTTGACATACTTGCAAAGTTGTATGTTGTGGACAGTAGACCGAAAACCGTTGTGTTTATTATTTCAAAATACAGTCTTTTTTTATTCATTTGAAGTACAAATATCTATACATTCTTAGTTTAATGTTAACTGGACACCAGAAATAATGTGACAGGCTGTTTATCACTGTCAGTCATTTTATGCTGAAGTCATGAAAACACTCCTCCTCTCGATCCCAGCTCACCTGCATCAGTCATTTAGTTGCATCTGGATTTTATGTTTTAACTAATGCCCAGTATATGCAAGACCCAATAAACTACAACTCAGTGAAATGCTGACCTTTGTGGCTAAACGCAGAATGAACATGGGAAGTCCCTCCATAGCAGGAGTATACTAATTATTAAGCAGCATCAGCAGACCAGTCAAGTTCCCTTCCTCTAAAGAAATGCTTCTGTTTTGTAAAAGCAATAGTCCAAGTGATTTTTTTTAACCATGGTTATAAAGAGGTTTTTAGCATTTGTATCTAGGAACAACCTGAGGTAAAATAAAAACAGCGTTTTGAGCTCATTGTGACTCAGTTAAACTGATGTAAGTTTAGTATGCGTCACGCACTTCATCTATTTCCAGAGAAAAGTAGCCTACTCTTCCAGCATTTCTGCTTTCTGCTTCAGAAAATCCACGATATACTGGGCCAGTCCTTCTTTTGGACCGTCGTCCTCCGTCCACCCACTCTCCTCCGAATCCAGAGCCAACATGGCAAATCATAGCTGGATTCTGAAGAAACACAACTTTAGTTTTTCATCTGTATCTACTGTAAAATTATGTTAACAGATCATTTTTAATAAAAAAAAATGCATTGTTACATTTATTTAAAAAAAAAAACATGTATAAAATGAATGCAGCAACACACCGACAATCGAAGAACCGCAAAGTTACCAAAATCGTAGATCAAAATTTGATAAAACAGGAGAGAAAAATAGGTTTGTTGACAAATCAGCAGAAAATGCTGGAATAGAATTCACTTTGAAAGCACAGTCAAGAATGGAGTGATGTCAGCAATTGTTGTGGTTCTAACCATTTTTAAACATATCACAGCATTGTGCCGCTTTAGTATAATTTTAATATTATGAGTTGTTGTTAGAAGTTATTATAGTCCTCAATAAAAGCCTTTCACCAGTTCTCCATCATCTAGCGTTGGCAGGCCAAGTAACGCGAGTTACGCAATCAGATGACTTTTTCAAGTAACTAATAAAGTAACGCATTACTTTTTAATTTACAAGGAAATATCTGAGATACTTTTTCAAAAAAGTAACGCCAGTTACTTTGTTTTCCCATTTATTGACTGACAAGTCTCCTGTCCCCATGTTGGGAGAAATCGGAAGTACAGAGGCGTTGTGTGCGCTGTGTGAACATGATGTTACTGTAGTTCTAGACTAAATGTGAATGTGCATTAATTCATCTCACTCGCAAAAAAAAAAAAAAGTTTCATCAAAATGAATTAAAACAGTGAAATGCAAACTCAGAATATGATGCAAACCTGCAATAATGAAATATGTTAAATAACACAAATGTATCTAATCCCATTTTATTAACCGATGTCCCTTACTTAACACACATGACTGATTGCAAAATGTGCAGAGCAGGGCGCCCCCAGGACTGGAATTGAGAACTACTCCTTTAGATCACAAACACACAAGATACCCATAGTTTCATTGTGTAGTTCTTAGTAAAATCACTAAAAATAGTTGTTCAAAACACATGATGCAGTTCATTATGGCTCTACACATTCATACATCATTGTAACAGACTAGAGAGAAAAGTACAGACACTGCAATCATTACAGTTTTTTTCAACTGCTAACAAGCATTGTTCAATACTGAAACCACATTCTCAAAACTGTTCACACATTCAGCGATACAGAAGTCTATGTGGAGCAAACTGTGAATCATTTTTCATTGCTTTCAGACAAAATGCATGCAATGACCACTTTTGTCATTCATACACAACCTGCAAAACACTGTACATTTTCAGCACATTTTTCAGATGCTAACACACTGCTTTCAAAACTGATAAAAGCACATTCAAATCAGAACGATGGCAAACAGTCCATTTCTGCAGGAATTATATTGAAATATAAAATCTTACCAGAATATTTATTATGAAATTGAATAATTATTCCAAACACAACTAAATGCGACAAATGAGGACATAAATTTGTATAATGACACAGGTATGACACAGGTATTACAAGGTGAAAGTCACTTATGAGGACATTGCCCCATGTCCCCACTTTTCAAAACGTTTATAAATCATACAGAGTGAGTTTTTGGGGGGTAAAGTAGAAATGCACAGTCTCCTATGAGGGCTAAATTTAGGTATAGGGTAGGTGTAGGGCAATAGCACATACAGTTTGTACAGTATAAAAACCATTACGCCTATGGGATGTCCCCACTTTTCACAAAAACAAACGTGTGTGTGTGTGTTGGGCCAGTATTTAAAGGGCAAGTATGCCTGTCATGACCAAATACCCTGAAAAAAAAATGGCCTCAAAACAATTTATATTCTCACAAATCTTTTAAAGTGAGAGGTTTTGGTATATGACTTCATTTATCTTTTGATGACATGCTGAATACTGACATTGTGATGATTAATGAAACCTGTTGGAACTTGACAGTTGATTTAAATGTAGAGCTGTTGCTTTAAATTATGGTAGCCTTCAGCATAAATTATGCATATGTGGTTTGCAGATTGCTGGTTTGGTAAGGAAATGAGTAAACAGCTAGTGAAATACTGCTCTGTGTCAGCTATTTTAGACAGTTCATGCTTGTGAAGAGGGCTACCTCCACACCACTGTGTAAACTATCATTTTATAAGAGGTCTGTTGATGTGCACAATGTGATTCACTAGCTATATAATGTCCCCAAAAAATATTCATATCATAGATTTCAGGTTTAATAGTCTATGTGTGTGTTATAGTTTATTTGTTTAGAGTTTGAAGACTGAACGCTTTGTTGTAGCTGTAGAAAAACATATATTTTTAAAGTGCATATTTAAAGTGAAATAAACAGCTTTTCAGACTGCCATGATGTTTAAGGGAATAGTTTCGAACTACTTCAACTACAGCATCACAAAACAGTCAGCAGGGGGCAGAAGATAAGAGTGATTGTGTTAAGCTTCCTGATTAATGCAATAGGCTACAGAGATGATAATTAATTATGGAGTCAAATTAATGCCACAAATATTTGCAAGAGAATTGAAGCATTGCAAAAGAAAATAAAGAATTGCAAAAGAAAATGAAGTATTGCGAGAAAAAAATAAGTTTTGCAAACAAAAATAAAGAATTGCATGAAAAAAATACATATTTAATATAGAAATTTAAACCAAAAAGCTTTGCTTTTTTTTTTTTTACATCTTCCAGTGACAGTCATTTCTTAATTTATGCCAGTTATGTAAATGAAAAACAAAGTCGATATTGATATGAAGCTTGAGTCTTAATTTTTTTTAATGATGTATAGTTTATGAAGTTAATTGCATTCTTTTACATTAAAACTAGCAGTAATGCTAAACTAATGTAAACAAAGAATGCTGTGCGTCCTCCCACAGGTTAAGAGATTTTAAACAAGCATTGTTAATACACATTTAGTTAACCAAATGAAACAATACACATTTTAATGCTATAAAAGTGTGCACATTGAGATAATTAAACAGCAGATGTTCATATTAACAACGTCTTTAACTTGAGCAAACGCTGCTAATACACATATGCATTTGTTAATAAAGTTAATCAAATGAAAACATGCATGTTTTAAAGGTAGTGAATAAAAGGAAACGATCCACCCGCATGCCTCTGCTCAATGACGGTGCCTGGATCTGTTGTGATCTGCATCTCGGGCCGATGACGTCACTTCCAGGGAGGCGTGCCCAGGCATGTTGTCCACGCCCCCGTCCCTTGACTCCACCCCCATGTCAAAACAGTGCCACAAAGCGAGACTCGCTCAAACTCGACTGAAACGCAAAATAAAAGCAGCATTGCATATAAATTAGTAGATATGGCCATGGAAAATATATATTGCAAAATTGCCTTTGCTCTGTTTCATTTATATTTTGCAGCTCTTTATTTTTTGTTTGCAAAACTTCTTTTCTTCTTGCAATACTTCATGTTCTTTTGCAGTTCTTTATTTTAGTTTACAAAAATCACATTTATTTTTTCTCAATACTTTCATTTTCGTTTGCAAAACTTTTTCTTTTGCAATGATTCAATTCTCTTTCAAATATATGTGGCATTAAATTGACTCCATAGAAGATCCAATTCAATAAAAAATATTTTACAAAAGTGAAATCATTCTGTATTTAGTGTACTGAATGATCTGGTTCACACAGCTGACAGACTTATTTATTCAATGAGTCATAGACCACAATGCAAGCATGCAATCTGTCTTGTTTCTTATTTATGTTTCATGAATATGGAATTTCATGAATTTTCATGGAAAACTCTTTACACATTAAGTTTAGCTTCATTTAATGGTCTTAAAACATTTTGAAGGAATATGCATACAAATCATGCATAAATGAAAATTCTGTCATCTTTTACTCATCCCCGTGTAACTTACTTTCTTCTGTGAACACAGATATATTTTAAACACTGTGTTGTGTGAATGAGCTCCAAAATGACAAAAAAGCACTATAAAAGTATCATATATAAGAAATAGTTTTATGTGACCAGCAGACCAAAATTTAAGGTATAAATTATACCTTTTGTGATCCACAGAAACAAGAACAACATAAAGGCGATGAGATTTTGGGTGAACTATTTCTTACAATGACTTTTCATTATCCTTATGTCTATTACAGAGGTCAGTTCTGGAGGAATGGATAAAAATGAGCATTCACATCAAGTGTTTTCAACTCGTCCACACTTCGTTTTGTTCTGAAGTCCTGTGGTTGACATGTAGGTCACATGTAGGTATGTGAGGAATTTTGTTTCTTTGTTCTTTCATATTTTGAATTCAAATGTAAGTAATGCCTTAAACCAGCTCCCTTACCCTCTGGGTTGAGCTGTAAATCTTTCTCTTCAACACTGTCCCATGTTTGCTGTTCTGAATTCACACTGAACCTTTTTACAAGCCTGTTGAATGAATGTCTGACCAATGCTGAACAAGAAACTATGAGTGCAACATTCCATGTTAGGTCTCTCTCTTATGGTTTCTCTAAAGCTTAAACTGTGAACTAGATTTTCTATTTGTCTCTGTTCTGAACTGAATTAAAGCTATAGGGGCTACATACATCTTTTTTATTTTTTACTTGGAACAATTTATCAAAGAGGAGTTTGTGGGTTTCTGGACTGGTTCCCCAAATGAGTTGTGGAAAATCAGGAATCCAAAAGTCCACAAATGAATAACTACCTCATTTTTCCCATTTGGCAAAACTAGTTCAGTCATGGCCAGCTCATATAGTCAACACTTGTTTAGACTAATCGTACATGCATATTTCTATAACCGGTGCTTCAAGCAACCTGGATTTGTTTACACACAGTATGAAGGTTGATGAAGTCCTATAACCTGAGAAGGGAATTGCCATATCACATTATTTTATGAGGCGTGTTCTGTTGAAGCTTGTCTCATTTGTCAATCTGTGTTTCTCTCTGCTTTCACCCTTTTGTAGGTCTGACCTGATATTTTTAGTGTGGAGGAAACTTCTAGTGAGGTACGTGTACAGTATGTACAGTATGGGTAGGTAAAGTGGGACACTTTCTGGTAATTTGTCACTAGCATTGTAATAAAAGATGACAAATGGCTTAGCCCTTCACACAGTTCCATTTTGAATAGCTAAAGATTGCTGGGACACTATAGAGGGAAAAGGAAGAAGTATACAAAACCATAGCGTCCCACATTACCTGTACTATACGCTTGAACATGTACCTGCAAAATAAAAAGATATGTTAAAGTTAAGCTAAAAAGAAAAGGGGGGAAATTATCTACAATGATCTTCAAACAAATTCTTTTTTTTCCCCCAAAAGTACACTTTCTTCAGTCCAAAACTGGTCACACTTGTAACACAACTAGTCTGAACCTGCTGATATGCTTGGGTTGCAATAGTTTCCTTGTTATGTTGTTAATGGAGGCATTTTAACATTTAATCTGTTACTTCAATATCATTTGGTTATCATGTCATCAGACCCCCAGGCCAAGAAGCCTTGTAGAAGAATTGAGAAAAGGTGGGGGTCAAGCACTGAACCCTGCTGCACCTCAGAGTGGTTTTGTGATATGACTAGGACATTCTTCCCCAAGAGTTGCCCAGGAGGAAAAACTTGAGCGTGTTAGAGAGAATTAACAGATATAGAATGATGGGAATGTTTCCCAGACCTTGTTTCTTCTGTCTTTATGTTTTAAACTTTGATATCATATTTCCACTTTATCTAAACCAAATTAAAGTAGTTGAGAAATACTCTGTAAATGAGTGTAAAGCAAAGATTACTGTTGTTACTACCTACTCCACTGTTGATTTTATTTTAAGTTTTTTTTTTTTTAAATAGGGCATAAAAAACAAAATCACATGAGTTAGTCACGCTGACAATTGTGGCAAATATGCACTGGCCTATTTTGTGCAATATTTGTGAGCCCAGTGATACTTTAGAAAGTAGTTACAACCCTCCCCTTCTAAACAGTAATGATCATTCTACTTTTGTTGTTTTGTATGGATGTTAGATATCTAATTTGATCATGACCCTGCTGATTCATTTCACACCCATTAACATAAATCAAATCAAATTACAAGAAAATGTGAAATATGTGAAAATGTATTTTTGTCCCATAATGAATTCCTATACCTCAGGAGGGTGGTGGGAATTTCCAATGCTAATTTATTATTTGTTTTTCAGTGAAAAGCCAGAGATGAAAAGGGAGATATATGAAGAAAACTCATAGAAATTAAGGTACCAAACAGGCAATTTTGCAAAAATGTGAAGGAAAATTACATAATTCTGTGTTTTTAGGATGTTTTTAGCTATGAAATTAGTCTTAGTTATATAAAGGACTCAAAAAATATATTTAAATAAAGTTAATATTTGAATATTTTTCATTGGACTAGATGTGCCCATAGTTGAAGAAACACCAACAGTTTGATTACATTATCTTTGGATATAGCTGCTATTCAATTAATGCTGCTAATACAGTCCTTCCTCTCTTTTCAGTGCATGCAAATAATATTCAACAGGATTCTGACAAATTGATGGAGGGCTGTCATTTGCATGAATCTGGCTGCTGACCAAAACATTATTTTCATATTATTTGTGTGCAAAGGCTTGCAGCATGTTTTGTAGATGCAGTTTGTGATGGGGAACTACATGCAGGCACAACAAAGATTGTTAGCTTGCAAAATAAAATATATACAAAATATATATATTTTTACATCTTTACACTTTACATCTCACAATTCTTGCTTTTCTTCTCAAAAGTGCTAGTTTACATCTCACAATTTGGACTCTTCTTCTCAGAATTACAAGTTTGTGTCTCTCAATTTACGAATCCGAATTGCAAGAAAAGAAGTCTGACTTGTGAAATTAAAATTAAACCTTCACCCATTTAGCATGCATAATGTAGCAATGTTTTGTCCATTCAAATGCTCTTTAAGATAAGATCGATCCTCCCTCTAACACTCCTTACTTCTAATTTGCAACAGCAAGTAGCACTGACTGTGACTCAACTAATGGCTATTGATTATTAGATAATAAAAGGGGCTACGCCTTTTATATGTCCTTTTCATATATCAGCACTGTGCTTGTCAAGACATTTCATTGGGCATAAAAGATCTGTGATGAGCATAACAGGTATAAACACATGCGGATTAGCTGCGAAGTGATATCTGTAAAAACATGTGACTTCTGCACTTGGAATGTTTTTAGGTACGAGTTCACGTACATCTTCACCCTTAACACTGCTTGCAATATGTGCTTTAGGCGGTGTCAGTTGAAACAATGCAGGATTGTTCAGGCATGCACTTGAGAAATAACATCATATCCTGTAGCCCTCCCGTAGCCAAGTTTTACTTGGAAGGGAAACAAATACATATGCAATAGCATTATAGAAGGCTAGCTTTACAAACATTGGATCAATAGCGGTTACTGTCTGATAAATGTGAATTTGAGGCATTTGTGTAAAGACTATAAATCAAAGTAGCCTGATTAAGATTTAAAGCAACCGTTTTTGTTTGAGGAGCTTTCAACTATATATATTAGCACATCAGTGCAACAAAAATAATTAAATTGTAATGTATGTGTTAAATTTTTTAACCTTAATCAAAATAAATTGACACATAATTGTACAATGCACACTTTAAATTGAGGTGAACATGACAATGAGGTTTGAAAAATGTTTAAGCATTTTCTGGCAAAGCATTGGCAGTAAACTTAGAAGTGAAGTGGTTCCTCTTCAGGAACTAATTGCACAAAGGTTAATCGCAACCAGATAAACCACACTGAAGGTCTTCTGGCGTAGAAATGATGTGATTTCATCTCTGTTGCCAATGGTGATGCTGGAATATACATAAAGTCACACCCTTATTCTGAAACTCTGCAAACAAGATGTTAACAATAGTGCTGTGTATGTTGTTTTAGAGCATTTTGCTTCCAGCAAAAACGTAATGCATTCAGCACATGTCCGGTCAGATTTGCGCCAACTGGATTTTAAATGCAATTTCCAAAAACATTTGTATGTTTTGAAAAAATTTGCACAGTTGTAGTAAGTTTTGAAAATGTGATCAGTTTCCCACAGATCACCTCCTTTAATCTGAAAATTCTGTCATCATCTACCCGCCCACAAGTCACTGTGAACTTAAATCACTTCTTTGTGTATAACAAAAAAAGGGCTCAGTTCTTGGACCGCTTCTCTTTTCTGTCTACATGGCATCACTAGGTTCTGTCATTCAGAAACATGGCTTTTCATATCACTGCTATGCTGATGACACTCAACTCTACCTCTCATTCAATCTTGAGGATCCGACGATAGCTGCTCGCATCTCAGCGTGTCTAACAGACATTTCTTGCTGTATGATGGACCATCACCTTCAACTCAACCTAGCTAAGACAGAACTGCTTGTAGTTTCAGCTAACCCATCGCTTCATCACAATCTCACCTTCCAGTTAGGCTCATCTACCATAACTCCTTCAAAAACAGCCAGAAACCTTGGAGTTGTTATTGATGATAAGCTGAATTTCTCAGACCACATTGCTAAAACTGCCCGGTCCTGCAGATTTGCATTATACAATATTAAGAAGATCAGGCCCTTTCTCTCGGAGCATGCAACACAACTCCTTGTTCAGGCTCTTGTTCTGTCCATACTTGACTATTGCAATGCTTTCTTGGCAGGTCCAATTCTATTAAACTTCTACAATTAATCCAAAATGCAGCTGCAAGATTAATCTTTAATGAGCCGAAAAGAGCGCACGTCACGCCTCTGTTCATCAATTTCAGACTTATGTGCCCTCTAGAAGCTTGCGTTCTTCAAGTGAACGATGCATTATTGTGCCATCCCAAAGACACACAAAAACCCTTTCACAGACTTTTTCATTAACTGTTCCCATCTGGTGGAATGACCTGCCCAACTGGATCCGAGCAGCCGGATCCTTACCCATCTTCAAGAAACAGCTAAAAACTCATCTGTTCCATCTTTACTTGCCCTTTAACTCTAGCACTCTCTATTATAATTTTATTTTATCTATGTCTTTTTATTTAAAAAAAAAAATAATAATAATAATTATCTGTACTGCGTTAGGCTAACTGAGACTTGTAATAGCACTTGCACGCTGTTGCTCTTTTGTTGGTTTTGATTGCATCTTATGTCCTCATTTGTAAGTCGCTTTGGATAAAAGCTAAATGACTAAATAAATAACATGAAGGGGAATTTTACATTGCATTTCAAGGAACGTGCATTCTGATCAATTATTTAATGTTCATATTATGTGTGTTATAATATAAATATATAACATGCATAGTGATATATTATTATATATGTATAGCACTGTAATGTTACTACCCATTGCATATTTCAGTTTTGTTCACATAGATTATATTTTTTCTTTCTGATTTTTTTACAGAAGTTATTCTGTTCCAGTCTAACAAGTTCAGGCTCATTTGACCCCATTACTTGATCTGCCCTGCGATTGCACACACTAAGATAAAAATGTTGTCATATACAATGTAAAATCAATCACTAGTTATCCAGATAATAAATTTGACATAGGCCTATCGAATGTTCATAACAGTTTTATGGGTTTATCCAAATAAGTTCTTCTTAATTAGTATTATTATTTATTTTTATTATTATTTAGTCATTTAGCAGATGCTTTTATCCAAAGCGACTTACAAATGAGGAAAACAGAAGCAATCAATTGTAGTATTAAAACAACTAAAAACAGATCCAAAACTAAAGGCTAAAACTTTATAAATACTACCTATACACATTTAAAAAATAAAGAAATTAAATAAAAATGACAAATGCATAAAACTAAATTTCAAAACTTCAAATTTAAATGCTAAAAACAATTCAAAATATTAAAGAAAAAAAGGTATGAGTATAATAATGATTCTAACATAACACTAAGCCAAACACCAAAAAAAAAACTATATATATGCATATGTACAACCACACACACATACATACATATACATACACATTTATAAATTCAATATATATATATAATTTCATTTGCATTTAGTTTGTTGAAGTATTAAAATAACTTAAATTAAATAAAAATAAAACTTAATATACAGACATAATAAATTCAGACATTATTTAACAAAAATTTAAATAGATAATACAAATCACGACAGTATAGTTTATCAGTAATCCTAAGAAATAACACACATGCTAAAAACAACAGCTTACTTACACATAGTAAGAAATGGTTATAAAAACTGAAACAAGTAGTAAAAAGTATTATTTGTGCTTTAATTCTTCAGTTTGTTAAAAATGTATTGCATTTTTTGCTATTGAATTAGTTCAGGGGTTAAATTAAAATGATTAAATGACTTAGTTACTGATGACTTTAATAATATGTTTTGTATTTTTATAGTGTCTGGAGATCTGTGTTATTGCGGGTGGAGGTTTTTCTGTGACCTCTGACTGACTGTATGTTTGGCCGACTCATATTCTCAAATTTGTGTGTATTTGAGCCCCAGATCAAGTATTTGTTATCAGGATCTTGTGTTAAAGATTGACTAGGATGGAGAATTATTAACTTTGCATATACCCTAATACTCATATGAAATCAATATGTTATGGATCATGAATGAAATCTGTCCTTAACTCACACAAGTGAATGGTCTTTTGAAAAGATGGACAGACTCTTGTTTTGAGTAGGACTGTATCATTCTTTTTGTCTTGCCAGTGAACACAAACAGGTTTTGCATGTGTGTGTGTGTGTGTGTGTGTGTGTGTGTGTTTTCCTCTTCTTCCACTGGAGTGAATGTTACAGTGTCTGTCGTTCGTCATGACGGTCTTGCATCGATGAAGGGGGTTTACACAGGGAATTAAGGGAAAGCTGCACTTTAGATCGGTAAGTCGACTTGGGATCTATGTGAGGAAACTTTACCACGTCATTGTATTTCATAATTGTACTTTTTTTGTTGCTTGGCAGTAGCCTTAGCTTTCTAAACTTGGAGAGCTTCACGATTCGCGACTACAAAATCTTACAGAGTCGCGTCGATTCTCACGAGAAAGAAAACACGATTAAGTTATCAATCGATGATTTCTACTGAAATAAACACAAGAGAAAAATTAGACAAGTTCAGCCCATAAATGGTGGTCTTTCTGTTGTTGCGACACACCCAGAGGTTGTTGAAGCAGATGTGAGATATTTACCAAAGTCTCTGTCTTTAGTCGAGCCATTCAGATTCATGATAACATATTGTGCTTTTCGACTGGTTGAAATTATCACAAGTAATATTTGGCTGATATTATAGTAGAATTTGAGAGACTTGAAATGGGCTCTGTGATCGTTTATTTTTTCTTTTGTTTTAGTATCCATATTGTATTTAAACTGTTTTAGTATGCATGTTGTATTTAAACCCTTCAGACACACGAGGACACAATTATGACTCAAAGTTCAAACTTAATGACCATAAATCACCATAACTGATTATAAATAGGCCTACATAAAAGTTTGTGACCATTTGAACAGTTATTTCTAAATATATGATAAAAAAGTTGTAAATGAATGAATTGAAATTATAGTATGATATTATGACTTGTCCTACTTTTATTTATGTAGGCTAGTTTTAGGATGTAAATGTAACATTCGATTTCTGGGGTTTTGCAACATTTATAGATTGACTTCTTATTGATATGGATGTCACTGGATGACTATAAATAAATAGCATTTAATTACTCAACAAATATTCACCATTGCAACAGATTAAAAAATCTAAGAAACCTAAAAGGCTTCTTACATGTTTCCATTTATGTGAGCAGTCTTTTTTTATTATTAAAACTAATTTTATATGTATCCAGCATATGTTTTTGTTTGTTTGTATGTTTATATAAAAATGTGAGCATTTATAATAATCCAGCCACATGTTTGATTTATGTTTAATGTAACAGAGGGGTTGCCCTCACGTGGAATTAATGTGCATTACCATTTTTCTGGTGTCAATTATTCTCTTAACTCTGTCTGCATTGGTGCAGGTGTAAATATGGCTCATCGTTCCCAGTGCTCCTCTGCCGGAGACAATCCCCTGGACCCCAACTACCTGCCCCCTCATTACCGTGAGGAATACAGATTGGCAATTGATGCCCTGGTTGAAACTGACTTGGAGGGCTACTATGCGTTTCTTCAGGAAGCAGATGTGGTTGATTTCTTATCCCGTTCAGAGATTGAGTATATCAAAAGCATGGTGCAGGCTCCACATCACACTGCCCAACCAGAGAGGAGATACATGGCTGAAGATGCAGATGGCTCTTCTGACACTTACTGGCCGGTACATTCAGACCATGATGCTCCGAGCCTGGATTTAGGCTGGCCACAACAATACAGATTTGTTGGACCCACTGAGGTCACTACATTGGTGAACCCGTGTGACCCCGAGATGCCCAGCATCAAGGAGCAAATCCGCAGAATGATCAAGAATGCACAACAAGTGAGTTTTGCATGCTGTTCAAGTGCAGTAATAAGATATTTATTAGTGCATGACAGAAGTCAGTAAATCCAGACTGTCTTCCCGTATTGCTCAGTTATTTGATCTCTTTACAGTTTTTCTCAATTGCTTAAACACATTTCTTGAAACTATGCCTCGTATTCTCAAAACAGTAAACACGAATCCATAACTTCTAACTCAATTCCCCAAACGTCCTATATTCAGGTCAAAATGAAGCTCTCCACTCAAAACAACTCAATCTTGCTGAAAAACCAAACTTTGCTCTCAGACATGACACACGAACAGTCAAACACACACACACTACAACACAGTTTTACACACTGATGAGATCAATTCAAAACAATACTACAAAAACCGGTTATAAGTGTGGTACTTCCCAAATGTTTTATTTCTCAATTTACAGTTTTTCCCAATTGCATTGGCACATTTTTAGAAACAGTCTTAACATTCTCTAAACTGTGAGTGCAAATGTCACAACCGTTTGCTGGAACTTCAGAACTTTATTGCATGTCTGCAAAATGTAGTTACTCACCCAAAACATTTCATTCATGCTTCAAAACCTAGTTATCATGTCAGTAATTTGGCCAAGGCCACCAAAATATAAACTATTTTTGTCATCGTGTGAGCCACACTGGTCAAAGTGTTCAGTTGTTTTTTCACCATGACAGTAGAAAACTGTATTACTCTTTTCACAAGTAAGCAGTAAGAGCTTAGTACAGCAAACTGGTCACACTAGTTCCACAGCTGGTCTTTCATTCTAAACTTTACATAATGACAGCTATTATGCACTCATTAGGGTTGTAATATATAATGAGAACTTTGGTTTAATTGGCAAACACAACTGAATTAGCTTCTTTCAATTTAGTCATTATAACTTCCAGTTAATTCAACTGCAAACAATACAAGTTTCTTGTTTCAATTTGCCTAAAGGTGCTAAATGCAAAATGCTGATTTTATGCCAAATTGACACAATATCTGTAATGTAATAGTTGGTGTGATTTATGATGGAATGAGATGGCATACAATTACATGCATTGTTGCCTAGAGTAATGCCATTCACAGTATGTCTCTGTATTGTAAAAGAATCATGCATATTCTACAGGCTTGGTTTTTTCTTCTTCTTTTTTCTCCAAAATGTTCTTTTGTTTGACTGAATTCACAGTTGAGGCAGATTGAGTTTCAGATTGTTTTTTTTTTCACTTTGACAGTCTCTTTCATGAACTTTTGCCGAATGTAACATAGACTGGGCCATCAAGTAAACATAAAAGTAGACAGTCTTTCCTGCCCTCCACCTCTCTTCGTCTCATATTGAGCTCTTTGTCATTTGCTGTATGTATGGTTATCCTGCAATGTTGACCTTCACAAAAAAAACTTGAAAGAAAACAAAAACTGAGACTTGTTCTGATATCGTGTCATGCAATGCATAATGTTTTCTTTGAGTAATATATTTTTTATTTCTTGTTCTAGGTTATTGCTGTGGTGATGGATATATTTACAGATGTTGACATCTTTGCTGATATTCTTGGTGCAGCGACACGTGGTGTGGCTGTTTATGTTCTTCTTGATGAACTGAATGCTCACCATTTTGTTGGGATGGTGAACAACTGTAGGGTGAATCTGGATGAAATAAAAGTAGGTACTTTTCATAGGTGTTTATCTCTACTTTTCATAAGTGTTTATCTATATTTAAGTTGAGTAGTCCTTAAGAGTTTTTTATAGCTATTTTCTAATGATTTATAGATTTACTACTTTATAGAATTTACTCAAAATCAGCATATGTATTAATGGCATTATTTTTTTTAATGAAACAGAAATATCATGAAAATTATAGAAATATTATTTCCTATTATAAAAAATAATAGGAAAGTACTGTTGAATACTTATTTGTATGCTTATATGTGAGCGTTGTTAAAATTTTACTGTTTTTAACATTAGATGGTACACTTTAAAAGACACTTAATATTTGGTTGTTTTAAAATAGTACAAATGAATTTATATACTTTTCACTTGCAGTTCATGCGGGTTAGAACTGTGTCTGGTAGTACCTATTGCTGCAGAACAGGACAGACCTTCAAAGGTCAGATGATGGATCGCTTTATTCTGGTAGACTGCAGAGCTGTTTTAAGTGGCAACTATAGGTAGGTACATTTTATCTTTTTAAAATGCAATTGCAACAGTTAATTGCAAACCATAAAAATACCTTATATGTGTTTATAGGTGTAGTGTGTAGGTGTAAGTGTAGTCATTTAATGTGTTGATTAATAGATTTTCTTACTTTGTGTTGCAGCTTCATGTGGTCTTTTGAGAAGATACATCGCTGTCTTGCTCATCTATTTCTGGGACAGCTTGTAACCACCTTTGATGAAGAGTTTCGGATTCTCTTCGCCCATTCAGAGCCACTGGTTGTTGAAAATGTTTTGGCAAATATGCCACACTATGGTGGTGAACCTGAAAGCTACTACAACACAGAAAAGACCCACATGTTTAACAATCAATATCCAACTATGGGCATGGAATGGGCTGGACATACTACAGAAGATCATATGAAATTGGGTAACAAAATGTTACCCTTTAGAAGTGAATCCATCCACAGTGCAACAGAAGCAAATCCCTCTGTTCAGAGGCACATGAACCTGCATGCTGCCCAGCAATATAGAGGGGATCATCAATTTATAGAGCATGGAAGGCAAATGAGAGGACCAAATGAAGCAGTTGCCTTCAAAAGACATAGCTATGGAAATATACCTGATTACGAATACATGCCCCCTCAAAACCATCCAACCATGAGAGGAAACCAGTACATGGAGGGAGCAATGCCGCAGGGCGGCCACTTTGCAAGGGAACCAAATATTTACCAGGGAGCTGGATTACAATCTGGTTATGACATGTATGGAAAGTTTAGAGGCCAAGGCCAACACATCGATCAGTTTTCAGGGCCTGTCTACCCTCATGAGGTGGATGAAGCTGAACCACATGGAGCTTATGACCATATTCAAAGATACCTGCAGTCTCAACCTGCTATGGAGGAAGGACATGGTCCAAGAAATGTATTACCACCTGTGGAGTCCAATCTCAAGAGACATAGCATGGGACAGTCTTATACGTGTCAGACTTCCCCAAACCTGCCAGAACAGAAACGTTTCCTCAATGTAAACCGCAAACCACAGGATGTGAGTCAAAAGCAAGGCCTGCGGGACTGGAGGATCAGCTCATACCTCAGTGCATGCGATGATGCTGGAGAGCTGGATTTAGCTGAACTTGAAGGATCCACTGCATGCGATGACATTCCATGTTTTACACAGGAAGCTCCTTGTGGCCCCGTACGTGCTGAAATTAGACCAGGAAATAGGGAGTTTAACAGGATACCTTCACCTAGGGAAAATCCCACATTTGTCCAAATTCAAAATTATTCTATTGTGCCTGACAGTTTAGCTAATCCTCCATCTGATTTATCACAAATAATTATCAAAACAACACCAGCATCAACTTCAGAGTCTTCTTGCACCACTGAGGGTGACAAAGCGGAGGAGACGCAGAATAGAGAACCTAAAGAGACTAACCGTATAAGTGAAGAGTTCCTCAAGAGGAAACCCAGCCGACCTCTCCAGAGGAGTTCCAGACTGAGACACTCGCTGATATTCAGTTCAAATCTGGAGCTGCATACGTCAGAAGATATGAAAAATATTGCTGGAGAAAAAGATGGGGATGAAACTTCAAAACTTTCAGCTCGTGTCTCACAAATCTTTGATAAAAGGAGGACTGGTTCTCCATTTCAACCATTTCAGTGGAGCAATTTTGCAAAGTCAGCCACATTTGATAACTCCACCTCAGAGTCTGCACAACCTGAGGATGAACTTAACAAAATGGGTGAAAATTCTGATGTAGATAAGGTTGAAACCTGCCAAAATATTCGAAAGAATTCATTAAAGGGTGATCTGCAAGAAAAAGACATGCCTCAAACAGTTCCTGAAAAAAATAGCCAAAGGGATGACTGTCCATCTAATTTATTGCAAAATACATCTTCTTTCAATGATATGAATGACCCTGACTGTAGACTGAGGTATTTCAAAGAGTTAGCAGCCAAACGCAAACTTGCAGCAGCAAAGGCTTCTCAGAGCAATCCGATGAAAGCCACCCAAACGTTTACTCTACCAGAGAAACCTTTAGCTAATGATGCAGATAAAAATACAGGACCTGTTTTCAAGACCCCAGAAACTCCACTCAAGTCAAAAAATACCCCTGCCAGAGTAAAAGAGATCAAAGAAACCTATAAAGACACCAAATATGAGGAATCGAGTAAAGACATCCTACATAGAGCCACTGATGCTGAAAAAATTAGATTTAAGAAAAAACTTGCAGAAGAGTCTGGCTCAACTTTAAAAAATTTCAAGGGAGACATTGATCAAGCTCTAAAACCTGTTGAAGAGGCAAGAACAGTATCTACATCTAAAAACCAGACATCCCCCATTTTAAACATTGTTTCACAAAAGCCTCTCTGTGCCTTACAAAATCAAGTAGATTCTGTTGCATTAGATACTAACTCAGCAGAATCTGGCCTCAACCAATATCATATTCCTAAAGAAACAGATCCCTCCCATGCCGTTCTGACTGAGGTTTGTCCTCCTGTTAAGTTACCACAGACAAAGTGTGAGTCACTACACACCACTCCAAATGAGGGAAGTCCATCTGGAAAAGACTCCCAAATTCTTGCACAGAGCTTAACCAATATTTCTAGCACATGTTCTGATACTGTGCATCTTGGTACTAATTCAACAGCAAACCTGGCAATTGTAGATACTTGTGTACCTTCAAAAAGTGACCATAAAAATACAGTTCCCTCCCCTGCATTTCCTACAACTGGAATTAGTTCCACCGAACACCCCAATGCAATAAAAGCGGACTCTTGTCAACACCTCAGTGAAACTGGGGCAGATTTTTCTAGACACTTCACCGCAGTAGGGGCTGAAACATCTACAGCAGAAAATGTGCATTCCCAACACCACTCTGCAACAGAGAAAAACTCTTCTCAACAGCATACTTTAATGGAAGCAAACTCTTCCATACCACCCACTACCACAGAAAGTGAACCCTCACAAAAATCTACTTCAACTGAGGCAGACCATTCTCAACACACTCCTACATCTAAAACAGACTGTTTTCAACAGCCTACTGCAGTGAGGAAAGACTTTTCTCTGCACCCCACTGACACAGAATGTGGAACTTCACAAAACTTCCCTATTACAACAGAAACTGATTCTTTCCAACAGCCAACTGCAGCAGAAAGTGAATCGTCATATCACTCCACTACAATTAAAGCAGCTTCTTCTCAACAGCCTACTGAAAAAACTGGGACAGACTTTTGCCAACAATCCAGTGCAGCAGAAAGCAGACAGACAGACCCTACTACAGCAAGACATAAATCATCCCAACCGTACACTGCAGCATCCTCAGACTTTTCCAAACATCCCCCTGCAGTGGTGGCAGACACTTCAGAACACCTCACTGGAGCAGAGATGGACTCTTCTCAGCTGTCTGCTGTATCTGTGAAAGACTCTATGCAACACCACGTGGCAAAAGAAAGTAAACATTCCCTAAAACCCACTGCATCAGGTAAACAACTCTTCATACAGCCAAATGCTTCTGCTGCAGCATCTTCACAACATTCCAGTGCAATGGAGACAGACTCCTCCCAGCAGCCCACTGCGGCAGCCAAAGACTCTTCTCAACACCCCACTGCAACAGCCACAGATTCTTCTCAGCAACCCACTATAACAATCATAGACTCTTCCCAGCAGCCAGCTGCAACAGAGATAGGCTCTTCCAGGAAGCCGGCTGCAGCAGACAAAGACTCCTCCCAGAAGTCCACTTCAACAGGCTCAGACTCTTCAGACACAGACTCTTCTCAGCAGCCCACTATAACAGTCACAGACTCTTCAGGCACAGACTCTTCCCAGCAGCCCACTCCAATAGTCACAGACTCTTCCCAGCAGCCCGCTGCAACAGTCACAGACTCTTCCCAGCAGCCCACTGTAACAGTCACAGACTCTTCAGGCACAGACTCTTCCCAGCAGCCCACTCCAATAGTCACAGACTCTTCCCAGCAGCCCGCTGCAACAGTCACAGACTCTTCCCAGCAGCCCACTGTAACAGTCACAGACTCTTCAGACACAGACTCTTCCCAGCAGCCCACTGTAACAGTCACAGACTCTTCCCAGCAGTCCCCTGCAACAGTCACAGAGTCTTCAGACACAGACTCTTCCCAGCAGCCCACTCCAATAGTCACAGACTCTTCCCAGCAGCCCGCTGCAACAGTCACAGACTCTTCCCAGCAGCCCACTGTAACAGTCACAGACTCTTCAGGCACAGACTCTTCCCAGCAGCCCACTGTAATAGTCACAGACTCTTCAGGCACAGACTCTTCCCAGCAGCCCACTCCAATAGTCACAGACTCTTCCCAGCAGCCCACTGTAACAGTCACAGACTCTTCAGACACAGACTCTTCCCAGCAGCCCACTGTAACAGTCACAGACTCTTCCCAGCAGTCCCCTGCAACAGTCACAGAGTCTTCAGGCACAGACTCTTCCCAGCAGCCCACTCCAATAGTCACAGACTCTTCCCAGCAGCCCGCTGCAACAGTCACAGACTCTTCCCAGCAGCCCACTGTAACAGTCACAGACTCTTCAGACACAGACTCTTCCCAGCAGCCCACTGTAACAGTCACAGACTCTTCCCAGCAGTCCCCTGCAACAGTCACAGAGTCTTCAGACACAGGCTCTTCCCAGCAGCCCACTGTAACAGTCACAGACCCTTCAGGCACAGACTCTTCCCAGCAGCCCACTGTAACAGTGACAGATTCTTCAGGCACAGACTCTTCCCAGCAGTCCCCTGCAACAGTCACAGACTCTTCCCAGCAGCCCACTGCAACAGTCACAGACTCTTCCCAGCAGCCCACTGCAACAGTCACAGACTCTTCCCAACAGCCCACTGTAACAGTCACAGACTCTTCCCAGCAGTCCACTGCAACAGTCACAGACTCTTCAGACACAGACTCTTCCCAGCAGCCCACTGTAACAGTCACAGACTCTTCAGGCACAGACTCTTCCCAGCAGTCAGCTGCAACAGAGATAGACTCTTCCCAAGAGCCCACTGTAAAAGACACAGACACTTTCCAGCAGCCCATTCCAACAGAGGTAGACTCTTCCCGAGAGCCCACTGCAGCAGACACAGACACTTCCCAGAAGTCCACTTTAACAGTCACAGACTCTTCCCAGCAGCCCTCTGCAACAGAGACAGATTCTTCCCCTGAGGCCACTGCAGCAGACACAGACTCTTCCCAGCAGCCCTCTGCAACAGAGACAGATTCTTCCCATGAGGCCACTGCAGCAGTCACAGACACTTCCCAGAAGTCCACAGCAACAGTCACAGACTCTTCTCAGCATTCCATTGTAACAGACACAGACTCTTCACAACAGCCCACTGCTAGAGCCACAGACTCTTCAGACACAGACTCTTCCAAGCAGCCTGCTGCAACCACCACAGACTCCTTCCAGCGGTCTTTTGCAACAGAGACAGACTCCTCCCAGCAGCCCGCTGCAAAAGAGACAGACTTTCCCCAGACACACATTGTAACAGCCACAGACTCTTTCCAGCTGTCCATTCCAACAGAGACTGATTTGTCCCAGCAGCTCACTATAACAGAAAGTGAATTTTCCCAAAATCCCACCAAAATGGAGACAGACACTTCCAAACATCCTATTAAATCAGAAAACGAATTCCTTCAAGACATCACTGCAACAAAATCGGACTGTGTGAATGAGAAAAAAGATAACTTATCAGAAGCGTTTAGCAAACTAATACCCATTCTAGAGGCTAACATTACTCAAAAAGACAATAGCATATCTCAAAATGCAGTAATCACAGACTTAAGTTCCCCAGCTGAACATTCCCAATCTGATACTGTTACACCTTGCGATAGCCAAGTGGAACTAAACCAAACACAAGCATGTATAACTCATACAGTAAAAGACACAGACAATGGTGCTTTAACTAGTCTTGATTCAATGGAGGTGAGCTCAACTCACCCTCAAGGTTCACCAGAACCTTGCCTGTCCTCGAATGAGATCAACTCAACTCAGGGAATTACACAAGTACAATCTAGCTTTTCATCAAATCCTATGGAATCTAGTTGTCAAAAAGACTCAAAGCCTAACAAAACAGATGGGTGCCAGACATCTGACACCATTACAGAGCAAACTGAGAGTCATGACACTCCATCTGTAGATTCAGGGCCTCAGATAGAAGTTTCTACAGCAATAGACTCTAATGGGGTTGATAAAACGAAACAAACAACACCAGAGATAGAAAACACTGTGACTCACATTGCAGAGGTGTCAGAAAAATCGAATTTGACTGTACACAGTAATTTAGAAAGTCAGTCTTCTGTTGCAGAGAATGCAAAATCAATTGTGTCTGCCCATCAGAAATCTACTGCAAATGTTATCTCTTGCAGCAACCTTAGAGATGACACTAAAGTTCTTTTAGAGCAAATTTCAGCAAAAAACCAAAGCAGAGCTTCCCTGTCCAAGCAGACTCTTGCTTCACCCAATGAAGCCAAAAAGGCTGAGGTTAGCTCTGCAGATAAATTGTTCTCAAATTATTCAGGCAGGCCCTGGTCCTCCAAGACTACACCAGAAGAGCGGGAGATGTTACTACAAAATATGGAGCAAAAGCGTAAAGAGAGGAAGGTCTACAGTCGTTTTGAAGTATGTTGTAGGATTTTTTCATGTGAATTCAAACTTTCTGAAAATATTGATTGTCTGTTGCATAGATTCAATATCTGAAAGCACAATATACACAAGACTGAAGTTCAATGTTTAAATGTAAATTTACATTACTCCTTACATTCCTTACATTACTCAAGCATCTGTATTTGGTGTTTTCACAGGCCTCATGAATTAAACCACTGGAAGAGGGGCTTCACTGATGAACAATAAGAGAGAAGCGATTTTGCCAGATTTTTTTCTTTCTTAAAGTCTCACCTCATAACTGTGAACCTGCACAAACTTGGATTGAAGTGCCTTATAACTTCTGATTATACCAAAGAGTGCTGCCTATGTTGAGAGAGTGGAAATCCCTGCAGGGCTTAACAAGCTATGCAGATAATCTGGATGACAAAAACAGGAACTTTACCAGCTGGAATAAGCTTTTGATAGGGCAGGTATTTCTTAGTGTATATAGCCTATATAGTATAGCTGTGAAACACATTTCTAAATCTTTTGTAGTTGTTGGGAGTTCTATATCTAGAAATTCTGATTTGTTATAAATACTAAATAGAGAGTTGTTTACCTAACAAAAACAAGGAGTTCATTAAAAATGGAGCTGCCAGACACAGAGCGTGTGAGCGATGTGGATGTTGCATGATATTGCAAGGAGCAGGTTTTCTGAAAGTCTCCAACATCGATACTGATCCAACATGTTAACAGATTCAGACTATTGTTTGTGTTTCAATACAGCATAAAACTTTTCTCCAAGTATTTTTATTTTATTTTTTTTTTTTTCAGTTAATATAGGTATTTTGTGCCCAAGTGTTTTTCACTGATATTAAAAACCAACACTGAGAGAACTTCATAACGGATCAGTAACTGCACACATGTGGTGAACTTGAAGCAGTGAGCAGCAGGAAACGGAAAACATGGAGCTGGAAGTGGAGCTGGAGCAAAATGATCACATGATGCTTTGAGGAGGGAAAAAGGAAATTGTTCATTCATATGGTCTGGCAAGAGAATAGAAAAGGACATTCCACCCGATTATTCATTTAGGTGTTTACTAGTCCATCATTTGATTTTGTAAACCAAAGATATGCCACTGTAAAATACCTGTTGCACATGTTTTTGAGTCCACGTAACATATTAATGAGGATAACATGCAGCACCTTTTACTAAAAGAAGTTTCTAAATATACCAAATTGATACAAAAATGTGCAATATTATGAATTTAGGATGAAATCTGTTTGTCAACATTTGTCAGTGTATTAAGACTTGCATCTGTTTTTGATGGAGGTTCCCATAATCTCTACATGCGTAGAGAACCAATAATGTCTGTTACATGTTCCCACCTGTTCCAAAAGTTGTATGTTTGAATCATGTTTAGAGCATAATACTACACTGATATAAACTAAAATAAAACTAGAACATAACACATGTTCTTCAAATATTCATATCTCAAACGTGTTATTTGCTTTTGTCAGAACAGTTATGAAACTAAATGCTCAGTGGGAAGGAATTTATCACACAGACGGAAAAAAAATGTGTTTATAGTTCTGATGAAAGACTCGTTTACACAATGTCTGTTTTTGTTAAAGCTGTAATCATTCCCCTTTGGTACAATTATGGGTGTTTTATATGGGAACAAATTGATAGTTGACTCTAAAATAAAAATTCTGTTTTCATTTACCATCATGCCATTCCAAACCTATGTGACTTTCTTCTGTAGAACAGAAAATAAACAGGTGAAACATGATAAACGATGACAGAAATGTTATATTCTTTCAAGTCAACAAATATTGCAGTGAATGGGGGCTATAGACCATGTTACAACTTGGAAAATACTTTGTAGTGAGTATCAGCTTTAGAAAAACCCATGAGCGTGTTTATGTGACATCACTGATCTTTAATTAGCTACTCAGGCAGGTTTGAGTCATGCTGCAGAAATGTGAGCCATGCAGTTATGCTTAAACCAAATTACAGAACATATTTTTTTAGCCTGTGATATTTAAGAATGTGTTACATAATTGTGCTTGGAGTGAAGAAAAAAATACTTTGTATGTATGATAAACAGAGAAAAACACAAGGGCCTTTGTGAGTATTTCCACTTTTATAACACCGTGTCAAATTAGCTAGTCGGTTTAGGCTAATCTCTCAATATAAGCTTTATTCTCATAAATCTGAATTCGTTCCCCTGGCATTTCTTAAAGTCTCTTGCAGCTGAGTGGAGAACTCAGTTCTTGGTGATGAAATTTGTATTAGACTGCAAACATGACTGGCATGTTGAAGAAATTTTACCACATAGTTGCTTTCAGCTGGTATATCTTTGTCCTTCAGTCTTTTTATGCAAAACGAAATTCAGATATACCACCTGGGATGTTTCTCTATGGCGGACCCTGGAAATACCTCACGTTTTTAAACCTGGTAAGCTGCCACCCTTGTGAGGACACTTTCAAAATTGTTCTGATTTACGAACAACCTCCAGTGTTGTGTCTATGTTTCATTTCTCAGGTCTTACAGATAGTGTTTTTTGGACTGGCATCTGTGAATGACCTTCAGCCGGTGTGGAAAGGCTCCAAAATGTCACTTCTCTGCCTCTGCAAGGACTTGCTCTTTTCTGTCTTTGCGTTTCCTGTGGGAATGGTTAGTTTGGATATTACTTGTTAGCCTGAATTTTTGTTTACAGGTGAAAACAGGTGCCAAAACAGATGTAGGCAACTAAATAGTACTGTTTCGTGTATTTAATATGCTTCACGTGCCAGTCATCTAGAGATTAGATTAGTATACACTCAGAAAAAAAGGTCAATTTACCCATATAAGATACATATTAGTACCTTAATTAGCCTAATATCTATCGAGCAAAAATTTCTACTTTAAGTCTACATTTTAGTAGTCAAAGTGTACCGCCTCAGTTACAGATTTTGTACCTTTTTCCCCTGAGTGTAGAGCAGTTCAGGGGTCTGAACAAGTGTTGCTCAGTATTGTTGTCAGGAGGATCATTATTCCTATTATGTTTTCCGATTTAAAATAGAATAGACCTAACCATAAATGGTCAAATCTAATTTGTATGCTCAAATTAAATTCAATATGAAGTACTGTGGCCACACTTAAAGGTCTTTAAATGAATACCATAGCGTTGCCATGGTACTCCAATGCTGATTTTTTTGTTAATAACTACAGCAATAAAAAGAAATTGGATATTTCAAGAATCAAAGATAAGTAGATCTAAATCGTCACTTGCTGTTGTTGAATAGAGTCAATCAGAACCCATTAAATGCTGCTTCTAGATGGACAATTTAGGCATTTGGATTTAACAGAAATGCATAGAAATGTAAACAATGAATGTCTACTGGTAGTTAATGGTAATAACACTTTTTATTGCATAGGAATTCATAAGATTGAATACATATCAGTTCTTCAAGCTTTAATAAGTAGTTACTTTACAGTTGTGTGCATCTTATTATTATTATTATTTATTGATTTATTTCAATTGTTTTAAGTTTGTAGTTCTGCTGTTTTGGCTGATTTTTGCCTATGATCGACAACTGGTCTATCCAGCTTCGATGGACAGCCTCTTCCCTCCATGGATGAATCATGCTATGGTTTGTTCTCTATAATGTATAATGCATTTTTAGAAATGTCAATGAAATAATCCTCCTTCACAATTAAATTGACCTTTTGATTCATAGACTGACTAATACCGATGACTTTGTATGCTTGCCTCATAGCACACTCTTGTTCTCCCAATCGTGTTTGGTGAGATCCTGGTGGAGCCACATATCTATCCTAAAACCAAGAATGGTTTGGCTGCTTTGGGGTTTGTTAGTCTTGCTTACTTAGGATGGTGAGTTATGATTATGTGGGTGACTAGTTATGAAAATATTTGCCAACAACACTAATACATATTCTCCCTCTCTTTTAGGGTGGCTTGGGTGTATCTAACAGTGGGAATCTGGGTTTACCCTATACTGGGGCTGTTCAGCAGCTCAGGATTGACCGTCTTCTTCTTTTTTAACATGCTTGTGCTGGCGCTGCTGTACTTACTGGGACAAACTTTGAACCGTAAAGTTTGGGGTGAGAAAAGAGCACAATCATATTTCTGAGTTTTATTTTCATTATATATTTTTATCTATTGGAATCTTTGTGAGAAATATTGTGGCAGCTACAGTATATAAATACTTAACCAATACCAATTTACTCATTAATATTTCCTTTTACTCTCCCAGGGTAAGAACATCCAAAATTTACAAGAACATGATGACACATGATTCTGCTCTGGTGAACTGGCCTTATGAATATCTGATATGAACCAAGTGATCTGAGTGGAGTCAGTGCAGATGTCTGATGCTGCTCATTTCTAATAAGTACACTTGCATTATCATAGTTTTGTATGTTTTTTTTATGCTTATGCTAATGTAAATTTGAAACTACAATATGTATCTGATGTTATAGACATTTCTGGGAACTTGCAGTGATAATAAAGCTAGTGTCCTCTAACATTTATTGAACAAGTTGAGACAAAAACTGCATAAGTGGTAATAAATACTCTAGTAAAAAGTAATATATTTATTTCATTCTAAGTATAGTTCAAATCTATTAACATATTTACTGACATGCTCAAGACTCACTAATATAAAAACGATAATTAAACTTTATTTGGAGTACTTCTGCACAATGCACATTTCTAAGCCTAAAATGTGTTTTAATGTCACTGTTGATGAGGATTGTATGATTTTTGAATAATATCAGTCTTTAAATGCAAGATGTTTAAAGTGTGCCTAAAGTATACTTGCAATAGTTCCACTTTAGCCCAATCAGTGTATCTTCAGTTGGAATTTAGCTGTACTTCCACCCAATTAAAGTGCATTAAGTACAAATTTAGTTGTTAGTTGTTCCAATTTAGCAGACTTTAAGTATAGCAGTTTAGTAAAGGTGCAACTGCAGGGTATTTTTTAAAAGCATATAAATATGTAAATGTATTTGTTGTATACTCAGAATGAAATAAATGCACAAAAAAAATATTTTTCACTAAGGTAGCTGTTTTATGAATTTGTATAAAACTCAACATGACTTTGTTAAACTGTTTATACATTATAGCTTCATGTCTTAAATAGTATTGCTTCAGTACATTTCAGATCTGTGTTGGGAAACTTTGAATTTGGGTTAAAGATGCCAAATATTTTCTGTACACTGTGCATGTAGGAATATGTTTAATGCATGCTGATCCAAATGTTAGAAACATTCTCTACCCTAGAGAATGTTTGTTCCTCTTCATGGGAATTGGTGCTAGCATCATATAATTTCTTCTTTGTCCATTTCACCGGAGTCTATCAGAACAGATGATCCAGATGTTTTGGATGTGATTTCATGAGAAAGTGCTTCACAGTCTTTGATTTGGGAGGACAACAGTCTTTGCCATGTCACATGTTTCCTTGAATAACCCGAAGAAAAAAAAAAGCGGTCAGGTTTCCTTTATCAGGGTTAATGATCAGGAAACTCATAATCATCCGGATGACTTTTCCCCTCTCAGGTTGAACTTCCTCGCAGATCTCTGTATTCTTTTATATGTTGCAGAGTGTTTGGATCTGCATCCACCAGCCCAACAGAGAGGAGTCTAATGATGAGGTGAACTTCCTTATCATTCATTCTCCACTGCAGGAAAACAATCAGATATGAATGTGTATCCTTCAGTCAGCAGTAAGAGAACGAGAGAGATTTTTAGATATATAGCCAACTACCTTGTTTATGTAAAGTATATTTTTTTCTTGGAAAGCATTTCCAACTTTGGCATGTATCTGTTTTGAAGACAACACAGTAAATAAACATGTAAGACAACATTCAAACCGCTTTTGAGCAAAACAGCAGTATTAAAACATTCAATTTATCCACCTTCCTGTTCTGAACTGATGATTGTTCAAAAAGCTACTGAATTTATTGCTTTAATGCAGTTCCAAGACGCTCAAGAATGACTCTTCTCGAACTGCAAACAGTACAAAAACCAAACTAACACATAACATCAGCCTTATGTAAGTGTTAACTCCCTCTCCACCTGCTTTTGTCATATTTCTCCTCTGACTAGTTCTGCGCCGCCTGCTTCTCCTAACAATAGATGTAAAAGCAAGATAATTGTGTATAATTTGCTGCTGACCATTACATCCAGATTAACCAGTTTTGAAAACATTTTTAAACATTTCCTCTCACCTGACTCAGACCACGTGACATGCACTGGATGATGACAATTAGCCCCAAAGCAATCTGTAGAAAGAAACATTTAATGAAGAATTCAGAAAAAGCTGTTTGCAAAAAAAATCCAAATGAAAGAAAAATGCATACGTGAAAGAGAAACTATACAAATGACACACTCTAGACAGGAATATTTAAGATTTTATTTATTTATTTATCGTAAATGATTTTAAAAGAAGTCTCATGCTCCCCAAGGCTGCATTTATTTAATCAAAAATACAATAAAAACAGTATATTGTTACAAATTAAAAGAACCGTTTTTTGTTAATATAATTTAAAATGTGTGTGTGTGTGTGTATATATATATATTTAAATATATACATATATATATATATATATTAGTGCTGTCAAACGATTAATCGCATACAAAATAAAAGTTTTTGTTTACATAATATATGTGTGTACTGTATATATTTATTATGTATATAAAAATACAAATACATTTAGAACATATTTACATATATTTACATGTTATATATTTATATTCAGATAATTTATATTATATAGAAATGTATTTAATATATAAACAACATTTTTCTTAATATATACATGCATGTGAAAGTGAAAGATTTGTGGCTGATAGATCTGGTGTTTCCTAAAATACTGCATGTATATTTAATAGTTTTTTTGTTTGTTTATATATATCACACACCAAACACAAGCATTAAAACATGGTAATAATGCAAAAATCTGGTAAACTTACCCCGACAATGTACAACATGAGTGTTTCTTTGTGTGTTCCTGTTGCGTGTGTTTGTCTCTGTTCAGTGCTGTGATTTATAAGAAGCTGAAAGGCCATCATGTGAACAGAACCAGATGTGCAGGTTTAACACGTATGTCAAAACCAAAGCTAACAATGCCGGACAATCATGAGCTTTCCACACACACTGACAGCTGGAATATCACACTGACGTACAGTCCTGTGACACAATTCTGGACTATTGACGTTTTTTTAGAGCAACAATTAGACCCTAGTGTTTTTTTAGTAAAGAGGGTTTCATCAGAGGTAATGGCACACGTGAAGTCTTTCATTCATGTGATCAAAAAGACTGAGAGGTGCCGCACAACATTATACTTCAAGCTTCACAAACCAATCAACAAAGAACTGTCTCCTTATCGTTGTTTCATTATGTTACACAATTCTGTAGGTTCTTCAGATCAGAATATAAAGCAGTTGTTTGTCTGTGTTTCAAACTTTCAAAACCAAAATACAGAGCAAACACTTTACTGTAAAAAAAAAAACTTTTTTTAAAATGCTTCAGATTTTTTCTAGATTATTAAAGTGTTTTTTTCTTGTAGAAAAACAGGTCTTAGCAGGGGTTTCCTCATGCTGCTTTTTTTTGTTCAGAAGAAAAGTGAACGAGATAATATATACAGTGTTGGAAAGGTTACTTTGGAAATGTAATAGGTTACAGATGACAAGTTAAAGTTACACTATCTAAAATGTAATAAGTAGTGTAACTATTTCAGTTACTTTATTAAAGTAAGCAGCACGACTGATCTTCAACGAGCCCAAAAGAGCGCATGTTACACCTCTCTTCATCTCCTTGCACTGGCTACCAGTGGCAGCTCGCATCCAGTTCAAGTCACTGATGCTTGCGTACAGATCTACCACAGGCTCTGCACCCTCCTACTTCCACTCACTATTACGAACCTACATCCCCTCCAGAAGTTTGAGATCTGCTAGTGAGCGACGCCTTGTGGTACCATCACAGAGAGGCTCAAAATCACTCTCCAGAACATTCTCGTTCACCATTCCTGGCTGGTGGAATAATCTTCCCACCCCTATCCGGAACGCCGGATCTCTGTCAATCTTCAAGCAACAACTGAAAACTCATCTCTTTCGGCAGTACTTGACTTCATCCTAAACTCAAAAAAAAAAAAAAAAACTTTCCCTCTATCTTTCTCTCCACCTACTAGCTTGTACTTATTTGAACAATGACTGAGACTTGGTGTTACGAGCACTTCCTCTGTCTGACTGCCTCTTCAAGATGAATCGCTTTTTGTATTCCCCAATTGTAAGTTGCTTTGGATAAAAGCGTCTGCCAAATGACTAAATGTAATGTAAATGTAAAGTAATGTACATTGATTACATTCGATTTTTTTTTAATTACCGTTCTAAATGTCTAATGTTTTCAACTGTTAATCATTGATGTAAACCAGACAGGGTTGCACCTCAACACTGTCAGACTTTTGAAATCTTTCATCACATGAATTAAGATTATAATCATTTAATTTTAAAACACAGCCCCCACAAAATCAGACTTACTTAAAGATCATTTTGAGGTTAAATACAGGAAATAGTTTAGTAGTTGCAATATTGTTTTTGAAATCAAATCTTTGCATAGTTATGACAGGAAACACTGCAATGGCTTGGAAGAAACAGTTGATCTTAAAAATAAAGCATATATATAAACCCAAATAGAAGATAAAACTGTCAAATAAGCATGTGTCTTGTGTACTAAACTCCTGAAACATTGGTGTCTCATATTTTAGAGCAGTCACTGCAATTTATAAAATAAATCAGTTAAATCTGTATGTGGGTGTAGGGGTCATCGGATGCTAAATTCACTTTACAAGTTGTTTGAACACACACAATTGTGTGTTGGAAGTTTGTGTACACATCCATCCTATAATGATAAAAGTCACTCTATTTTAAAATCCCCTTTCTCAAATCAGGCTGTTCTGAGAGCCCTGTCAGAATTATGTAGTTCTGTACAGACCCCTCCCACGAGAGTTGATTGACAAGACCTTAGACCCGCCCTGAGTGATCTGAGAGCTCTCTGCCTCCGGTGCAGGGGAAGACAAGATGTCTCAGATTAAGCGATTGAAGTGTTTAGTTGTTGGATGTAATAATGAATATAGCAGTCATCATTTACCAGGACATCTGAGCTGCTGAAGACGCAGAGGATTAACGTTACTTTCATTTTGAAGTGAATGCGCCGATCCCCGATCTACCTAAATGCGTCTATGTTCGCCTGAATCATTTGTGATCCAGCTTTATCTACAGAAGAAGTGAATATGAGGGGTTTTGTGAATCTTTGCAAATCGCCTTTCCTAATAATGTGCTAGATAAACAGTTTCACGGCTGAAGTTTAGTATGCTCCATAGATATATATACCTAGATGCCTCATTATGGACTGTTTCTATGGACCGCAATAATGGCGTAAGCCATCCGCCATTTTTGGAACGGTCTGCGATTCTTTCAGCAGATTGACTGTGTGCGTCTACAACAGCAAGTTATAAGCTTGTATATCTTTGAATATTCATTGATTATTATGGTGAATGCGAGATGGCTGACGCGTCAACGTATCTGGAGCGGTCGAATAGGAAATCTACACATATCTATGGTCTGCTCTTCACTCCACGGAAGAGAGGGGCGGAGTCAGCATAGCTCATTAGCATTTAAAGCAACATGGACTAGAACAGCGTGCTGAAAACAGAGCTGATTTTGACACGGGTGTGACTCACTCGTCCTGAAAAGTGAAGCTGCGGGCTCTTTGATTGCCCCCTGGTGGCTGGCTGCAGTACAGGTTATAAACCCCGCCCTCTCCATGTAAACGAATGGGACTTCAGTCAAAAAAAATAAAAATAAATTACACTTCCAATACAATTTTCCGAAATATGGTTTTGGTCATTTAAGGTTGTTGTTATCACGCTGATATATGTCCAATTGTTTGTTTTTGTGATAAGTTTGATTTTAGCTAATAATTTGATGCTATAAGTGAAGTGAAGTGACATTCAGCCAAGTATGGTGACCCATACTCGGAATTCGTGCTCTGCATTTAACCCATCCAACGTGCACACACACAGCAGTGAACACACACACACCGTGAACACACACCCGGAGCAGTGGGCAGCCATTTTATGCTGCAGCGCCCGGGGAGCAGTTGGGGGTTCGGTTACTGTGATCTTGGTAATGATACAGATGGACAGACTTTAGACCAATAAAACCAGTATCTGCCTCTGAACTGGAACAGTGCTTAATGCTTTCACACACACACACACACACACATACACACACATACACACACACAAAGGAATGTTGTCATGACAACAGAGCATTTGGTCTAAAACCATTTAGAGCATGTTAAATTCATTTTTAGAAACTGATGTGGAATAAATGTAGAAAACCTGCAACATTAAGACGTGAATGAAGAGTTAAAAGGCAAATGGTTTATAAGAGGGTGCAATACAATAACAAATAGTGCACTGATGAAGAATGCACATTTATTTTTTCCACATGCATCAATATAATTAATAATCTGAAAGTGCAAATCTCCATCAATAGCACACTGCCAATCTGAAGAACCCATGACATTTGATGTGGACAGTATTGAATATTATTTGTTTTTTGGCATCAAGCCATCATGGTACTCAATGCTTCTTGTTTTTGAATATATAGCAAATCTGAATATATAAAAAATAGCCTAGTCTTTAAAATAAAGTTTAAAATTATAAAATAATGAGGCCAGTCAGTTATCACCTAACAGGTGAAGATTTCTGCCATATATAAAGCTTCACATAATGAGGTGATGACTTGCAAATTTGTCTAGTTCCTTACATAAAACAGTCATTTTTAGCAGTGTGTGTTAATACTGTGTGTTTCAGTGTGACTATGGCCGTCAAATCTCACCAGCTAGATGAACATACTCTGGGTCACCATCAGAGGGAGGCAAAACAGAGAGAGAAACCACATCAACCATGGGCTGCGTTTCCCGAAAGCAACTAGGGTAAATTCCGTCGTTGGCTAACGATGCTTTTGGGAAACGTACCCCAGACCAGTTACAAAAAAAAAACTACAACTGTGTTTTTTATTTTTTTAATTTTTTTATATGTCTTCATTTTGTTCATTTAAAGCCTGCTTTGTTTGTAATTTTTTTTATTTTCATTAATAATAATAATTTTTAAAAAGTTACAAAAAAACTATGGTAGAAACTCATCCAGGTTCAACCGCAATACGTTCACATCCGATAATGACATCAAATGTAGGGAATATCCAATGAGCTATTGTCTTATTTCAGTTTATATACAATGAGCGTGTATACGAATTGGCATATACATTTCCACGTTAATCGAAATTTTGTAATTATAGCCTTTTTAAAGGGGAAGAAAAGCACGGACACAAGGTGTAATTTCTTAAATAAATAAATATACATACAAAAATATTTTTTGTTCAATTTGTCATATAAGTTGTCTAAAAGTTTTCTCAACAGATTCTTTTTCTCAAGTCGATGCTTGTCTTTGTGCAAGTGTGTAATTTTCCATGAAGTGGTCATACTATCATCACTTACGAGGAACTCAGTGTTACAGGATTGAAATTATTTTATTCAATATCTCAAATACGAATTTGCAATAATTACAGATGCAAAATAAATGTTTCCCACTCAACATGATAAAATATTTATACTGAAAACTTGTTTCCGGAGCATATTTTTCTTGTCCTGTGCGCGTCATTTTTGAAAAGCGCGTTGTGATTGGTCAGCTGGAGCCCATGTAACCAATCACAGCGCGCCTACCATGGAGGAAGGAATAAATGCAAGATGGCTCCTCATATAAAACCAGCCGCCTGGCTTCTCTTTTGTGATCAACAAAATTATTTCCCCCCGTTTATTCGATTAAAATACCGTTTTCGGGGAAGTGCCGAGGGCTAAATCAATCTGTACGCTGGCGTAGGTGTTACTCGGCGTCTTCGGGCGCTGTGGGGTATATTTAATAAGCGAGCAGACCGATTTTGAGGCAGATCGGGCCTGAACCGAACCCCGCGCCCGGATCCAAACCCGAGCTGCTCATATGGCTGTTTCAAGGTGAGTCTGTGGATAAAGGTTGATTTGCCAAAGGCAAATGTGTCTCCACAGTTGAAATTTCTCATTCTTAATAACTTACTTTTGTTATATAACGTTACATTACAGGTCAAGTGTATGTCTCTCGAGCTCTTTCTAACGGTCAGTGTTTTTAAATAAATAACGTAACGTTAACTCTTCACAACTGAAGCCTGCAGAAGCAGTATAACCTCAACAGACTGAGCTGTCAAATCTCATGCAGTACATCGTATATTAGCAGTGTTTTGTGTGACGTGCGTTATGAATCCAACAGTTTGTGGTCTGCCATAATGATTTTACTGTATGCTGGGAAATCTCCGGTTAATGTGAAAATCCGCGGGTGATTAGTGGACTAACCCCACGCTGTGTCATCCCTCTCTGGGCTGGGCACTGTCAGTAAAGACCGTTTTAACATCCTGACTCACTGAAGCTCATTTCTCCTAATCCATGTCTTCAGTTGATGCAGTAGATTGGCGTCTTATATAACAGGATGGTGTGAGGGAAGCTGCTAGTAGATATTATAAAATATTTTTTAGTATTTAAAATGTAGGCAAAGACCTAAATTAATGTGAGACCCTCATGGAAAGCATCTGTTTTTCATAAGTCGGGATGATCACGTGACCAGCTGTGTTATAATAAATGGTTCGTAAACAAATGTAATGCATCCAGACCATTAGATAAATATGCGTCCAGTGCCACTGGTGCTATTAGGAGGAAAGAAAACCCAGCTAAATGTAGCAGAAGCTTTATTTTGTATAGAGAAAAGTTTGTCATAATGAAACTTTATACTTTTTCATGAGATTTTATAAAGTAAATTTCACTACACACCAAAATTTTGCTAAATTTCAAGTCAGTCTTATTTGTACACCGCTTTTACGCATTGTTTAAAAAAAATGCTAATGATGATATTTTCTGTTTGCATATCTTCCAGATGTAGCTATATCTGTATAGGTTTGTATACTCATGCAAATTACATACATAATACTGTATGAAAGCAAATAAAGTTGGGTTTACTGTATATCCAACTTTACATGCATATTGCTTTGATGATAGTATAGTTTACTTTTTGTGACGATATAAACAAACAAGCAGTTTTACTTGCTAATTAGATGATTGCTTTGTGACTGTACTGTATGGGAAAGCTTCAGGTTTCCTTATTAGTATTTGGAGTATTTGTTAAATGATGAATTTATGTTTTTAAAAAAGACTGTCATATGACCCTTGCAGTGTGTGAAGAAATTTTGCATGCTCGAAGTCTAGTGTGACTGTGGCTTCAGTGATGATTTTATAACATTGTACAATTGTATCGCCAGTCAGATCTTCATTGTGTTAATTATAACATCCTGTCTCACTGTCTCCAGGTTGGAACGACTGTTTATCTTACTGGATACAGGTACGACTCCTGTTACCCGTAAAGCAGCTGCTCAGCAGTTGGGCGATATTGTTAAGCTTCACCCACACGAGCTTAATAACCTGCTATCAAAGGTGAGTGTACAGACTAGTAGAATATCTGATTTTTATTTTCTTTTTGACACATCAGACTCATCTAGTCGTTTGTAGTCTGAACAGCTAAAACACATTAAAGAACAACGTGATTGCATTTTTGTACTAGTAGCACCTGTTTGTATTTGTACAGGAAGATTGTTTCTTATCATGAAGCGTTCCAGAATGCATGCTTGCCATCTGTTATTCACAATGCTCTCATATGTGATGTGTGAAAAAATTTGTGAACTGCGTAGATACTCTTGAATGTAAAAAAAAAAAAGGATTTTGGCATCATGCTGATACTTTTATCATTACTATTGCAATGGTTGTAGATGCTGACTGACTGTCTGTCTGAACTAATGAGTTTAACTTGATTACTTGCAAAACAATTCAGAATTGAACCGAGATTTAGATGTGCAAAACTGAGCTCAAAGAATGGCTACACCCTCTTACAAAAATGCGATATGGTGGTTTCAGATGGTATTATCTTGGTAGTTTGAGATGCATGATATTTTACTGAATTATTCAGGTATTTACATTACATTTCCAAAAAACATGGTATTTTTTTTGTCCCCCCCTTCTTTTGGTGTCATACAATCCTATGTGCATTTTAGTGGTGCTGTAACACCCTCTTTTTGTCTTTTTTTTTTTATATATAAATGACTGGGTTAATGGTTTTAATTGTGAAAAGCCCATAAGATGCTACAGAGAAACTTTTTAGCATAATTATTGGGGTAAAGGTTTGGATGGTTACTTATTTTCCTAATGTTTTATACATTTGAACAAAGCTGCCCATTGCTGAATTTTAACTCTTTAGATTATTGATCTGTTTCCTTTCCTCTGGGCTCAATAGGTTTTAACATACTTGAGGAGTCCAAATTGGGATACACGAATCGCAGCGGGACAAGCTGTCGAAGCCATAGTGAGGAATATTCCAGAATGGAACCCAGCTCCAAAGCCAAAAGACGGTGATCTGAATAATCCCAGATTGCATTACTAGAGAACTTGATGTTTTGGGATTTGCTGTCTGATATTTACATAAAGGCACATTGTTGTGGTAACTAGTTGCGTAGATTATTATTTTTTTTGTGTTTGTGATTTTTATCAAGGCTGTTGAATGCAAATCAACACCAGTTTGATCCTTCAGTGGTAATGCCACATGGCACGTTATTTAATTTTTTTATTTATTAGTTTATTTAACAGGGACAATGCAGTATAACATTGCTACAATTTCAAGCAGCTGATGCTCCACATATAGGCTTCTAGCCAAAGGCTAATTTACAGCCCCAGTCCCTGGTTAGGCTTTTTTTAACAACAGCAAAACAATAATCGCACAAAAATGAAAAATAAAAAGCTGAGACTGTGTACGACCATCAGTGTTTACAAACCTGCTTTTGTTGAACCACTTTTTAAAATTTCTTTGTAAAATGTTCAACTCTTAACAGTTAACAGCTAACAAGTCTTAAGCGTCTATCTAATGATTGTCTTGAGCAGAGAAATTGCTCTAATGCATGTTGTCTTTCTCAGAGGTGCGTGCAGAAGATATGTCTCCAGAGGACATCTCCTCAGACAGGCTGAGTTTCTACAGGTTTGATATCTCCCGTCTGCTCAAGCACGGAGCGTCGCTGCTCGGCTCTGCAGGTGCTGAATTTGAGCTGCAAGATGACAAGTCAGGTAGGGTTATATCTCTCATATGTGTGTGTTAACACTACAGATTTGTAACATTCATGCTGTTATTACACTTGTTTGTACTTGGGGTTTGAGGTGTGTTCAATTTCTCAACATTAACTTGTCCTGCACCTTTTGTACCACAGACGTATATTATCTTAAATGCAACTAGGACTAATTCATTGTTGCCTATGAGCAGAAAATGTTTATAACTCTACATGAAAAAGAAATTTGTATGATTGGATACGATTAAATTTGACGGTAATAAGGAAATTAACAATTGCTCATTTGACATTCTTTGTTATAGAGGTGGATAAGAGGTGCAGGTGATAAGTATGCCTTTATTTGCATGTGAGTTTGGAAGAAATTTGAATAATAGTATGTTTGTCATCTCCATCTTTCCATGCACGCCTTGATTTTTCTATTTCATACTTGTGAATTATACCTCATTGAGGAGTGCTGTTACTTTTATATGCATGTGATTTTCATTTTTTTTTTTTTTTATGTGATGGATAGAAAAATGGGTGAGATTGATATTGAGAGACCAGAATATTATAGATTAGCGTTGAATTGGATTGCAGAGCAAACACCTAGAACACCCTTGTTGATGACTTTTGTTTTGCAATTCTTACTCATGATTGCATTCTGTTCTCAGGTGAGACGGATTCCAAAGAGCGTTTGGCCCGGCAGAGGAAACAGTTACAGAAGAAGTTGGGATTAGATATGGGTGCTGCGATCGGCATGGACACAGAGGAGCTTTTTAATGATGAGGACCTGGAGGACACTTGTGCTTCCAGTACCAACAGATCTCAGCCTGGTAAAAGCCTGGGCTGTCACTTCTCACGCAACCATTTGGTGAGTGGTGCTGGAATCTCTTACAAATGCCAAATGCTTCAGAAAGTTTACAGTTTTAAGGCTGGCGTTAGAGGAGATGGTGAACATGCATAAATTACTGCAACTATTGCTCAGCGCTGATACCAGGTGTAAAAGGGCCCTTACTGTATTAAAGTTCAGTTTTGTTCTCCTCTTCAGCCTGCTGCAGAGCTCATAGATTCAGAGTTTCGTCCAGGCATGAGCAATCGACAGAAAAACAAAGCCAAGAGGATGGCAAAACTTGTGGCAAAACACAGATCCAGAGACGCGGATCCAAATGAGAAGAGGTAGAGATTTCATGCCAATCAATTTATATTTATTTCTAAGCTTTTATTGCTTGATTTTAAGCAAAGACTATTGAAATACAATGACTGTTCACTCCTATACTTATGAATGGGAGAAACTGCAATGCACACTATGGCGGAATAGTCCTGCCTTCTAAATGAAAGAGCCAATCGGTGATTGGTAAAGTCATTGTGTTACTGCAGCGGCCGTTAGAAGCTCTGGTTCCAATAGAGACCTGAGGCTGGACCAGCCGATGCGCATGCGCAGTCATAAGCGCGTTGTAACGGCGCACGCGCATTGGCAGGTCTAGCCTGAAATTTATATATTTTTTAACGATATTTGAGCATAAGAAACAACATTGATGGGGCAGTTAATTTCAGATTTTGTTGCTGATTTGAAAGATGTAATTTAATTGCGACTTCAGTGAGCAGTTTTGATTAATTTGATTTTATTGATTTAGATAGGACTTGGTCTTGTTTGAGCTGCCCGGAGGCGTTGCAAATATGGCCACAGAGTGAACAGACTTTCCTTGAAAGGGACTTTGTTTTAAGTTAATATGAAATCAAAATTGACATTTAAACCTTAAAGACCTAGAACATTTTTGGGGCACCTGACATGCCTGCACTTTACTTTGTTTTTGTCAGACTTATTCTAGCAGTCAGCATCAAGTGCCATATATTATTATAAATAGGAGAACTTAAAGTTTCAGTCTAGCTAATTTAAAGTCTCAATTTTCCTTCAGTTTTTTCTAAGAATGAATGAATTTCCAGAATTTTAAGAAAAACGCAAGCAACAATTGGGTGTTTTTTACTGTGTACTAAAACAGAAACCCCTGAAGTTTGGATTTTTTGTATCTGGGTGATTTACAAATAAGATTGTCTGCATATAACATTCCCCAAGCAAGTTATAGCCATTTATTGCAATATTGTTATAGGCACTTTTCAGTGAAAAGCAGGTCTATTTAGTTTACTAACAATATAGATGTGTCCAAAAACATTTAGGGAGTAAAGAAAATGAAAACAGTGTTATGTAATAACAAAGTAGAAAAGTCACAGTAAAAAATACTACTTTTTTTTTCTCCAGAGAAATATATTTTCAATCTGAGTATGAACAATAAACACAAACCGTGCAGCTAATAGTGGAAACAATTGCATAAATAAATTTTCTTCTGCAACAAAAATACAAACACAAAATGAGTGAGAAATATACAAAAAATAGTGCAAATGATCTTTATGAACTATATAAGAATTATTTACATAATAATGGTTGGATCGATCCGCTGGCTGCGCTCTGCGTTGGAATCGATTTACCGGGACATCGCCTAGCGACGACGCAAAGACAAATTCCAGTGCTTTATCCGATATATACCGCTGTTTCATCCTTGTTTTTGGTTCGTTTTATGTCAAAGTACTCTGTCTTGAGTTTTTCTGTGCTCTTTCAGAGAGTTCTCTCATGCAAATGTTATTGTGTTTGCTTTCATGCACGGACGACAGACTTTACTTTTCACTTTGTAAAAACTTGCTAAATGGTGGTTCAAAAGCCCAAAACCTAAGTTTATTGGTTGAATATGTGACGGTTTGAACCAAGCTGGGCACGGCGGTGGGACTAAGCGTCAACAATTGTTCCTGTTTGGCTCAGAGCAACGAAATGCATTGATGACATAATCACGTACACTACAGAGCCGTATTCAGATAGGATTAGCGGTTCAAAAGTTATTAAACATTTAAGAATAATAGATATTTTTAGCTGTGGGTGGTTGTCTCGGTCTTTGAGGGTTAACTTATATTTATAAGTTATTTTGGGTATATTGACTTTCATAATTGTTTAACAGCCAGGGACGTTTTATTTTACAGCATTTTAAAGATAACAACCAAGCAACTTTATTGATCTAAACTGTTTTTTTTGGTTTTTCTCTTTTCCCCTGTTTTTATATAGAAAACACTGTCACACAAAGTTGATTATTCTTGTGCAAAAACACGTAAAACAATCTATGCTGAGGGTTTAAGGTCACTCCGCAGTGTTGCATTTACACAAAGCAAATCGCTTCTGATACTGGGTTATCATACCTGCTGTTTCTGTTAGTGGGTGAAAGTAAACCGCTTTTATGCTTTTCACAGCCACCTTCACTTTTCAAAGGTTTGCACTCCTAGAGATGCATTGAAAATCATTTTCGGAATCAGATCGTGATGTGCCTGAAGACTCCCTGCCCTAGAAACAGTGTTTCATGTTGAAGATAATGACTGTTTATGGGGGTGTGGGCGGTCAGTCTGACCAGTGCTCTTATGTTTCCTTGCCACAGCAATGACAGTTTTGAGGGAGAGCCAGAGGAGAAGCGCCGGAAAACCACAAATGTAGTCATTGAGCAGCCAGCAACCGACAGCAAAGTCTTAATTGATAATGTTCCTGATAACTCCAGTTTATTTGAGGAGGTGTGACACATGCACACATGCTTGTTTTTTCTTCCACACATTGAGCTGTTGACTTTCAACTGTCAGCTCTGTCAACTGTCTGTCTGACTTATATATATATATATATATATATATATATATATATATGATTTGTTTTTTTGTTTTTTTTCTCCACAGACTCAGGAATGGCCCCTGGAAAGCTTCTGTGATGAACTGTGCAATGACCTCTTCAACCCCTCGTGGGAGGTACTGAAAAACACATTAAATAGAACTAAGCAATTATAACTAAAATTCGGTAAAAAAAATCGTTTACAAAACGTGTTCGCTCTAAAATGGCTGCAAGACAAGGAGGGGGTCATGCAACTAATCTAATCATTCAGTGCTTAGGAAAATTAATGACCCAATAAAAAGTTAATTAAAATATTGGCATATTCACAATGTTGCGTAACTTTTATATTGCCATCTAAATCATTGTGAATATATCATAAATGTTTAATATATCTCCCAGCTCTAGTTGAGACTGCACATTACCACAAATGGAGCAGTGAATTATCTGGCTGCCATGTCTGACAGTATTATTTTTAAAGTATTAAAAGTGTTTTTTATTACTATTAAAGTACATTATTTTGTTGACTTTTTTTGTATTGTCTATTCTCATTGAAATTTTTTGTTAATTTATGTGCTTTTGCATTGTATTTTGCATTTAGCTTTATTTTTATTTTGGTTTAGTTTTTTTTTATTTTAGTACTTAAACTTTTACTTAAACAGTTAGTTGCTTAATTTAAGATTGTTTTTTTTTTTATCAAATATTTATATTTGAGCTTTTTTCAATTAAAGTTGTTGTTATTTTTGGGCTTTTATGCCTCTATTTTTGATGAAAACAGTGACTACATTTACATGGACATCAATACTCTGATTTTAATACGATTAAGACAATACTCTGATTAAGAATCTACCATGTAGATTGAAATTTTTGCTTGCCTTAATCTGGCTAAAGTCATAATCGAAGTAAACGCAAATCGAATCAAGACGTGGAGTATTTACATTTTAATTGCATTATTGAAGTGCAATACGGACATGTACACAACGGTAATAGTTTAAGTTGTGTAGGACTTTTCACCGCATTTTGCGACCGGATACACACACGGCATTGGTCAACTGTTTGACGGCAAATAAAAAGGCTTCAGCGCCGCCGTTGTCGTCTGTATGCACGTACAAATAATTAACTGCACTTGAAGCTTTCATAAAATGAAAAATGAAACGCCCAAAACTGTATATGGCATCATCACGAAGGCGAACTGTTCATAAGTGAAATTCTGGAGGGGACGTCGGATGGCGTCGTGTAATGACGTAATGACGCATGCCATTAATTGATCGATGTACTATAACATGTAAAACGGGAACATGAAAGGATTATTATAAAAGCAATTCATGTAAACACCTTAATAATATTGTCTTATTCAGAATAAGGTAAATAATTAGCTTACTGATGTCCATGTAAACGTAGTCAGTGTTGACAGAACAGGAAAGCTTAAGACCGAGAGAGGGGAGTGGTGTCGGCAAAGGACCTCTGCTTCAGAATCGAATGTGGGTTGTCGGAGGTATAATTGCGCCACATGTTGGTGCACTAACCACAAGGCCATTAGAAAATAATTAATGGTTTCAATACTAATCCCTGCTGGTTGTGTGCTGTTTGAAACAAACCAGTTTACATTTACATGTGAACTGAAGCAATAAAAACTGTGCGTTTATAATGAAAGGAGTACTGGTTGGTCAGTGAGCTTTTGTTTGGTATTTTTAGATTCGTCACGGTGCCGGCAGGGGACTGAGGGAAGTGCTGAAGTGTCACGGTACTGGTGGAGGAAAGACTGTTGGCAGTACAGCAGAACAGGTGTTCACCAGCTCATTGGACATTATCATTGTCATTATCACAGTTTAAGTTCAGTGTTTGATGTTTGATTCCTTCTACATTCTCAGATGGAGCGACAACACCAGGAGTGGCTGGAGGATTTGGTCATCCGGCTTTTGTGCGTCTTTGCTCTTGACAGATTTGGAGATTTTGTGTCAGATGAGGTATGTCATCTTTTTCCCAACTTCTGAATTCTTTTGTATTAAAGTGCCCCTATTATGGGTTATGAAAGGTTCATGTTTTGGTAGTAGCCAACAACAGGTTGACAGGCATGCAAGGTCAAAAAGCACATTAATTTTCTTATATGCATTTATTTTTACCTTATTTGCTCAACGACTCCAAAACGATTCGCTCAATGGTTAATTTTTCCAAAACCCTCCTTTGCGTGACTCTAATCTGCGGTGATTGGTCGATTTCATTTAAAGTGGTCATCGGATGCCCATTTTACACAAGCTGATATGATTCTTTATGGTCTTAATGAAAGTTCTGTAGCATACTGTGGTTAAAATTTCTCAATGGTTGTGTAAAAAACTTCTTTACTCTGTCAAAATCAGCTCTGTTTTCAGCACGCTGATCTAGTCCATGTTGTTTTAAATGCTAGTGAGCGCTGCTGACCCCGCCCCTCTTTTCTTTGGAGTGATGAGCAGACCATAGATGTGTGTAGATTCAACCACTCCAGATACGATGACGCGTCAGCCATCTCGCATTCACAATAATTAATGAATATTCAAAGATATACAAGCATATAACTTGCTGTAGTAGAGGCACACAGTCAATGCACTGAAAGATTCGCAGGCTGTTCCAAAAATGGTGGATGGCTTGCGTATCATGGCCCATAGAAACAGTCCATAATGAGACATCTAGGTATATATATCTATGGAGCATACTAAACTTCAGCCGCGAAACTGGCTAACTAGCACATCATTAGGAAAGGCGATTTGCAAAGATTCATAAAAACCCTTATACTCACTTCTGTAGATAAAGCTGGATCACAAATGATTCAGGCAAACATTTATGTAGATCGGGGATCGGCGCATTCACTTCAAAGCGAAAGTAACGTTAATCTTCTGCATCTTCAGCGGCTCAGATCTCGGGAGGAAATGACGACTGCTATATTCATTATTGCATCCTCCAACAAAACACTTCAATCGCTTAATCTGAGACATCTTGTCTTCCCCTGCACCGGAGTCAGTCATACTGTTTAAAACGGCTTACTCGGGGCGGGTCTAAGGTAAGACGTCCTTATCAACCAACTATCGTAGAGTGGTCTGTACAGAACTACGTCATTCTGACAGGGCTCTCGGAACAGCCTGATTTGAGAGAGGAGATTTTAAAATGGGGATTTAAAAAAAAAAAAAAACACTGGGTGGATTTGTATCGTTATAGGATGGATGTGTACACACACTTCCAACACACATTTTTGTTAAAAAAAACTTGTGAATTTTGCATCAGATGACCCCTTTAAAGCAGTGTTTGTGATTGTGAGCAGTGCTGATTTGTATACAGCTATTACCGGGGAAACGGCTATTTTTAACGCCCCAAAATGCCACTAGTGGCAACAAGTGGGTGGGCAATATGCTAATCTTTCATTTTGATGTCAACATGAAACGGCTTAAGATTCGTTTTAAAAATGACTCGTTTCAATGATTCAGAGTCGATTCTTTCTTTTGAGAGAGAACTTTATACACGGTGCACTTTCAGATTTAACACTTTGCAGGATGTTTTCATTCACTTAGAGCTGTTACACACTGCATGAAAGGTCATTTTCAACAATCCATAATAGGGATCTTAGCATCTGTTGCCCCCTAGTTGTTAAACAAGACTGACGGTGTAAATGTGTTGGCGTCACTATTGAACTTTTTTTTTTTTTTTTTTTTTTTTTTTTGTATGTTAAAAATGGGCGTTATTTTTAATTAGCTTAAGCCTGTTTCTTCCTTTAACGAAAGACTATAAATATTTTTTGCATTTTATTTATTGCAAGGCTTTCATTTTCTTGGTCTCATCTTGAAGCATTTCTTTTTTCTTATCTTTCCAGGTGGTTGCACCTGTCAGAGAGACGTGTGCCCAGACTCTGGGTGTGGCCTTAAGGCACATGGAGAACAGTGGCGTTGCCATGACTGTCGACATTCTGCTCAAACTGCTAACTGAAGACCAGTGGGAGGTTCGACACGGAGGCCTGCTGGGCATCAAATACGCTCTTGCTGTCAGACAGGTGGAAAAGACTCAAATTCATATTGGCTGAGATTAGATGTGGGCGATATGGAAAAAATATCATATCATGATTTTTTTTTTGAGAAATTTCACGATTCTTTGTCATGTTGGTTTTACTATTTTGGTTTTACAAGTTGTCTGAGCATTACAGCCAAACTAGGAAGACGAAGCCTTTCAAGATAACAAAAAAAAAAGGCATGGCAGATATTTAGGCCAAAGTGGGCGAAGATAAAAAATCTTTATCATTTTATCTTTCTTATTAAAAAATAAGAACGAAGATGGACATAATATACAAATAAAACAAACAGTGCTTTATTTTCAGGTACAATAGGTGTATTTAGCAGGAGCATTCAATGAAATTGAATGAATAAATATTAAAATAAAACTCTACATAGACTGATTCCTAAAGCAACCGTATTAAAGTTTTTCAGTCAAGAACAGTGAGTGATTTTTCTTTTGCGTTTTGTTAACGTTAAATGAATGGTTCCCCCAAAAATAAATATTCTGTCATCTGTCTGTCATAATGTTTTATTTTTATACCATCATTTACTCAAGTTGTTTTAAACCTGAACGAGTTTCTTTCTTCTGCTGAACATAAATGCTATTTTGAAGAACGTGGAAAACCAAACAGTTGCTGGTCCACAGTAGGAAAGAAAAATCCTACGGAAGTCACTGTGGGCCGGCAACTGTTTGGTTACCCTCATTCTTCAAAATATCTTATTTTGGGTTCAGCACAAGAAATTAATAGAGGTTTGGGACAACGTGAGTAAATAATGACCGAAATTAAATGATCCCTTTAATGACAGTCGACAGCATGTTTAGTGTCCTGTCCCTTTAAGACGTGCAGCATCTAATATTCAGGCAATATACAGGTTTCTCTCTTAACTATTTACTTTCATTTTAGAGAACCAACTGAGTCCGTATGTAAACCTTGTGTGTTTTGACAGTATTAGCGTAAAAGATAACTTGAGTAATCAGGCGCTGTTAGACAGGCTTTGTAGTGCGCGTGCTTCAGGTGTATGCGCTCAGAAAAAGCGCACGTCAGACCAGCGCGCAAATTAAACATTTAACCAGCAAGGCTTGTGTGCAAATAATGTACTTTGTGATCGCGTATAAGTGCAGTGTCCTGTCAGAGTAACTCTACTGCTGTATGTCGTGTTGTACAGTATATAGAGACGGCGGCGACAGAACTGTATTTGATATAATGTGCGCTGTAGCACGATACTACGATATTTCTTCAAAAGCAGATCGTGGAGACATTTTTATCGTCCACGATCAGAAATCGTCATGTCGCACACCTCTAGCTGAGATTGAAAGTGACATTCTAGATGCTGTAGTGTGCTTAACTTGTGGTTGACTTTCACATCTTGCTGACCCTCAGGATTTGATCGCTGAGCTGCTGCCCCGGGTTCTTCCTGCCATTACAGAAGGCCTGCGGGATCTGGATGATGATGTTCGTGCAGTGGCAGCAGCAGCTTTGATCCCAGTGGTGGATGGATTGGTTCAATTGCAGCCTGCTAAGGTCTGAGCTGGAAGTTAATTCGAATTTGACAGCTAGTGCAGATATAATAGCCAATGTGGATATCGAGAGCATGCCTAATCAACAGATGCTGATGATCTTAAAGTAGTCTAATGTTGGCCAGTTGGTTTGTCACTGCCAGTGTCTGTGCTTACAGCACTCTGCATGTGATAACTCCTCATTTTTCCAACACATTTAAATCAGTCTAAAGGCCCTGATATACTCAAGTTCTTTTTCATTTAGTTGTTAAAAGAAAGTGGAAATACCAACTTCAATTTCAACTTGAAAACAGCTCTCCAGTGTGTTCTTGATGAACTGAACTATAGAAATAAACCAGAGAAGATTTCAATGTCTAAGAAGGTGGGGGTCTAGAGCACTCCTACCTATTACATGAAAACCATTAGGGCTGTGTGATTTAATCTAATCGCAATTTGAGACGTTGCTATTTGCTAATCGCAAAGCCTGCGATGTGGACACGATATTACTCTGTTCCAGAGCATATGCATGACTGCCAGCCTTGAGTGGCGGTCTTACTAACCAATATAGTGAGCGCACCTCCGTTCTCCCCGATCAGCACTTCTCTAGCCAATTGCATAAACGCCCACCATTTAAAAAGGGTCAGATCGAAAGTTAGGCAAATTAAAACCAAATAAAAACGTATGTAGCTTCGAAATGACAGACAATGAACAAAAAAGGTAATTTGCAAGAGCTGCATCACAACGCATGTCAAGAGCTCCCTTATCGGTTCTGCTTTCAGTACTAGAGAATAAGACACATTTTTAGATGTTTTTATTAGTAGGCTACATGAACGTTATCTTACACGTTTTATCTCCCCAACAGATTAATTTGAAATAAGTTTATAATGCATGTTCGATAATTCAGAAGACCGCACACACAGCCCGTGTCTCTGAATGCTTCTCATACTTGCCCCGCTCTGCCCCACGCTGCGCGTCTCCCGCGTCTCACAGATGAGCCATTTCCACTTGCTGCACACACGCAGCGTGTCTCATAATGCTCTCTTATACTCATGGTCTCACGCCCGGTTCTGCTCCGCAAGTCTCTCACGAGCGCATCTGGCAATATGGACGAGGCCTGACGCACACGCGCAACCTGTCAACTCGCGCCTGGCTCTGCGTTTCAAAACGAATGTAAATTAAGTCTGCTTGCCAATTTCACTTGGATGAAATGAAACATTCAGCACATTTCCCTCTTGTTTGTAAAATCCCAAATACTTAATGAATAAATCAGCCCGTGTAACATACTAATGCTTTAATAATTGACTAAAGAAATAGTTCTTTATTTATAAAAAATAAACAAATCTTTCCTGTGAAATTGAACTTTTATTTACAACTGATCAACGCACATACAGATGTGATGCGCTCAAACGTGCGTGTGACACGCTAGAGCCAGTGAAGTTTTGGTCACGTAATATATGCACTTGCATTTCATACAATCGAATATTAATTGGATTTGAATTGAGCTAGAGTTTTGCTATATTAATTTTAGTATCAATGCTATGAAGGGAATGTTTCTGATGCACTGCCGACCGCTAATATGAAGCAAAAGTTATAATGACTGTTATAATAAGACTTTACCATAAAGCAACATTTGTTGCATTAATTGCGCAACTTCAGTTGTTTTTGTTTTTTTCAAAATGTAACCTATGTTCCTGGTAGGTTTTTTGTTACATTTTAAGACCTTTTGTTTGCACTGAAAAGATGAGAAGATTTGAATATATTTTCATCTTATTACTTCAGTTAGTTTTTTTTTTTTTTTTTTTTTTTCCCAACATCAAAATAACCTATTTTCCCTGTAGGATTTTTGTTACAGTTTGATGCAAAGGTATTAAGATATGAATCTGTTTTTATTATTATTATTATTATTATTATTATTATTATTATTATTGTTATTATTAATAAAATTGTTTTAAATTCACTCATCTTTTGAGGGTGGTTATTTGTCACCTATGGTATCGATTTAGTATCGATACCGAGGTATTACATTCTGGTATCGTACCGAAGCCAAAATTATGGTATCGAGCCATCACTAGCAGGGTAACGTTACTCGTACTGTGCTGGACATTATTGGGAATATTGAGCTGAAGCTTGACTTTGCAAATTTAAACTTGCAATCGCAATATCTGTCAAAAAAAATCGCAATTAGATATTTTCCCCAAAACGCACAGCCCTAATAACCATGAACCAATGGTAGTTTGAAGGTGTTTACCAGCTAAAGTAAACTTTTTCTGGAAAGTTTGCTTTCACAAGTTGTTTTGAACTCCTGAAGCAAACTTAATTTTAGCCTGATTTTGTTTGAAATGGTGTCGTCAGTTCTCTGATTTTTGCTTGAATTAAATCAGGGGATTTCACATCTAGCACTTATTTGCAGCAATTGCTCTGGGTTAATTCCTCCCTATCTATAACCTGTATGTGTGCGTTATAGGTTCCCTTCATTGTGGACACGCTTTGGAATGCCCTGCTGGAGCTGGATGATCTCACAGCTTCGACTAACAGCATCATGACCCTCCTGTCCTCCCTGCTCACTTACCCACAGGTCCGTCAGTGCAGGTGAGAGTTCTCTATTGAAATATGAAAAGAGCTCTCGTGTTCATTGCTATTAAAACCACATTTCCTGACAATGATTAAAGAGAAGCTAAAACCCTGTTTTTCCATTCCCAGCACGCACCAGTCTCTCACAGTGTTGGTTCCTCGAGTATGGCCATTCCTGAGACACACAATCGCCTCTGTTCGTCGGGCTGCCCTGGAGACCCTCTTTACATTGCTTTCCAAAGCTGACCAGGTTGAATAATCTGTGTGAATGATTAGCAAAATTAAAATGCAGTGTTTGACATTTTCAGTTTCAAGTATAATTTCTTTCCTGTTTCTTGCTCTGATTTTTGCTTCTCCCTCCAGAGTTGTGCATTATGGCTGAATCCCATCATGCAGGACATGTTAAGACACATCTTTCAGTCCTGCATCCTGGAGAGCAACCAGGAGATCCTAGAGTTGATACAGAAGGTATTTCTCACTCTGTTCCACTCCTTGAATGTTTTGTCTGATTGATATGTTAATTAGTTTTAATATGTTGATGGATTTCTAGGTGTGGGGGGAGTTATTGCGACAGGCCCCGCAGCAGTATGTGGTGGCGGCCAGCTGTCCTTGGATGGGTGCCTGGCTCTGTTTGATGATGCAAGCGTCACACATCCCAATTGACCCCAACATGCTGCTGGAAGTAAAAGCACGCTTAAAGGTAAGGGTGGAGGTCAAAATCTTTACCTGTACTTTGCTGGAATAAAGAAGAAATTTGACCTTATACTGCATCACACATGCATCTTCAGATGGTTTTACATACATAGACTACCATATTGTGTTTAAAGAAAATACTTTTATTCAGCAGCAATGCATTTAATTGATCAAAAGCATTAAAGGTTTTTTTTGTTTTTAATGAAGAAAAATGCTGTTGTTTTGAAGTTTCTGTTCATTAAAGAATCCTTACAAATATATTAAACCGCTTTTCAACATTGATAAGAAATGTGGTTGATTTAAATTATAATATTTTACAATATTGTATTTTCGATCATATAAAGGTTGCCATGGTGAGACTTTAAAAAATCATTAAAAATCGTGCCAACTCCAAACTTGTACACATGCTAAAAGCTTTCTGCTTGTTTGTCCAAAAGTAATAAGTGCTGAAATAACTCCAAGACAGCAGATTTTACACACTCTAGATTAGCATTCACCAGATTGAGAGAGTGCTTTCCAGTTTCTGTACAGTATGCATCAGACAGTCAGCGAATAGACTGTGGGTGGTCTGTGGGCATGCTGTCAGAGGCTAAGACTAATCCATCCTACAACCTTCACACTTCCCACTCATCCAAACGCAGATCTGCTCTTAGCTTCATTCTGTTATTCTGCAGGATAAGGCTACTGGGAAGACCCGACAGGGATCTGTTCTAGTCAAGGAAACAGTCCAGGAGTACATCGGTGGAGCGGAAACGATTACCGAAGACCATGCCACGCGAGACTATGTGGTGACACGTGCACGTCTAATGGCTGCAAAGTGTGTGTGGGGAAAAATTCTTTTAAAAAATGTTTTTGTTTCCCTGTGCCCCATGTGAGGCTGACTGCTTTTGTGTCCTCCTAGGCTGTTGGGGGCGCTGTGCAGTTGTGTATGTGACCCACGGTTGAATAGCTCTTCTCAGGAACTCCGGCCTGCCGAGTCTCTAGCACAACTTTTACTGTTCCATCTCAATTCCAAATCAGCCCTGCAGCGGATTGCGGTTTCCATGGTGATCTGTGAGTGGGCGGGCCTTCAGAAGGTGAGAACGGGAGATGGTCAATCTCAAGTTTATTTTGAAGCATGTTAATGACTGTTAGTGTTGTCCTTCATCACAGGAGTGTGAGCTGTTGTCCAGCGTGGTTCAGCCCCGATTGCTGGTCATTCTCTCAGAGCAACTCTACTACGACGAGATCGCCATTCCTTTTACTCGCATGCAGAATGAATGTAAACAGCTCATAGCGCAGCTGGCTGATGCCCACATTGATGTGAGCGAACGAATCAACTCCACTGTATTCACCATCGATCAGGCTAATGAGCTGGTTAGTAAAAGACACAGAGATACAAAAACTCATCTATCGGCCCAACCCTAATAAATAATTATTCATGTTAAATATTACATTTACATTATTATTACTACATTCATAAAAAAAACATACTGTGTAAAACATAATTTCTAAAATAATTATTATATTTAATATTTTTGTTATAGTATTAACATATATAAGTGTTGTTGTTATTTCACATGTGTAGAAGTTTTATAGATATCAAAAGGATGCCAAAACTCTGGAGCTCTTTTCCAAAACTATGTGTCTTTTGTAAAGGCAATACCATAATGCTTTGTGATTTTAATCTCAGCAACAAAAAAAACCCCTATACATTTCAGTAAGACGGGGAATAGCAAGGCAACTAAGTACAGCCTGTATATGTACTGTATGCCACACTGAATGAATGTCTCGAATGACTAGTTATTCATCCCCTACTTCTCTCTAGGTCACCACCATCTTCTCAGAATGCACCTCCTCCCTGAACCTCAAATCACGTCAGTTCCAGCTGCTGGACGGTAAGAGGTTGCAGGCTCGTTCCACTGTGTGCGAGACCAGTGCTGAGTGGCAGCAGCTGCAGCTGAGAGTTCATACCTTCGCTGCCTGCGCTGTGGTTGGACTTGCCATGCTGCCGGATAAACTCAATCCTGTTGTCAGGCCCCTGATGGAGGCGGCCCGCCGCGAAGAGAACACGCTCGTCCAGGGTTATGCAGCCTCCAACATTGCCCGCCTGCTGCAGCTGTGCGCTGCTAGATCTCCCTGCCCAAATGGCAAGATCGTGAAGAATCTCTGCAGCTCGGTGTGTGTAGATCCAATGCTCACCCCTAGTGCTGCATGTCCTGTCCCACCAGCTAGCACTCCAACAATACAAGAGAGCAGTAAAGGTGAGAGGAAGACCTTATCTCCGATTCCCATATTTTCATTGGCTATATTTATGAAACATGATCAGAACGAATTTGTGCGTAAATTGTTTGTAAAGTCTCAATTTATTGCAACATTTAAGTGAATTATTTATATAACAATTTCTACTAATTCTATTTTAAATGTCCATTCTAGCTCATTTAAAATTAATTTTATAAAATTTATAACAAAATGCAAAATTGCAACAACTTAGTTTTTTTTTTTTTTTGTTTTTTTTTTATTATTATTATCTTGCCAATCATATTGATAATGTCCAGAAATAAATATTTTGGTGCATCCTGTTTAATTTGCATGTTGTGGTTGAATTTTTAAATGTGAGCCCTGTTGTTTCGGGGGTTTTAGAGGTGTTGTGTATTTGATCTATCCTGCAGCATCTGTGGCAGAGAAGGATGCGATGCATCACATGGTGAATAATACAAAGGGCATCATCACCCTTTATCGGCATCAGAAAGCAGCTTTTGCCATCACCAGTAAGAGAGGACCCACACCCAAAGCCCCCAAAACTACCAACAATGACCTGCCCCTCGGGGGTAGCATTACCACAGAAACAGATGAGGTATTTACAGCGTTATAATTAGCAGCTTTACTTTGTTCTCTTCAGTTATCTCATATGAGTCTCTGTGTAATCCTAACCTAGAGCAAGAAGCCATGTCTTATCCAGAGGAGAGGGGCAGAGTTCTGCTTGATGACAGTTGCCAGGCATTTCGGTAAGGAGTTGACCAAAACTTTGCCATATCTGTGGGAGTCCATGACCGGTCCGCTGAGGAATGCGCTGGATGCTCAGGGATTTGGTATGTCTTCTTTAACTTTGTTCGTAACCTTTTTTTGTTTCCCCAGTTGAGTTTTTGATTTAAAATGAATTGAGATTTGTGAAAAGCTCTTTACAGTTCAGATTAATGTTTCTTAAAGAAGCAGTTCACCAAAAATACAAATGTTATTAAAAATGTGCTCACCTTCAAGGCATTCAAGATGTAAATGAGTTGAGAACAGATTTGGAGAAATGTAGCGTTACGTCATTTGTTCACCAATGGATCCTCGGCAGTGAATTGGTGCTGTCAGAATAAGGCTGTATTTACACTGCAAGTCTTGATGACCAATTCCGATTTTGTGACTCTATCCGATTTTTTGGGACGACGTGCTTGCATTTCTTTTAAAAGTGACCCGTATCCTATGTGTGCATTTTACACTGCACTTGGTGAAACAAGCCAAAAATAGCATTTGACATCAAAAATCAATTTGAATAGTACATTGTTTAATTTATCGACATGAAATTCATATAGAAACGTGTTTGATGCAATAGTTACATCTGTACATCAAAATAATTATATAGCCTAGAACAAATTCTTCAGGACAGTGATGCTCTGCAGAAAGCTTGCGAGTGGAATAATACTCGGGTGGTAGATATTAAGCATGTCACATCGTCTGTGTTTTTATTTTAGTAATTAAAACCAAATGCGTTCATCAGTGATTGTATATCAAAGGCAGGGACATGTTTGTGTGCATTTTTATTTTGTGGTTTCAATGGAAAGAATGAGACTGAAGCGCTCGTCTGTGCACGAGCCGCCATCACTGACATCAACCGCAACTAGCACTCAGCGAAAGCAACACATTTCAGCGTCAGATTGCTTTTTATTTAATACAAATGAACCAAATTAATACTCTGCTACTCAACTAGAGATGTTTAATTTGTCGCAGGTATGTCTGTACCGCAAAAATGTTTAAAAAAATCACTTTTCTATGACGTAGGAGTCGCATTTACAGGGGAATATCCGATTTGTCCGCTTGCACGGCAGGCGCAAATGCACGGATCCTATACATATCTGATTTATTTCCACATATGAATGAGGCCTGAAACCGATCAGAGAATATCGGAATCCATGCTTATAATATTATTATTATTATTATTAATTAATTAATTTATTTATTTATTTATTTAATTTTTTCCCTGCTTACACGGTCGTGGGCCATATCAGATCTGTGCCACACAGGATTTGGGTCACTTGAACCATGCAGTATAAATGCGGCCTAAAAGAGTCCAAACAGCTGATAAAAGTATCACAATGATCCCAAAGTATTCCACACCACTCCAGTATATCGATTAATGTCTTGTGAAGCAAAAAGTTGCATGTTTGTAATAAATCGGTTAATAAGGCATTTTAACTTAAAGTCACAGTTTAAGGCCAAATTATGAGTCCTTACTCCTCCAGTTTCTTCCAGTGAAAAAGTCATTTTCCTGTTGTTCTCTCACATTAAAATTCAGACATGCGTATTTGAACTAATATATCTTAAATGACCTGAGGATAAATTTCTGTCTTCAGGTGAACTATTCATTTAGTAAATGCTCTTCCTGCTCCTCATTTGGTGTTTGTTGCAGATTCCAGCCAGTTGCTGAAGCAGGGAGACCCGGTTGCTCAGGAGCTTGTGAACTCTCTGCAGGTGCTGGAGGTCACAGCAGGAGCCATGTCTCAAGAGCTCATCCCTTTAGTATGGACACACGGGCACACATGCAACATTCAAGAACATCTAGTATTAATATATGAACAATGGCGGTTTTAACCGGTCTCCTGTTGCCTCTATATCTGCAGTTGATGGAGCAGTTGCCTCTCCTTTGCACCTGTCTGCAACATCCATACACAGCCGTACGTCACATGGCCGCGCGCTGTGTGGGCGTGCTCAGCAAGATCGCTACTATGGAGACCATGAATGTGTTCCTGGAACATGTGCTACCCTGGTTGGGTGCTATTGATGACAACACCAAGCAGGAGGGAGCCATCGAAGCTCTGGCTTGTATCCTCTGCATGTCACAAATGAAAATCAAGCTCTTTTCTTGTATTTAAAAAATGCCTTTGTATTTCACGTAGGTGTTAAATTACTCTATTTCTAAGAATTTAGGAAGCACTATAAGGCGTACTACCAGTTTGGGGTCAGTAAGATGATGATGATTATTATTAGTAGTAATAAGAAATTAATTATTTTACTCTGTAAGGACACATTTAATGAATCAAAAGGGACAGTAAAACATTTATGATGTTGTAAAAGATTTCTATTTCAAATATATTTAAAAATGTTTCTTGAGGTGCAAATCAGCCTATTAGAATGATTTCTGAAGGATCATGTGACACTGAAGACTGGAGTAATGATGCTGGAAATTCAGCTGTGCATCATAGGAAAAATTTAACTGTAAAATGTATTAAAATGGGAAACTGTTAAATTGTAATATTGTTTTGATCAAATACATGCAGCCTTGGTGGTCTTAAAACCCTAAACACACTCCACGATGTTCGGCTGACCGACCTTATCCCTACTACTTTTGCCGCTTCCAGTTTTTTTCAACACACACAAATACAAGTGCTAAAATGTGAATTATCATGCTCTTTTTGTTTACTACTACCTGATGGCATTTTATTCTTTTATAGTAGAGTACGAGTCAATAGGTTTCATCATTGTACAGTCTACACACATTATTATATTAGATCCATGTCGCACAGTGTGACATGCAGTGATCTGGGTTTAAGAGACTTCAAAGCCATAAAATCTTACCGACCTCAAACTTTCAGACGCTAGTGTACAAAAATGAAAGTGTGTACAGTGTCGTTCAGGACACAAATATTATCCTGAGCACAGCGTTCAGGTGTGATGGAGCAATTAGATGTGGATATTGTGCCCTACATCGTGCTGTTGGTGGTCCCTGTGTTGGGCCGTATGAGTGACCCCTGTGACAGCGTGCGATTCATGGCCACGCAGTGCTTTGCAACCCTGATCCGACTGCTTCCTCTTGAGGTGAGTGATGGGCCTGTCGCAATCAATATATCGACTTACCGCACAATATATTTACGTGACCTCAATTTTTGGTGACTCAATATATTGGCCATTATATTTACATAAAAATGTATGTCACAATGTTTTTTGCATTCAACTTGCACCCATGTCTCTTGCAGCTTCTCATACATAACATGGTGTAGTGATGAGGTACTAGTTCAAATTTAAAAAGTGCTTCAAAAAAATTTGAATCTCAAATCAAATTCAAATTTTATTTGTCACATACATATACATACGTAGTACGACATGTAGTGAAATGTATTGTACGACTGTCCAACATATTGTCCAACAAAATTAAGAAAAACCTCAAGTTTACAAAAATACAAATAGAAAAAGTACAGTAAACATATATACAGAATAAACTAGCAATAAAATAACAAATAGATATGAGAATAAAAAATAGAATATGATTCTATATAGATTCTATAAAAAGTAAAGTGTATGTCAGTGATAAAGTGTCCGTGTGCTGTGCTGTGCAGTGCAGTAAAGTGTATAAGTGAGTAAAAGGATACTAAAGACAAAGACAAATGGCATGTAAGTCCCACTCATTTATCCTTTCGTAACCTTCTACAAATTAGTGCAGATTGTACTTGAAAAATGTGCAAAGTGGAAGTGTGGGGTGATGTGATTAGAGTGGAGAGTGGTTTAGACTCCGAATGGCCTGCGGGAAGAAGCTCCTCCTCATTCTCTCTGTGTTCGCCTTCATGGAGCGGAAGCGCCTCCCTGAACGCAGCAGAGAAAAGAGTCCATTGTTGGGATGGCTGAGGTCCTTCACTATCTTCCTGGCCCTGGTCAGGCACCGCTTGCTGTAGATGTCCTGCAGGTTAGGGAGCTCGGTGTGAATGGTACGTTCCGCTGAACGCACCACCCTCTGGAGGGCTCGTCTGTCCTGCATAGTGCAGTTCCCGAACCAGGAAGTGATGCTGCCCGTCAGGACGCTCTCGATGGTGCAGGTGTAAAAAGTCTTAAGCACCCGAGAGGGAAGTCTAAAGTCCTTTAAGCGTCTCAGATGGTACAGACGCTGCCTGGCCTTCTTCACCAGGGTGCTGGTATGACAGGACCAGGTCAAGTCCTGCGTGATGTGAACACCCAGGTATCTGAAGCTGTCCACTCTCTCCACTGGAGTCCCGCTGATCGTGATCGGCTGGTACGACCGCTCCTGCTTCGTACTGAAGTCCACTATCAGCTCCTTAGTTTTGCTGATGTTCAGGTGTAGACTATTCACCTGGCACCAACTCTCCAGGTTCTTAATCTCCTGTATGTAGGCCGTCTCGTCGTTGTCTGAGATCAGGCCCAACACAACAGTGTCATCAGCAAACTTGATGGTGGTGGAGTTGGAAGTGGCCACACAGTCATAAGTGTACAGTGAGTACAGCAGGGGGCTCAGAACACAACCTTGAGGGGCTCCAGTGCTTAGGGTGATGGAGGATGAGGTGTGTTTACCCATCCGTACGGCTTGCTGTCTGTCCTTCAGGAAGCTGGAGATCCATTGGCACAAGGATGTGCTGAGACCAAGGACCTCCAACTTGGAGGTGAGTGTGGAGGGAATTATGGTGTTAAACGCTGAACTGTAGTCCACAAACAGCATTTTTACATAATTCCCTTTTCTGCAGTCCAGGTGACTTGTTGTGGTGTGGAGGAGGTGTGAGATGGCATCCTCCGTGGAGCGGTTATGTCTGTATGCAAACTGTAGTGGATCCAGTGTGTCTGGTAGTGATGCAATGATGAAGTCTCTGACCAGTCTCTCAAAGCACTTCATCACCACTGATGTGAGGGCTACAGGGCGATAGTCGTTTAGGCAGGTGGGCTGCGGTTTCTTGGGGACAGGAACAATGGTGGACTGCTTAAAGCATGAGGGGACTATGGACTGTTCCAGGGAGAGGTTGAAGATCTCGGTGAACACCGGTGCTAGCTGGTCAGCGCAGGCCTTCAGAACCCGACCTGTGATGCCATCTGGTCCTGCTGCCTTCCTGATGTTCACTCTCTTGAATGCCCTCCTCACGTCATGCTCCTTGATGGTGAATACGTTGTCCTCACCGGCTTCCTCAGCGTGCATGCAGTTAGCACTGCTAGCGCCGTTAGCGAGATTAGCTGCAGCCTCGAAGCGAGCATAAAAAGTGTTCAGCTCGTCAGCCAGAGAGGCGTCCGCATTCCCCGATCTGGAGGGTGGTGTTTTATAGTCCGTGATGGTTCTAAGTCCCTGCCACAGGCTCCTAGAGTCGCCATGTTGGAATTGCGACTCTAGTTTCCTCCCGTAGCGCTGCTTCGCCTCCTTCACCGATCTGCGCACGCTGTAAGATGCAGCCTTGTAATCATCCATGTTCCCGGTGATGAGCCCTGTGTTGTAGGCAGCGGAGCGGGATCTCAGGGCGTCGCGGATGGTTTTATCCACCCACGGCTTCTGGTTGGGAAACGTCCTGATGATGGTTTTCTGCACCGTATCATCCATTAGTTTCTCTATAAATCCCACAACCGCTTCCGTAAACAAGCTGACGTCATCAGAGCTGCGCCGGAACATGTCCCAGTCTGCGTCATCTAGCGCGTCCTGCAGAGCGGCCACCGATTGGTCCGTCCAGCGTTGGACCTCCCTCTGCACCGGGGCTTCCTGTTTCAGCCTCTGTTTGTAAACAGGCATGAGGAAGATGGCGGCGTGGTCCGATTTCCCAAACAGTGGTTGTGACTGTGCCTTGTAGCCGTTCTTATATGGGGTGTAACAGTGATCTAATGTCCTTTCGCCCCTGGTGGGGCAGCTGATGTGCTGATGGAAGTTCGGCAGTGCACGCTTGAGGTTGGCACTGTTGAAATCTCCCAAAACAATGAATGCGGCGTCCCGGTGCTGTGTCTGGTGAAGGTGTAGTGTTTCATGTAAATCCCATATCGCAGTGTCCGTGTCCGCTTGAGGTGGAATATAAACGGCACTGACGATGACCGAGCTAAATTCCCGAGGGAGATAAAAAGGGCGACATTTGATGGTCAGAAGTTCAAGATTCGGTGTGCAGGAGCGTGAGAGGGGAACAGTGCTCGCGCTGTCGCACCAGTGCTCGTTCACCATCAGACATACTCCACCTCCCCTAGTCTTCCCCGAGTCCAGCGTTCTGTCCATGCGGTAAACCGAGAAGAACTCGGCCGGCTGGATGGCGTGGTCTGGTACCGCTGGGTTCAGCCATGTCTCGGTGAAGCAGAGAAGGTTGCAGTCCCGAATGTCCCTCTGGAACCTGACTCTTGCCCTGAGGTCATCGAGTTTGTTATCCAGCGACTGGACATTGGCGAGCAGGACACTTGGTAAGGGAGCGCGGTGTGCGCGAGCCCTCAGCCTGTTCCTGACGCCAGCTCGTTTCCCTCGAGGACGCCGGTACGGGTCGCGTCCTTTGTTCCTCCTCAGGATCTCGCTTGGCCAGGATGGGTCCGGGTTCAAAATCGGCGAAAGGTTAGTGCATTGTGCACCAATAGAAATAAGAGTGGCCCTGTCGTATGTAAGAATGGCCATCTTACAAAAAGAAACCGGTGTTTATAGTTAACAATACGAAAAAATAACAAAAAAAGACAAAGTTTGGTCGGAGCAGTCGTGACGGCAGCCGATCTCACCGGCGCCATCTTCAAAAAAAAAAAAGAATCTGCAAATCTGCCTTGTTTAGGGATATGTGCCTTTGTGCATAGGGACATCTGTTTTTCAGCAATAGTGTGCACCCTTAATTTACAGAGAAAAGAAGGCCTGGGAAAAAGTTCTTCGTGCATTTTTTCTTTTTTCTACTTGTTACTTTCAGGGATTAAAGTTCTCTGGCGTATGGCTGCATTAAAAACAGCTGTCATTTGAAAGTGTGTAGGCCTTCTTGCATTATTATGCTGTTATATTATGATTATATGTGACCCTGGACCACAAAACCAGTCATATGGGGTAAATGTTTTAAAAGATAAATGAATGTATACGCTTTCCATTGATGTATGGATTGTTAGGATAGGACAATATTTGGCTGAGATATAACTATTTGAAAATCTGGAATCTGAGGGTGCAAAAAAATGTAAATACTGAGAAAATCCAAGTTGTCCAAATGAAGTTCTTAGCCATGAATATTACCAATCAAAAATGTATTTATGGTAAGAAATTTACAAAATATATTGATGGAACATGATCTTTACTTAATATCCTAATGATTCTGGGGAAATATATCGCACAACACAAAGTTATCGTGACCGGCCTAGTGAGCGATCAGTAACAAGCATAGTCCAGCATTCATGCATCTCATAATTTCTAATAATGCAAGACTTTCAGCTAAGAGTTTGAAGTGAGGGATGTTGAGGCATGTCTGTTCTCAGTACAGTGGAACTCATCTTTTTGTTGCACAACTTTTGTGCAGCTATTTTCCTTTTCATCTTAGTTTTTTGTTCCTTTCAGGCTGGGATCCCAGACCCGCCGTCTATGTCTGAAGATCTAATTCGACAGAAGGCCAGAGAACGACACTTCCTCGAGCAGCTGCTTGATGGAAGGAAACTGGAAAATTATAAGATTCCTGTGCCCATCAAAGCAGAGCTCAGGAAATACCAGCAGGTGTGTTTGCTTTTTACGCTTCTGTCCATGGAAGTGTCTTTATTTTTCATTAAATTTTTTGGCAAATCCAGGGGTTTAAATTAGTCTTATAACTGTAATTAACAAAAGTCTGACTGCATAAATTGCTGGTGATTTGATTCTGAAGTTCGTCCTGCTCTCTTTTGTAGGATGGAGTGAACTGGTTGGCATTTTTGAACAAGTACAAGCTTCATGGGATCTTGTGTGATGATATGGGTCTGGGTAAGACCCTGCAGTCCATCTGTATTCTGGCAGGCGATCATTTCCTCAGGTACATTCCAAACCAACTTCATCCTTCATAGAGCTTTGCAGCATTTCTATATACTTAAAATGCCTGACTTTATTTGACCTGCTAAACAATGTTGCTGCATGTGTGCAGGGCTCAGGAGTACGCCAGGTCAAAGGCTCCCGACTGTTGCCCTTTGCCCTCCATAGTCGTGTGTCCGCCCACCCTGACGGGACACTGGGTGGATGAGGTTGGGAAGTTCTGCTCTAAAGATTATCTCAATCCTCTGCACTATACTGGCCCCCCTACTGAAAGAGCATGGTACCATCATAAGAAATTACTTGAGTAAATATAGAGTTGTTGTCCAGTTTAAGCAATTGAATAGGAAATGCAGTTTTCCGTTTCATTCTATGCAGGTTGCAGCACCAGGTGAAGAAACACAATCTTGTTGTTGCCTCGTATGATGTTGTTAGAAATGACATTGACTTTTTCAGGTAGCAACTCCTTAATTACGTTTATCATTCTCAGACTTCATATACAGTGGGATGAAAGAAAGCGTCATTGTTTCAATGTTATTTTCTCATACAGGGATATTAAATTTAATTACTGCATCCTTGACGAGGGTCACGTCATAAAGAATGGAAAGACCAAACTTTCTAAAGCGATCAAGCAGTTAACTGCCAACTACAGAATAATCCTCTCAGGAACGCCCATTCAGGTGAGAATTGAACTCTTGGATGGCTTGTATACGGTACTGTTCAAAACTTGGGGTCAGTGTCAATAGTATTGTTTTTAAAGGAGACAGTTCAGAAGACATTACTCCAGTCTTCAGTGTCACATGGTCCTTCAGTGATTACAACGATGCAGTTTTTTCAGAATTCATTAATGATTAGAAAGTTAAGAACAGTATTTATTTGAAATAGAAAATTAGAAATGCCTTTCTGTCACTTTTGATGAATTTAATGTCGTTGCTGAATAAAGTAGACTATTCAGTTATTTAAAAACAAATCTTACTGACCCAAACCTCATGATAGTGTGCCTTTTTTAGATTTTGCTGACATGAATTTTGGCTCAAAACACTATCAAGTTTGAATTTGACAAGCTAATGCCTGTACTTGTGTTTTTTTGTCTCTGTAGAACAATGTTCTGGAGTTGTGGTCTCTCTTTGACTTCCTGATGCCAGGCTTTCTTGGTACTGAGCGTCAGTTTGCTGCCCGCTACGGGAAGCCCATCCTCGCCAGTCGAGATGCTAAAAGTTCCTCACGTGAACAGGAAGCAGGTGTGATTTTTCACATTGTAGGACCACAGTACAGAGCATAAAAATTGAAGAAAAGCTTCAGACCGAGAAGTCTAAGGGAATCACTTGAGACTGAATCCTATTTTGAGACATGAAGGTTTTTTTTCCCGTTGTGACTGTTTCAGGTGTTTGATTTTATGAAGCAGCTCTTTAAGTCGTTTTAATAATGTTGCTATCTTTGGTCTAATGTGTTGATGTGTGCTTTTCAGGTGTGCTGGCAATGGAAGCGCTGCACAGACAAGTTCTGCCCTTCTTACTGAGGAGAATGAAGGATGATGTGCTTCAAGATCTGCCACCCAAGATCATACAAGATTACTACTGCAACCTCAGTCCTCTACAGGTACTAAACACAAACAAAGGATGTTTATCAAGGATGTGGCTGGTGATTACAGCAAGATTCTGTGATTTTCATTGTGTGTCAGAGAGGATCTGTACAGTGCCACTACAAACTGCTACTAAGAAAGCTAAAGTGAACTATGCACAAAAACATTAGAAACCCTTTAGTTAATATGAAATAAGGGAATTATTATTAAATATTAGTAACACAACTTTCGTTCTTTCACCTGTGCCTGCTCAGGTTCAACTGTATGAGGACTTTGCCAAATCTCGCGCAAAGGTGAACGTGGATGAAGTTTTTTCCACAGCGTCTGTGCAAGAGGAAGAGAAACCCAAATTAAAGGCCACCGGACACGTCTTCCAGGTTGATCCCAGGAAGTCTTATAAGAGCATAAGATGATCCTCCTCTCAGTCGAATAGTCTGTAATGTTCTCGTTGGATGTTTCAGGCTCTGCAGTATCTGAGGAAGCTGTGTAATCACCCAGCACTGGTACTCACCCCTCAACACCCAGAGTACAAACACATCACAGAACAGCTGATCAGCCAGCACTCCAGCCTCAGAGACATTCAGCACGCCCCAAAACTCTCAGCCCTCAAACAGGTGCGTCCACTTATCTGTACCACCAAAACATGCCCTTGTTACAAGGTAGAAATGCCTGCGAAAACAGACCATATCAATATCAGACCATTCTTAGATACTTCATTCCCGATAACACTTGCTTTCATTGTAGAAAACCACCTGCTAGTCTGTTTTTCAAAAGATAACTTCTTATCTACCACTTTCCGGGTGCCCAAGGTTGCAGAGGTATATACATTTTAGGATAGAAATGAGCTGTCAGGATTTTAAGGAGTTTTACACGTATATCTCAGCCTGTAGCATCTCCCATCTCTGGTACTTCCTTCTGTATCCTCTATTCATAAGCGCAGGCATGAGGCCTACAGTCTGTCAGTTTGTCCTTGATGCCTTCAAATGCACCCAGCTCAAATATGAGGCCAATTAACTTTCACAAACATGAAAGTAACTTCTTCGGTCCTTTTCTGTAAGATAAAACATTTTAATCAATATCAGCTATTTTAGTGACTTTAATATTAGGTGACACTGATTTAAAATGAGTGTTTTTATTGATATCAGCAATCTTATTTAAATTGTTAATATCATCTATATCTATATATATCTATCCATCTCTCGCTCTCATCGGTCTTAATCCAATATTTTCATTTTGAACAAGAGGAAATAAAAACCCCATCCAATAATGGAAGATGATGATTTAAGGTTTTTTTTTTTTTTTTTTTTTTTTTTTTTTTTAATACATATCAGCGTGTAGTGTAAATCAGACACATTTTTTTTTCTTTTTCATCAAATGACATCTAGTGCAAAATACGAACAAACAACACAGTAGTAACAGAAGCATGTGTTTATTTTTGCTCTGTTCCCTGTAGCTGTTGTTGGACTGTGGACTGGGTTCTGCTGGAGCAGCTGATGGCGGCACCGAGGCTGTGGTGGCCCAACACCGCGTTCTGATCTTCTGCCAGCTGAAGAGCATGCTGGACATCGTGGAGCATGACCTGCTTAAAGCACAGCTGCCCACAGTCACTTACCTCAGGCTGGATGGAAGCGTTCAGGCCGGCCTCAGACACTCTATAGTCTCTAGGTGAAACAGCCACGCAAACTACCCTGGAAATATTTCATCTTCAATTTGGGTCACTATATGGGTTTTATTTTTTTTATTTTTTTCCTTCTACAGGTTCAATAATGACCCATCCATAGATGTTCTGCTGCTCACTACCCATGTGGGTGGGCTGGGTTTGAATCTGACTGGAGCAGATACTGTGGTGTTTGTGGAGCACGACTGGAACCCCATGAGAGACTTGCAGGCCATGGATCGAGCTCACAGAATAGGACAGGTAAGGAGGAATTTAGCTTTTTTTGGCTGATTTAAAGTGTTTTTGGTTGCGCTTTTTTTTTGAATTTTTTTTTTTTGTTACCCACATTTATTTATTCATCTTGTTACTGACACATTTCCACAAAAAATCAGATTCTGACATCTATTTATACTAAAGTCATGTTACAAAAATAGGGAAAAATCAGATTTTTGTGCCACATGTGAACGTTTGCATCCATACCACTAATGCATGTCTGTGTGTTTCAGAAACGTGTGGTGAATGTGTATCGTCTCATCACACGGGGCACGCTGGAGGAGAAGATCATGGGTCTGCAGAAATTTAAGATGACCATTGCGAATACAGTCATCAGCCAAGAGAACGCCAGCCTGCAGAGCATGGGCACAGAACAGCTGCTCAACCTCTTCACACTGGACAAGGTCAGTCCTTACAGACTGTTGCATGCATAAAAATCACCATCCCACGAGGCAGCACTGCCTTAAACGCTGGTTTTCCACATTAATTTCTGCACAAACATGCATTTAATACAAGGGAAAGACAGAAATGCGCATTCATACTGATGCTTTGTGTTGATGTTTAGGATAAAGCAGAGAAGAGCGAGGCGGCAGCATCGTCGTCCTCTGGTAAAACCAGTATGAAGTCTGTTATGGATGGGCTGGGTGACCTGTGGGACCAACAGCAGTACGAGAATGAATATGACCTGGACGGCTTCATGCACTCACTTAAATGAGCCCAGATCAACATGCACAACAAAACCAGAAATGACTTGAAACCATCTGATTGGTCAACGGAGAGATGTGCGCAAGCACTGTAGCTATGGGCCTTAAACACTCCAGTCTAATGCTTGTCACAGTCTTACAGCTCTTCCTCTTCTTGTAGGTTCCTACAATTCACTCGAGATTTGAGATCTAAAACGGTCCGTTATTAATGTCACTGGAGGAAGTCTTAAAAGCTAATCTTACAAAATTGAGTGTTGTACAGATGACATTTGAACCTCAGGATTTCCAGAACTCACCATCAGTATCCATGACGACGGTATTTCAGAAGTGAATGAAGGGAGCTGGTGAACGCACTGAAACGCTTCCGTGATTGCGTAGAATGACTGGATCTGTTCATCCAGACCACTAGGAGGCGCTTGACTAACTCCTGTAGGATTAAGAAGGGCTTGTAGCTGCTGCTCCATCTGAAATCTTAAAAAGAAATGCACTGACAGATCTTTATGTACAGCTGGAAGAGCAGAAGGACAATGGCCTCGGAAACATTGTAGAGTTTTAAAAGGAAAAGATAGAACTAAATATTTCTGTTATTTGCCTTTTTGGGTAAGCTGGTAGAATTTTAATAAATTCTAATGAGCTCTGTTTAAAATGTCTTGTATGTGTCTGTCTGCATCTACGGAGTATTTAAAGGTCATGTATTACAGAATTCACTAAAGTGTGTATATAATATCCCAATATGTACATTTATGCCAAAATAAATCAAATCAAATAATCCAAGCAAATTGCACCAAAAAAAAAAAACAAATACTACATGACACTTAAATGCTTCATTATGTGTGGTATAGCTGTTCATATATTATTTTAATGTATTATTTTTAAACCGCAGCCAGATAAATATTGTTTTAATACAGTAAAGAGAGCAATTGGGACAGGTGGGTAAACTTTAGCCTTTATTGGAATTTGTTTTTGGGTGGGTGTTTGAAAAATGCCTATATTGGCATCAGCTGTTTGTTGATTTTATATAAAAATAAGCCCCATTAGAAGCTATTTTAATATTTTAGATAATTTTAATTATTTTCCAACACTTCCTGCAGCAGGTGGTTGATTTGTTTTTGCTTCAGCAGTGAAATTTTACAAGAAGAGTACGAGACCGTGCAAAAGATGACCATGTTTCACAGTGTCATACAATTACATTTAATAAGATTTGCTGTTTCGTACAGAAAAGGGAAAACTCGTGAAGGTGGGAAAAGCTAGTAAGCATTAGCAGCACTGCGCTTATTTAAAAAATCCTTTAATCACAGTTTTACTGCAAAGTTACACAAGCAGAGGTCCAAGATCATCTCAAAGCCTTGCGAAGATGGAACCAGATGTGAAATTGAAACCAAAAGTTAAACCGCATTGGGAAAAAATGGGTTTTTACTAATTTTAAAAAATGACAAATGGAGCTAAAAGTGTGGTAGAAGAGAAAAACCACAAGCCAAAATGACCTGGCTTGATATTAGACAAGATTTTTTGTTTTTTGTGAAGGTGTCACTAAACACAGGACATTTTATAACTATACAGCACAGCTTCTAAAAGGATTCAAATGGTTGCAATATAGGAAACTCTTCAGACAAAGATGGTTTGAAAGAAAACGAGGTACATCTTAGTCAAACATGAAAATTCCCTTGACTGTGTTTCAAAGGCCATTACTACCATCAAATCTACTCCACTACACTCTGCTCATAAATAAAATGCATTCATGGAAATATCATGTCTCTCAGTTAAATACACACTATATTGTAGAGCTTCATGATTTTATGTCTTGACTGGGTTTCACCACAACGACCTCACATTTGCTCCATTCTGCCGTTATTTTGTTTATTGCCCATTCATCGTTACATTTCAATCACACATTACTAACCATGATTGCTGTTGATTTTTTTCTCCCCAATCACACTTATGTAAGCAACAAGCTTTGCATTTCAAAAATCTAGACATTTTAGTAACACTATTACAAAGTTTTCAACTTAAAAACAAAAAAAGTACAAATTAGCATAAAGTTAATTCCACATAAAAATACAAAATAATATTAACGACATTGACCAGATATGAAAGTCTCCCCAGAAATAGCTAACATTAATGGTTGAGGAATAAGTGTAAAGAAAAATCAAAAATATGTAAATGTTTTAATAGTCTTTTTTTGCAAAAAATCTCTAAAAAATAATGAAAAAATTTCTCCGTACAAAGGCTACATTACTACTGGAAGGTACTAGCACGTCGAGTAAATACACAGTAGAAAATGATTTTAGTGAATCACAATGCTCGCAATGAAAATAAATCTGCAATAAAGATTTATGCCTTTTTTTTTTTCTTTTTTACAAACCGTACAAACAGTATTGCACATTACAACAAAGAATCGAGGTTCTCAGCCTTTTAAAAAAGGGACTAATTCAAGTCTTGGGCGAAGGCCACCACACCAGCGACGCATCTGGGGCTTTCCGTCAAGTTAAAGTTGAAACGTTTAATATGTCTCTTTCCAGCTTCCCAAATGAACTTTCTTTTCTCTCCATATTGCCAAAAATCATAACTTTATATCGTTTAGGAATAACAGAAAAGTTAACAAATCGGGGCGTGCGCGCTTTACAAAACAAAGGGGAACATATTTCACCAAACACCAAAATATAACGAACAGAAGATTTTCAGCCTAGTGAAGGTCTGATTGTAAATATATAAAAACATTAGTGTTGTAACCTTTCTGGTTATTTCGGATCGAACCACACAGACACCAGATTGAACTTCTTCTTCCATCCTTTATCTCCGCATTCTGCCCAATAACGTTGATGACGTCACATCAATACACAACATCCCCCCTTTACTTGAATATGAACTTACCCCAACTAAACAAGTTATCGTTCACATTTTCTTACAACTTAAGACAGTTAAGAACATTCAAAGTACATGTAACACTGTACATCTTAATAGAACATCAGCACTGCTTTCTGAACAGGTGCACCACACCACAACATAATCTTAAACTCTTAATTAGATTTTTACTTGTTTTCCTTCTCACATAATCTAGCCTTTATCAGTCACTCAACAACATAGTCTCTAAACCTTTCAGGAAATCTGATTAGTCTCTGGGGTCTGCAAAGTTTAGGAATCTGCTCCTCTCTCTGAAATGTTTCACAGTTCTCTTTGCCTTCCTCTGAACTTTCCTTTTGCTCTTTATCACAACTCGGCTCTCGAGCACATATCATTTCACCATCCAATGTTGGTGTTTCCGCAGACAGAAACTTCTTGACAAATGTCGTATTCCGTGTATACTTTGCTCCAGTGGGTGACTGAACGACAACGCTGTTACCTTCTCTGCGTACAACCTTGTGAGGAGTGCTATGAAATGTTGTTGTGAATTTGTCTGTTTTATCCTGTCTCACAAGCACTTGATCTCCAACCTCTATATCTGATGTCTTAGCACCTCGTCTGTGGTCTGTGTATATCTTGGCCTTTCCTTTCTGCTCTGCGTCTTTGTCTCGAGCTTCAAGGTCACTGTGTGGAGTTGTAATGTCTGGTAACTTTCCTCTGATCTTCCTCTGAAAAAGAAGCTCTGCTGGGCTTTTGCCCGTTGTGGCATGTTGTATGGACCTGTAGACAGTCACATATTTGCGTAGCTCTTTTTTCCAATCCTGGCCCTCAGTTTGGGCAATCCGTACTCGTTTCATCAGTGATGCATTTTGTCTTTCCACTTCTCCATTTGCTTGCGCCCATTTTGGAGTTGTTTTGATATGGTGTATTCCGTTCTCCTGACAAAAAGCCTGAAATACACTGGACTGGAATTGTGGGCCACAATCTGACCTGATTGTTAAAGGAAGTCCGTGCCGACTGAAAATATCTTCCAAACGGTCGATCACTTTTTCCGCCGTTGTTGACTTGAGGATTGCATATTCATAGTACCTGCTGTAATAGTCAACGACAACCAGAATCGAATGTCCATCCGGTAAAGGACCAAGTAAATCTGTGGCTAAGTTTTGCCATGGCCCTTCAGGCATCACTGTGGGCGACAGTGGTTCAGCAACATCTGGTCTCGCTACCAACTGACAACCGTGACATGTCCTCACAAGTCTTTCTGCAGCCCTGTCCATTCCGGGCCACCAAACCTTTGTTCTCAGGTGTTGTTTTGTTCCTACCACACCAAGATGACCCTCATGTGCCAACTGTAATGCTCTTCCTCGCAGCGACTGTGGCAAAACAATTCTTGTTCCCCTGAGTATTATTTGGCCAATGGCACATAGCTCACCTGCAATATGTTTGTATGCAGGACAGTCATCAAAACAACCTGTTTGAATAGCAGTTCTCAGTCTCTGTAATTCCACATCATTTGCTGAGATCTGCTCAACTTCTTTGGTGGTGAGGGCGCTGGGTGTGGCACAAACTGCTATAAACCGCACATATTCCTCTGCTTTATGTGTGTGTATCTCACCTTTGGCTGATGGGCCCAGCAGCCGTGACAGAGGATCTGCAATGTTATGTGTTCCAGGTATGTGAATCACCCGGAAGTCATAAGGCTGTAATCTCAAGACCCACCTTTCGATTCGTGCGCATGGTTTTGAGCGAGGGCTATAAATTGCTTCCAATGCTTTGTGGTCTGTGACGAGATCAAACTTTCGACCATAAACATAAGGGTGCAATCGTTCACATGCCCACACCAGAGCAAGTGCTTCGCGCTCAGTTTGTGAATACCTTTGTTCGCACTCTGTCAAGCTCCTGCTCACATAGCAGACAGGAACCATTCCTTCACGTTGTTCCTGAACCAGTACTGCCCCAACACCTTTTGGTCCAGCATCAGCAATGACTTTTGTTGGTGCGTCCTTGTCGAAGTAAGCCAGTGTTGTTGCCTCGGCCAACTTATCTTTGAGAGTTTTGAAAGCCTTCTTCTGGTCAGTTCCGAAATGAAATTTGGTGTCTCTCTTTGTCAGTCTGCGCAGAGGTTCTGAGATGCTCGCAAACTGAGGTATGAATCGGCTACTATAGCCAGCTAAACCGAGGAAACTTCTCACCTCTGAAACGTTTTCAGGCTCTCTTGCCTCCACAACTGCTCTCACCCTCTCTGCCGTCGGTCCTATGCCTTTCACTGACAGCAGCATGCCCATAAACACCAATTTGTCCATGTTAAACTGGCACTTCTCTACATTCAGAGTCAAACCGCAGCTTTCCAGTCTCTTTAGTACTGCATGCATTCTTTTCTCATGTGTCTCTTTGTCAGGTGCATGGATGATGATGTCATCTGATATGTTCTCTACTCCTTCGATGCCAGCTAGAACAGTAGCTATTTCATGCTGGTATTGCTCACTAGCTGATGACACTCCAAACACCAGTCTTTTGAACCTATATATGCCATTATGAACGGCGAATGTGGTGATGTCTCTTGATTCTGGGGTCAATTCCAGCTGATGGTACCCCCATTTCAGGTCTAGTTTGCTGAAAACGACTGACCCATTCATTCCTTGCAACAATTCATCCACTGTGGGGATCGGGAACCGCCCACGAATGATTGCCGTGTTTGCTTGTCTCATGTCCAAACACATCCTTATTTCCCCATTCGCTTTGGGTACAATGACAACTGGGTTTACCCAAGGAGTTGCTCCATTGACTTTCTCGATAATGTCCATGTGGAGCAGCTCATTTATTTTTTTCTCAACAGCCTCTCTGAGGTGGAACGGAACGCGCCTAAGGGGCTGTGCAACTGGCGTCACTGTGCTGTCTATGTGTAGGCTCATTTGTTTTGTATTTAGTTTGCCTACTCCACAGAACAATTCGGGGTACTTCTGGCGTATCATGGACTTCACATCGCTTACCACTGCAACATTAGCTCCAATCCTCAGCACTCCTAATTTAACTGCTGTGTCTTTTCCGAGCAATGGCTCCCCTCTCCCGCAAATAACTGTAAATTCAGCTGTTGTGCTGCATTTTCCGATTCCAACTTCACACCAGAAAATTCCTTTCACTGGTAGGGGTTCACTTGATGAGTATGCATACAGTTTTTTGTCTGATTTGGCAGAACTGCATTTGATCTTTTTTTCCTTAAGCATTTCCCACGTTCCTTCATCCACTATGTTGCTTGTTGCTCCTGAGTCAACTAACATGGGTAGTCTGACACCTCCAACTGAGAACGTTATTCTGTCCATGCTGCTCTCTTCTCTTACAACAAATGCAAAGTCTTGATTTTCCACATCTGATTCAACTCTTTTCACTGTCTGTCTCACACTTCCCTTTGTTTTACACATTTTTGCAAAATGATCTCTTCCATTGCACTTTCTGCATGATTTTCCACGTGCGGGACATTTATAATCTTTTGCGAAATGACCTGTCTGTCCGCATCTGTAGCAGGTTTTGTTTGAATCAGCATTACCTTTACTACATTGCATTCGTTTTTTCTGATCTCTCACTCCTTTTCTGGATACCAGACTCACCGTCTCTTTCACCTCCGTCTCTGGAGAAACGTGCAACGCCGCCATCTGCAGTTCAACACGTTCGCACTGCGCTGCGATTTCTAGAGTACGAGCAAGTGTCAAAGCCGTTCCTTCCTCCAGCAATTTTCTACGCACATACTCAGAGCTGCACCGACTCAGAACAGCATCCCTTATTTGGTTGTCTTTATCAGCTCCAAAATCACAATCTTTTGCCGCTTGCCTTAAACATGTGGTAAACTGTTGCACGGTCTGTCCCGTTTTCTGCTTTAGCTGATAAAACGTCTGTCTTGCAAACGCCGTGTTTACCTGAGGCACAAAGTATGCGTTCAGCGCTGTTACTGCTTGCGCGTAGTCTGTTGGCCCTCCTGTGTCAGCGAGTGTAGAGAAAATATCCTGCACATCTGTCCCTGCGTGATGTAAGAGCAATGCTCTCCGTCTTTGCTTTGTAGCGTCGCGTGTATCGTCAGCCAGGATCAAACCCTTTCCATCGGCAAAAAGTTCAAATGCATTTAACCATCTTGTCCACCGCGGACCCAATGTGGCTGGATCGCTGTAGCAGTCAAACTTGGGAACAGTACCGTCCATCTTTAACGCGCGCCGCCCCTCTCCACTAAACTTTTCGGTTAATCGAGATAAAAAAAAAAATCGGCGTGACACACGTCTAACTCACTTTCAGATTTAACTAACGAGTGAGTCCTTGTTGCAACATCCTCGTCGCCAATGTTGTAACCTTTCTGGTTATTTCGGATCGAACCACACAGACACCAGATTGAACTTCTTCTTCCATCCTTTATCTCCGCATTCTGCCCAATAACGTTGATGACGTCACATCAATACACAACAATTAGTATGTTTATAAGCACCTGACGGCCCGTTGACCCTATAGAATATATATATTTATAGAAAATATATATATTTTATGCTAGTAATAAGATCAGATGTTTGTTTGTGGAACACTGTGATGTTGCAGCGGGGATAGCAGCTGTACTTCAGCTTCCTACAGTATTAAAATAATACAGCTCTTAACTCCTTCAGTTGTTTTTGTTTTTCTTTTTTTTCCAAAAATAAAATTAAAAGCAAATAAGCATGACAAAAATAAAATTAAGCATCTGTTAAATCTTTTTTTTTTTTCTCTCTAGCAGAATTAAATTAATATATATATATAGTCTTTATCTGAATAAACTTAGAAAATATCAATCTCTCTCCTATTATATTTCAAAATTGAGGTATTGCAAAAGATTACGTCAGTCAGAAAGCACACATTTTTCTATTTAAAAAAAAACAACGCTGACTGTTCAACCATCCAAATACAAAGAGTAGTGCATAACAAACTACACAGAAGGAATAAACATAGAAAAATCTGGGCAGGGAAAGAAATATCACACAAACACCCAGAATTCAGGGTTACCCACAATCCTCGTTTTCTCCATCGGTACAAAAGTATTATTCGCATTTGTCGTTTTTTCAGACTAAACGTGCCAACCTAAAGCTGACCGTTTTTTGACTCTCGGCTAAGCAGCCAAGACCTCTCCACAATCTCTCAATTTAGTTTCAAAATGTCCACCGTCGACATAATTCTCCTACTTCAAGCTTTGCTGGATAATCTGGATATAAATGCAGCGGTTACGCGAGGTAATTCCGCCCGCCGTATCTCAAAGTTAGGTAACGTTAAGTGATTTAGAGCCAGTGTTTGCTTATTCTCCCAGAGTCACCGGCCGGACACAGTATCGTGAATCGTTGGCGTGCAACGTAGTGTAATTGGTCATTTCCAGTCGGACAGCTCTTTGGTTCTGACGGGACGCTAACTAGCAGAAGTGTGCGAGATCCGTGGACAGAAGGGACCGTATGTTTACATTATGCTAGTTTCACAGGACGTTCCACGTCAGACATCAATAACAGTTAAAGCGAATCACAGTTCTAGGCGTCGTCTAACCCAACTACATATTGTAGAAAAATTGCTCAATTCTATGAACAATCACTGCAAAAATGAAATTTCTCTAGAGGATCCAACTGGGTTGAGCGGGTCGGTCATCTGGCCGGTCTCACGTTTGTTTGTTTTTTGCAGTATTCCTGTCATGCCAAGTTTGCGCTCTGTGGAAGCTTATTTCTGCCACAGAATAAAAAAATAAATAAAAAAGATTTTTTAAATTCACAATTCTGAGTTTCCACCATGGAATAGGAGCATGAAGAAAAAAAAAAAGCTTGACAACTTTTTATCTATCAATTCAGATTTTTTTTTCCTCTTATAAACTTGTAATTTTTAATTTTATATCACAATTTGCAAATTTTTTCCTCACAATTCTGACCTTTATTTAAAAAATGTGGGAAAAAAAGTCTCAAATTGTGACAGAATTCTGACTTTTTAATCTCACAATTCTCACTTTGCCAAAAAATAAATAAAAACAAAAATAAATAAAAAATCTGAATATAAGATGAAATAAAAAATAAAAGGTAATTGCAACATTCTCTCACAATTCAATTTTTTTTCCCTCAATTTAGAGTTTCTCACAATTTAGACTTTTCTTCTCAGAATTGTAAGTTTCTCGCAACTATAATTTAACATCTTAGTTTATATCTCACAATTCTGACTTTTTTCTTCACAATTTTGAGAAGTCAGGATTGTCAGATATAAACTCAATTGTGAGAAAAAGTCAGAATTGTGAGCTTGTTTTTGCCATGGAATAAAAAAAATAAACTTATCTAACAATGCCTTTTTTCTCGTACTTGCAAAGTTTATATCTCAGAATTCAAAATTTTCCCCCCTCACGATTCTGAATTTGTCAATTTTTCCCCTCCCAAGTCAGATTTGTGAGATAAAAAGATGCAATTACCTTTTTTATTCTGTGGAGGAAATATGCTTCCATAGTGCTCTATATCGCTCACCCATCGTGGGGGAAATGAAAGTGAGACCTGATTTTACAGCATGCATCGCAGACTCATTTAACATGCAGTTTCGGTGCAGACGCAGACCCTTCAGAGCGCTCGTTTGCCTGAATAAAGTATGCCGGTATGGACTCATACCATGGATTTAGCAGCAAAAGCTATTGCAGCATTACATGTTGATAATACTAAAAAACTCGTAAAAAATCAAGCCTAAGAAACTGAAGTGAACAGAAAGAGATGCGTGCATGAGGTATTACTATTCATTTCAACATGGAGAGCAAATGGCCTTTTACTCTAATAACTCCTTTTTTTTACAGCTCACTTAAACATGATTTTCGTAATGAATTCATTTTACCTTTGGTAACTTTTTTGTCATCATCTAGGGGGGAATTTCCTACCACTCTGTTTTTCACAATAAGTGCATGCTTCTTTAAAATGTCTGAAACCCAAAATGTATTATCTATGTGTATATAGATACATATAAAATAAAAATATATCCTTTTTGTAAATGTACTGTATATATTATATATATAGTCTCACACTGCCTAATGTTACCTATATGGAGCACTAAACCGATCAAACGAAGGATAATGAGAGAATTAAAGCACAGCATCGTGATAAGCGTTAACATCGACTGTTTGTGCCAAAGTGCAATGTTTGAGCACGCAGACTCAAAATTCATATTTTCCTAAGTGTTTGTAAGCAGAGAATATAGTAGACAGAGATACCATGATATTTGTTTCCTAAAAACAAAAGATGAGAGGGGATATCCGTGTGCTGGTCGTGGTGTTGAAGATGTTGGGTGGGTGGAGAGGGTGATGTGCCGCTTGCCATCAGCTCCAGTGGAAGGACACATGCCGAGGTCGATCTCCGCCCTCCTTCACCAGCGGTTTGTGGAACTCGCGGCCGGCGCGTGAGTGGATGCTTGCCCAGCAGTACTCGCAGTAATACTGCAGACAGGTGACGTTGGCACAGAAAAAAGGGGCAAACTTTCCTCCGCAGCGAGCACCCTGACATTCATCGCACATCTGATCGTCCAGCACGTACGGCTTCACCTCCACCTGCAGACATGGGCAGAGAGAGAGCGATTATAAGTTTCTAAAAACATGTCTAATTAGGAAGCGCATACATATATGTAATAGCGTTCAAATGTTTGGGGTCCGTAAGTTTTTTTTGGCAATTAATATTTTTATTCAAGGATGCTTTACATTGATCAAACGTGACAGTACAGATATTTATGTTACAGAAGATTTATATTACAAATAAATGCTGTATCACATATATACATACATACATACAGTCATGGCCAAAAATATCGGCACCCTTGGTAAATATGATCAAATATGTGAAAATGAATCTGCATTGTTCATCCTTTTGATCTTTTATTTAGAAAAAAAAATAAATAAATCTAACCTTTCATTGGATAATAAGAATTTAAAATGGGGGGAAACATCATTATGAAATAAATGTTTTTCTCAAATACACGGACACAATTATTGGCACCCCTAGAAATTCTTATGAGTAAATATCTCTGAAGTATACTCCCATTCATATTCACAATTTTGAGCACTCCAGGGTGATTATGAACATGAAATTATCCAGCCATGGCTTCCTGTTTCACAGAAATATAAATAGGAGGGAAAACAAAGCCCAAATTCCCTTAATCATCCATCACAATGAGAAAAAACAAAGAATATATTTCTGATGTGCAGCAAAAGATAACTGAGCTTCACAAATTAGTGAAGTGGCTTTAAGAAAAGAGCTAGAGCAGTGAAAATTCCCATTTCCACCATCAGGACAATAATTAAGAATTTCTAATCAACATAAAATGTTAAGAAACTGCCTAGAAGAGGATGTGTGTCTATATCGTCCTAATGCACGGTGAGAATGAGCGTTTGAGTGGCTAAAGACTCTCCAAGGACCACAGCTGGAGAATTGCAGAAAATAGTTGAGTCTCGGGGAAAGAAAACCTTTAAAACAAAATTGTCAAACAGCCCCTACATCACCACATGTTGTTTGGGAGGATTTCAAGAAAAATTCTCCTAGCTCATCCAAAAACTGGTGTAACGAATTAATCGCACATTTCTTTCTGAAATTATTCAACATTAAATCGCAATTAATCCCACCTAACGTTAACGTTTTTAAATAAACTTTTGTATTTCAATAATTTCACATTCAATCTTCAAATTAATGTAGAAACATACAGTATATTTCTAATATTTGTTTAATGGCATCTTTTTCATGACTGAAGGCGAGTGTCACTGATACCAACTGATGTCTCAATGAAATAGTTTTTTTTTTCCCGAATGTTTAATCATTGACTATATGTAATGTTGACTATAACATTACAGTATAATTGAGAGCTATCAATTTTAACATTTATTAGACTTTTAAAAAATAACAACAAAAAAATATAAAATTATGACAACTTCTAACTTAATCTTCACATAAACCCATTATAATAAATGTCATTCCTGTGCCCTTCAGCAGGTAGAAAGTACAGAAGCAGCAGCTGTGAGTGGGTTGTGAGCCAACCCTAGCTCCGCCACTGCATTAACTGCGTTAAATATTTTTAAACTGGAAAAATTAAATCGCAAATTTTGACAGCACCAATATATATATATCCTTTTATATATAGTTTGTAATGTGTACATAACATTTTTGTAATTTATATGTAATATTATAGATTATATTTTTTTGTTTTACATATTTAGATAGAAGAACTAAATGCATTAAGAGGTTCAACAAAGCAAACTTTAAATCTCTCCATTTACCATCAAACCTCTGTGGTAGAGGATGTCAGCTACTAACTTTTGTTTATAAATTCACAGTTACACTAACAGCTCAAAATGAACTAGTATTTGAGGATGTGTCATGTAGATGGAGGGGTGATTCTGGTGAGCATCTAGTTTTAGTCCAGTGACCATCAGCTATTTACTTCTGAATAACATTCCCAAAACAGTCCAGTGTGTACATATGCGCACAGGAATAGCATGGAGCTATAATTAACACACGCCACGTCTGAGACTTCAAATGGCTGTCAGGCCTCCAGAAGCCCATGGTCATGTTGATTACACACAGTCTGCTCCGGGGTTTCCACAGACTGTATTGTTGGCCGTATGGAAACGGCCTGCAGGAAAACCACAGTACAGAAACTGCCACTATGCAATCACATCTAGAATTACAGTTATAAAAGTACAGTATAAACCTCTTCTGGGACTCGTCTAGTCAATACGGCATTCATAGCATTCTGCACATTTTTAAAATGGCCCGTGATTATGCAGATTTCCAGTTTGTAAAGAGTCTTTGACACAACTGCTCTTCAGTGCATCTCATGCAAACAGTCTGGTAAACTCTGGCTGCGTTTCGAAAGGTCAAGCAGCGTCAAAGTTCAAATCGTTTCAAGTAAAATGTCACATTATGAAGTGTTGCTGATGGTATCAAGGACCAATGTTATTTTAGTATAATTGAAATACCACTATAGATTTTAATCAATATTTTGAATTAGTCTTTATTTTTATATTTTTGATTTTATATTTATATTTTTTGTGGTTCTTTTTATTTTATAATTTTTTTTTTTTTTACATTTCATTGTAATTTTATTCAAATTTTAGTAATTTTATAGTGTTTTTGTTATTTGAATTATTGTTTTTTTTTATATATCAATAGTTTTTATTTCAGTTGTAATATTTTAGTACATCAGCTAAATGAAAATAAGAAATGTTACCAACTGGCTCAAATACAATTGTAAAAAAAAAAAAAAAAAAATCATTATATATATATGTGACCCTGGACCAGAGGTGGACAAAGTGCACAACTCCATTACTTGAGTGAAAGTACAGATACTGCTGGTCAAATCTTACTCCATTACAAGTAAAAGTTGTAAAGACAGATTTTTACTTAAGTGCTTTTAAAAGCAAGTTCTTCTGTACTTTTACTTAAGTACCAAAAGTAAATTTCCTTTTTTATGTCAATACACTGTTTTATTATTGTTCTACGTAATACTTGCAATACCTCTGAAGCAACTTACAATACATTACACCTACTGAATACACTGACTAGCTTGTAGTATTTTGGGAATAAAGAGCTTTTAGAATGTTAAAAACCTATGGGGAAAAAACTAAACAAACAAAAAATATTTAGCACCCCTACCCTCCCCCACAAAAGCAGGATGGTGGTGATCTCACACAGCTCTGACAGTGTGCACACACATCTATGTGTAGCCATTCATCCACATTTGAACAGAGTGGACAGTGAAATTGCTGTAAATACAGAGTGATAAGCTGCAAACCTGCTTTAAAAGCCAGCAACACAACTGTAGCTGTATAACTTTACAACAGCAACACTGCTTTAACAAAAAAGCAAAACAGCAAGACTTATTTGAAACCAAAACAAAAATGTAAAAAATGCTGTCTAATCTCTCTTGCTGTTCTTTGATGTCACACACAGAACGGTCTGTGCAGTGTTGCCTGAAGTCCAACACCTAGATGCAACAGTTCTTCTGTGGCTTTATATGTAACATTTTCACGTACACAATTTAGCAAAATCAGACAATATTGTGTCTAATATATATATATATACACCATAATATTAAATTCTTATTATTGAATTGTTGTAAATAAATATCACATTTGCAACTGGTCAGTGTTCAAAAAATGCTGGGAAATCACTTCATGTAGCCCTACAAGAGTGATTACTATATAAACTGTCTGGAAAAAAGAAAATCATATTTTAGAGAAAAAAATAAATAAAATAATAATAATAATAATAATTCACCCACTGACTTTCAAAGCTGCTACATAGTAATGACTTTCTACTTCGAGGGCCTTGATAGAAATGTAGTGGAGTGAAAAGTACAATATTTGTCTTTCAAATGTAGTGAAGTTAAAGTCATAATTTTCCTGAAAAAATAATACTCAAGTAATGTACAGATACTCAAAAAGTGTACTTAAGTACAATACTCAAGTAAATGTACTTAGTTACTGTCCGTCTCTGCCCTGGACCACAAAACCCGTCGCTGGGGTATATTTGTAGCAATAAATACTTTATATGGGTCAAAATTATTGATTTTTCTTTTATGCCAAAAATCATTAGGACATTAAGTAAAGATCATGTTCCATGAAGATATTTAGTAAATTTCCTACTGTAAATATATTAAAACTTAATTTTTGATTAGTAATATGCATTGCTAAGAACTTAATTTGGACAACTTTAAGGACGATTTTCTCAATTTTTTATTTTTTTGTACTCTCAAGATTTTCAGATTTTCAAATAGTTGTATCTCGGCCAAATATTGTCCGATCCTAACAAACCATACATCAATGGAAAGCTTGTTATTCAGCTAATTTCAAAAAAATTAACCTTATGACTGGTTTTGTGGTCCAGGGTCACACACACACACACATATACAGTGCCCTCCAAAAGTATTGGAACAGTAAGGCCAATTCCTTTATTTTTGCTGTAGACTGAAAGCATTTGGGTTTGACATCAAAAGATGAATATGAGATGAGAGATTAACATTTCAGCTTTTATTTTCATCTGGATCTGATACACAACTTAGAAGATATCACCTTTTGTTTGAACCCACCCATTTTTCATGTTACAAAAAGTATTGGAACATGTGACTGACAGGTGTGTTTTGTTGCCCTGGTGTGTCCTATTAATTGATTATTCAAACAATAAATAGCGCTGAATGTCTGCGCTCAGTTTCAGATCCGTGCAGACTGCATTTATAGTTAGTTAGACGTGTAACCAACATGAAAACCAGAGAGGTGTCTATGGGTGAAAAACAAGCAATTGTGAAGCGGAGAGAAGATGAGAAATCAATCAAACCACTGCACAAACACTGGCAATAGCAAGTACAACCTTTTAGAATCTCCTGAGGAAGAAAGAAACCAATGATGTACTAAGTAACACACCTCAAACGAGTAGATCAAGGAAAACATCTGCAGTTGATGACAGAAACATTGTGACAGCTATAAAGAAAGACCCTAAAACAACTCTTAGTGACATCAGCAACAACCTCCAGGAGTGAAGGTATCACAGTCTACTGTTCGCAGAAGACTTCATGAACAAAAGTACAGAGGCTACACCAGAAGATGCAAACCACTCATTAGCAAGAAGAATATCAGACGAGCCTCAAAAATTCTGGGACAAGGTTTTATGGACTGATTTTATGGACCAAAGTGATGGAAAGGCTAAAGTTTGGAGAAAGAAAGGATCTGCTTATGATCCCAAACATACAAGCTCATCTGAAACACAGTGTACACAGGTGTACATTATAGTACACATTACACAAGTAATGTAATGGCTTGGGCTTTCATCGCTTCTTCTGGGACAGGCTCATTAATCTTCATTAATGATGTAACACATGATGGCAGCAGCAAAATTAACTCAGAAGTCTACAGAAATATTTTGTCTGACAATTTACAGAAAGATGCAACCAAACTGATTGGGAGATCCTTCATCATGCAGCAAGATAATGACCCAAAACATAGCGCCAAAACAACAAAGGAGTTCATCAGGGGCAAGACGTGGAAGGTTTTAGACTGGCCAAGTCAATCTCCAGACTTAAACCCTGTAGAGTATGCATTTTACCTGCTAAAGAAGAGACTGAAGGGAGTAACTCCCCAAAACTGAAAGAGGCTGCGGTGAAAGCCTGGAAAAGCATCACAAAAGAAGAATGCAAAAGTTTGGTGATGTCAATGGGTCACAGGCTTGATGCAGTTATTGAAAGCAAAGGATTTGCAACTAAATATTAAGTCTTTTTCACTTTAATCTATGTTAATTATATCTGTTCCAATACTTTTGGTAACATGAAAAATGGGTGGGTTCAAACAAAAGGTGCTATCTTCTAAGTTGTGTATCAGATCCAGATGAAAATACCTGTAAATAAAAGCTGAAATGTTAATCTCTCATCTCATATTCATCTTTTGATGTCAAACCCAAATGTCTTCAGTCTACAGCAAAAATAAAGGAATTGGCCTTACTGTTACAATACTTTTGGAGGGCACTGTATTTTACTTTCTTTCAGTATTATTTTATTTCAAGTTATGCATTGTTTTATGGTTTTAGATTTAGTTTAATAACCCTGGATAGGAGTCACAAAAACTTTAGTGAGTAGTGAATTGAATTTTGCTATTAAATCGGCTGTTTTCTGCATCGTGTATAATGGCAAACACTGCAGCTCACTCACCCGTTTGTCAATGTCATTATGCTGCAGCTGGACAAATCTTGCGCTGATGGCAGCGATGTAGCTCTGCTGATTGGAGAAGGCCACTCGGCCCGCACCTTTAGGGTATTTGAGTTCTGGGTCAGTGTCAATGCCGGCGTAACACACACCTCCATACAGTCTGTCCATGATCATAGCCAGCTCCACTAAACACATAAAGAGGAGAAATACGCCATTATACAGAATATGATGGTTATGCACAAGATTACAACAAATTACATATTTAAAATTTGGGAGGACAACAAGATATAAAATGAGCGAGAAATTTACCTGCTCGTAGAGGTCGTGGAACGCCTCCCACAAAAATGGTCTTCCGTGGGTCGAGAGGCTGAGAGCCATCCATCACGAAATCACTGTCACTCAGGTTCCACGGGCGAATCTGGACCTGAGAACGAAAAACTGTTCATCTCTAGCAGAAATTCAATGCAAAAGGCATGTTTTAAGACCTAGTAGGGCCAAATTAGTTTTCTGTGAGAAGGTGAATTTGTGCATCTCATATCTACTCTGTAAATTATATTAGCTTATTACACTAATTATTTATTTAAATATTATTTAAATGCATTTTATATAAAATATCAAATTATATATGTTTCTAAAATGAATGTGTATTATTTTACTTTGTGTGTGTGTATATACACATATATAATATAATATATAAATTTTTTATTGTAATATAATATATATATTTACTTCTTATATAATGTAATTAAATATAATTTAATTTATATATTTTATTTTAATATTATATATTTAATATAACTGAACAGTATGTCTGTTTTGACAGAGTGCTAAAGCATATTTCTCTGGATGACAAATCCACTACACCAAGCTTCAGTGGGCTGTAGCAGTGCTTCACTCACTGGTTTATCTTTAATAGTGGGGCTCGAGACACACAGGTAGAGTTTCCCGTCCTCCTCAATGCAGGCGTCAATGAGGGCCTGGACCGAACTCTCCTCCTGGAAAAGCAGGAAAGCATAACCTGCAGAAGGAAGAGCATGAGAGATGAGACAATCTCTGGCTACACAGAGTCAGACTGCAGCCAAGACCAGAGGAGCTCAGAACACAGGAAGCACGTAACCGCTGCTGATGGCAGAGACTGAAATGAGTCTGCATGTGGAGGAATAAAGACAACCAGCCTGAAACTAACCATAACCATTCACTCAATCTGGTGATCAGAAGACTCATGATGCATATGTAAATACACACTTTACATGCATTCGGCATTAACCTGACTGCTTTAGAGAGCACATATACTGTCTGCCTATCTGTCTGTGAATCCATGACGTCTATCATTCTCAAGCCCTTCTGAAGGAGTGTTTTTCCTCTATAACACTGCAGTTTGACAACAACAGGATCAGAGCCAGCAGAAAGACCAGATGGAAGAAAAGAACAAGGTGTTCTGCCCCAGGGAAAGGGAGCGCAATAGAGTGTAAGGAGTCGAAAGAACAGAGAAATATCAACAACCTTGGGAAATTTAGTCAAAGACATCAAAAGAAATCAGAGGAGTGTGTTGAGAGAGATTCAAGAACAAGCATCAGATTTAAGAGTTTTGCCGTTAAAATGCCGTTTTTTAAATATATATTTAAAACTATGTTTTAATTTAATAAATTATTTACCATTTTATAATTGATCAGAATACACAGGAACTTTTGAATGGTTTGTAGTAAAATCAATTCCTGCACCCTCCAGCAGGGGCTAACTGGACCATGTTAACCAGCTAAACCTTGGCTTCACTTCCATCCTGCTTTCCAGCTGGTTTCCGAACAGAAGGAGCTCTTAAAAAAATCTCAGCATTACTGATAAGCGTGAACAGCACCTGAAGAAGGCATGTAACCCTATTTAATGTGTTTAGAGCCTCAGCGCTGACCTCAGTCCTGCCCACTGTGAGTCATAATGCTTTACACAACACTGGATGGAAAAATGACCAGCATCTTCCATTCACTCAGTCTGGATCAGTGTTTCATATGAGCTGGAGGAACAATGAATACATCTGCAAACAGCTGTTACACACGGTGACTGGACAGTGCAGGCACGAGGACTACTGCAGTCCAAATAAATAAAATCCACAAGTGTAGATCATTATACAGAGCAGACATCTCATAAAAAAAATGAAAAATACAGTGGCCTCAAAAAGTACTTGGACACTTTAACCGTTCTTAATGTGTGAAATCATTGCATTATATAACAGAACATCAAACCAAGTGACATTTTTTCATAATAATCTCACCAGACATTTTAATCACTGGGCACAGGACTTTTAACTTTAAAATTCTAGAATAAAAAAAATGTCATTTATTTTTATTTTATTTTAATTAATGGTATATATGACATGGATTTCTTTCATTCAGTTAAACATTTTATTCAAAATATTTACATCATAACAACAACAACAATGTAATATATATATAATTATATATATATAATTAAGAATAGATGCACAGTCGTGGCCTAATGGGTAGAGAGTTGGACTTGTAACCCGAAGGTCGTGGGTTCGAGTCTCCAGATAAACCAGTATAAGACCGAATAACCAACACTCTCTCCACCCTCAATACCACGACTGAGGTGAGACCCTTGAGCAAGGCACCGAACCCCCAACTGCTCCCCGGGCGCCGCAGCATTGGCTGCCCACTGCTCCGGGTGTATGTTCACTACTGGTGTATGTTCACTACTGGTGTGTGTTCACTACTGGTGTGTGTTCACTACTGGTGTGTGTTCACTACTGTGTGTGCACTTGGATTCTTGAATGCAGAGCACAAATTCTGAGTATGGGTCACCACACTTGGCTACACACCACTTCCCTTTCCCTTATATAATTTATTGGCTGATTATACATGTTTTTGTCTTGTACATAAGCGTGTCAAATTTTGGTCGTAATATTGGCGGTATCTGTGTTTATGTACATGATTCTATTGTGAAATATTTTTCTCTGATTTGTGAACAAGCAACTGACTGCATATTTTTATTTTCCGACAAAAAGAGCGGATTATTTGAGGATAATATTGTTCTTACCTGAGGGATCTAGTTCATATAGAGATAGAGAAGAGAAAAGTTTTATTATTTCTTTGGAAAATGAAATTCTAAATGTGTTAGATCAAGTTGGAGATGTAAAGTTAATCATTGCAGGGGATTTTAATGCTAGAACTGGTAATGAATGTGATTACATTGAGTGTGATGATTCTGAATATAGTGCATGTGGTAGTTATTATAGTAATGATTATTTTGAAGGGTATAGAAAATCAAAAGATAAGGTTAATACATTTGGTCGCTGTCTTTTAGAGATGTGTCGTAATTTAAACATTCATTTTGTAAACGGAAGAACTGGGAAAGTGGAGAGTTTACATTTATGTCAGCAGCTGGATGCAGCATGGCTGATTATTTTATTATATCCAGTGAACTCTTTACATATGTTAAAGATTTTGAGATTTTATATGTAGATATTTCTGATCACTTCCCATTATCATATACCATGAGGTTAAGTAGTGTTGAATCAAGGACACAAATGTCGAAAAATTGGACAAGATTTAAATGGGGCACTAATGGTTAGAGGCAGTTTTTGCAAAGATTATCTTATTCACTGAATGGAAACTTTTTAGGTGGCTTTTCTACTGCAGTGGAAGAAGATACTAATATAGCAGCTAAGATGTTGACAGACTGTTTACATGAAGCAGGTACATTTCTAATTAAAAAGTCTATATTTAAAGTTAAACAACCACAGTGGTGGGATGAAGATTGTTCATTTCAGAAATCTGTCAAATATAGTGTTTTAAATCAGTTCAGAAGAACAGGTAATGCGGAGATTATGAACAATTATATTCTTGAGAAACAACAATTTAAAAAAATATGTAACAAAGAAAAAACTGTATTATTTAAATGTTTAGGTAACATACTACAGGAAAACATGAAAACACAGCAGCTATAGAAGAAAATTAAAAGTTATGGAAGGTCTAATAATATACAGTCTAATAATATTGCACATGATAAGTCGCTAGAATATTTTATAAAGTTATTATCTGATTCGAAATTTAATATAGATGCTGACTTTGAAAACTTCGAAAACTAATCATGAAGTTGCATTATTTAATGAAGATGAAATTTTAGATCGTAGTATTACTTATAACGTGATTTTTAAAGCTATTATGACAGTGAGTATTGTAAAGGCCCCTGGACCAGACGGTATTATTATTATTGAGATGCTGAAAGCAGCATCACATGTGTTATGTCTTATAATGCTGTCTTTATATAACAAAATACTAGATACAGGGGACTTTCCAGAGATTTGGTGTGAGGCTGTGATTTGTCCGTTATACAAGAATGGTGATGAAAATGATGTAGGAAATTATAGGGGGCTCTCATTGCTTAATGTGCTTGGGAAAATGTTTACATAGGTCTTGAACTGGAGATTAGTATCTTATGTAGAAGTAAATAATATGTTTTATGAAGAACAACAGGGTATAGGTTAGGTTATTCTACAATAGATAATATTTTTATTTTACAGTCGTTGGTTCAGAAATATATTACAAAGCAAAAAGGAAGGATGTATTGTATATTTATTGATTTTTCTAAAGCTTTGGACAGTGTTCAGCATAATCCTTTGTATTTTTGGCTGCACCATTGGTGTAAGACAGGGTTGCATGGTGAGTCCACTTTTGTTTATCCTTTTCTAAAATGAATATATAACAATGTTGAAGAAAAATTGTAAAGGTATTCAAATTGAAACTATTTATGTCATATCATATATGTGATATGTGATAAGTGATATGGCTAATATTGCAGATACAATTGGAGGGTTACAGAAACATATTGAACAGCTGGAAAAAATGTTGTAATCTTTATGGTATGAGAGTGAATTTGAATAAAATGAAAACTATGGTTTTTAGAAGAGGGGGCTCTCTAAATAAGAATAAAAAAATGGTATGTTGCGGGTAAACAGATTGAAGTGGTTAATTGTTACAAATATCTAGGTGTGTGGTTTACACCAAAATTGTCATGGTAGAAAACCTGACAACTTTTAGCAAGCCAAGGCAAGAAAGCAATGCTTTCCTTGCTAAGGTTTGTTCGTAAACATAAAATTAGCTGCAATCGATCTTTGTATTTGGTTGATCGCATGGTTGCACCCATACTTTATTATGAATCTGAGATATGGGGTTTTGAACCAGTGGAGTGTATTGAAAATATTCAGGTATCTTTTTGTAAAAAAAACTCCTGTGCGTCAGTACGAGTGTGAGCAATGTAGCTGTCTTGGGTGATTAGGGTAGATTTGTATTGTCCACCTCTTATATGAAAAGATGCATCATGCATTGGATAAAACTAGTGTCTAATCATCGTTATCCAAGAAAATGTTATAATATGCTTTCAATTAAATGAAGTATGAATGAATGATGCATTTATATAGCGCTTTATTGTGTATTGCTGTACACCCAAAGCGCTTTACAATCATGAGGGGTGGTCTCTCCTCAACCATCACCAGTGTGCAGCATCCACTTGGATGATGCGACGGCAGCCACGGTACAACGGCGCCAGGTGGAGAGGAGAGAGAGTCATAGAGCCAATCAAGTGGATGGGGATTATTAGGAGGCCATGATTGACAAGGGCCAGTGGAGGGAATTTGGCCAGGACACTGGGGTTACACCCCTACTCTTTACGAGAAGTGCCATGGGATTTTTAATGACCACTACATTGCGTCTGTATATAATATGCAACTGGTACGATCATTGTTCCTTTTTAGATGTTCAAGTCATCATCTTGCTATAGAAACAGGCAGATGGAGTGATACACCAATGGCAGAGAGAATCTGTAGTTATTGTAAATTAACATCAAATATTTCTGTGATAGAAGATGAGAAGCAGTTTTTGTATGATTGTTCCTTGTATGAGGATTTGCGTAAGAAATACTTAGGCGATCTTGTGCTTGTTGGTGATGTTTGTATTGATGTGTCAAGTGTTTGTAATTCGGGATATGCATGGAGATTGGCATTGCATATATACCATGGAATGAAGAAAAGATTATCTGCCACGTTATTATGATTTTGTGGAACTATGGGCCGAGAGGCCATGTATTCCTGGAATAAATTTGAAATATATATATTGTAAATAAGAGCAATAAAATGAACAGTGAAAGTAACAAAAGCTTGTACAACACATTATAACAGGCATAACCAAGTTTGATAAAACTTAATGAAATATCTATTTGCTAGATTAAGCAAATAATATGATGAATATAAATAATATGACGTATATTTGTTCAAATTTCAAGGATATGATATGTGGATTGTACCTGTGCTCGGTTTACCCTTCCAAACAAACTCTGTTACCTCTTTCCAGGTCCTCACACAAACATGTACGTGTGTAACATGATAAAATGCAGTACGTTTTTCCCTCTAGGTGTGTCTCTGTAAGTACTTGTCTGTGTGTGTCTGTTCAAGCCACAGCAATGATCACCTGGAGGCACTTTGAAGCGATAGAGACCAATCTGACGCACACAACACAACAGTTTCCCGATGCTCGGAGACTAAACACTGACCAGCATCCACATAATAGACTCATTTGAGGTGCGTGCTGATTACAAATGCTCTCTGACCGGCGGTGACGTAATACTTTCACTATTTTCACTCAAAGAAGGAAGTGTCAAGGGGAATCATACGGTCACTGATTTGTTAAACATCTGCAGCTGTATGTGCTGCAGTAGAGATGATGTCAATGTCATTACCTTTAGGGGGAAAATAGGATTTGCTTTCTGCTTTATGAGGCCAGTCCACCACCAGGTGACCGTAGCGACGGAAACTGTTAGTGATCTCATCTGTTGGAAAAATGGACAGTATTTAGGCCAGAATTATGGATTTTAAACATTGTAAAAAAGCAAGCAGTCACTGCATCGCCACTGAAAAACAATGCTGTGGACTCGAATTCTTTAAAATGCAAAAGTCATTCGCCAGGTGTTTTTCTGTGGCCAAAAGTGCACAACCCACAGTCTATATAATATTCTGGGTCAGTGGTAAATTTATGGAAATGTTTATTTTATTTGAATTTTTATTTTCATTCATTCATTCATTTTACTTTATTGACCTTTATTGGCAACCAGGTGAAAAACATCTCTAAATGATTAGAAAAATAAAGTTCCCACAAACTGTCATTTAAGTTTTAGCATTTTTCAAAATACCTTTATTTATTAAGTATAAACAAAAAATCTGACATACCTCAATCTTTCTTCAAGGCAACAAACAGATTGGTTTTATTTAACTATTTATATACTATTATAGTTTTAATATTTTGAATTAGTTTTTATTTAAATTTTAGTACATTTTTATGTGCTTTGGTCATTTTTGTTACTTCAATATATAATATTTTAGTCACTTTATTGCTTCAATTTAAACTAAACAAAAATTTGAATTGTTGCTTTGGAAACTACCAAAGTTTATGCAGTTTTTATATATTAATTTATTTCAGATTTATTTCAATTAACAGAAATGTTTTAATAGTTTTGGATTTAGTTTTAGTTAAAGGGATAGTTCACCTAAAACTGTAAACTGTCATCGTTTACTCACCCTCAAAAAGATGTTTTGAAGAATGCTGAGAACCAAACAGTTGCTGGTAGCCAATCACTTCCATAGAATTCCATAGTATTTTTTTCCTTATTGAAGTCAATGGCTACTGGAAAATATCTGTTTCCCAACATTCTTCAAAATATCTTGAGCGATCAGAAGAAATTGAAATGAGTAAATGATGACAGAATTTTCATTTTGGGGTGAACTATCTCTTAAATGATAATAAACCTGAAACAGATACATGTGTGACCCGTTCTGGCGAAATGAGTCGGAAGTCGCACGGGCTAATTTTGAGCTGGAAAGCCAAAGAAGTGAAAAATATCCGTTTTGGTCAAATTTGAGGTTTTCACAAAAATGAGTTCATGAAGCCCTCTTCTAGCGATCCTAATGCTCCAAATAGTAATTAAACATCTAAAATGATCTTTATTTGTACGTTTTCTGAGAGGAGTAGCTTTTTCTCTGCACACTTCTGGACGACGGCTACTGTTTCTCACCACAAGTTGTAAGTCTATTGTTGCAAAGCGCAGCATTCCAGCTTTGTTAATATTTATATCGAATTCTCGATGACATGAGTCTAAACCAATGAAATATGATTTTCAAACCCATGCTGGTTTGAAATCCAAAATGATTCCAGCAAGTCATATATAATTTTGAAGATATTAATGGAGAATGTGAAAATAAAAATAACTCCTTTTGGAAAATTTGCGCATTCCGACTCATTTTGCCAGCACCGGTCACAAAACAGCACTAAAATCATTGTGTATATAATTTTCGATTTATGATACTGTACCTTTAACACACATAATATTTATTAAACATTAATATTAATTAACATACCCTCCAAACTCAAGCTCAGGACTGAGGAGCATGTATATTTACCTTCATCGATGTCTGGTGGCAGTCCTCCGACAAACACCTTCCTGGAGTAGCGCTCCATCCTCTCTCCGTTCTGACAGTGGGTGGGCGAGCTCAGGCCAGGGGTCAGCGACTGGTCACCGTGACCGTCGTCCAGGAAGCCATCCTCAAAAGGAAACAGTGAAGAGCGACCTGCAACAGGAAGTAGAGACAACAAACAGAAGAAAAGGAGAAAAGGAGGAATCACACAGGAAAGGAGATGAAAGAGAGAAAGCCAGAGGCGAGAAACTGATTAGTGGACCAAAAAAAAAAAAAAAAGACAAAGACCTAAGGAAAAAATAAATAAATAATAATAATAATTTCTACACTAATTAATTAACTCACTGAAAATTATAATGCTAATTTACATTTAATATAATATACTACCATTCAAAAGTTTGGGGTGACTACAATAAAAAAATAAATAAAATAAAAATCTATATTTTTTAATTCTGCTAGTTTACATTAAATTGATCAAAAGTGTTAGGAAAAACATTTATATTAAAATACTGTTTTTTTTTTACTTTTTTTTAAATGTGACACTGAAGTCTGTAATAATGCTGAAAATTCTGCGCTGCGTCACAAATTACATTTTAAAATACATTCACATAGAAAACAACTATTTTAAACTGGAACATTATTTCACAATATCACTGATTTTACTGGATTTTTGATCAAATAAACACAGCCTTGGCAACCATAAGCGACTTCTTATAAAAACATGAAAAAATCATGCAAACCCCAAACTTCTGAATGGTAGTATATACATATATTTCAATAATGGCATAAATAACCATATATTTTGGTTAAAAATGGTTAATTAAATCGAACATGAAACTGGATTGTTGAAATAATGAAGCTTTCATAAAATTATACATTTAAACACCATAACCATAAAAATCTCCAATAATTGCGAAAGGCAATTCAATTCTTTATTTTCGTACTCATATTTGTGAAGTGTTAACCTGAAGACACGTTAAAAAACAGATGTGATCGATATATTCAAAGCATCATAAAACAAGGCACATTTTCATACTGCAATGCAAAAAAAAGAAAAACAATAAATTAAATAAGAAATTAGTGCTGTGATTGGAGAACCTTTACAGACAAACACTGATATCCCTTTTCCATCTTTATTCCTAGATTTGAGAACATATTTAAACATGCAAAGGGATTTAATTCAGTTTCAAAATGCCGTCTTAATTGATCTGTTTTTAAAACATGTAACAAAAACAATAATGAACTCACATTTATCATTGCATATCAATTTATTTTAGACCGATGAGGAATGAGTAGAGTCAAAAATAGAATCAGGGTGTCCATAAACTAAAGGCATCCTGCCTAGAGTGACCATACGGGCCATTTTTACGGGACGCGTCCTTGCCAGGTTTTCTATATTGCCTAAAATATCCAGGTTTTAGCTGTTTGCACTGTGAAAGTAGATCGTTGTGTGACATTCATGAGAGCTATAGAGCAGAGGTCTTCAACCCTGTTCCTGGGGACCCACTATCCTGAAGAGTTTAGCTACAACCCTAATCAAACACACCTGAAGCGGCCAATCAAGCTCCTTGAGACTGCTTGAAAATTGCAGGCAGGTGTGCTGAAGCCGGTTGGAAATAAACTTTCCAGGAGAGTGGGGCCCCAGGAGCAGGGTTGAAGACCTCTGCTATAGAGAGCAGAGCAGATGGCACCGCTTTCGAATTGCTCTCGTGCCTACCTTGGTGTCTTTTTTGATCGTGAGCAGCGACGCTTGAAGTCAAACGACCGAATAAACACGTGTATATTTGCATCGCTTTGATAATTCTCTGTAGATCTCACCTTCTCACATGCAGCGCCATGATTGGATGATTATGTACAATACCTGCATGTTATTGGTCAAACTACTTTGGATGTTTATTAAAATCCTGGCCAGGACGTGTCCCGTATGAACGGCACATATGGCCACCCTAATCCTGCCACATTTGGGACTTTCAGACAGCTTCGGTGATTGTAGTTTAAGATGTTAGTGGTTCATGGTGGAAAAGGGGTATGAGAGGAGTACTAGAACCAAACTAGAGCCAAAGCCAACACATGTGAGGTGCAAAACCCTCTGACACAGAACTGGATGACAGGATTAAGGTCATTGCACACACAAAAAAATTCGGATCGGTTCGATTTTCTGCGTTTTCGCATCCGTAACAAACATTTTGATAGCAAAAAAAAGATGACAAATACGAAGAAAAAAAAAACCAACGAAAAAATGCATACGAAACTTTTGGACTCAGTGTCCAAGGACCTTAAGTCCAACACTTGAAATGAGAGTTGCAGCAAGCCCATATGATTAACTTCAAACAGATATTGTCAACTTTCTAAATAATATTCCGTTGATCGTTTTTTTAGGAAACCAATAGCTAAAATATACCTTTGTATGTATGCTTTAACATAAAAGGAAGCAATATTTCAATTAGCAGAAAACAATGGCAAAATCAACATTAATTAGTGCAATCACTGCACAAAGGAAGCATATTATGATATTATGCCCCCCTGTGACCCTCATAGACAATGAAGAATTCAGCCTGAGCAAATGCCCCATCATTTCTGCGAGCACAAACATAAAAAGGCGACAGGTTACCTCTTCTGCGACCATAGCTCCTGGCTGCTCGAGAGCAGAGAGATGGGTGAAGAGAGAGAAAGATAGACAGAGAGGGACATGAACGAGGGGACAGACAGACAGACAGAAGAGGAAGAAAGACAGACAGGGTTTTTTCAAGCTTGTTTTCACTTGTCTGAAACACTTCAGTGCAAAATGTGTGTATGCATTGCATTGTGGGTGATGCCACAAGAGATGTCATGGATTTTCTAAAGTCTTCTCATTCAGCTGAACACAACAGAATCTTCCTGTTCAAGCTACAATTAGTTAAACTGACATGTTAGCTAACTAATGGAATAACACATCTACACAATCCAATAAATCCAAATGGCACAAAGGTTGTGAGGACATTTTATTGGAATGAAAGTGTATTGAATTATAATTTTTTCAATTCTTATTTTGTTGTTAAAAATACTCGTAATTAATTTATAATGCTACCAACAAATAAATAAATAAATTTGAAAATGCATTATATTTTTTATTTGTATACACGTTAAATTACAGTTTTCTATTTTAATATATTTCAAAATATATTTTATTCCTGTGATTGGAAAGTTGAATTTTCAGCAGCCGTTACTTCAGTGAAAAATATCAATGTTGTAAACAGTTATGCTGTTTAATATTTTTGGTGGAAACTGTCCTTTTTAAAAGAATTCTTTGATAAATAGAACTTTTTAAAACTTTTTTAATGCATCTTTGCAGAATTATTTTAATTTCTTTAAAACAGTATTAGTTTCCTAAAAAAAAAGAAAAGAAAATGCCCCCCAAAATGTAACGTTATTATTTAACAATATCCTGAAGGGTCCTGAAGTAGTCAGGTCTAAAGAAACCATAGAGAACGGCTCCGAATGCATGACATTTTCAGAGTTGGAGCTATTGTTCTCATTCTGCGGCGTCTCACTTTTTTGGGTTTTCATTAAAACTGCCTGTAGCCACTGCATACATAGAGATGTCTAAACGGCGTTGTCAGGGGTCTCATACTCCTAGCAACAATGAAAGGAGAAAGCTACTGTGTCTGAAGTGAGTCACCACACACCCTGAGAGACAGACGGGGTATCTGTTCCTCACTGGGATTTGAGAAGTGACTGTAGGGCAGCAAGAAGGAAAGTTACAGTGATACAGCAGTTTCTCTTTCTGTTAAAGAATAACCACGGTCACATTTAAGAGTGAGTAACCGCAACTGGTGGAAGTCCCTCTGGCTGATTCTTAATACAAGTCACAGCATATCACACACAACCTTGACACACTGGGATACAGAGCAAGAACACAGAGTCCGACAAACTCTGTCCTCTAAACATGGTGTGAAATGAACACCAGCCAGGCATTTGTTGTGCAGTTTTGCTTTATGGGGGAAGTCATGGCCTAATGGTTAGAGAGTCGGACTTGTAATCCAAAGGTTGCGGGTTCGAGTCTCCGGCCGGCAGGAATTGTAGGTGGGGGGAGTGAATGTCCAGCGCTCTCTCCACCCTCAATACCACGACTGAGGTGCCCTTGAGAACCCCCGAACTGCTCCCCGGGCGCTGCAGCATAAATGCCCACTGCTCCGGGTGTATGTTCACGGTGTACACACACACTGCTGTGTGTGTGCACGTTGGATGGGTTAAATGCAGAGCACGAATTCCGAGTATGGGTCACCATACTTGGCATAATGTCACTTCACTTTATAGATGTGTGAACCCAGACCATTAGGGGTTAATGAGAAAATCTACTTGTGCTTCGAGTACAAATAGGTGAGGGTGGTGTTCACAAAAAATACTGTGCTCATCCGAGGCATTTCTTAAGTGCTTGACCATGTATTCTTGCACTAGATGGACGTCTTTAGCCGTTTCGGCACGTCTCACTGTTATTCAGCATCTCACAACAAGACTGAAACCTTTTTAAGACGTTAAAAATAGTTCGACTTTTGACATGCAAGGCAGCATATCAATGTCAGTTTGAAAACACGGACCAGTCAGCTAAATCTGCGGCAGGATAAACATATTTACATATAGACAATAATGAAGCCATTCAACTGAAAAAAAAACATCAATATGTGTTTGATTCATTTTTTGCAGTCAGTCAACTAGGACACTAATCAAAGTGATTCAAATTCACTTTTAAAGCCAATGTAAATTTAAATTGGGTACATTTTCCATCCACTAAAATGTGTTGTTTGCAAATTTATATAAATCAGGGTTTTTAACTGAAATAAAAATATAATACAAATTCACATCTAATTTTAATATACTAATTAAATCTAAAATGTAATTATAAAAAAGTAAATAAAGAATATAATAAAGTAATATTTCTTATATAATATAATAAGTAGGGTTGGGTTTTGGCTGGGATTCGATTCTATTTCACAAGCTTGCGATTTGATTCGACTACCAATTCGATTCAATATAGATTATTTTGGATACATATCAGGTACAGTACATGCCAAATGTTCTCAACGAAACCCCCCCCCCAAAAAAAACTCAGCTAATGCTGTAAATATACATGAGAATCATTTGGTACTACATTATAATATTGAAGGTTAAAATTGACTGATTTGTGCTGTACAACTGCAACAGTTGTACAAGTTTTTATAATAATTAAAATTACTTCAGTTAGTTTTTTTAAAATATACACATTTAAATAGTGGCTGTCATAAAAACTTGGAAAGATTTATTCAAACATAAATAAAACATTAAAGAACAGTAAAAAAAAAATTGCTCCAGTTTATTTTTCTGTCTGACTAACGAGTTTATGGTCACCGAATATACTTTGAGGTTGCGCGGCTGTACTCTTTCTTTTAACTTACCTTCGAATGTTTAGTCATGTTTATTTTGTGCTGAAACGTATTAATGTGGAGGAGATGATCAGTTCCCGTGTGCTACGTGCTGTAGCATCTGTTGAACTGAGGCGCTACAGCGATCTGGTCATTCCACATTAAACAGCGCCAAAACGGCATTTATTGTTTGAATACTGCAATACAATGGTCATAAACTGAAATCTGAGACTTTGTTTCATATTAAAAGTACCAACGCACAATGCTTATTGCGATTAATTGAATGGGAGGTGCCCTTCAATGTTGCGTCCATTAACTGCAAACAGGCTAGACTAATCGATTAAAATAGAGATATCTATATTAGTGCTGTCAAACGATTAATTGCATCCAAAATAAAAGTTTGTGTTTACATTATACATGTATGTGTACTGTGTATATTTATTATTTATATATAAATACACACACATACAGTATATATTTTTTAAATATTTATGTTTATATATTTATATATTCATATTCATATTTTATATTATATATAAATATATTTAATATATAAAAACCTTTAGTTGGGATGTGATTAATCGTTTGACAGCACTAAATATAATATAATATAATATAATATAATATAATTAGTGCTGTCAATCGATTAAAAAAATTAACTAATCACAATTTTTTCCTGAAATTAATCGCGATTAATCCCACCTAACATTAAACTTTTTAAATCTAATTTTATATTGCAATAATTTCACATTTAATCTTCAAATTAATGTAGAAACAACATAAAGACGGTATATTTTTAATATTTGATTAATGGCATCTTTTTAATGAATGAAGGCCAGTATCACTGACACCAATATTGATGTCTCTATAAAATAATTATTTTTCCCTAATATTTAACCATTGACTATTGCCATTCAACATTACAGTATAATTGAGAGCCATCAATTTTAATATTTATTAGACTTTAATAAAAATAACTTCTAATTTAAGTGAACTTTAAACTATTTTCTCATAAACACAGTATAACCAATGTCATATTTAGCTACCTATGCCTTCAGCAAGTAGGAAATATACAGAAATTGAATAAAGTTATCAAACACTAAATTCTAAATTAAATACAGATGAGTCCTTAAAGCTATAAAGTTATTGATTTCCTTTTTTTTTTTTTTTTTTTTTGTTCTTTGATGAACAGACATCACAGCAGCTGGGTTAATAGGTTATTTTGGCTGCTTTTTCTTTAAGAGCTGCCGAGGCGGATCTGACACGCATCGTGTTTTCTCTCAACTCACTTTACATTTTCTGACCCACTTCAGGTCTTAAAGTCTCTATTAATGATCTGACGAGTGTGTTAGATGAGTGAGAAAGTGCAGGACAGTTTTGAAAACCATTTCAGAGACATGTTCTTAAATGTGACTCATATATTTCACGCAAGCACCGTTTTAAGGCAGTTTTAATCACCTTCATGACTTAACTGACCACGACATTGCATGCACATCGTTTCTTTCGCGCTTTGATATGAAATGATAAAGGCTACAGCGTGCGGCAGCGCCTTTGTTCAGTACAGTACAGTTTCCGCGCTCCTTTGACTCACGCCGACGCTGAAGTGAAGTTGAAGCACGCGTCTGAAACATCTCCTATTTGAAATGCTCGTAAAGACGTTCTGTGACTAAATTAGCAAGAAAAAAGAGACAGAGGCAGCAGTTGTGAGTGGGGTGGCCAACACTAGCCCCGCCCCTGTGTTAACGCCGTTAAATATTTTTAACGCGTTAAACTGAAAAAATTAATCACCTGCGTTAACGCGCTAATTTTGACAGCACTAAATATAATATAATAAGACTTCCAATAAAAATGTGCCTGGTCAAACTGGGCGGTCGCTGGTTGGCAAAAGTAGTTAAATCATCTAAATCAACATTCTGTGCAACATTGAACTTTAAATGAGAGTTCATACAAACAGACATGGAAACTATTCTTCCAGTTAAATTGTCCAAATTAGAGGTTGTAAGAGTGGTCACGAGCCCTGCCGGCTCCTTCCTGTGCTGCTTCCAACAAACGGCATCCATAAACCACACGCATGACACGCCAGACCTCAAACATCCCACTCGAAGCTTTTCAGTGGTACCTACAGCAGATACACCGATAACCTACTAAAACCATCAGGCTAACGAGCACGATTAGCTTGAGTCGTCACTGTGACCCTGGTAAAAACGCTCCTGGCATTTTTAATATTTAATGTCAAATGTTTGTAAAGTCATTTAGCCCACACCCATGAACCTTTCATGCTTAACGCTTTATCTTGATTGAATTGTGTTTTCATACTTAATTTTTAGCAGCTGCCACATTCTGGTTTCTTTTTTCTCTCTTTTTTTATGGCCATGGGATACCATTAAAATGAATATTAGTTCCATAATTTACGGTTTTCATCTCTGATATTATAACCGTTATTAAGTTATTGACAGTTATTAAGAATTAAAGTTACGGATTGACGGAAGTACGCACGCTGACGTCTTTTTGGCGGGAGCTGTTGCTATGGAGAATAGTAATTTCGGCACTCCGCTGATCGTGACTTTTCATAGTCGTGGTGCACGAGCTTAAGTCAGAGACAACCTACTTAGATTTGAGTAAACTAACTCAGTTCAGCTGTTCTGTAACAGAAAACTCCAAGTTTCCCATCTCAGAGTAAGTCAACTCTGAGTTCAAGTTTAAACTCAGAGTAGGTTAAACCTCCTTATTGAAACGGGCCCCTGATAAGAGATCAGAGACCATTCCTTCATCCAGAATCTCTCCAGTCCAGATCCTTCAGATTCACAGCTCCATGTTGGTGCTTCTTCTCTTCAGTTCACCCCACTAATTTTCTGAAGCGTTCAGGTCAGAGGACAGGGACAGCCATGCTAAAAGATTCATTTTGTGCTCAGTGACCCATTTTTGTGTTTATTTTGATGTTTGTTTTGGATTATTGTCCTGGTGGAAAATCCAAACACGGCCCATTTCTACTTCTAACAGAGGCAGTCAGGTTTTGATTTTTTTATCTGTTGGTATTTGATAGAATCCATGATGCCATGCATCAAACAAGATTTTCAGGACCTCTGGCAGAAAAACAGGCCCACAACATTAAAGATCCAGCAGTATATTTAACCGTGGGTACTTTTTTTTTTTTTTATCCCTGTTTGTACTACACTCATCTGGTGAGTTTGCTGCCAAAAAGCTCATTTTTTAGTTTCATCTGAGCATAGAAGCCAGTCCCATTTGAAGTTCCAGTCGTGTCTGATAACTGAATATGCTGGAGTTTGTTTTTAGATGAGCTAGGAGAATTTTCCTTGAAACCCTCACAAACAACATGTGGTGATGTAGGGGATGTTTGATTTACATATTTTTTAGGTTTCTGACCCCAAGACTCAACTAATCTCTGCAATTCTCCAGCTGTGATCCTTGGAGAGTCTTTGGCCACTCAAACGCTCCTCCTCACCGTGCATTAGGACGATATAGACATGTCCTCTTCTAGGCAGATTTTTAACATCTTTAAGGCTGGAATACATTACACGACTTTTAAAATCTGAACAGATTTTTAAAACACCAGGCATCATACACTTACCGACTTTGTAAATACTGACAAAGGAAAACTGGGCATCATACACCACACGCCAGTGGTTCCCAACCTTTTTTTCAGGGGACCCCCTGGAAAACCAAACAGTTCCTGGTCCACCAGGTCCCTGTGACCGCACAACTGTTCTCACGACCGAGCCAGGATGAGCCAGTCGTCGAGATAGTTGAGGATCCTGACGCCCACTTCCCGTAACGGGGCAAGGGCGCCCTCCGCAACCTTCGTGACGACACGGGGGGACAGGGAGAGCCCGAAGGGGAGGACCCTGTACTGCTATGGCCGCCCCTCGAACGCGAACCATAAGAACGGTCTGTGTCGAGGAAGGATCGAGACATGAAAGTAAGCATCCTTCAGGTCGATCGCTGCAAACCAATCCCGGGACTGATGCACTTGATAATGCGCTTCTGCGTCAACATCTTGAACGGGAGCTTGTGCAGGGCCCGATTCAAGACTCGCAGATCCAGGATTGGTCGAAGGCCACTGCCTTTCTTGGGCACGATGAAGTAAGGGCTGTAAAACCCCTGCCTCATCTCAGCTGGAGGGACCGGCTCGATTGCATCCTTTGCCAGGAGGACCGTAATCTCCTCGCGCAAGACAGGTGCGTCTCGGACTGCCACCGAAGTCTCGAGAATGCCACTGAATTTGGGAGGTCGCCCGGCGAACTGAATCGCAAAGCCGAGTTGAATTGTGCGAATGAGCCAGCGAGACGGGTTGGGCAACGCAAGCCACGTCCCCAGACACCGTGCAAGTGGCACCAAAGGAACAAGCGACGTACCCGCATTGGTGCTGCGAAGATGAGTAAGGCTGGATGGAACAGAAGGTGGTGCGTTCTGACTTATCCCCACAGAACTCCCTGAATCCCTGGGGGGACTGGCTAGAGGCGTGCGGGGAGGCACTGCGTCCCCGAACCGCACTCTCTTGGCTGCTGGCAAGATGGGTCGCGGGCGAAAGTGAGGAGGCAGCGCGTCGCACACTGTCAGCCTGCGAACCTGAGAACCTGGAGGATAGGGAAATTGCTCTTTTATTGAAAACGTGGGAACAGAAACAAAAAGAAACACAGGATTCTCCGCCCGGCCCTCCTCTGGGGGAAGGAGCGACGCTGTCCTCATTGTCTCCTGGGAAAGAGCAAAATTCTACATCTCTGAGTTGCTCGCGTCAGGGCCGCTTCGTTGACTTCCTGGAGGACTTGGGGGCCGGCTGGGACGTGGGGGGTGCCGCACTCCTGCGAGAGGCTCAACGCGCCGGCCTAGGCGTCGATTCAGCACGGGGCGGAGCAGCTCTGGAGGATGCAGGAGGGTGCCCACGGCAATGAGCAGACGGAGGCCTGGCCCTCGGACCAGCAGTGGCAGCTGGAGCATCCCGCCAGGGCAGGATGTGCTGGATCGCCTCGGTCTGCCGAGAACTGCTGGGCAAAGCCCTCGACAGTGTCGCCGAACAGCCCAGCCTGGGAGATGGGAGCGTCGAGAAAGCGTACTTTGTTGACGTCCTTCATCTCTACCAGGTTGAGTCAGAGATGGCGCTCTTGGGCCACAAGATTGGACATCGCCGCCCCGAGGGACCACGCCATGACTTTCGTCGCCCGGAGGGCAAAGTCAGTCACCGTGCGCAGCTCCTGCATCAACCCTGGGTCGGTACTACCCTCATGCATTTGTTTTAGAGCCTTGGCTTGGTGTACCTGCAGGATAGTCATGGCATGCAAGGCAGAGGCGGCCTGGCCCGCAGCACTGTAAGCCTTGGCCGCAAGAGCAGCCATCAGCTTACAGGCTTTAGACGCGGACGATTCCTCCAAGTGGCGACGTTTTGTGGGCACAAGTGCACCGCAACCGCTCTCTCCACCTGGGGAATGTCCACGTACCCCCTAGCCGCCCCGCCATCGAGGGTAGTGAGAACGGAGGAAGGAGTTGTGAGCCTCGTCCCGCCCCGATAAACCAAACATCCAGCCGCGAGGGCTCAGGACTGAGCGGTCTGTTGACCTCCAGCCCGATACTCGCGGCTGCCCGGGCAAGCATGGCCGTCAACTCCGGGTCCGGCTCGGCAATGGCGACAGCACCCGAGGGGGGCCGTCCCACCAAACCTTCATCCTCAGAGGACGAAAGCCCATCCCCCGATGCTGCGATCGACATCTGATCCTCGAGTGGCGCACCGAATGAAATGCTGGCAGCCCCGTGGGACGAACCAGCGAGATGACTCGGGAACCGGACGGGACAATCCCTGCGTGAGGAGTAAGAGGTCCGTGGGGACGTGCCCGGCGGAGAAGCTCTTACTGTCACCCTCAGATCTCCCAGAGCGCCAGCTGGCGGTCCTCTGCTCAAGCCAGAGAGACCAGAACGGGTGGCGGCAGAGGGTGCCAATCTTTTCAGAAAAGAAAGGCGAGATCGCAGCGCCGTCATGTTCATATGCCCACAACAGGCGCATGAATCATCCACGAACGCATCTTCAGTGTGTTGGATGCCAAGACACTGAAGACAACGATCGTGTCCGTCATTCGCGGACAGGTAACGACCGCAACCAAGAGAACACGGACGAAACGGCATCTTTAAAAAGACGCGAACCGTCCGCGATTTGCTCTTTTAGAATTTGCTCTTTCAGTTGAAGTGCCCAGGGGAATCGCTGCTGGAGGGACACAAACGCCAACCGGGAACAAAATAAAGAGGTGGAAAGGCTTTGTGGAGATCAGCAATCTTCTCATCCACTCTGCTCTGAAGCAAAAATCTGATGAGTGGATGCACCTGTCGCCTATTTATACCTGTATGCACGGGGAGTGGCTCAGGTATGCAAAATCCACTAGCCAATATTCATTGGCGTTTTCTCTTAATATCAAAAGGTGATTGGGGCTCCCAAGTGAATCCCCTAATGTCGTCACGACATAACTTGTAGTGAACAACAGATAGGGAACTTAGTTCAGTAATCAGGCGCTGTTTGAAAGGGTGTTAGCGCGCGCGCTTCTGGTGTATGCGCTCAGAAAAAGCGCATGTCAGACCAACGCCTGAATGAAACATTTAACCGGCAAGTCTTGTATGCAAATAATGTACTTTTGCGATCGCGAATAAGTGTCCTGTCAGAGTAACTCTATCGCTGTACATCATGTTGTACAGAATATAGAGACGGCGGCGCCAGAACTGTAATTGATAGAATATTTTCTGTAGCACGATCCTATGATATTTCTTCAAAAGTGGATCGTGGAGAGATATTATCGTCCACGATCAAAAATCGTCATATTGCAAACCCCTAATTCATTCATATTTTAATTCATATAATTTCCCTCTGTAAAACCTTCCACTGCTTTCCGACATATTTTCAAACAAAATGAAACCTACGCTGCATGCTGCGACTGTGTGAGATTGTTACTGCCTTTGCTTAATGTTGGACAGTATTTAGGTGAGTTTTTATAATCCTGGTAAACAAATGGTTTTAATCATAATACAGAATATTAAACGGTAGGCACTAACTGTCAGGAATTTCATCTTGTGGTCAAACTAGAGAGCTTGGCGACCCCTTGTAAATCTTTGGGAATCACTGCACTACGCGACCGAGGATCATACACTACCAGACTTTAAAGTCATTCCGATCACAACGAACTCACGCAGAAACATGCACCTTGTTGCTAGGAGACGCATGACAAATGAAAACATATGTGTTCTAAAATCGGCTGAAAATATCAAACATGTTTGATATCCTCCAAAGTCTGGTGTGCTAAAAAAATGTAAATATGAATGGGAATATACTTCAGAGATATTTTACTCATAAGAATTTCTTGGGGTGCCAATAATTGTGGCCAACATTCATTGGAGAAAAACATTTATTTCATCATGAGCTTTTCTCCTCACTTTCAATTGTTTTACTTCAATGATAGGTTAGAGTTTTGTGAATTTTTTTGAGTGAAAGATCAAAAGGATAAACGATGCAGAATTATTTTCACAGCTGCCTTTGCTCAAATTTATCAAGGGTGCCAATATTGACCCCAAACTTTTAAATTGTAATGTATATTGAATTGTTTGTCTCAGCAGATTGAAATACGAGGGGATATACAACAAGATGTACTTGCTGCCTTAGAAATCCAACACTGTGTTCATCTGAAATGAAATGCATGCGTTCATTAGCATTAATAAGCTACTGTAAGAGAGAGATACTCACAGTTCAGTGGTAATATATGTTCCGCTACTGGATGGTGAAAGTTGAGACCCATTCGACCTACAAAGAAATGAGAAAAACAAGCCATGCGAGTTATTACACCATTGAGACATCTGATCTGACATACTGGAAACCAGTTTATTACCCTTCTTTTACGCAATAGAGTTTAATTCACTAAAACTGACATGAACATCAGATTTAAGGCTTGAAACACCAATATTTTTAACCAATTCACCTGGAAGACTATTCATTTTAAATGCCTATCTCTGCTTTTTGTGAGATAGTGCAGATGAATTTTAGCATACAGATTGCTTTAAAGCTAAAAGCAACAAAACTACTGTTATAGACGAAAATCCAAAGCGTACTTGCACTGTATTATGAATTGTGCTGTAACCTATTTCAAAATGTTAATATAGTGTGCTTAAAGTTAAATTATAACCCAAGCTCACTAATGAAACACCCTGCATTTGCATTTTCAGGTTAAAAACATCTATTTATGATTTGTTTTTTAATGAGGACATGTCAATTGTCATAGCGAACATCTACGCACCTCCCGAGTAAACACACACATGAGTTCTTTGTAACTACATGTGTTAATTTGCATGGCCGAAAACAGCTGTTGATTTATTTTCAGAGTCAGAGCTCTAATGTGCCTGCATTAGCAGTTTTGGTAACAAATGACAGCAAAGCTCCCGGGGGCTTCCACAGAACACTGTAAGCAAGCCTCGACAGGCTCTTATGCAAATTCTGAACCGTTGCAAGTCACATTTGCAAAGTTCTTCCCCACAGCGCACCAAGAATCCTAGAGATGCTCTGCCCTTCAGTGGTTCAACCAATGCCAAATAATGGCAAGCAATGAGAAATTTGCGCAATGTGGTGTGGTTTCAACAGGTATTTGGCTTGGTGAAAACGTGCAGGGCAAATGTTTCGCAGCTTGAATGTGTTGTTCGGACTAGAGTGCTGTGCTATATATAGTGTCTGGGTTGAGAGCACATCCTTCATATTTGGACTATTTTCTCAATAATTCAAACCAAAGCAGCTCAACTGCCAGCACGTGTGCCTATTGCCAAAGCACGCTAATAAAAAGGTGTAAAGTTGATTCTAAATGAACGAAGCATCACGATTTTATCATAAAGCATCAACACCTTTGAACACCCCGTGATTCATCTCATCAACAGCGCAATGCCCTTTAAAGAAAGCCTACGCTTCAAATACATAGTCATTTGAATTAAATGTCACTGCGGAGTCATTCTGAACAAACAATACTCACATACAATAAACATAAAACTGTTATTTGTCAGTATCTTTCTCTTGTTCTCTAGACTATATGACTAAAGGTCCTAAAAACAAGACTGCATGTGCATTAACTAATGCATTGGGCAGAGACGTTTACCCAAAGCGACTTCAGGTATGGTCACATTTGGCCAAATTTTGTAGGGAAAAAAATGTCAACTGTCTATTGCCAATTAGTGAAGTGATGTATGAAGTACAGAACAAACAGAACTCATTTCTAGACTGAGCAGCGAATTTGCTTGACCAAACTGAACCCGTTGCGAAATTTCATCCTGTAGAAATTTCTATTGAAACGTCTGGATCTCACCTGTGAAATTTCACAAAGTACAACAAAAGTAAATGTGCATTCAACATTTGTATATATATTTTATGCATTGCTACAAGAAGTTGAATTTACCTGACAAACAAAAATCAGTAAGATTATTTTTTCAGAAATAATCTTGAATTTAAGTGCATGTTGTGTTTACATTCATTTAGGCATAAAACTAAATTTAGTCACTAAATTTGGTCTTGCATCTAATTTTGTTTTAAAGATATTTGGACTTTTGCTGGAACACAAAACACTTAGTACTAAAAGAAATGGACAAATACTTCCTTTCCCACATACATTTGGTTAAAACATTCACTGTGAGAGAATTTGCATGAACAAATTTGAGGTCAAGCAGATAATGGAAGACAGTTATTGAAATGTAAACTATAAATAAATGAGTATGGTTATAAACGAAGCCTAAACCTTATTGTAATTCAATATTTTTGCACTTTCTGCAGAGTATTAAAGTGATGCATGTAAATATTTTAGAGTGGCTGTAATTCTGAGGCCGGTTTCACTTGTTTCAGACTTCAAGATAGCTGGAAGAGTTGGTGGTGATTAAGGTCCTCACCAGCACGTCTTTGACTGCAGCCGTGTTTCTTCTGACCCAACAGTGACATAATGGACAGACTGACTATCTCTGCCAATTTGAACATTACCATTCTGTAAAATATACAACCAGCTTAAAATGGTAGCTTAAACATGTTCCAAGCTGGTTTACGAGGTTCACCAGATGAACTACCAAGTATAAAACCAGGTCACAACAGCTTAAAGTGGTCAAGCTGGTTTTGAGAGTTTTGTAGCCGTTTATTGCAAAATGGTCTACAAGCCCAGCCATGTAATGGCAGTCTAGCTAGTCAATCACCTAAAAACCAGCTAATGACCAACTTGGGCCTGTTAGAAACCAGTTACCATGCTCCCATCTTAATCTGGTTTTAGCTGGATTTGCCAGTATTCTCATGCAAGACGCACCTAATTTTAATGGAAACCTACAGCTCACATTCAATTAAGATTAACATCAGTATTCTTTTGGCAGGGAAGAGACACCTCAAAGATAGAGCCGAACATGTTCCCCTGACATTTCCTTAGAGGGGTCTATGGTTATGCAAATCATGCATTTCCCTTTCCCCTCTCGCTGTTTGATCAGGCCTGAACACTGGAAGTAAATGCCAGTGTCTTTCCTTCTGCATGAAAGAGGGCGACATTCTAGTCTTGTTATGGCAGATACACATAAGCCAACTTTTCCCCTGACACACCAGCTTAAAATAAAGGTTAGAATACAACATCTAAGGACTTGGAGCTTTAACAACAGGGCACAATTACCAATGGCGCAAAGATTGTGTCTCAAACCCTGTAGAATATATATTAAACACTTAAACCTTATAAGAAAAATATTCAATCTGACCATAGTTTTAGTACAATTATTGACTAAATGATGCAAGGCATCATGAAATGTAACATTTGGTTAATTTGATTACATAATTGTATGTTCTATGCAATTGTTTTGATAGAGAGAGACCATATACATTGAGTTTCAACATTAAAGACACATCTCTTTAAATACAATAATCTACTGTATGTAAAGTGAGCTACATTTGATTTTTGACCACTTGAAAATTTGCACATGGAGCTGCATTGATCTCCATATCCCTGGTATTGAACTATATTGGATTTTGAATTAGGACTCTAATGGATAACATTATTAAATACAGACAATTTCAAAGTCTCATGAAATTGGCTTTAGGAGCCATCAGTACAAGTTTTTGCTGTGGAAAATCAAACTGAGACTGTAACGTCCTTGAAATTGTGCAACACTCACATCAACATTCACACACCTTCAGCTTCACACGGCCACCCTAACAGGGCGGCTTTAAGGAAAGACAAACAATGTTAAACTATTAATAGAAAAGACCCTACAGTGGCCGTGTGCAAAATGTGCACTGAGACCTGACAAACTGCTGCAAAACAGTGCAACAATCGGAGACAAACAGTTAAAGGTCTAGGGGAAGTTGTGGCCTAATGGTTAGAGAGTCGGACTCGTAATCCAAAGGTTGCGGGTTCGAGTCTCAGGCCGGCAGGGATTGTAGGTGGGGGGAGTGAATGTCCAGCGCTCTCTCCACCCTCAATACCACGACTGAGGTGCCCTTGAGCAAGGCACCGAACCCCCAACTGCTCCCCGGGCGCCGCAGCATAAATGGCTGCCCACTGCTCCGGGTGCGTGTTCACGGTGTGTGTGTGTTCACTGCTGTGTGTGTGCACGTTGGATGGGTTAAATGCAGAGCACGAATTCCGAGTATGGGTCACCATACTTGGCAGTATGTCACTTCACTTCACTTAAAGTTCACCCAAAAAATGGCATCATTTACTCACTCGTATGATTTTTAACAATGTGTGGTGTTTTTGTTGCCCAAACAATTAAAGTCAGTGGGGTTTAATATTATTTGACATTTATTGTATGAACAGCTGAAGCATTCTTCAAAATGTCTTCTGTGTTGTTGTACAGAAGAAAGCAAGTCATATGGTTTTGAGAGTAAATTATTTCATTTTCAATTTTGGGTGAACTATCCCTTTAAATCTAGTCAATTAAATATGTTGGTAATACTTTAGAATTAGGTTTCATTAGTTAATATGAACAATACTTAAGTAGCATTTATTAATCTCAGTTACTGTTAATCTACATTTTTTTAACTAAAACTAAGTTATATCTGTTTGCGTGAACATTTTCATTAACTAACATTAACAAAAGTTGATAAATTCTATAAAAACATATTGCTTATTGTTAGTTCATGCATTAACTAATGTTAACAAATGAGACCTAGCTTCATGTTATTTTTTAAACGCTTTTAAGGCATTTATTTTATTTGACTTTGAAAAGTTCAATATAACTCTACAAATGCTGCTTAGATTTCTTTCCTAAAAGATAAATAGATTGAATTGCATTAAAATATATTTTTAAAAAGTTAATTGACAGCCCTGTTGAATACAAATTTATCAAAATGACGCAGTTACATCACTAAACAATGCTAATTATTAAAGCAAACTGAAAAACCTTCAGCATGAAGGCTTATCATCTTATCTGAACACACCATCTCAAATAAGAGTGACAGTTTGAAAAACGAGACATTTTGCTTCCTGGGCCTTCGATACGGGACGAGTTGAACCGTGAACCCTGAGATACTATCATCAGTGTCAACGTTCAAACTCACACCAGCCTAGGCTTGACAAACATCTTGCATCATGATCTTAGCTACCGTCTCAACTTTGGCCTACAGAGTCAAACTGAGCTCTGACTGAACCCAGCGGACCTCAGAATCCCAGATTACAGGTCACCCTGTCAAGCGTTTCCTAGTTCTAACTGTAATGAGAGGAACCAGTGTGTGCAGATGTGAAGAAGCAGTATCCTCAAATATATTCCTCTCATTAGCTAGCTCAGTCTGATTATTATAGTTATTGAGCATAATAAAATCAGACTGCCGAGCTGTGACTGTCACCACAGTATCAGTCAAGCTCTGGAAGATTTGTCAAAACCTATGACGTGTAGGAAACAACTGATTTGGTTCAAACCTTTGGTCAGTTACACAAGACAGATCATGTGAGAGGGCCAAAAGAAATCTGTGTGCGTGTGCTTGCACAAAGGCATATTTGTGATCGTGTGTGTGTTTGTGTCAATGAAAGTGAGATTGTGCTCGGATGCAGATTACTCTGTTCTGCATTTCAAAACACTTTTCCTCCAAATTCAATCGGATTAATGTGGATTCAGAAGTGTGCACAGGCTCAAAACACCTCAGAAGACCCTTTGAACCAAAGACTTGAGGACATCTGGAGCAAAACCAAGAAAATCACCCACTTCAGACAGACAGTTAATTTAAATGGCTAGTTCAGCCAAACAATTGAAGTGTCATCACACTTACCTGTATGACTTTCCGTCTTCTGTGGAAAACAAAAGAAGATATTTAAAACATCGTCCACTTTATTGTCCATATAGTGAAAGTCAATGTGGTCCAATGTTGTTTTTATCTTCAAAATTCCTTCATTTGTGATTTCCACAGAAGAAAGTCATTCGGGTTTCAAACAATATTAGGAGGAAGGAAATGACGACAGAATTTAAATTTTTGGGCAAATTATTGAATTCTTTTAAAGGAGCCATACCATAAATCTATGCTCTTTATGAATTCTAAATCAACTTACTTTTTGTGCCAAAAGTTTCCTCCCTCTTTCTCTCCTTTAGAAATAAACTGCTGCTGTGCCTTTAAGACTTATTTTGAAACGTTTTATTGTTTCTGTCTGTCGTGCTGTTGAGAGGTTTGCGATTGTATCTCCGTGTAGCTTCGCTTTTCTGTTGAATCTCTATCTTACTTTCACTCTCTGTTGTTTAAAGTGATAATATATAACTTCATTCCCACCATATTTCTGGTATTATCTATCAAACTAATTTGATCGATCGCTTTTTAAAACAGCGAGTGCAGCGTGTTAGCATTCTTTAGCCGGTTAGCTTGTCAAAAATATTTTTGATAATACCTAGAATATCAAAATCAACTGCGGGCGGGAGATCGTTTTCCTATTTAGCGCCCAAACTCTGGAACAATCTACCTAACACTGTTCGGGAAGCAGACACACTCTGTCAGTTTAAATCTAGATTAAAGACCCATCTCTTTAACCTGGTTTACACATAATACACTATCGCATTTCTATAAATCAAATCTGTTAAAGGATTGTTAGGCTGCATTAATTAGGTCAACCAGAACCGGGAACACTTCCCAAAACACCTGATGTACTTGTTACATTGTTAGAAGAATGGCATCTACGCTAATATTAGTCTGTTTCTTTCTTATTCCGAGGTCACCGTAGCCACCCAGATTCAGACTGTATCCAGATCAGATGGTGAATCAACACCTAGAGATGACCTCTACAGCCAGGACACCTCGATGAGCCCCAGAGACTGATCCCCAGTGAAGACCCTGTCTTCAAGACGGCCATCGGGACAAGACCACAGGAACCAGACGAGTCCTTTGCACAGTCTGATTCTGCTTTAGCCTAGATTTAAACTGCTGATTTTGTCTGGCCAGAGGAGAATGACACTATTTCAACAAACTATTTCCCCGTCTAAATACTGTAAAGCCGATGTAAAGCTGCTTTGACACAATTTGCATTGTTAAAAGCGCTATACAAATAACATTGACTTGACTACCAAATGATAAAACGGTTGATGAAATTTTGACTTGATATAAGTTTGTGTTCATGGTGCATATATTCTATGATAAGATTGCAGCAATTAGCAAATGACAACAATAAAAAAAAAATTGCCAATGGACACAATCAACTTCTGCCCTATACATTCGTTTTCATTCAAGAAGCTGTTTCACTTGAACATACATCACAATAGGGAAAAAAGATAAATCACAATTTCCATTTCATTCCAGAAAAACAACAGACTGATTTGAAGTAATGAGTCTGTTTAACAGATCATTGATCTGCTAATGACCTCTTGTAACCTTATGAACTAGGGCTGAACGATATATCGTTATCGTATCTATATCGAGATATGAACTTTCAAGATATTACTATCGAAAAAAGCAACGATATAGACGATATAGATTTCCCCTCTCCGCGCTCGCCCCGCCCTGCATACAACTCTGGCAGTCACACAACGAACATCAGTTTTACGAGTGCCCTTGAATGCACCGCTGAGGTCCCTATTCGACCGCAAACTTGTATGGTATAACGTTAGCTCTGGAAATTCAGACACACAGAGAATCAGCTGTTCATCCATTTTGAGTTCGGCGCTTGTTTGGATGCCCCGTTTCTATTGGCCGCGCGGGGAAACGTCACAGAGCGCAGCGGCAAAAGTTTAACTATTTTGAACTTTGACCGCGGCGCGCGCGCAAGCTCGCCGCTGGTGCGCTCCGCTGCGCGTGCGCTTTGGTCGGCGCAGCAACTAACCGCCCTCGCGCAGCGCAAGCCATTGAAATGAATGGGTTTCATAGCGCAGCGCAGCGCATGCCGCGTCCTGTGTGTGAAATAGAGGTCTGCACGGGCTTTAAACTGAAGCCCGAACCCGGCCCGTGCCCGCGATCATTTAACCCGACCCGACCCGACAAATACATTTACATGTTAAGCCCGAACCCGACCCGAACCCGAGGTCCACTCTATTTCTCACAGCAAATAAATACCATTTTTGCAATATGTTATATTTTCTCACGGCAAATAAATAATGTCGTCTCTCAGTTGTTGAATTTCGCGCAGACGTTGCCACAACGTAAATGTGTTTGCTCAGTCCGATCTCATGAAAGTGCGAATACCACGAATTGTATCTGTAGTGCTTATGATACGCAGTTTTCGTGTGAATATGATACGCACTTTATGGGGTGTAATAGGCACGCACTCCGCACCCCTAATCCTAACCAAGGGGTTTACAGTACGTAGCATATGCATGCAAAAAAAATTTTGGTGTATAAATGGCACTAGAAATTAATTTGTGGTATAGATACGCACTTTCATGAGATCGTGTTTCATAATCTGCTACTGGGCCGGCCCTCTGTCAAATTTTAAAACCCAGTGTAGCCCTTGAGCCAAAAAGTTTGCCCACCCCTGGGCTACACAGACCACAGACACACAGGTAGAGCCTGTGTGTCTGTGTAGCAGATGCACATTGCACATCTGCGCACGCAACTTTCTCTCTCGCGCGTGCCGGTCACCACAACACAGCAAGCAGGCAAAGCACACGGCACGCAAACTATATATAGCCCATTTAGTTTTTCTTAGTTACAAACCCGAACCCGACCCGAACCCGACGCTGTTCAATAAACATTAACCCGAACCCGACCCGAAACCCGCACATTTTTCGGGACCCGTCGGGCTCGGGTCGGGTAGCAGACTTCTAGTGTGAAAGGGCCTTTACGCCGTACGAGTCGACGTCCACCAGTGAGTTCTTAAAAATAAAACTACACTTTCCAAATTTTTTTGTATTATGATGTTTTTATTTTTCTGAGAAATGCTTGGTTTTCACCGAATCCGTAGTCATATCGTATCGTATCGATATCGAGATATCTGGCATGAAAATCGAGATATGAAATTTTGTCCATATCGTTCAGCCCTATTATGAACAACAACATAAATGTCATGACAAGCAGATGCCAAAACTGCAGTGACTCACCACATTTCCCAAACACACACACACACACACACACACACACACACACACACACACGAGAAGCACGAGCACTATTCCTGCAGATGTAAGATGTGAACAGGTTTCTTTGGAAATTTAAATGGAATCATTTGGAAAGAAGTTTAGAAGTTCCAAGAAAGATGGGTTTGATGCAAATATTTTGCCGTCTTTTTTCTGTTCATAGTCTACTTTACAGACATCTGCTCAAGGTGAGCTGTTTTGCCAGGTTGTCTGGTAGTCGGTTAAGATTTTCTCCTTTATTCCAGGGGTGCTCACTCAACTATTCAAATACAATAACTCCCAAATTCATTCTCACACACACATTTGACCTACAACTGCCTAAATCTATTCCCACAATGCATCTCTTCACAGATCTTCTCTCACCCAGATCTGGAAAAACAGCTCCACACAGACAGGACCCCTGATGTGGCTCTCCATGCATCCAGCACATAAAAACAATTTCCCTCTCCTCTTGTTTTACACGCTTCCATTGTCTACAAGAGGAAAGCCATCTCTTATGATATCCCGTGAGACTCTAGTGTGATCTTAAAACATAGCATGAGAAAATTTCCCACAACTACTAAACTTTCCCTTCAGCAAATGGTCTGTACAGAATCACTGGATATGGTACTGATCAAAATTATGGAAGAATAAATGTGAAAAACCTAAATTGCAAACAAATACATGTTACAAACATTTCTCAGTATAATTTACACTACTGTACTGTGTTTTCAAGTACAAGTCTCTTATGCTCACCAAGGCTTCATTTATTTGATCAAAAATACAGTAATATTAAGAAATATTATTACAATTTAAAATAACTGTTTTCTGATTGAATATATTTTAAAATGCAATTTATTCCTGTAATACAAAGCTGAATTTTCAGCATCATTACTCTAGTCCTTAGTGTCACATGATCCTTCTAAATCATTCTAATCTGCTGATTTGCTGCTCAAGAAATATTTATTATTATTATCAAAGTTGAAAACAGTTGTGCTGCTAAATATTTTAGCTTTTTTTTTTTTTTTTTAAAGAAATCATTGTAAATGTATTTACTGTCAGTTTGATCAACTTAATGTGTCCTTGCTCAACAACAGTACTTTGTTGGTGATGTTTACCTTTGTCATGGTTTGTCCCAATCATGTCCATTAAGGAATTCTCCAAAGTTTGCAAGTTGAATGGGTCAAAGGGGCGATTCCTTTCCTGAAAGACAGAAGGACTGGGTCAAAGGTCAGAAGTTAAAGATGAGTCACTCCATCATCATTTCACAGTCTTTCAAATTAGCATCAGTCCCGAGGATAGGGCCAAGTTCAGACTCCAACAAACTGGATGCCAGAAATGGTTTTGTATGTCTTCTACATGTTTTCACTCTTCAGTAGAAATTTTATGAACATATTCAAGTGTTGAACAGCGACACTCTACACCTCTGTAGCTTATTTTGACCAGGAACCACCCAAATAGACAATAAGAAACTGCCTGACTGATATGTAAAGTGAACAACCTACAGTTTTTTGTTTTGTTTATACATGTCATTTTTGGGTGGGTAAATCTGAAATCAGCTATACCACCAAAAAACAGGCTGGTGTAAAACAACTCAAGTCAAATCCAGTCTATGACAGTGTTGTTACTGTCAACTAAAACTATGAAAAATCATTTTTGTTAACTAAAATAAAGCTAAAATAAAATTACATTTAAATCTGATATTAAGATAAAAGGTTTAAACATTTGAAAAATTAAAAATGATAAATGCCGCTACTAATCCCTGAAGTTCTAAAATGACAGAAATGGAAATAAGGTTAATTAGAAATAGTAAAACATAAATAAATAAATTACAAAAGTACATAAAATTAAAACGTATAAAAATTAAAATATAAAAGGCAAGTCAAAATGTTAATTAATACTATAAAAGGTATATAAATAATACAAATTAACATTGGTCCATAAATGACCAGGGACCGTATTCATGAAAAATTTTAGCGCTAAGAGTTGCTCCTAGTAACAAAATTCTAAGAAAATTCTTAGAAATGTGGGTGTTTCCTCTTTAAATTAAAGAAAAGATACTAGTAAAGAAAAAAGTAATTCAGAAAGCATCTTAACCCTTAAAAGAGGTCTTAAGGTCCAAAATTGTTAGGAGTACGGACGAGGACTTTTAAGGGGGCTTAAGAATTTCTTTAGCAGTGGAGAAAATGGACGAAACATGAAGAGGGAGAAGAAATGTGTTGCACACAATGCATGACAGTGAGACGCTACACATTAGATCGTGCAGGGATCATGTTTGTGACCGATCTTATTAGAGACACGCTAACAACTCCGACACCACGCTGAAATGCCATAGCACCAGAAATCACTACATTAACTACATTAACATATTTGGCAACTGGAAAAATGCAACTATGCAGCAGTGATGATTTGGGTCTGTTACAGCACTTATTATATGTCTCTGTTCATTTCCTATAAAATACGTTAAGTATGACAGCATGGTAAATAAAAAATAAAGAATATATATATACATATATAATGTGTGTGTGTGTGTGTGTGTGTGTGTGTCTGAAAGAGAGAGCGAGAGCGAGAGTGAGTACGGTAAAACAGGAAAAACTATGCCTGTAAATTTCAAAGTGAAGGCTTATAATATACCCTACTCTTAAAAGCGCTCTTTTATTTCCTTCTTGACAACCAACCAATCACAGTCTTCAAAAGAATGTGTCATTGCTAGCAACGGGGTCAGCCCCACCTTCTCACTAAAATAAAAAGTTTTTGTCTTTTACTCCCTCAGAGTTGCTCTCAGATTGGTCCTGAATCACTTTTAAGCTAAGACTCCTAGTTAGAAATTTTTAAGATAAATATATATATATATATATATATATATATATATATATATATATATATATACTGAACAAAATTATAAATGCAACACTTATTTTTGCCCCCATTTTTCACGGGCTGGACTCAAAGATCTAAGATTTTTTCTTTGTACACAAAAGGCCTATTTCTGTAATATATTGTTCACAAATCTGCCTAAATCTGTGTTAGTGAGCACTTCTCTTTTGCCGAGATAATCCATCCACCTCACAGGTGTGGCATATCAAGATGCTGATTAGACAGCATGATTATTGCACAGGTGTGCCTTAGGCTGGCCACAATAAAAGGCCATCTCTGTGCAAAGTTGCTGGATATTGGCAGGAACTGGAACACGCTTTCATATACGCCGATCCAGAGCATTCCAAACATGCTCAATGGGTGACATGTCCGGTGAGTATGCTGGCCATGCAAGAACTGGGATGTTTTCAGCTTCCAGGAATTGTGTCCAGATCCTTGCAACATGGGGCCGTGCATTATCATGCTGCAACATGAGGTGATGGTCGTGGATGAATGGCACAACAATGGGCCTCAGGATCTCGTCACGGTATCTCTGTGCATTCAAAATGCCATCAATAAAATGCACCTGTGTTTGATGTCCATAACATACGCCTGCCCATACCATAACCCCACCACCACGGGCCACTCGATCCACAATGTTGACATCAGCAAACCACTCACCCACACGACGCCATACACGCTTGTCTGCCATCTGCCCTGTGCAGTGAAAACCGGGATTCATCTGTGAAGAGAACACCTCTCCAAAGTGCCAAATGCCATCGAATGTGAGCATTTGCCCACTTAAGTCAAGATGAGCTTCCCTGAGACGGTTTCTGACAGTTTGTGCAGAAATTCTTTGGTTATGCAACCGATTGTTGGAGCAGCTGTACGGGTGTCTGGTCTCAGACGATGTTGGAGGTGAAGATGCTGGATGTGGAGGTCCTGGGCTGGTGTGGTTACACATGGTCTGCGATTGTGAGGCCGGTTGGATGTACTGCCAAATTCTCTGAAACGCCTTTGGAGACGGCTTATGGTAGAGAAATGAACATTCAATTCACGGGCAACAGCTCTGGTGGACATTCCTGCAGTCAGCATGCCAATTGCATGCTCCCTCAAAACTTGCGACATCTGTGGCAGTGTGCTGTGTGATAAAACTGCACATTTTAGAGTGGCCTTTTATTGTGGCCAGCCTAAGGCACACCTGTGCAATAATCATGCTGTCTAATCAGCATCTTGATACGCCACACCTGTGAGGTGGATGGATTATCTCGGCAAAAGAGAAGTGCTCACTAACACAGATTTAGACAGATTTGTGAACAATATTTGAGAGAAATAGGCCTTTTGTGTACATAGAAAAAGTCTTAGATCTTTGAGTTCAGCTCATGAAAAATGGGAGCAAAACCAAAGGGGTTGCGTTTATAATTTTGTTCAGTGTATATGCTTGAAATTAATTGACTCCAACAAAACCGATGTGAAAAGTGAATTAATTCTTCCTCAAAAGTGCTCACTTTGGGTACTTTTTGTATTGTGTACTGTTGTTGAAATGTATCGTTTCTTATTTTTATTGTCTCTTATTGCTCATTTTCTAATATTTATTGTCTTATTATATTCTATGCTCTTCTACCCCATCTTTTCAAGAGAAAGAATTTCATTGTACTGAAGTACAGATCACAATGATCTTGAATCTTTATAAAAGCAACTTTATTTCCAGACAGAATTTTTATATTCACAGTATATGAACACACTTAAAAAAAAAATTACAAAAAATCACTGAGGGCAACAACATTATCTATTTTTTGATAAGAAGCACTATGAATTTCAAAATCATCATCTCTAGCTCAATGTTTCTCCTGCCCTCTCACTGTCAAACACTAATCAGGTGAGATGACTGCATGCAATCAAACAAGTTAAAGACAATGAGCAAGAGAATAAAGTAAAAGTGACAGAGAGAGTGAGCCGGTGAAAGTGTGTGGATGAATATGGCAGTGGGCAGAGGCCAACCAAGGGAAGCACATTGTTTGTACATCAAGCCCATTGTCACGCAACTGGCTGAGCATTCAAAAAGCGATATTTCCCCTCTCGGCTTCCAGATAAAAATCTGCCCACTTTGTGAAAATCATGAGCAATCAAAACGCTGAGCTCTTCACTTCAGTCACTATCAGACACGAGCCACACATATTTCAGCATTAAACAACACACACATCTTGCCTATTTGCATATCTTATATATTTTACCTACTTAACTAAAAACTACATATGTTCCTAAAAATGTGGTCTGTCAAATACTTTAAATTTGTGTATTGGTTATATTTTTTAGTTTGCTTTATTTACTTTGCATTAACTCCAATGGAAATGCCCTTGATTTGTTTTTAATGAGGGTATTGTATGCATCGCAGACGTTCACGTAATGGTGACAAAACCGATCTACAATATCAGGATATATATACGGATACTGAGATAAAAATACTGACAGCATTGTGGGCAAAAGTGCATGACATCAGACTTAAAATAACACTTTTCATGTGAAAAACATTAGCGGTCAGCTAATGTGTGTTTTTCAATGTCCGAGGTTGAGTGGAATTGTCATATTTGTGTTGCAATTTAATTAAGTTAAATTTAATTTAATTAACACCAAGATTAACCAAATTCACCAAGATATTTGAAATCAGAAATTATGCATTTTTAAGAGGGTGAACCTCGCATGCTCAACGCCAGTTTTAGTGAGACAAAATTAAAAATTAGAATTTTTTCAGTTCACTTAGTTTCATTAACATTAACAAAGTGCAATTTAAACAAATGCTTTATCTGCGAGCATGACTCATCAAAAAATGTAATAAAAAGTAAAATAAAAAATTAATAAGCATAATAATTCCCGGCCAATTATGTAAAAAAAACATTCTATCAAATACAGCAGAATCCGATAATTCTTCCACAATCTTAAGAATTAAGAAATTTGCTTTGTTGAAACAAAAATACCAATGTCCTCTAAGAATATCATTGTGTCAACAGTATGTTTCTGTTCATGACAGCCAGAGCAGACCCCGCCCCCTCATCCAACAAGCACCAATCAGATGCGAGTGTTGTTCCCTTTAAACGCCCCCAAACGAGCTGCAGGAGAGCCTTTGATGGGAATTTGAACCCTTCCACCTTACAATGACATTTATACAAACAGCTAGAAAATTATTCAAAACAACTCTACCTTACAGTCAGAGAAACATAAGCGATATCAGAATAATAGGTATTTCTGTGAAATATAAGTTTTATATATAAAGTTGAGTCTCATCTGTAGAAATTTGGTCACACAGTCATATCTTTCAATACATAAAAATAAAAAAAGTCAAATGACATTCATGTGAAAATTACGTTTTATTTTGAATATATTATGTAGAACTGTTTATGATGTATTATTATAATGTAACGTCTATAAATGATGCTTCATGAGAAATTAGGTCTATAAATTGTTTTATGAGCAATATGATACATTATGGATAAATACAAATGTCTATTTTATGAATACTCTGATGCATTATTATCACTATATATTCACAAAATTCTATAACAGTTATAGGCTATATAAAAAATAAATATTTCAATAAAAATTGTATTCCTAATGTTTCTGACTTTTATGTATAAACAATGTATTATATACTGAGGAATCTCACCTGAAATGGCAGCATGTTGTTGCTGTTGTCGGTTCTGAAGGGCTCCGGAGGCTCTGAGATCATCCAGGGTTTCTGCAGGGCTCCTGGTCTCTGGTATTTCGGGGGCGCGATGACATTACTCGGGAAGGGCTTCTTCGTCGGGGAGATGGGGTTGAGCGGAGACGGGACGCCGAGCGCTCTCCGCGGGTCTCTGCCGCTCCAGGGGTTCGCCGCGGAGCTCCACACCGCGTTCTGGTGGTTATTCCAGGCGGACGAAGAAGCGGACGACGCGGACACTTTATTGATGAGCGTCTGGTGGCTGTAGGGGTTCCTCTGGTTCACTCTCAGCGGAGACCTTCTCATCTGCGGGGAAAAATTACCTCCGAACACCGGGTTGACGTGATGGGGAAAGTTTTGAAAAAGCATCGTGCCGTTTACCGACGGAATCCCTTGGAAAAAGCCTTCGTCTACGGCGTTGGTGGACCAAGTGCTGCCGAACGACGGCGAGAGGGAGGAATCCTGAGGGAAACCCAAACCCGGTAACACCGGAGACTCCATGGCGACCCGCTCGTTGTGACCGACGTGGTTCTGCTCGTCCAGGACCGGAGGCTCGGAGGGGGTCGGGGTGGATGGAGGCTCTGTATTTGACGGCTCTTGGTGCTGGTGAGGCTGAGCTTTGCTTTTGTCCATCAGTAAATCATCCTGCATGTTTTGAGCTGAAACACAGATGATAAGTTGTTATTGATCACAGCGACCGGGCTGGGGTGTTTATTATTAATGAGCCCCTGATCAGCCATGAAGCTATCAGGATCTGTCTGTACTCAGGGTTTGCCCCCCTCGCAACACGAATAAAGCACAGAAAAGCTCGGAGGTCACCGATATTCACCAATTTTCGCCACGTCTCGTTTTTCTCTCACCGGAACTCCAGACAGAAATGAGAAACTGATTCTTGTTCCTGTTTTTTTTTATACAAGCCCCGCCCCTCAATTTGCATACGTCAATAAACACAGCTGCGTCCTTCAGCAAGGTTAAAAGAGACACGCATAAAAAATGAGGAAGAGGTTTGCAGTTTACTTTTAAGCGTGTACAGTCATCGTTGACTTTTGACGAATAACAGCTGATTAGCCAAATACAAACGTGCAAAAAGTTTCTCTGCAGTTTTACACCACACTGCAGCTAATAATAGGCCTAACTAATTTAGCTGATTCAGTGCATTACAGAATGCGTGCTCATATTGCATGTGACTTCCTCCCTATACAATATAATGTGCAATAACTTGCGTTGGTATTGTGTCAAACGATAGTTTGATGTGTATTTATGATGTCTACATGTTTATTCTTACAAATTTATCAATTTATTGTAATATATGTTATGCAAATTATTGTGCATCTTATCTATTTTTGTGTATTCATACAATCAGTAAAGTACATATCTAGCTATCTAGTAAGAAAAAAAAAACATTTACAGTTCGAAGCATAATTTTGTAAACTAAATATTCAATAATTTTGACTTGGATGGTGTACAACAGACCATGGCACAGCTCAGCAACTAGGTTATATTTGCTGCAGGATCTTAGGTTACACCCAGCAATGCTGCACAAAACATCTACGCAACAGAAATCCCTAAAGCTTTTTATTTTTTTCATTCATGGCTTTAAGTCTGGCTTTTAGTCACTTAATATCGAGTCATATCGGAGACACATCTCTATTTTGCACCCTTTAGGAATTATGTCTCATGTATTGTTTACCAGTTTTGTGAAGGGTTAGCCAACCATTTCTTATGCAAAAAAGATCGAGCGAAAATATATTTTAACTATATGGAAAAAAGTAGCTACATCAATTTCTACATACCTCTTGAGGGTTTCTACGATGCCAAATATATTCCCGTGAAAAACAGGCCGAGAATGCGACAGTTTCAGCGAGCCTGATGCATTTATGAACTCAACCTTTAATCAAATTTTAATCAGAATAGACGATCGTAACAAGATGAAGAGCGTTTCTGCCAAATATTCCGGCCATTAATCCTCGTTTTGCTGCATATTCAAGGTCATTAAAGAAATAATCACTTCAGAGCACGCGTTGATCATCTAAAAGACAGTAAATAATATTGCTTTATACCGGCACAACACATGCATGTATATTATAATGCACTTATAAAATGCACCGGGTATTTGGAAAGGGAAAAATAAAATCCAACACTTTAATCCGCCGCACACAACTCAGAATAGCTATTATTAAACACACATAACATGCATCTGATGGGTTGACTTTCCCCCCGCTGTACATGAATCAGACTTTACCTTATCGTTCACCTTTTGGGATTCAGTAAATAAGGCTATTTCTGTTTGTCTCGCCTGGGTTTTGATATGACAGATGAGCTGCCCTTCTGCAGTCGCCTCAACAGCTGATAGACTGCGGCGCATGGCTGATGCACTGAGGGATTGTGGGAATTGTAGTTTTTCAGTCAACACAGCCATCAAACGCACTGTATGACATGTTGTGAAGCTTATAATATAACATGCAAATCACAGTTTAACCCTTTAGGATACAGGCCCAATATATTATGGTTCAGATGCTTTGGCCTACTAAATATTAAAAACACAATTTTTAAAGAAAATATGATTTTATTTAGCAAAGCACCCTTATTATGATAGAAGAAATACTACCTGACATAACAGAAGTTTGATATGCAACAATACAATATGATATGGGAGGTGCGCAGTGATATGATGAACAGGTTTTGTATCATAGTTGTTGATATATTGTGGATTTTAATGCTGCACTGAACAATAAGAAGACCTATCCATTTTATAACCCAATATTAAGTCAGGTTTAGTCGCAGTGTTTAAATGCACAACAAAATTACCTTTAATTGATGAAAGAATAAAGTTCTAAGCATTCATAAGCATAGGCTAATTGGTATAAGATTGTATTATATCAAATATCAAGATAACATCAAAATAAATATGCAAATCTGTTACATAGCTCCATATTCACTGCTCCTGTTATGGAAATTCATTTATGAAATAATTAACTTAAATTATATATCTAAGATATCTATTCATTAACTAATACTAATAAATAAGTTAATATGAAATACAGAAAATATTATAAAATGCCAAAAGTTATTGACATTGACCAATGTGGGACAAATTTGGGGCATTTTCCTATAGAAGAATAGTAGAGTTAATTTAACAGAAAATAGCAGATGTTTGTCACTTCAAGTCTCTTATGTAGCAATGAACTCAATAAAACACAAATTAACAATCAAAATCATAACACATCAGCAATGCACAAACACCATATAATTACCTCACCATATGCCACATGACAAGGCAAATGAATGAAGCCCTCACTCATGTTATTATTATTTCCTGGATGCTCTGCCATGTCAAATAATGCATTCTAATCATTTATAAATTGCACTGAAATATGTTGACTCTCCTTACCACAGTATGAGGTATTCTGAAGCCAGATATGTATCTTCATGTTGCTCCAGCAGGCGTAGTCCCTCTCGCTCTACGCTGCCTGCCTCTGCGAGAACAAATTTTTATATTTTTGGCTACATGACACCAAGACTACACGTCCCATAGTGCATCTGTGCTCTCGCGAGAGTCAAGTTAATGCTCGCGCAAGCGCGAAGTTGCGTTGCGTCCGCTCGCGTTTTCTCACGCGCAGTCAATGGAGTCGCTGCGTGTTTCTGGAATTACTGACATTTATGAATATTCATTAATAGATCGATTTATAATAATCAGTCTCAATGGTTTATAATCAGATTTCAGCCGTTGTTTAATGACGGTAAGACGCTCGTATGCGTGTTTAGCACGGCGTTAAGATTCCCTGCGGCCTGACGATTAAATCTCTATCGTTAAATACTGCCATAATTTAGTTTTCAGTCATTAATTAAGCGTGTGGACTCATGTAAATATGGCAGAAGAGGGAGCGGTTGTGATGCAGCAGATTGTAGACAGGTGAGTGAAAGAAATGCAATGTAAACAAACGGCTAATGTTAGCTAAGCTACATATCAACCTGTCAGTAAAGAGACATTTGTGGGCTTTTATATAGTTAGACATATTCTTAAACGTATATAAATATCATTAAAGAACAATTAGAGCAGCTAATGAGTGATTGTTTGCAGGTTTTGAGCGTTTCTGCTCTTATAACACAGAGATGCTAAGTCTGTTACTTAACTTACATGATGGGACGTCTTTGGCGAGGGGGCGTGGCCTTTAATTTTGTTTTGATTCAGTCTTGCTCCTTCGATTATATGTTTAACTTCTTCTAAAGATCCATCTATATTTTAACATCTGATAACACACTGATTTGTCTCCGTAAATAACCATTAGACTTCAACAACAGAATATGCAGTATTGATATTATTATTTATAATATTGGTTTATTATATAATTATGTATTATAAGTGTTTACACTAATTCCTACTTATAGAAATGTTTATTATTTGAGCTGTAAAGTTGATCATTTTAGCCTTTTAACTTCTTATGTGTAATAGATGTAATTTCTGATTCCTAAGCATTTTTAGTGGTCAATACAGGAGTTAAAAAACAATCAGTTTTAAGACTTCATAATATGTTCATTACATTACCATTTTTGTTTGTTTTACAAGCTGAAATGATGTATTGTGTAAATCAACACTATGACAGCTTAACTCGTATTGACCCCCAGAATATTCCTTTAGTAAAACCGCTTAAGTCAGAAGAGTCATGACTTGCACACCTGCTCAGGTCAGTGGATGATTTGAGAAAGGATCATGGTAAAAAAAAAAGAAGCTTTATAGTATTATGAGCTTTTACTTTTAATGAACCCAGCAAAAAGGACAGTGTGTCCTGGGGAAGTTTATAATGACGCTGCTGTTGTTGTCATCTTTTTCAGATTGACCCTCAGGGTTCTATATATAGGAGCATTTTTTGGTAAATGACATGGACAAGTTCTCATTTCAGTAATTATTCATTGGGTCACTGAGTGGAGTCGAGCTGTTCGGTGTCCTGACCTTGTCCATGTTTTTCCACGCAGGCTATCCTGTTTGCCAGAGGGCTAGCACTTGCAAAATAAACTAGACTGCACTGTCCTGCTGATGGGACACAATTGAGCGGATCTGTCCTTCCAGTCAAAAAACAAATACTGCTAAACTTTCATATGTTAGTATATATACATTACCATACAAAAGGGTTTTTGTTTTTTGTTTGGAAAGAAATTAATACTTTTATTCAGCAAGGAGGTATTAAACTAATCTAAAATGACAGTAAAAAATACTTCAAATAAATGCTGTTCTTTTGACATTTTTATTTATTAAAGGATCTTAAATGTAATAATATAAATTTTTTTGAGAAAAAAAATCAAATGTCATTGAATCACAGTTTAATAAATATTTTAAATAAAATATAATATTTTATATGTTATAAATGTAATGTACACTACTGTTTGCATTTTTTATAATACATTAATATTTTTTATTTAGCAGCGATTTATTACATTGATCATCAGAAGTGACAGTAAAGCCACTTACAATAATTTCTGTTTCAAATAAATGCTGTTCTTTTGATTTGTGATGTGTTTAATCAAATAACCTTAAATAGAAGTGTAGCATGGTTTCCACAAAAATAGGAAGCAGTCCAGCTGTTTTCAACATTTACATGAATAAAAATGTTTGAGCAGCAAATCAACATATTAGAATTATTCCCGAAGGATCAAGTGACATTGAAGACTGGAGTAATGATGCTGAAAATTTATTAAAAGCCATTATTTTAAATTGCAATAATATGTCACAATGTTGCAGGCAGTTTTGGCTGTATTTTTGATCTAATAAATGCAGTTTTGCTAAGAGACTTCTTTTAAAAACATTTAAAAATCTCACCGACCCCAATCTTTTGAACGGTAGTAAATTTGAACTTGTTGTCTCCTCATACTTGTTTACATCTGAGGTAATAGGAGTGGATTGGAAAGTCCTGGACTAGTGTTGGTAAAGTGGTTTATTGGCACATTAGGCGGTTTGTAGACATATTTGTGTCAGTTGTCATGGTGAAAGCTCTCATCTCCCTCAAATTGATCCTGCATCCTTCTCTAATGTCCGTCACTGAGGCAACAACCTTCACGGGTCTGCGTGGAAGCAGATAGCTGTATGCCAGCGCGCAGCTCTATCAAACTCCAACACACAGCCTTATCGAGGCCTGCCACCCGCAGCTGCTCTCTCTGCAATGCAGCTCTTCGTTGCTTGAAAAGATGGGGTCATGCTTAAATCCTGTCTGACCTTTACGTGGCAGACACTCTATCACCCTCTTTTGTTCTCGTCGGTATTCAGAAAGCCGGCTCCATTTATTTTGGCTGTTTTTAAACCTCACTTTCTCAGCCTTATTGTTTTTCCCATCCAGCTTTGATGTGTTTCCACATCATCATGGATAAAACAGGCTGTCTTTTCAAATGTGTGTCTGAGTCATGTTTGAAAAGTGTCTGGAAATAATCAACCATTATTTGGACCTTTGGTGTTATGTTCTGTTTGAAAGTCAATAAAATGCAGTTTTGCATGGTGTCTGCTAATTGCTATGGAAGCCCATTTCTAACATGGAAAAAAAAGGTAGCCTAATTGTGACTTTTTATCGCAAGTCTGAGAAAAAAGTCAGAACTGCGAGATATAAACACAATTCTGAGTTTATGTCTTGCTTTTTGGACTTTTTTTCCCCTCTGAATTCCAAGTTTGCATCTCACAATCCTGTTTTTTTTCCTGCCTTGAATTTTTTTTTTAAAAAGGTAACTGTGACTATTTGAACTTGTGACTTTTTGTCCTTGTAATTGTGAGTTTACATCTCGCAATTCAGACTTTTCTCTGAAAAAAAAGGGAATTGCAATTTGCAATTTTATGGGCTTTTTTAATGCTTTTTATTTATTTCTTTTTTATGTAACCTTTATTTAAGCAAATGACCACGAGACAGGATTCGAACTCGAGTCAATTCGAACAGTTGCGCTGTTTGTAACCACGAGGCTATTAACACAGACTTTAGATTTAGCAATTAAGTCAAAATTGCAAGAAATAATATTCCATGGTGGAAACTGGCTTTCATAAATTGCTAATATTCCACTAGATTGTAACGTTTTCTGAAGAAAATGCTTGTGCAGAACTGATGTCGATGCTGGGTGGCTTCTACAGTGATTGTTAGCAGCACTCCAGTGGGGATTTCTTTAAGACTGCAAATCTTAGTCGGCTTCCCCTATAATGTCAAAAAATTAATGGTCAAATATGTACTATTGTGTTAACATTTTATTGACTAAAAATTAGGTAGAACACGTTCATCTCAGAGACGAGTTAATTCAGAATCAGCTACATATAGCAGGTCGGCTGACTCGATTTCCTTCTCATATATTCTCGAAGCATCACAGTGTATTTCCCTGTTGAAGCCTAGCGTCCATTGACTTCAATGGGGCTGCTTTGAACAGTTTTTTTCAGTGCTTCGAAACTAAACAGTCATTGCATAAATGCTGTGATTATGACGCTCAGCGTCTCTGGGGGTTAATGGAGGAGTGGGCTGGGCCTGGTCTCCGGGCTTCTGCGTGATGATTGGAGGGTCTGTCGAAAGACTCATCTCCTTTTGATTGACAGCGATTTTGTATTATAAAAAGTCGCTGACCCTGAAGTTATTCGAGCTCAGTCCCATAGCGGATTTTGCAAGTGTAGTCGAAAGACAAACTGCTGCAACCTATTTCTTTGTATTTGCTTTGCGAAATTGCTAGCCAATTTTCATCATACATTTCACACAATTATACACCACATTCCTTGTTTCAGTTTAACCTAATTCCCACATTTCCTGCGAGTTTAATATCTTTTTTTTTTGTCAAAATATGACTTACTGTTGCACTAAAACGGACGTAGAGATTGTTTAGAAATGCTGGTAATTTTATGTGGTCTGTGAATTTGTGTTCCCCCTGGCTTTATACATTTGCTGGTGAAACGTGATCTTTTGGATGGGTCTTGTGACTCTGACCACAGGGGAGAGAGTGAGAGTGAGTGTATGTTTATGGATCAGCAGTGGGCCACATCTGACCCCTCCTCAAGAACAAATATAGACCACAAGTTCAAGATCACTGGCGTTACTGGAAAACAGTGACTGAAGTTACATGAACTGTAATGTAGCTGGTGCTCGACCGGTGCACCAACTGTAAACTAGTTATACTTTAATAGTTTGTCTTTTATTGTTTTTTTTAAATATATTTTTATATATAAAAAATATTATATTTTAATATTTAAAAGTACTTTTTATTTAAAATATTGCTTTTAATTTTTTACACTGTGCATTATTTAGGCCAGGGATGGGCAACTTCAGTCCTGAAGGGCCACTGTCCTGCAGAGTTGATTAGGGTTGGAGCTAAACTCTGCAGGACAGTGGCCCTCCAGGACCGAAGTTGCCCATCCCTGATTTAGGCTATCAGGGAAATGCTTGCTTCCATATTCAGTATGCATACATTATTGTTTATGTTTATCATTATATTAACTGGTATATGAATAAAAATGCAATTCAATGGCTACTAGCAGTTATTTATTTGTCACTTTATTGCCAGACAAAATGTCGTAATCGTGGTAGCTCTATTTGTGTCAGTATAGTAGAAACGTCTGGGATCTCAGCAGTTTCTCTGATGCTCGACAACTACTTTCACTCACTGACTGTTGGCTGGAAGATCATTCAGGTTCCCACAGTCACATGACCACAGCCAAATGAATAAACTCATTGTGCGGAGATTTTAAAGCCTCTTTAAATGCAGTGTGTAGCAATGAGAACATACAGGAGAGTTTGTTATTGTAACACTTTGTGAATCACACAATGGTGTTCTTCTCGCTTTAATATTATTATTGCTCATACTTAGTTTGAGGTTTGTTAAGGAGTTTACTCAGTGTTTAACTGTAGATGTTTAATGCTTCCACATTATCTGGCCAAGAGGAAGCACCTAAACCTTCACAGACCTGTTCCAGTTTTTAAAGCAACATCGGTCAACAGTAGCAAAATGAGCCACTTTATTAATAAAAACTGTCAACTGTGTGAAATAGGAGCTGATGTTATGGCTCTAGTGTTCGGGATATTTAAACTATTATCAGGGTTATCAGTTCCAGAGACCCCCCCCCTTGCTGTTGTATAGATTGTCTTTCTGTGTCATGTAACCGGCTCTTAACATGTAAAGAAAGGTGAGCGGTATCAACTTTCTGACCTCCTGATGGTATCTCATATACACTAGAGCTATTCTGCAAGAACTCAAGCAGTAATGTGAATCTAGAGGTGGAGAAGTGTGTTTTCTAGGCATCTAAAAGGAATTTTTGCAGCATTTGTTCCCGGAATATGATTTACTGGGAAATGGTCTGGTATATTGGAGATATTTTAAGCATCATATATTATCACAAACAGTGCTGAAGAGTAATTCTGTCATGTGTCTTCAATTACAGCAGTGAACAGAATATGATCACAGTTGTTCAGCTGGGCAAAGTCAACGTTTTATTAGCCTTATTATTCAAAAGTTGTTTGGTTTGCACATGTGGCGATAAGGTGCTGTAATAAGCACATGTTTATGTTATCATAGTAATAATGAACAGAAGTCAGCACTCCTGAAGAACAAGGTGTATGATCTAGTTTGCATGGCCACTAAATATTATGGCTGGGAACGCCTCCTCACAATTCAATTCTGTATAATTTAATTTTGAGTCAGAGAAACGTGAACTTGCAAACAAGAAAAAAAAAAAAAAAAAACTAACCTGCATTATAAGGGGAAAAGGTCCAGTCATATATAAAGGTGCATCTCAATAAATTAGAATGTCGTAAAAAAGAATTCTTGTAAGTTATTTCAAAAAGTGAAACTTTCATATATTTTAGATTCATTGCATGTAAAGTAACATTTCAAAACATTTCAAAAGTTTTTTTGTTTTAATTTTGATGATTAGAGCTTATCAGTATCTCAAAACATTAGAATATTTACATTTGCGTTTCATTAAATGACCATCCCTACAGTATAAATTCCGGGTATCTCTTGTTCTTTGAAACCACAATAATGGAGAAGACTGCTGACTTGGCAATGATCCAGAAGACGAACATTGGAAATTTTAGAGCACTTCATGCTTCCTTCTGCTGACAAGCTTTATGGAGATGCTGATTTCATTTTCCAGCAGGACTTGGCACCTGCCCACACTGCCAAAGGTACCAAAAGCTGGTTCAATGACCATGGTGTTACTGTGCTTGATTGGCCAGCAAACTCACCTGACCTGAACCCCATTGAGAATCTATGGGCTATTGTCAAGAGGAAGATGAGAGACACCAGACCCAACAATGCAGATGACCTGAAGGCCGCTATCAAAGCAACCTGGGCTTCCATACCACCTCAGCAGTGCCACAAACTGATCACCTCCATGTCACGCCGAATTGAGGCAGTAATTAAAGCAAAAGGAGCCCTTACCAAGTATTGAGTACATATACAGTAAATGAACATAATTTCCAGAAGGCCAACAATTAACTAAAAATGATTTATTTTTATTTTTAGATGAATTGTGAATTGGTGGGTGTTTGTTAAATGTGAGCCTAAATCATCACAATTAAAAGAACCAAATACTTAATCTACTTCAGTCTGTGTGCATTGAATTTATTTAATACACGAGTTTCACAATTTGAGTTGAATTACTGAAATAAATGAACTTTTCCATGACATTGTAATTTATTGAGATACACCTGTAAATGAAAATTTCTCGTAATTTCATTATTTATTTTTATGTAATTTATCATTTTTTTTTAAATATTATTAGTATTTATTATAAATACATTTTTAGAATTTATTTAATTGTTTGTTTGTTTGTGGTTTAAAGAACTATTGTTAATAAAAGACATTATTATCATCAATGTTAATAATTGACAAACACGAAACAAAAATCTCATCATGGTATCAAGGTTTCATATACCTTCTGTGAATTTTACTGTGGATAATATAGCCTGTAGTTTGAAACTTTACCCCTGTTGAGTGAAAGCAAACAAGCATAAATCAGATTGTGTTTCACAGCACAATTTGTTGTACCTTGTTTATTGGCTGATAATCGTGTTGTCTGACCTTTCACGGTTCACCTTAATGAACTCAGCTCTTAGTGTGTAAATCCATGTTATGCGAGTGTGCTTGAGTGAGGGGCGACGGTGAGGTGTCTTGGGTTTCACGGGGGTGATTGCCTCCATCATGACAACCATCAGAAACACAGAGTTACAGGAACAGGAGAAGTAGGTTCTTAAGGAACACGGAGAAGCATCTTTGTCCATTGCACTGATCTTGTGAAGATCTCCGATCATTTCGTCACTCTTCATATTGCTACTGGTATTTTGTTCTTCATCTATGAGAGAATTCATCCAGACACAATCTAAAATAATTTTCTGGTTCTGTAATTTGTCATTCCCAAAACTGGTACACATTTCCCACCTTTTTTGGTTTTGTAACTAAATATTTTATGCAATAGTTCACCTCAAAATTAAAAGTTTGCTGGAAAATTTACTCACCTTCAGGCCATCCAATATATAGATGAGTTTGAACAGGTTTGAAGATCACTTGCTCACCACTGGATTTTCTGCAGTGAATGGGTGCCATCAGAATGAGAGTCCAAACAGCTGATAAATACATCACAATCCACAAGTAGTTCATTTCAGCCCTTCAATTAACATCTTGTGAAGCAAAAACTTCTAACAAATGTATCATTAATTATCAAATTGTTCAATTATTCAAAACGCACTCTTCTATATCTTGGATGCCCTGGGGTCAGTATATTTTCAGCAATTTTTCTAGGGCCTATTCTCTTAATGCGGTTGTGCTTTCACCTACCAATAAGCTTAATTTAACCATTTTACCAAGTTTAAATCAATATTTTTCCTCAGAATTAGCACCAAAAGTTATTTTTGTACATTAACCTGAGATATTATTTAATTTGAAATCTGGGGTCTGTTTCATAAAAACAAGTTTATCATGTAAGCCAGACTTATTTCTGTTAGTCTGACTTATTTTGAACCAAATCAACTGACAATACGTCAAAATAATTGAAATAAACCTGGCTTATTTGGTAAACTTGTTTTATGAAACAGGCCCCAGGCCGTGTTTTAAAGAAGATGCAAAGGTGCATAAAAGCACAAATCTACAGTATGTGTTCTCTTTTGGGTCTGGGATTGTCATCTGATGGTCCTGAGATGATCACAGGAGGTTCATGATGGCTGATTTCGGTCACCCGAGCGGCTCTTCATCCCTCATGTTTTATTCAGGAACAGACCGAATGGAAAATCTCGTGCAGGAACCTGAGAGAACGGCCAGGTCTCTATCCCCCCTCCAGCAGCGCAGGAACACAGAGAGATTTGACATAGATTATTTACAGGATCATTATTAGACATTGTTGTTGAGATGCTGGATGAAAAATGAAACATGTTGGCTTCTATTCGGTCATTTGCCACAATGATAGTCACAATTTTGGGCTTTTCTCAGCAAACAAAGTAATATGCGATTGTGCATGCAGTTAATTTGATTATGAGTGCTTTTAATACAAAGACTGAGGGAGTGACAGCAATTTTATAATCTTTCTGAGTAATCAATTGGCATATGTAATTAATTCATTAAAACCCCAGTAAATTTCTATTTTATTTAGTCTTTAAATTCTTAATTTGTGGGCTTTTCTCAGCAAAAATGCTGATATGTGATTGAGCATGCAATTGTGATAATTTGAGTAATTAACATATTATATAATTAGTTTCCTAAGACCTTAGTAAATAAAACCAGCTTATCTTGAACACGTTGGTTTAGACAGCTAGGTTGTTAAAAAATGACAGTGAGATTAAAATAACATTAGTTTTTTTCCTCTTTAGTAGTAGAGTTCATGATCTTGTTTCATTAGTGCTTCGTCACTGACCCATATTACTCTACAGTTGCCTCTCTTTCTATTTTTTTGTGACAACTGTTCCTTGATACTTTTAAGAGTTGAACTATAAAAATAGCTTCTAGAGCCTTGAACTTTACACAGTTACATGACAACCTTTCTCTTCACCTTTACATTGTTATACTTTGCCCTGAATGAAACAGCGAGTCGAGTGCTTATGTGTTTCTGTCTCTGTGTGTGTTTTTCAGGAGTTGTTGGGTGTGTTTTGCCACAGATGAGGATGACCGTACGGCGGAGTGGGTGCGTCCGTGCCGCTGCCGTGGTTCGACTAAATGGGTTCATCAGTCGTGTCTTCAGCGCTGGGTTGATGAGAAACAGAGGGGCAACAGCACCGCACGTGTCGCCTGCCCACAATGCAATGCTGAATACCTTATCGTGTTCCCCACGCTTGGTATGACAATTCTTTAATGCTGAAGTGTGTGAGTTTACATTCTTATAAATATATCTTGGATCCCTGTTTAATATACGGAGTCAACTATACACCAAATTATTAGTGTTTTTTGTTCAACAATGGCCTTTATATGATCTAAATATTCTAAAATATTATTACAATTTAAAATAACACTTTTTTTCTATGTGAATCTATTTCAAAACGTAATTTATTTGTCTTATGCAAAGCTGTATTTTCAGCATCATTACTCCAGTCTTTAGTGTCACATAATCCTTCAGAAATCATTGTAATATGCTGATTAGCTGCTCAAGAAACATTTCTTATTATTACCAGTGCTGAAAACAGCTGCTTAATATTTTTAGGAAAACCATCATAGATTTTTTCTGGATTTTTTGATGAATAGAAAGTTTATTTATTTGAAATGAAGGTCTTTCTTAACATTAGAAATGTGAACTTTACTATTAATGTTTACTATTAATATTTACTATTAACGTTTTCTGCAATTTAATGCATCAGTTTAAAGCATCCTTTCAAAACAGTATTAATTTATTGCAAAAAAAAAAAAAAAAAAAGTAGTTTGGTTATTTATTGTTAAAGTTTTTGGTGTGGACAGGTCTTAAAACCTTTTTTTTATGAGGTTTACATGAGAGATATGCTTTTAAAATATCTGTCATTTTGAAAGATACTAGTTTAATGGCTAAAGTGAAAATATTTGATACAACACCCTGCCTTTGCTGGTAATATAATAAACAGTTCACTTTCACATACCACACATGACAAGCAAAATTCTGGACATTTGTGACAAACTTTCACTTTCAGACTTCATCAAATGTTCCGCTTGTTTATTTAGTTTTTTGTACTTCGTAGGTCAATCCTGATTCCAGAGAAATCCCTCTTTTGATATTGGTGATGAGGATTTGCTTGTGATTCCAGTAATCCGCTGCTCATGAAACGAAATGTCATTTTTCATCCTCTTGTGTTTCGTCTCTTATGTAAATTGATCAGGTTGAGAGTATAACAGCATTAGTTTCTCTTCACGCTGTGCTAATAATCTTCCTCCGACTGCATCTCCTGAGGGCCAGTCTGTCGTCCTCTCTTGCTCTCTGTCTCTTTCCACAGCAATGGGTTTATTCTGGGATACGGTTGTCAGGGTGACCGTGGCCAGCTGTGAAATTGCACCAATCATGCTCCCTGTTCAACTTTCTAACTGCAGGAACAAGAGCGACGCAGTCAGACAGAGATGAATGTCACAACTCATGAATATGAGGGTTTCCTACACCGCTGCTTAATCTATGACTCCACAGCAAAACTATTTCATATTTTAGTTGCATTGTGAGCAAAGAATACTGCAAAATGTATCTGAGTTTCCACAAAAACATTAAGCAGCACAACTGTTTTCAACATTGATGATAATAATAAGCAATGTTTCTTGAGCAGCAAATCAGTATATTATAATTATTACTAAAGGATCATGTGACACTGAAGACTGGAATAATGATGCTGAAAATTCAGCTTTGATCACAGGAATCAATTACATTTTAAAATATATTCAATTAGAAAACATTGACGTATTGTTGGCTTCCTTCAATTTATTCCTTCAATTTTCTTTATTTGGTCTTTAAATGACTTCGTAATAAATTTAGGTTCATAAAACCTGCAGAAACCCTGAATACACTTTCAGTGGATAGAAATGTGCAAAACTAGGTTGAAGTTCATGCAGAGATCTTAGAGGAGATATTGACTTGAGATTTGAAACAAGATTTTGCTGATTTGCCTGAAGGAAGTCACTGACAGAAGCAAGAGGAAGGTATTTCTGTTGTTCATAAGGTTTTGTGTGCTCCTGGTAACAAAGATGAAAATCCTGATGGGTCACATTCAGGCGTTTGCTTTCAGTGATGCGTGGACAAGGACGTCCTTTCACATCAGACGGATGGGACACGCTGTACATATATTACTATGTATTATGCATTGCAGTACTTCACAAACACTCTCTCATTTCTTCCATAGGACACACTGTGTTCCCTGTTCGGGGGCTTTATGTAGGTTATAACAACGAGTGAAATCTTAGTGGATGCAGTACTCTTAATAAACCCGTCTGGAGTTATTTCACGTAATAAGCCCTTTTTTTCCCTATGTCGAATTTAGCTAATATTAACATTATTGTCACACATTTAAACACATGTATTTGTCCTGCTCTACTTGACGATAAAGACACTGTCTACAGCACCGTTCAAAAGTTTGAGATTAGGAAGATTTGTTTTTTAGTCTCTTATGCTTACAAATGTATTTATTTGATCAAAAATACAGTAAAACAGTAATATTGTGATGTGTAACAATTGTTTTCTATTTTAATATACTTTAAAGTTCCCCTATTATGGGTAATGAAAGGTTCATATTTTGGTTTTGGGAGTCCCCAACAACAGGTTGACATGCATGCAAGGTCAAAAAACACTTTAATTTTTTTATAATGTGCATTTATTTTTACCTTATTTGCTTAACGACTCATTTTTCCAAACCCCTCCTTTGCGTGACACGCTAATCTGCGGTGATTGGTCAATTTCATTTAAAGCAGTGTTTGTGAGCTCAGAACTGCTTTGTGTACAGCCGTTACCGGGGAAACAGCTATTTTTAACTCCAAAAGTGGCACCTAGTGGCAAAGAATGCAGTACCGCGTAGGGCACCAACTCCCAGGGGGGCGCCATCCAGTTACTCCAAACAAAAAAAAACACTTTCATTCTATATTAGTATTAAAATTAACATATACATAAATACAAATCTAAACACTAATATATATAAATTATAAAAAAATGCGTTTTACAGTGAACGCAGATCAGACGTGACGCAGCATTCCCGCATCCGTGCCCACGACCGCTCGCACCGCATGTTTGCGACTGAAAGCATATTATCATAATTGATGGACAGCAATGCCCTTGAAAAGACATCAGCAATCCGGCGCAAAAGACAAGAAAAAGAAAAATAAGATGAAGCCCGTGCATCACTTTTAGGTAGCCTATTCATAATCCTGTGAAACGTTTTTGGCTGTTGACGTTAATAACGTGTTTTAATGTCTGTAATAATTTAACCACCAACAACGCATATAATATTCTCTCTGACTTTCTATGTTCCCTTATGAAAACTAGCCATGGTTTTACTACGAATAAAACCAAAATTCATGATTCTTGTAGATAATATTTTTTGTGGTTATAAAAACAGACCTAAGCCAAAAACAACCTTTAAAATGACTTAAAATGCATTATATAAAAACAATGAGGCAATAACGATTGGTTTGCTTAATAATTATATGGTTTAATACATTACAAAACGATCAAGTCCTTTAATATTGACCAAACGTTTAGGATAATTCAAATATCCACTTAATCTTTCATTTTTGGCCACTTTTTTGTGATAGAAATGCTACAGCCTCAATCTTCAAAACATGTAGATATGATCTTAAAAACCATTAAAAAAAATTAACCATGGTTTTATCGTAGTAAAACTGCTCAATTTTCTTTTGTGTGATTTCTGAATGCTTGAGACTATAAAATCAAGCAGACAACTGGATTAATAAAATAATAGCCATAGGTAACTCTCTTGAGCTTAAATTGTAATTTGTAAATAATACAACTTAATTACAATTTATTTATTTACTTTTATATTTTATTAAACTTCTATTTTGACCCTATAGTGGGTGTTTGTTTGTTTTTACATCCATAATATTTGGGGAGGGGGCATAACAATACAATTCTGCTTAGGGCATCCATTTCGCCAGCAGTCGCCCTGACAGCCTGAATTTGCGTTTTCATTCAGACCAACGCAAAAATCAAGTTTTCCCAGGTCTGCACGTGCAACAAGTGGGTGGGCAATATGCTAATGTTTCATGCTGACGTCAACATGAAATGGCTTGGGATCAAAGACTATAGAATACCAAAGACTGTTCTCTCCTACAGTAAACTGCAACACGCAATATGGAGGGATGAAGGAAAGAGCCAATCGTTGATGCTCCGGTTCCCACAGAAACCTGAGGCTGGACCAGCCGATGCGCATGCGCAGTCATAAGCTCGTTGTAACTACGCATGTGCATTGGCTGGTCTGGCTCGAAAATAAGCTTTTTAACCCCTATTTCAGCATAAGAAACAACATTCATGGGGCAGTTTATTTCAGGTTTTGTTGCTGATTTGAAAAATGTAATTTGATCGCGAATTCAGCGAGCAGTTTTGAGATTTCAGGATTCCCCCATTCATTTAGATAGGACATTGTCTTGTTTGAGCTGCCTGGAAGTGAATATGGCGGCCGAGTGAATGGACTTTCCTTGAGAATACCCAAGACGTGTCACTCGTATAGAGCTCCGGCGGTTGACGTCACGATACGAGAGTGCTAGAGTGGCCGTAGCATTGATATCAACAGTTGTAGAACAATAATTTAAAACCAGACTATTTGGACCTTACAAACCTTACACCATTTTAACATGGTGGACAGCTGCTATGCGCCAGGATGCCAGAACATGCAGGGGAAAGCTAGGGTTGCCAACCGCCCCGTATTAGCCGGGACGTCCCATTTATTGGGCTTAATTTATGTGTCCCGTACGTGACCTCCCTTGGCCAGTTTCTCGCCCCCTCATGCAGTACTCGTTAAGTAAATCAGAAAGTCCTGAACATAACTATTCAAGGAAGGCTGCATAATCCTCTGCCAGCTGGCCGGTGTTGTGCCCATTTTCCCCTGCCAAATTATTACCCCCTCTCATTGAAATCGTTACCTGATTGCCTAATCCTAACCCCTCCCCTACATCCAACCCTAAACCTACCAATACTGGGGGGGTTACTAATTTGGCGGGGGTCAGAATTGGGCACAACACCGTTCCTGCTTCACAATAAGCGGCGCTCACGCTAATAATGCCAATCTCGTCCTGTTGTGACTAAAGTAAATTTCTATTTTGACATAGAAACAGCATGATTATTTTTCATGAGTCCAATCCATGGTCGTGATCAATATGGGAAACCGTCGTTCGCTACAAAATAGAGAAAAAATTTTTACATTTAAGAAAGCTTCTTAACCTTGTAGCCTTGTAGATATCTTATTCGTAAAACACACAAAATGACCAATAAAAAAAGTGTTGAGCACCAAAAGCAGCCCATTTTAAATCTGGAAGTTATCTTTAATTGAAAATATGCATTTTCCTATATACACACGCGATTGTCCCATAAAGCAAAGGGGAAATAATTTTATCATATTCCTAGGATCCCGATAGACGACTAAAATGGTTCACTGCAATAAAACATGCTAACACACAACATTTGGGATTAAATGGGTAAGATTTCATGACATTTATTATGTCTACTGTACTGATGCTGGCTACCTACAAGGACAGCTAGGGTTGATTACATTAGCTAACAGCACAGTTGACTTAACCTTCCAGTGACGACATTTTTACAGTCTATGGTTTTAGCCGGCAGACTCCTGAATATTCATCAAAACATTAGGTTGCGTCCATTTGTACCCTTCCAGGCTTTTGTAGGCTTTTAAAGAGTCTCTGGAGTAACATTAGCAGGGAAAGTTGATGAGGTAGTTGTACATATCAAGATACTGCAGGTCAGGAAATCTATTCGTCCATATATTAATACACGTTAAAAGCACCTCGGGGGCATTAAAGGGATCTGTTATGTTTAAGCTATTAAGTTTTGCTATGTAAAGGTCTCTGTCTTTTGAATTAAAGTGCGCAGTGAACTCTATTGCCTTGAAATTTATGCTGGCGCCATTCATTTCAGATTCGCTCCAGGCTGTTTTTGCCTGCCAGCATGGTGGTGTAAACAGAATGGGCCACGTGACTGCCGGAGCTCTATAGTTTTGCATGGGGAAAAATGCAATGCTCAATATGGCCGCTCTGTCGAACGAAGCCCCGCCCTCTGAGCCAATCGCTAATTGGTAAAATCAGCGCGTTACTGCAGCTAACGTTAGAAGTCCCGGTCGCTATAGAAACAGTCGGCCTTCTGAGACGTGCACCTAGGACTGCGCATGCGTGCTGGTGGGTCTAGCCTGAGAAATAAGCTTTTTTTTAAACGAGATTTGAGCAAAATAAACAACATTTCACTGGATGACATAATCATGTCACTGGAATTCGAGTGATCACTGTAACTGTGAGTTAGGGAACTTACCAGTGACCAAATTGGTGTACACAATCTACTGATTAACGAGCTCGGGAACTGATTGAGACGCACCCAATAACTTTATACACGGTGCACTTTCAGATTTAAAGCTTTGCAGGATGTTTTCATTCACTTAGAGCTGTTACACACTGCATGAAAGGTCATTTTCAAAAATCCATAATAGGGGCACTTTAAGATGCAAAGCTGAATTTTCAGCAGCCATTACTTCAGTCTTCATTGTCACATGATCCTTGCCAGTGCCGCATGAAATACTGGCAATTGAAAGATTTATTTTGTTTTTACATAGGAATGTCATTATATACGCCTTTTATAAATATCAATTTTATTATTATTAGTAGTATTTTTTTCTTACAAAATTGTTGCAATGCATTATGGACTTGTCATATCCATGAAGGATGCATGCATTGATTTTGGACCAATTTGACAGAATTTGGACCAAATGATTATATCAAAATAATTTTTTCTTAAACAAAAACATGAAGCTATTTGTAAGTTATTTATATATTTATTTTTTACTTTGTGATACAAACAAAATTGAATTGTTATAACTGTAATATGAAGAAATATGATATCCATGAAGGATACATGCAGTGATTCCTTAAAATATATTTATATAAAATATATGTTTAAATAAATAAAAAAATGAAGCCAATTCTATGACTATTAGAATTTGTTTTCTTTTCTCTGTGTTAGAGGCCAAAAGTTCCAAAAAATCTATGAAGGATATGTGCAGTGATTCCTTAGAATAATTATAGCTAAAATGATTTAATCTTAATCTCAGAAGGCAGCATAATTTAGCTTAAGTGTATCTATGATGCCATAAAATGCTCCCTAGGTAGGTAGCTGATTGGAACTTTAGTTGGTCTTTTATATATGGACATCTTAAATGGTACACAGATCTGCCACTTTGTTCAGAAAAGCCATTACGTAACTATGAAGGTGAAAGACCATCTGTCTTTTTCAAATAACTGCTCCTAATTAACTTTCAAGATGTTCTTCAGACCAGTGCAGCTGACATCACATTGAAGTTGTTTTATGCAGCCTGGCATTGGAGAGGGTTTGTAGGGAACAGAAAGTCCTTGTTCCGCAGCAGTTCTTTGGCAGAGCAGTGAAGCTGGTGAAAACGAGGAAGAATAGACTGCAGATATGTTCCTGCTAAGTGGAGTTTATTTTTAATGATCTTCAAGTCAAGTCAATGTTATTTGTATAGCGTTTTTAACAATGCAAATTGTGTCAAAGCAGCTTTACATCGGCTTGATCAGCTTTACAGTATTTAGACGGGGAAATAGTTTGTTGAAATAGTGTCATTCTCCTCTGGCCAGACAAAATCAGCAGTTTAAATCTAGGCTAAAACAGAATCAGATTGTGCAAAGGACTCATCTGGTTCCTGTGGTCTTGTCCCGATGGCCGTCTTGGAGGCAGGGTCTTCACTGGGGATCAGTCTCTGGGGCTCATCTAGGTGTCATGGCTGTAGAGGTCATCTCTAGGTGCTGATCCACCATCTGATCTGGATACAGTCTGGATCTGGGTGGCTACGGTGACCTCGGAATAAGAAAGAAACAGACTAATATTAGTGTAGATGCCATTCTTCTAACAATGTAACAAGTACATCAGGTGTTTTGGGAAGTGTTCCCGGTTCCGGTTGACCTAATTAATGCAGCCTAACAATCCTTTAACAGATTTGAATTATAGAAATGCGATAGTGTATTATGTGTAAACCAGGTTAAAGAGATGGGTCTTTAATCTAGATTTAAACTGACAGAGTGTGTCTGCTTCCCGAACAGTGTTAGGTAGATTGTTCCAGAGTTTGGGCACTAAATAGGAAAACGATCTCCCGCCCGCAGTTGATTTTGATATTCTAGGTATTATCAAATGGCCAGAGTTTTGAGATCGCAGCGGACGTGAAGGACTATAATGTGATAAGAGCTCACTCAAATACTGAGGTGCCAAACCATTCAGGGCTTTATAGGTAATTAGCAAGATGTTAAAATGTATACAATGTTTAATAAGGAGCCAGCGCAGTGTTGACAGAACCGGGCTAATGTGGTCATACTTCCTGGTTCTAGTAAGAACTCTAGCTGCTGCATTTTGAACCAGCTGGAGTTTGTTTATTAAACGTACAGAGCAACCACCCAATAAAACATTACAATAATCTAGCCTCGAGGTTATGAACGCATGAATTAATGTTTCTGCATTTGACACTGAGAGCATAGGTCATAATTTAGATATGTTTAAGATGGAAAAAGTTTTTCGAAGGAAAGATTGCTATCAAAAAGTAAGCCTAGGTTCCTAACTGATGACGAAGAATTTACAGAGCAGCCATCAAGTATTAGACAGTGATCTAGGTAATTACATGCAAAATGTTTTTTCAGAATTTAGCAGTAAGAAATTGCTAGTCATCCAGTTTTTGATATCAACTATACATTCCGTTAGTTTTGCGAATTGGTAAGTTTCATCAGGTCGCGAAGAAATATAGAGCTGGGTATCATCAGCATAACAGTGAAAGCTAACACCATGTTTCCTAATGATATCTCCCAAGGGTAACATGTAAAGCGTGAAAAGTAAGGGGCCAAGTACTGAGCCTTGAGGTACTCCATACTTCACTTGTGATTGGTATGATACCTCTTCATTTACTGCCACAAATTGATGGCGGTCAGATAAGTACGATTTGAACCATTTCAGCACTACCTCAGATATAAAATCTGCAAATTCTTTAATAAAGTCTGTATGGTGGCCTGGTGGCCTGTATACAGTAGCCAGTACAAGCATTGCAGGGGGTTTATCATTAACACTTGTTTCTTTGGATAACATTATATGAAGCACCATTACTTCGAACGAATTATACTTGAAACCCGACCTCTGAGAAATATTGAAAATATTGCTATAAATTGTGGAAACACCTCCCCCTTTACCTTTTGGACGCGGTTCATGTTTGTAACTGTAATCTTGGGGCGTAGACCCGTTTAAAGTAATGTAGTCATCTGGTTTTAGCCAGGTTTCTGTCAAACAAAGCAAATCTAGTTTATGGTCCGTGATCATATCATTTACAAAAAGTGCTTTTGTAGAAAGGGATCTAATATTCAATAAACCAAGCTTTATCATTTGTTTATCTGTATTATATCTGTTTTTTATTTGTTGAACATCAATTAAATTGTTACTCTTCTTACTCTTACACGCGGTTTTAAAACGCGAACGATCAAATTAGTTTAATAGATAATACCAGAAATATGGTGGGAATGAAGTTATATATTATCACTTTAAACAACAGAGAGTGAAAGTAAGATAGAGATTCAACAGAAAAGCGAAGCTACACGGTGCTACAATCGCAAACCTCTCAACAGCACGACAGACAGAAACAATCGGTCAGCAATCCACCGTTCTATGTGATAATGGAATCCATTATGTGTGATAATGGAGTCTGTGGCTGGCAGCAGAAATGCCTGAGAGTTTCCTGTTGCCAGTAGCCATTAGGTTGATGTTGCAGCGCTAGTGAGAATGTGAACCAGATTCCGACACTATCATCAGAATATTCCATATTAATATTCTCGAGAGGGATCAGTGATCCCGACACACACACACACACACCTGAATTAATGTGTGTTGAAGGTTATTTTACACATAGAAACTTCTCAGAAATCTATACAGGAGATTTTGTAAATTTTATGGCAATTGTGTATTCTTTGGTTTTTCAGTAATGACAGTTAGCTTATATTTCTTTTAAATGAAATAAAATAATATTTAGCACTGAAACAATCAAGCCAATTATACAATCATACAGATTAAAATAACTAAAACCATTTTTTCCCCAAAGTAATTTCTATTATGGGACAGGTAAAATTATGGTAAATTGTGCAGTTGTTATGAAAATAATGTCACATAATAACTGTCCATAATTGTTATGAGGATAGTAAAAAATGTATTCTTAATTTTCTTTATATTTATATATTATTTATTGTTTTCATAAATATAGTATATATACTGTATATATATGTGTGTGTGTGTCAATATAGTGTCTTTTACAGTTTCCGATCAAGATGCACAACTGTTCAAAAGTCATTTATTTGATACTATAAAAACAGTAATTATTGTAAAAAATTACAATTTGAAATAACGCTTTTCTATTTTAATTAAAAAAAAATTATATATTATTTAAACTTATTTTTCTTTTTAGATTTTTCAGGTGAAATCTGAAATGGCCTTGGCACATTGTGTGTTAAAATCTTTTTTTTTTTAAACTTCTGTAGTTGGAACTTGGAAATTAAAAGGAAGTCATGATTCACCAGAGAATGAAGGAAATGAATGTGAAAATAACTTCTTGAGTCTCCAGAGAGTCGTCCTAGACATCTCCTGCATTGGAGGGTATTTATAGGTTGAGAGGAAAGCAGGTTGTCCGTCAGTAAGTATTACATGATTTCCACCTTGAGTGTTTCCTCATTCCTGTTTGGGACTGTTACACGGTGTGCTTTGTAGTGATCATAAAATTTTACTCCAGAGTCATTTAGGATGTAGTCATCATTGGTCGAGCGTAGAACACTGAAGAGCTTATCACTCCCATCAGCTGTGGTGTGTCGTCATGATCACAGTGAATTAAACAGGATAATGTGCTCTCGTTGCTGTGACGTCTCTTTATGTGGCCAATTTCAAATTTTGATAAATAACCATATAGTCAGAAGAGTATTTGAAGGCCTGTTGATTGACAACACAATGTTTCCACATCATAATATCATCTTTTGCCCCCTGCTGGAGAGGCGGAGAACCAGAGACTCTTCTCTTTCATTTCTGGATTCATCATCACCCACTTGATCCTCATGTGATGGTCATATGATTCAGACCTCAATATTTTTATAATTTAATATCCCTCTTGATTTGTGATATTGTTTCTTAAATGGCTTTCTTAATAATCTGCATGATGATATAATTGGCAATATTGAGCCTTTTACAGTTTCCTGTAAAGATTCACTACATTTCAAAAGTTTGGGGTTGGTAAGATTTAAAAAAAAATGTTTTATAAGTATCTTGCTTGCCAAGGCTGCATTTATTTGATCAGAAATACAGTAAAAACTGTAATTGTGAAATATTATTACAATTTAAAATCACTATTTTCTATTTGAATATACTTTAAACTATAATTTATTCCTGTGATGCAAAGCTGAATTTTCAGCATCATTCCTCCAGTCTTCCGTGTCACATGATCCTTATAAATCTGATATACTGATATGCTGCTCAGTTTCTGATTATTACCAGTGTTGAAATGAGTTGTATCTTTGAGGAAAATTGTCAGTGTATTCGTAGTTGAGATTATTGGCATTATGCTATAATTGTTTGGTATGTAAATATAACTTTATTTAGCTAATTCTGCCAAAATATTGTTTGAAGAAAGTGTTCATTTGAATGCAACAATTTTGTGTATATCCTGTTATCTTTATACCGTATCTCTCAGAATTATATAGGCCATCACCCTAGAGCTGTATGTTAAAGTCTGCTTGTTCTTTGTGTGCAGGGCCGGTGGTGTATGTGCTGGATCTGGCAGACAGGTTGATCTCGAAGGCCTGTCCGTTTGCTGCTGCTGGTATCATGGTGGGATCCATTTACTGGACGGCCGTCACGTACGGGGCCGTGACAGTCATGCAGGTGAGACGTCACTCACAGATGAAATGACTTTACAAGCATTCATTGATTCTTAAGAATCTGTCTATCTCTGTCTCTCAGGTTGTGGGTCATAAGGAAGGTCTGGATGTGATGGAACGAGCCGATCCTCTCTTCTTGTTGATTGGTCTGCCAACTATCCCAGTTATGCTAATTCTAGGGAAGATGATTCGCTGGGAGGATTATGTGCTCCGCCTCTGGAGGAAATACTCCAATAAGCTTCAGATCCTCAACAGTATCTTCCCAGGTCAGTGGTGACTGGACAAGACTGTGTGTCTATATTGTTCGCATAGGCTGCTTTTATTTAATAAAAAATACAGTAAAAATTTTTATTATTGCAAATAATAAGTTTTTGTGTTAATATATTTTAAAATGTAATTAATTCCTGCATTTTCAGCATCATTCCTCCAGTCTTCAGTGTCACATGATCCTTCAAAAATAATTCTAATATGCAGATTTTTTATTATTATTAAGTTGAAAATAAATTGGGCAGAAAGCTTTCAAAATAAGTATATTTCTAATATCCAATATAGTTCTTAATATACTCTGCCTAGTTTTACATATCATTGCATAGAATTTAATTTTAGGGGAATAGATCATCTAAGGTTCACAATTATACTTTTTATACTTTTATTTGGGATGTGATTAATCGTTTGACAGCACTAATTTATATATATATCAGTTGGCTGTACCAGTTTCATAAATATTCATTCACTACATTTACAAATACCATCTTTATCGATATTATGTCATTTTGGACATTTTGATATTTGTACATATCCACATTTAATCATGTTTTATTATTTTTTGTTTTATTTAATTGTTTATTATTGAATAATTATATGTACTATTTAATTTAAATACATATGGTCTAATATTTAAAATATTACAGTTATAGATGTTATAGACATTTCCTAATATATATATATATATATATATTCTTAATTGCAAAGTTAATTTTAACACTAATATAAAATATTGCAAATAAAATGTAAATTAATTTGATATTTACTCAAAATTCAATATTTGAAACCAGTTTTATTATCTTTCATCAAAATGGAAAGTTTAACTGCCTGATATGTCTGTTCATCACTACTTATATTGTTTATTACAAGCTTTTGCGAAACTGTCACTTGTGTCTCACCCTGTCATGTGCAGGTATCGGCTGCCCAGTGCCGAGGATCCCGGCGGAGGCCAGTCCTCTGGCCGATCACGTGTCTGCCACACGCATTCTGTGCGGCGCCCTCGTCTTCCCCACCATCGCCACCATCGTGGGTAAACTGATGTTCAGCAGCGTCAACTCAAATCTTCAGAGGACCATTCTGGTACGAGAATATCATGGAAAACTATCACAGTGATTTATACACACGTGTCCTCACACTGATGACGTTTCTCTCTGACTCAGGGTGGCATTGCGTTCGTGGCTATTAAAGGGGCGTTCAAGGTTTATTTCAAGCAGCAGCAGTATCTCCGACAAGCTCATCGCAAGATCCTCAATTTCCCTGAGATGGACGAGGCCTGAGCTCATCATCAAACCTCCACGTCATCCTGATTTCAGCAGCTTTGAGAGACACTACCGGACTTTTCACAGACGCTGGATTTGGTTTTCTCTTCCTTGTGAATGTTGCGTTTGGAGTTTGAACAGTTTCAGTTGATATAATCTGACCTGAGAGTTTAGTGTTACTTTTTTTATGGGCTTTGACATTTTAAGAGACTGAGGAAAATAAATATTGAAAGAAGGTTTTATATTAATAAGTGGTTGTTTTATATTGAAGTAGAAATGTTCAGGTGAATCTTCTTTAAAGCATGTTTCACATGAAGCACTTTTGTCCCCTCATCAACAATTAGACTAGCGAATGCAATGTTAAATACTAAAGGCAAACCTAAACATCCAAAGCAGTTATTTTCTCATAATAATCTTATAAAATCAGTTTTTTGGGGAGGTTGTTCTTCTCGGATGAATTTCACGAAGAATGATTTCCCCATTTTCTGTTATATTTCACACCAAAATCAAAAGAAATAAATTGTTTTGCATATAAAAACGGCAAGTCTGACTCTGGACAGTTATTTTTGTTTCAATTTGAAATTACTTCAGTAGATATATATGCTATTAAAATGATACTTTATAAATGGCTCTAATTGAAAATTAGTTTTGTATAACAATTTTTTTTTTTTAGCATTTATGGAAATAATTTCAGAAATCAAAAAAGGCACATTGCTTTTTTTAATGCTATATATATTTATTTATTTATTTTTTTGGGATGAAATATGACAGCTTCTGTGAAATTCACCATCTAGCCTGCCTTCACATAATTGAAGCAATCAGCCGATCATGTTTAATTTTCATCTCTGTGCTGTTGGGAGTCTCTTTTATAGATTCTGTCTGTTAAGGACCCTGTACAAACCAAGAATCCAGTGTTTGGTCCTTAATCGATCACTTTATTAAAACATTATGGTTCTTGATGACTCATAACTGCTGTTAATAAACCTGTTATTCCCAGTCTTGTGTAGAACCGTGAACTTAAGAGTATTAGTGGCCTTTTTATTACACCAGGACAATATATGTGTCTTAAAAAGGTTACATGGTTCAGACGGACAGGTTTATTTGGTGAACATGCCAATTTTTTTTCTGAATCATTGTGTTGACTTCTAATTAATGTAGTGCTTCTGTTTTATCTCCAGCCATCAGCAACTGTGAAGATTCTGACAATAGCATGGATGAAGTTGGGATTACCGTTATACAGTATATAAATATAATGCATACTAGTACCGTTTAATGGTAGTACACTACAGTGGGCAGTGAGAGGCAGGTGTTAATTAATTAAACTTAACACCTAATTAGCTATTGGAGTACTATTTGTCTATATAGAGCTTAAGTACATCATTACAGCTTCTTGATGATAGGCGTAACCCTGAAAGAACATACTTCAGTGACGTAGTTGCTAACAAATTATGTACACCAACTGCAAGACTAGAAGTAGCAGATGAGTTTTTCTTTTCCCCCTAATATGATTTTAAATTCTTTCTTTTCAGCATCTAATTGTGCTGTATAATATCAGTGGGGTATGTATGTTGTGCAAATGAAGCATAATGCCAAATACAGAACATGTACAGATATGGCTTCTGAATTTATAGTTTCCTGGTTTATGTAAATAAATGTATTTTTCCAATGCCTGACTGTGTGTGTTGGGCAGTTCGAGTTTTTAACTTGGACTAAAATGTTTCTTAGCATTGACATAAATTATGTGATCTACTCCTAAAATATGTTGCATATAAACTGATAGTATCAATTTTGTGTCACTAATGATACAAATAGACTGCAATTGTCTGTTGCTGCTCTCGGTATGAACTTATGTTTTCAAGCTTCATCTTTAGGGCAGCAATAAACTAAATAAAACCTGTGACAAATTAGCAGGAATCCTTTCAGGAATTAAGCTAGGCCTATTTATGACATCATTGAAATATTAAACATTTTTACTGGCGATACTAGGCTTTTTGCTTCTCTTTAAATCATTTTGATTAAAATATAAGCTATATATAAGAATGTCTAAATTATTTGTCCCTCCTACATTGCAAAATATTAACGTAAAAGCATATGACTATTATAATGCTTACAATGAACATCAGAAATTATTATTTTAATGGCTTTGCAAGCTGGTTATTATAGTTAAAGATGAAGTAGGGCCTATGCAGTTTCTGTGCTTTACAACCATTAACAAAATCTGACCAAAATTTCTGTGTTTGCCAAACGAGTGAACGAATCTTCAACAGAAGAGTGACAAAATCAGCAACTTTAATGTTTGACTTATAACCAAGTCCTTAAGCTTTTTGTGAAATGTATCTGTTGTTTGACCTCTTCATATTTAAGGAGAAAGCTCTTATAGATCAGTGGTAGGGACAAGTCCACATGTCCCTATATCCAGTGACTACTATATTTTCCCTAGAAATAATTTTGATCAAACTAATGTCTGTTGTCTGCCGTTATGTCTCCACCAATGGCAAAATCAAACCTACACCCTTGCTCAATGATAAAATAATATTGCTTTGTAAAGTACATAAAATATGGTAAATACTTTAATATGGCACTAAGTGCAACTCATGCGGTATATTTTAAATACATTGCTGTACATGAAGGCAATGTTGAATATTCCTTCAAATACTACTTATCCCTAAAAATCCCTAAATTAAATGTATAAGGTTCAAGAATCTTAAGTGCAGATCAAAAAGACAGAAAAACAACACAAATGAGTTCATACGACTGTTTAATTATCATAAAACACAGAAAGCTCTCCCACAGATACACTTCAAAACCACCTAATAAACATGAGATCTCAACCGTAGGACCGTTTCCACTTCATGACTGCGGTTTGGTACATACAAGCCCATACCTTGGATTTGGACAGAATTTAACATCTTTCATTCATGCAGAGTTACTCTCATTAAATCCTGCTCTTCTAGATTTCTTTACTCTAGTATCCTGCATACTGTTCACCCCAGTATGTGCAAAACACGTGACATCAGGTTACAGGAGACGGTGAGAACCACAAACATCTGTTGCAGTCGCTGACCTACAGAACTCGTAGCTGACTCTAGAACAGTTAAAAGGGCTTTGGGGTGCAACAAATTCTCCGACTGCATGCGAAATGCATCTTTGGAATTAAAAGTCATCTAAAGGTTAACCCCCCCACCCACGAAATTAAAATAAATACAATAGTGTCATTTACTCAGCCTCATGTCATTCCAAACCGGTTTTCTCTATATGGAACAAAGAGATGTTAAGCAGAACATCCAGGTTGACCCAGAGCCAAATAAATGATAGATTATACAAAAATAAAAACACTTTCATCATTAACTCACCTTCATTTGGTTCCAGTCCTGTATGAATTTTTTTCTGGGAAATGAAAGAAAATATTTGTGCCCACACAACGGAAGTCAGCCGGGTCTAAAATTGTTTGGACCCCAACGTTCTTCAAAATCATTTACAGATTTGGAACGACATGAGAAAAATGACCATTTTCACTTTGGAGAGAAATACTCCTTTAAAAAGGCCATGAAATACAAAAGTTTTTCATCTTACTGGTTGTGCAATAATACAAATAATTTGAAGCCATATGCTTGAATTGTGATTAACAGACTTCAATTTAAATTCACAAAATAAAAATTACATTAAAGCAGCTATGATTTTCAGTTCTTTCAGAATTATATACTATTATAGCATATTCATTCATATTTTTAAATCAGCTTTTGTATTTTCAGTTTTAATTTTAAGGTTTTAGTCATTTTAGTATGTGGTTTTGTCATTTTTACTCGTTTCTTATTTCTTTTTAGCCTTTTTTTTGGTTGCAAATTTGACTAATTTCACTTATTTTATCTCTCCGTTTTTTCCAAAGTTTTTCCATCTAAAATGTATGTTTTTTTTCCTGCTTTATTTCAATTACTGAAGTGATTAATGATAACACTGACACAAAGCTATCAAATGCCTTCAAAAGATTTGAAATATAGTGCACAAGTACATACTAGTGTACACTGTTTTTATGCCGTTTTTAGAGCTGATCAGTCACGGTCCCCATTCACTTTCATTGCATGGAAAAGAACCGCATGAACATTTCACCAAACTACTTTTTCCCCATGAAAGAAAAATGTCATACAGGACTAGAACGCCATGAGAACCAATAAATTACTTAATTAAAATTTTTGGATGAACTATTCCTTTAAATTCAAAGCCACAGACCACTAAAACCAATGCAGTGAGATGCCTGAGTATATCCATCTTAGGTGATTGAAGTGAAGTGACATACTGCCAAGTATGGTGACCCATACTCCGAATTCGTGCTCTGATATCAGTTTGTTTAGCAGAGCATGAAACAGTATTCATTATTTTGATGGAGCTTGAGTTTCTAAAAAAATGCAGCATACAGTCGATTTGATACGCCTGAGTAAGTCCAGAATAAATCTCAGCACTAGAAACAAGTGATGGTGAAGACTTGGCTCGAGACGAGGCTAACACACACCTGAGATGAGGACACACATGGATTCCAGGTTACAGGTAAATTACAGCCTTCAAACACGTCACAGGAGGGTTTTCTGAGCACAGACCAAGTCTAGTCCTCGTCTAATCTGTTTCTAGGAACCAAGCTCAAACAGTGTCAAGAAAAGCGCCTAGTATAGAGTTTAAGACACTAGTCATAGGTCCTGTAAGTCACATTATTGCTTGTGAGGAGTGCATAATCACAAATTCATGTTCAATGAGTGGAATTTGTATTTCTATTATGACTGAGTTTAGGTCAGAGGAACAGGGTTTCAGGTACATTATGAATCGTTTATATTATGAAGGACAAAGTAACTTAAGCAAATGGAAATGATATTAAAATTGTTTATTATGATATTTCGTCAACTGCAAATAAAATCCATCAAGTTAACCACCTTGCATTTACAACACTATCCTTAAAGATAAAACTCTGCCAACATGCACAGAAACTAAAAAACTCAAAGCAAATCGATTAAATTAAACCTTAAAAAAAGGTGCCAGAAAACCTGATCACTGATTAAAATCATCTTAAGGCCAGTTATTTCATTTCAAGAGAGACTTATCTTGATAAATTACACAACAGCCTCTCCAAACGGTTTCTCTTGGTTTTGCTTAACAGTGGTGTAACTGAAATGAAACCGAACAATGAGAAAGTGTTGTTGTGGCCAGCGAGTGATTCCTATATTATATAGGGATACAAATTTCCTGACAGTAGCAACATGAATCAAACATTGTATGTTTTCTATGCATCTATGAGATATCAGGTGTGCATGTCAACTAAAAATGTTGCAAGCGGCTCAGTTGTGGCCTTGCCTGCTTACACACACACACACACACACACACACACGGACAACGGTGTTACTGGCTCCATATTTGGGTGTCTCTGTCAATCCCATGATGCTGGTCACAGTTTGGCAGCCAAGAAATTGATGTGAGGTTTGGTGAGAGGGAACAGCGGCAGACTCCTTTTGAATTCAGTCATATCCTGAACCAATGACGGCTGAAACACACAACACAAAGCAACACAATGAGTGTTTTTTTTTTTTTAAATGCGAGTAGTGCTTGGCCATGGGAAAAAAAAAAAAAATCACAATGAGCATAGCGTTTGAACGTTAGGGGGCATATAATGTTAATAACAGTAAAATAAATAGAATTACAGTAGAAAACAATATTGTGAAATTACAATTTAATCACTTTTCTTTAAAATATTTAGTAAAATGTATTCCAATGATAGCAAAACTGTATTTTCAGCACCAATACACCAGTTTTTAGTGTCACATGATCCTTCAGAATTCATTCTAATATGCTAATTTGAAGCTCAATCTTTCTCAATGTTGCATTTTTTTTTAAATATAAAATTAAGATTATATAATGCATTTAATGTTATTTTTGATCAATTTAATGCATCCTTGCTAAATAAGTATTTAAAAAAAAAAAAAATCCCACTGAACCCAAACTTGTGAACTGAGTACAACAATCATTTCTTGAATTATTTCCATTGGCAAAAATGCATATCACAAACTGTACATACACATCTTTGCAGTACCTGAGGAAGTGAGGGGGCCGGAGGCAGATTGACATCATTTTGTGCAGGAAACTCTCCAACCAGTGGACCTGCAGGAAACACATGGTAAAAATAAATGAATGTGCCCTGCTGCTTCTGTCAGTCCAATCAAAATATTTCAACCTTATTGTGTCAGTACTCACAGGAGTCCATCTCTCTAGACAGCACATGCACAGACACTTTGTGTCTTCTGGGAGCATCAATGGCCAACAAGTCCTGAAGAGAACAGACGTGATTAAACACTATGCAAGATGAGGAATTGAATTTTTTGGAGATCTAAAGATATATTATTAGTGTTTGCAAGGGCAGCATTGTATTGAAAGTCAATTTAAATTAAGCACATAAAGTCTCTATGTGCTCTGTTTTATAACAAACAAAAAAACTATGTTAATATTTTATATATTATTTTTTATATATATTTTTAACAGAAATAATAAAAGTAATGAAAATATCGGTGACACTTCAGTATAGGGACCAATTCTGACTATTAACTAGTTGCTTACTAGCATGCCTATTTTATAAACATATTGGCTGTACTTCTCAAAGCACATTCTGCATGACCATATTCTACATCCCTAATCGTACCCAATACCTAACTACCAATTAACTATTAATAATCAGCAAATTAGAAGTTTGAGGCAAAAGCCATAATGGTTTGTTAATAGTGAGAATTGAACCTTAAAATAGTGACCAAAATCTCCCTCCAACTTGACAGTAACACATGGACATCAGTAATCTAATTATTCACCTTATTCTGAATAAGACAATATTATGAATAAAAAGTGTGTACAAATCTGTACTGCACTTCTGCACTTCAATAATGCGATTAAAATAGGAATACTCCACATTAATTCGATTTGCGTTTACTTCGATTATGACTTTAGCCGGATTAAGGTAATCAAAAATCTGTTTACATGGTAGATTCTTAATCAGATTATTGTCTTAAACGTATTAAAATCGGGGTATTGATGTCCATGTAAACGTAGTCAGTGAGTGCGTTTACATAGACCCTCTTAATGCGATTATAATGAGATTTTGACAATATTGCGATTAATCTTTACCTCATGTAAACACAATACTTCAATTTAAATGATGTGATTAAGCTCATAATCGCAGCAAGCATAATCGTATCAACATCGTACGCCGATTTTAATCAAAATATACAGGTATGTAAACGCCTTAATCACAATATTGCCGCTTTGACCAAAGTGCGCATGCGCTTGTGAATAACGTGACATGCACCTGTAATAATACGGAGATTATGCTGCATTCACATGCTATCGGAATTATCGTAAATACAAGTCTCCTAGTCGGAAAATGGCCATATAAGGCCTCTCTAAGGCCGTTCATGTCCAATTTCCAACTAGGAAGCTCATATTTACGATAATTCCGATAGCATGTGAATGCAGCATAAGCAACGATGGCGGTGAAGAAAGCATCGCATTCTGGGGAAAACACAACTAGCTGCCAGCAGTCTCTGTTCCTTATTACCCTCATCCAGAAACAGCGAGTATAAGCAAATAAATTCCATCACATTTCTATGGCGCCGAAAAAGCGTGGAATACAGCCATGCAAAATCATTGTGCATTAGACGTAAATAAATCAAAACAGCGGCCAGTAACACACCTGTGCTTTCTGAGTCCATCATTTGTGCTGTCCAGTGGGGTATGTGAATAATGGCAGTAAAAAAAAATTAACCACAATTCTTAGCGAGTAATAAGAATAATGGAAATTGCATGTAAACGGGAGTAAGAGATTTATTTGCTCTTGACATGTAAACATCAATGCGATTAAGTCCTTACTTTGATTATTGGAAATAATCGCATTATTCGTGCGCATGTAAACACACTCACTGACTACGTTTACATGGACATCAATACTCCGATTTTAATACGTTTAAGACAATACTCCGATTAAGCATCTACCATGTAAACAGATTTATGATTACCTTAATCTGGCTAAAGTCTTAATCGAAGTAAGCACAAATAGAATTAAGACGTATGTCAATCGCATTATTGAAGTGCAGTACAGACCTTGTACACACCTTAATCATAATATTGTCTTATTCAGAATAAGGTAAATAATTAGATTACTGATGTACATGTAACCGTAGTCAGTGTTTAAGCATGTAACTGACAGCAATGGCCTCACTGAAATGTGCGCAAATGCCGTTGAAATTGGCCGTTTTTACATGCATTTGCATAGTGAATTGTGATTGCCTTGTAAAAGCAGATGCATGATAAATAGACCAAAGACTGTGTACAGACTCATCCATCACAAAAAGATGTGTGTTTTAGGAAAATGTCATCTCCACTGAACCAAAGCTTAAATCCTAACTTTTTTTATTTTGCTGCAAGCATGGACACTTCAGGACATGCAAATCTAGTTATGATTATGCTGCAAGAAACAACATCTATTTTAGTGTGTGACAATGTATTCGGATCATTACAAACCCTGTAAAACTGCATAATATGTTCCTTTGTCAGTGTCTTCAGGTAAGCCACTTCAATATTATCTAGATCAGACAAGAAAATCAAAGTCAGTGATTTAAAAACTTCAGAAACTTGATGCTAACATGAGTTCATTTAAACAGCTCATCGGTGACTCTCACCCCTGTCGAAGTTGTACTGTTGGGAGATGATTTCTCCCCAGTACTTGGCGCATTCGGCCGCCAGCTTCTTGGGTTTGTCGAGACGGCGAATAGCCAGTGCCTGGATGTGTTTCTGAAACGCTTCCTCTCCCATCTCCTCCACACTCTTCTCCATCGTCTTGAGGAAGGCCTCCACCCGAGACTCCAGGTAGTGAGGAGCTTTCTCAGACTGGATGATGAAACGCAGACCCTGCACTCCATTGGCTCTGCGGGGGCCGCTGAACACAATGTAACCTGGATAGACAGACACAAAAAGAAAGAAATTATGTTCTTAAGAGCAGTGAGAGTAAAAGTCTGAACAGAAATACTTGGCCCAATCATCACATTGATGGACAACAAGAGAGAAAAAAAATTTTCCAGACAAAAGTGCATTTTTCCTGAGTGTGTGTGTTACCCAGCTGTTCTTTGGTGCGTAGCGTGTTGAAGCATGGCTCAGAGATGATTTGACAGAAGAGTTCCAGCAGCATGTTCTCTTGGGTGTTCTGCATGTCAGTCTGATAGTAAATCTCGATTCCACAGTTATTATGAACCTCATTCCTCTGCTGGTAAACATACCAACCACCTGATAACCACAGAGAACTGGACTTAAACAAGAACCATGACAAACACACACAAAACGTATGTATTAAAAACCCCACACTATGTGAATATACATGTAAACCAAACATTTTTCTTAACACCACATAGAATTAATAATAAAAAAAAGTCAAACTGGTATGAAAGTTAAAATTTTGTTTTAGACTCTGAAAAAAAAACGGTCAAGTCAGTAATTTGATGATTATGATTTAGGATCAATGTTCCCTCAAATTTTTTTTTCTTGCTGAGCAAAACTTCTCTATTGAGCGGACATTTCGTCCACCTGACCAAAAACATTATTTATACCATACCTGTACAGCGCGCACACAAACAAAGTGTGTCTCTTTTAACTTTAATGTGCTATTTATATTTGATTTGACCCTTGACTAAATTATGTACATTTTAGGTTACCTGAGAATTTTTTTTTTAAACAGTATAATAGACTGCCATTCAAAAGTTTGGGATCAGTAAAGTTTATTAAAAGAAGTTTATGCTCATCAAGGCTATCTATTTGATAAAAAAAATACTGAATATTACTTCACAAATTAATATTGTGAAATATTATTGCAATTTAAAATAAAAAGTTTTCTATTTTAATATACTTTTTAAAACAATTTATTCCTACGAATCAGAGCAATTTTCAGCATCATTATTCCTCTCTTCAGTGTCACACGATCCTTCAGAAATCATTCTAATATGCTGATTCATAATCAATGTTGGAAACAGTTGTGCTGCTTAATATTTTTTCAGTATTCCTTGATAAATAAAACAAGTGTTTATTCAAAATAGAAATTGTGATACAATACACACTACTCAAAAGTTTAGGGTCAGTAATTTTATTAATTTTTTTTAAAGAAATTAACACTTTTATTCAGCAAGGATGGGTTAAATGGATAAAAAGTGATAGTAAAGATTTCTATTGTTAGAAAAGATTTCTATTAAAAAAATGCTCTTTTTAACGTTTTATTAAATCAACGAAAAAAAGTATCACAGGTTCCAAAAGAAAATATTAAGCAGAACGACTTAATATTGTGCGCATTATGTCCCAAAACTTTTGAACAGTGGTGTATATTGTATGCGTGGATACAGAGCTCAAAGTTGGAAAAAAGCTGAAGGAAAGACTGTTGTGTAAGTCCAGCTCAGATGTTGCATACAGTTGGGCAAAATATTTATTTAGTCAGTCACCAATTTTGCAAGTTCTCCCACTTAAAAAGATGAGAGAGGCCTGTAATTTTCATCATAGGTACACTTCAACTATGAGAAACAGAATGGGGGGAAAGAATCCAGGAAATCATATTGTCTGATTTTTAAAGAATTTATTTGCAAATTATGGTGGAAAATAAGTATTTGGTCAATAACAAAAGTTCATCTCAATACTTTGTTATATACCCTTTGTTGGCAATGACAGAGGTCAAATGTTTTCTGTAAGTCTTCACAAGGTTTTCACACACTGTTGCTGGTATTTTGGCCCATTCCTCCATGCAGATCTCCTCTAGAGCAGTGATGTTTTGGGGCTGTCGCTGGGCAACACGGACTTTCAACTCCCTCCGAAGATTTTCTATGGGGTTGAGATCTGGAGACTGGCTAGGCCACTCCAGGACCTTGAAATGCTTCTTACGAAGCCACTCCTTCGTTGCCCGGGCGGTGTGTTTGGGATCATTGTCATGCTGAAAGAACCAGCCACGTTTCATCTTCAATGCCCTTGCTGATGGAAGGAGGTTTTCACTCAAAATCTCACGATACATGGCCCCATTCATTCTTTCCTTTACACGGATCAGTCATCCTGGTCCCTTTGCAGAAAAACAGCCCCAAAGCATGATGTTTCCACCCCCATGCTTCACAGTAGGTATGGTGTTCTTTGGATGCAACTCAGCATTCTTTCTCCTCCAAACACGACGAGTTGAGTTTTTACCAAAAAGTTCTATTTTGGTTTCATCTGACCATATGACATTCTCCCAATCCTCTTCTGGATCATCCAAATGCTCTCTAGCAAACTTCAGACGGGCCCGGACATGTGCTGGCTTAAGCAGGGGAACACGTCTGGCACTGCAGGATTTGAGTCCCTGGCGGCGTAGTGCGTTACTGATGGTAGCCTTTGTTACTTTGGTCCCAGCTCTCTGCAGGTCATTCACTAGGTCCCCCCGTGTGGTTCTGGGATTTTTGCTCACCCTTCTTGTGATCATTTTGACCCCACGGGGTGAGATCTTGCATGGAGCCCCAGATCGAGGGAGATTATCAATGGTCTTGTATGTCTTCCATTTTCTAATAATTGCTCCCACAGTTGATTTCTTCACACCAAGCTGCTTGCCTATTGCAGATTCAGTCTTCCCAGCCTGGTGCAGGTCTACAATTTTGTTTCTGGTGTGCTTCGACAGCTCTTTGGTGTTGGCCATAGTGGAGTTTGGAGTGTGACTGTTTGAGGTTGTGGACAGGTGTCTTTTATACTGATAACGAGTTCAAACAGGTGCCATTAATACAGGTAACGAGTGGAGGACAGAGGAGCCTCTTAAAGAAGAAGTTACAGGTCTGTGAGAGCCAGAAATCTTGCTTGTTTGTAGGTGACCAAATACTTATTTTAACGAGGAATTTACCAATTAATTCATTAAAAATCCTACAATGTGATTTCCTGGATTCTTTCCCCCGATTCTGTCTCTCATAGTTGAAGTGTACCTATGAAGAAAATTACAGGCCTCTCTCATCTTTTTAAGTGGGAGAACTTGCACAATTGGTGGCTGACTAAATACTTTTTTGCCCAACTAGGTTTTAAGCACTTACCATCAGGAACCTGCACTTCCCTGTACCGAATGAGCTGACTCGGCAGGAGGGGTTTAGTGTGAGTGTGCTCAATGAGAGTGTCCTCCAACATTTGCATCATGCCCAGAGCAGACTGGAGACAACAGATCGACAGTTAGACAGACTGCACTACTCATATTACATAACACGATCTTGAAAGCAAAATCTAACGTTACGTTTTGTCAACATGTGAGCCAATTCAATGAATTACCAACTTACAAAAGAAGAACAAAATTCAGAGATTCATCAAGCATACCCCAAAACATACAGTACATAGCCAACAGTACGGTTCATTTATTTTAACAGGAATGGTTTCAACCTGTCTGGAGACAGACCTGCCTTTTCTGTATGTCATCAAGAAAAAATGCATTTCATACAAACCTGTTTGGTGATGTTGCCATGCAGCAGAGCTTCAATGTGTAACCGTGACAACAGCTGCGGTATGAACGCCTTCAGACGAGGTAACGTCACATCTGAGAAACACAGTCACAGCATGAACACACATGCAGGAGGCCACTGCGCTCCCTTTAACAGAACAATGAATTAGCATCGCACCATCCAGAGCGTCTCGGAGCTCGTCTTTGGTCCAGGCCACCTCAGTCATGAGCAGCCGCAGGTAATACATGGCGTGCTGGTGAGGCTGCTCAGCGCGGAAGTTATTCAGAGACCTCATGTACTGAAAAACACACAATCTTCATTTAGATCACACAGTTAAAGAGCACATTTTCTCATGGACACAGATCAGAAAATGGCAAAATGACTGAATAGCAGGCATAAATCTACAGATATTTCTGCTAATGATGCATCCATTTCAGCAACTGAAAAAAATCATTCAGCATTTCAAATGCGCAGCTATTTAATATCCAAAGCTCATTAGTTATCTAGAAAAAAAGCAACCACAGAGACAAGCATTTTGCCAAATATATTCATTGTATTAGATATTATATTTTTACTTAATGTGTTCGTGATGTCTTCATCGTGTAATGTTTGAATAAACGGTGGCTGTAATAACTTTCATGACAGATTTAAATGTTTATGTTTGAGACAAATTGGAGTAGAAAATTTTATTAAATGGCAGTGCCATTTAATAAAAGTCTTAAGAGAAGCTAATAAATTACAAGTGAACTATTGTGGAAATCTACAGAGAATCCTGTGAGCATAAATGTGCGCCAATAATCGCGTCATCTGTTATTGTAAAAGTATCTTAAAGAGTGTTTGTGTGTGTCTCACCGCTTCCTTAATGATATCAAAGCGCTTTTCATCGATCTCAAACATGGCCATTTTCTCGATGATCTTCTTCAGCAGGATGTGTTGTTTGTCATTATAACCCTTGACTGACAGCTGACACACAAACATACGTTGAATATTTATGAGAATGCATGACAAGAGCAAAAACAGCTGAAGCAATGACTTCCATTATTCATTGCATTTCTTTACTTTTGTGAAATTGTGTTAGAATGGAAGACAAACATAAAATTCAGCACAGATGCTTTGAGCTACTGCTGAACAGACTAAAAACAACATTTAAAGTTACACTTTAAAGGTTTCATCTTGAGAAAACCATTAACAGTGCATTTAGAGTGTGTGTGTGTGTGTGTGTGCGCGCAAGCAGTAAGTGAATCACACAGCAGGTTACAAGCAGCCCAGCTTTGCCACGTCACCCCAACATCAGTCAACCTGTTTACATCTGCTATTAACAACCATCTCAACCAATCCCATCCTGTGATGGGGAAGCAACTTAAGTACCTTACCCATTAAGGCAAGACACTACATGTACTGGTAAATTCTGGCTATTTACCTTTAAAAGGTCTTTAATTGTTTTAGCTCTGTGCAGGAGAAAAAAAAATTGTTCACTTCAGTAACACATTATACTTTTGTTGCCATCTATATTCTGAAGGCGTTTACCTTTTCACTTAAACCTGGCTTTATCCAATGTTCAGATTTCGGTTCTGGAAATGTGTACCAATTATTGCATATTTAATTAGGAAAAAAAAAGGGAAAGGGAAGTGGTGTGTGGCCAAGTATGGTGACCCATACTCGGAATTTGTGCTCTGCATTTAACCCATCCAAGTGTACATACAGTAGTGAACATACACCTGGAGCAGTGGGCAGCCAATGCTGCGGCGCCCAGTGAGCAGTTGGGGGTTCGGTGCCTTGCTCAAGGGTCTCGCCTCTCAGTATTGAGGGTGGAGAGAGTGTTGGTTATTCACTCCCCCACCTACAATCCCTGCCGTACCCGAGACTCGAACCCACGACTTTCAGGTTACAAGGCCTCCAACTCTATCCATCAGGCCACGACTGCCCCAGATAATGCTTAATTTACATATTTAAACATAACATTCAGAAAACTACTGGGAATAAAAAAAATAGCTTTAAGAGACCAACCAAACTACTACACAACTAATATAATTTGTTTTCGCGATTAGAGCAGTATTTGTCTGTACAAGTTTAATGCGGTCACCTTAACTGAACACCACAAATACTGGTCAGACTAATGGGATTCCTCTGAGCAGCAGTAAACACTTGGACTAGTCTGGATGGAAGTCTTAATAAAAATAAATTAAAAAAGTGCAGCGTTAGTTGATTAGATTGACGGTGCCTTAACTTAATCACAAACAAACTTTACATTAAAAACATTCCTTTGAAGAAGCCAAACATGCCAACATTAACTAAAGCTTTAAGATACAGCGCAAAAAAGGTGGAAAATGTGCTTAAAATGGTCCATTATTTTATTTTCTTCTTTCTGACCTTCAGCATAAGACTTGGGTGGACACAAGTAAGGGTCCCTAGGTTTAAACTCTGATGACTGGTCACAAAAAAAAACCATGGACAATTGATGTTACTGACATTTAAACATGGTGCATCTAGACAAATGCCCATTTCAATGTGCAAGGAAAAAAAAAAAAAAAAAAAGAGCTACAGCACAGGGAATTAACTCCAGCTTTGTTCTTTCAAATGTATATAAGAGAACTGAAATATAGCACAAGTCATATGGAGTTGTAAGGTGTTTTGTAATTTTGTGCTTGACATGCATTTACTCTTTTTCTGTTCTTTTTGCCGTGTATCTTTAAAATCACCTAAACCCAACATAAAATACAATAACTTAACAGTTTCAAAGTACTCTAAGCGACTGACCAGACTGATATTTTGAAGGTATAACATCCCATTACTCTGCAGAAAGCAGCAGAATTTAACAGACAAGCGACATAAGCCTCAAGCTCTGCCCTTCACCCGATTCCCTGCCCCTTTCAAAAGGAGGAGGGGCTAATTACCATACTTACAAGGATGGTATTCATTCCTGAGGCTATGCCATAGACCAACCCTGCCAGGCGGGCTGCATATGTATACTCTCTCAAATCATCCTTCAACAACCTGAGAAACAGGTAAGTCATGTTGCAGTGCAGTGGGTCTGCATATAGGTAGCGACTAGCAGGATGGGGAAAAAAGAAAAAAGGGGTGAAAAAAACAAAAAGAACAAATGGAGTGATATTTGTATGGAAGGGTCATGACAAGACAAAAGGAAACAGGTTGAGAGGAACCACAGACAGAGTATGAATATGCAGCCTAAGCTCCGGCGACAATCTTAAGCTAGTCTACTTCTACATCCGGAAAAAGAACACTGAAAGACCCGAGAGGAGCTTTTAGCTGCGTAAAGGCCATAACCGCAAGGACAGCAACCACTGGTAGTTATTTGTTTGTGTGTGAAGTTGGACTGTCGTCCTCACAGGAGGAACATGTTGGGAAACAGCGGCATGGGGAAATATTAGGATACTTACATACATCCCATAGACGGTATTTTGAAGGTCATAGCTCAGGCCGGCTAGCTCGGCTGCATATGCATACTCGTTCAGGGAATCCTTGAGCAGCTCAAGGTACAAATACGCCATGTTACAATGCAACGGGTCCACGTACGCAAACGGGCTGTGGAAAAAACGCATGTGATAAACCCTGTCACTTGTAACTGTAGTATGACGGGTCGATCTTTGAAAAAGTTTATAGTACTTTCTTAATGGGTTTGAGTAGTTAAAAGAATTTAACAGGATAAAAAAAAAAAAAAAACATTTCTATAACTATAAAATTTGCTTAATTGGTCTACAGCAAAACAGTCTGACACAGCACCACTGCTGGGGGAAAAGAAAAAAAGAAAGTATCAGTAAAACCTGTAAACTAGTAAAACATTTTTCGGGTGAATCTCATGACACCTGTCAAAACATATCCAGATCATCTCTCATTAAAATCAAACCAAATGTTTTTTTTTTTTTTTTTTATACAGAAATATATTTCAAAGATAAAAATCTTATTAAAAAAAACCCTACTACTAATTATTTGTATTACGCAAAATATGAATAAACGAATAGACAATCACTATGTACAGTTTTTATGCTGAACATACCTGAAAAACTCAAAGTTTAAACAAGCTTTGGGTAGAAAAAACTTGTCATCCTGTTTGAACCAAACTTTGCTCATTGCGGTGTCCTAAAAAGAAAAAAAGATTCATGAAGAAAGAAAAGCCAACGTTTGAGAGACTTTCAGAAATTAATGTAAAATTAATCCTACAGAGTAAATTATACAAAATTATTTTAAGCACAACACACCTTTATCAAAGTGGGGATAGAAGGGGAATCCTTTTCGAGAGAATAAATCTCAAAGTTTGTCGGGATGAATTCATTCTTCATTGGCAGTTTGAACTTTCCATTGAGGTCTGCATTTTGCCATTTCTGAAACAAAAAAAAGAAAAAGGAACTTTTTTTATTTTTACAGTAAACCAAAGTTAAAGAGGTCCTATTATGCTTTTTCACTTTTTGAATTTTAGTCAGTGTAGTGTGTATGTTTGGCCATAAAAAGATCTACAAAATCACAAATCTCAAAGTCCACTCCAAAGGGAGATATTTAGTTTTTAAAAAGTCCCTTTTCAAGAACTACAACGAACGCTCGTTTGGACTACAAAGTTGTTTTCCTGTATTTGTGATATCACAAAAATAAATCCCGCCTACGGAAATTCGAATGGTTTGCGGGTGGGGAGAACGCTTGGTTGAGCACTGCACGTTTCAAAATCGAAACCCGGTGCAGGTTTTTTTCGGAACTGTAATAATACAGATGAACACAGGAACGGAAAAGTTAAAATGTAAATTCTGCTCTGAGTGAACCGATTGACTTTTTTTTTTTTTTTTTTTCAAGCCCTGATCACAACACATTTTGTTTTTAGGAAGGCGGGCCTTCATCAAACCCGGAACTAATCGAGCCGTTTGTGCCATGCTGGAGAGAGATGTATTGTAATAATGTAAATTATGTGAAAAATAATGCGAACCATCAAGCATGAGAGTATGTTCTAGTACACCCCCAAAACAAAATCAAGACTTTGGAAAAGAGCATAATAGGACCCCTTTAAAATGAGTCTGCTAGAGTAGAGTTTAACAATTTTATATCACAGCTCAGTACAAGGCTATTCCACTTTGATAAAATATACATTGCTCATAACACATGGATCCTCCCTATACCCTTTTAGTTACCTGTCCAGACCATTTAACACTAGTCTAAATTCTGAAGGAAAATTAAGATAAGGTTTGTGTCCATACTTTGAACAGGAAAGAACAAACAAAAATCAAACATGACCCAAACAAAATGCATCTCACCTTAATAGCATCATCAGTAATAGCTTCCTGTTTGTACTGCGTGCCATACCACTCCTCAGTCCGGTCTGTCTGGCCTTCAAACGATTTAGAGACAACAGCAACCCTAAAAGAAAAAAAAAAAAAAAAAAAGCCAGAAGAATTGTAAGATCACTGCACCAGACACAGCATGAGAGTCCATTTCTCACAACTCCCTTGGGGAAAATGGGCCGTGCAATTTTGCTTTTATCAGACCTCTGCCGCAGTAAATAGATTGGGAATTATGGTCATTACATCAATCAAAGGTTTGAGTTTCCTCGAGCTTCTAAATCTGCTGTGCAGGGCTTTAGATCAATGCACCATTTCTGGACAATTTAGACCATCCTGGTCAATAGAGAACTTTTGGAACAATGACGTGCTATTCTGGACTCCCCTGCATCAATCAACTACATAAGAGCCCAGAATAGGTCCGGTCTAAAAACCTGAACACTCTTTCCAGAAGTAGTCTAAAACACACACAAGGTTACCAGAAGAATACAGCAGTTCCAGGCCATTCACCCACCGCCGGATGCTTAGTGCACACAAAAACGGCAAGTGCTTTCTCAATCTGGCAAGCTTTAATTTAATTGGTGCTACACAATTTCCAGCACTGAGAGAATACATTTTTATTCAGTTCTACTGGAAAAAGTGGAAGTGTTGTTTACAAGGTACTGGGTTTCTACAGTGCACACTTCTGAGGAAGAACTACTTGATGGATTTGGCAACGTTCATGAAAAAACAGGACACAAGTCAAAATGTCACTTCAAATTCTGATAAACCCACTGCTAAATGTCACAATAACTGTGCTTGGTAATTTTAAATATGGTACAGATGGTCTCTAGCTGTCCAAGTTGGCAGTTCTTGGCCAGAAAAGGCTAGATCAGATTTTCACAGATAGCCAGAAGTCTGGCTATGTGAGACTTTGGTCATCTAGAGTTACAGATATTTTAGCAAGGTCAGTGGTGTAGCCAATCACACAAGAGGTATGACAAGCAGTAAATTACCAGAACTGAAGGCAAAGTCTTGATCTTGATCTGAACAGTTTGGAAATACTAATACAAAATGAAATACAGCACCCCACAAGTTCTTCCATCCCAAAAACAACACGAGAGTAGCAATGGTATGGGGAGTCTTTTAAAGCTGGAAAGGAAATTGAATTTGAAAGCCTCTGTCATACTGGTGAGAACCTGAAGTGGGATTCTTTCAAACACAGCAAGAAGATCCAGTTAAAAAAAAGACTTCAAAAATAGATAAAAAGAATAAACAATCTGAGCCCAGTTTGGCCCTGAGCAGCAATATATTAAAGAAGCTGATATTTGCTTTGCACGGGTTCAAATATGAAGCTCCTTCAGTAGGTCTTTGAAGAGGGCAACCAATGGCTATATGTCTGTGTTAAACTAATCTCATCCTGAGGGGACACTAAATCTCTTTCAGATCTGTCCACAACAACATTCTCATCAGGGGTAACACCAACGAGTGTTTTGGTTTAATATATGGGATTAGCAATTTGAACAATCCCCAAACCCCCACCAATATCAAAAATAAATAAATAATTCAGAATGCTTTTTCCCCATAAGTTACATATACACATCCCTGTGTATATGTATCTCCATATCTGAGGCTTATGCAATAGACAGCAGCCATATAACCCTGTACCCCAAGACCAGTTGCCCACTGAAGCTAAGCAGGGTTGAGCCTGGTCAGTACCTGGATGGGAGACCTCCTGGGAAAAACTAGGTTGCTGCTAGAAGAGGTGTAATTGAGGCCAGCAGGAGGTGCTCACCCTGTGGTCTGTGTGGGTCCTAATGCTCCAGTATAGTGACAGGGGACACTATACTGTAAAAAGCACCATCCTTCGGATGAGACGTTAAACCGAGGTCCTGACTGTCTGTGATCATTAAAAATCCCAGGATGTTCTTCGAAAAAGAATAGGGGTGTTACCCCGGCATCCTGGCCAAATTTGCCCATTGGCCTCTGACCATCGTGGCCTCCTAATCATCCCCATACACTGATTGACTTCATCACTCTTTCTCCTCTCCACCAGTAAGCTGGTGTGTGGTGGGCGTTCTGGTGCACTATGGCTGCCGTCTCATCATCCAGGTGGATGCTGCACACTGATGGTTGAGGAGATTTCCCTCCTTGTATGCAAAGCGCTTTGAGTACCTAGAAAAGCGCTATATAAAATGTAACAAATTATTATTATAATTATTAATTAGACATCGATGCATAGCCGACAATACAATACATTAAAGATGCATATAAAGCAGCTACTGATGTGGTGCGATTCACCCCTATTACGATGCAGTGTGTTCTGATTTTGATTTGATTCAACAACGCAATTCAATGGAATACGATGCAATGGCAACAAAAAAAATATGATGCTACGCAATTCAATATGGTACAGACAGTTCACTTATTTGGTTCATTACAATTATTATTTGGTAGATGATGCAGCTCTACACCTCTGCCATGTCATATTTATACACTGTGACTCTCAGGACATGCCTCGGTCTCCGTAGTGTTGCTAAACATCATTTGTATAGCAGCAGTGGTGATGAGAGAACGTGCTTGAGAAACAGTTCAGAGAGGAGAGATCAAAATATTGGCCAAAAATTATTGGTCACTTTCCATGTATCTAGTGCATCTAGTATTTATATTTTTTATATGTATAAAAATGTACATATATTTTTAGACATATATACACACACACATACATATTCACTGTCCACTTTATTAGGTACACCTGTTCAATTGCTTGGTAAAACAAATTGCTAATCAGCCAATCACATGGCAGCAACACATTTGAACGTGGAATGGTTGTTGGTGCCAGACAGGATTTTCACGTACAACCATCTCTAGGGTTTACAGAAATATCCAGTGAGTGGCAGTTGTGTGGACGAAAATGCCTTGTTGATGTCAGAGGAGAATGGGCAGACTGGTTAGAGATGATAGAAAGGCAACAGTAACTCAAATAACCACTCGCTACAACCTAGGTATGCAGAATACCATCTCTGAACTCACAACACGTCGAACCCTGAAGCAGATGGGCTACAGCAGCAGACCACCACACCGGGTGCCGCTCCTGTCAGCTAAGAACAGGAAACTGAGCCTACATATGTAACTAATTTATTAACAGTTTTTCTCCGTAACTGATTACAATTACTTTTATTTTGTAATTAAATTACGTAATTCTGTTACATGCAACTAGTTACTCCCCAACACTGCGTATGAGTGCTGCCAGCATTGCTGCAGAGGTTGAAGGGGTGGGGGGTCAGCCTGTCAGTGCTCAGACCATACGCCGCACACTGCATCAAATTGGTCTGCATGGCTGTCATCCCAGAAGGAAGCCTCTTCTAAAGATGATGCACAAGAAAGCCCGCAAACAGTTTGCTGAAGACAAGCAGACTAAGGACATGGATTACTGGAACCATGTCCTGTGGTCTGATGAGACCAAGATAAACTTATTTAGTTCAGATGGTGTAAAGCGTGTGTGGCGGCAACCAGGTGAGGAGTACAAAGACAAGTGTGTCTTGCCTACAGTCAAGCACGGGGTGGGAGTGTCATGGTCTGGGGCTGCATGAGTGCTGCCTGCACTGGGGAGCTACAGTTCATTGAGGGAACCATGAATGCCAACATGTACTGTGACATACTGAAGCAGAGACTGGGCCGCCGGCAGTATTCCAACATGATAACGACCCCAAACACACCTCCAAGACGACCACTGCCTTGCTAAAGAAGCTGAGGGTAAAGGTGATGGACTGGCCAAGCACGTATCCAGACCTAAACCCTATTGAGCATCTGTGGGGCATCCTCAAACGGAAGGTGGAGGAGCGCAAGGAGTGGAAGAGGACTCCAGTGGCAACCTGTGAAGCTCTGGTGAACTCCATGCCCAAGAGGGTTAAGGCAGTGCTGGAAAATAATGGTGGTCAAACAAAATATTGACACTTTGGGCACAATTTGGACATTTTCACTTAGGGGTGTACTCACTTTTGTAGCCAGCGGTTCAGACATTAATGGCTGTGTGTTGAGTTATTTTGAGGGGACAGCAAATTTACACTGTTATACAAGCTGTACACTCACTACTTTACATTGTATCAAAGTGTCATTTCTTCAGTGTTGTCACATGAAAAGATAATAAAATATTTACAAAAATGTGAGGGTTCTGTGAGATATTGTACACACACAAAATAATTTATACCAATGCAAATGTTAGAAATGATGCATTGGATACAAATACCAACTTTTATCCGACGCACACTCTTAAATCGATCATATCGTTAACTTATGCACCAAAACAAATAATTGAATCTTACCATCCCTAATACACACACCTATGTGCATGTTACACAAGTGAAAGACCACCTTGTATGTGCTCACCTGACATTCTCTGGTCTCAGTTTATCAAGCACCATCTCGATCAAGTCTGGCCTGAACTCCTCCAGCAAGTATTCAGCAGCCAAGACTTCCTCCAGCGGATAGTACTGAGACAGAGAAATGGGCATTATATTCAGAAATATTATATATTTTGCCCTCAAAGAATATGTGATCTTTTCAAAGCCTTAGAAAGCTTTTCAGCGTTAAAATTTATAGTGTATTAAATGTATTTTACTGCATCATACAATACACTCAACCTTACATTTCTAAAGTGACAAATGAGCCAGAAGCAATGTACACAGTGATAAACATCATTCTTGACCGATTATTATAAACCACCAAAAGTTCACAAAATTAGAGTAGAAGCCAGGTTACACAATACTGATTAATTGGTATATTAACGCATACTGTTCAAAACACTATTTTTGAAGTAGACAGAATGCAGCATGCTGTCGTATGCAGTACACAAACACAAAATAATTAAAATGAAACACTGGCTATGATCCCCTGACAAAACACTGAGCAGCACCCTGATGACACAAGCAACTGTAACCATGGTGACAGCCTTTTAAAGTCTTTCATGAGAGACACCTACATGCAGTAGTCCAGTCACTTTAGACGTGTATCCACGAGGACGTTCCTTGTCCTTAAATCTGAAAGCCACAGTGTTCAAATCCTGCAAAAACAAAATGTAGAGACAAATCAGTGACGTCCTAACCACCAAGTCTCATTGTTAGCAGCACTGTATGAAAATTCACCTGGTGTTTATCATTAGGGTTTGGGAATATGAAACTATCTTGTTCCAAACATCTGTCTATTTTGTGATTTGATTCAGTGTACAGCCAGTGTACTTTAACTAGTATGTTCATACCTTACACTCCTGAAAGACCCACTCTTGAGGGCCCTCTGTCCGCAGCTTCTGAATATACTGGAACATGTGGAAGATGATATCCTCGACATGCACTGGAGACACAGGAAATACAGCTCAAGCCATAAAAAAAAAAAAAACATACTGGCCAGCACCAAAACACACACAAAAACACTCCAGGTCCTTACACAGCCCCTCTTCTGTCAAGTCCACATTAATAATGAAGAACATAAATCCTCTGGCTCCTTCTTTCTGGCCTCCGACTAGCGTGTTCACCCATCCTGAGAAGAGACCGAGTGCATCCATGAATACATGGATACAATGCTTGGTTGAGATATAAATATATGGATCCTTATATTTGACCTTTAAGTCTTAGTCGCAAATTATCTTAAATTTTTCGTACGTTATCATTTGGCCACTCAAAGAAAAAGCTACCTTTCCTGACAAACTCTCACCTTTAGCTTTGAGCTCAGACAGGAGACTACCTGGACCCTCATGTCCAATCAGATGGCCCAGATAATGACCTGGATTTGATTTGTAGTACTTCTGCAGGTCTGGGATAGGGAAGGTCACATACAAGTTTCTAATGTCCTTAATAGGCACGACTTTATAAAATTGCTGTGGGGAAAAAAAAGAGAAAAATTTACAAATCGAATCAGACAATAAGAAAACAGTAGCAGAGAACATTCCTTAAAAGAAAAGGAAATTATGTGCTGCATATTTGGGTTTAACTCAATGGTCATTAACTGCTTTACACTACTGTTTGCGCTCAGTAACAAATTCATATTTTTATTGGGCAAAAATGCATTAAATTGTTCAAATAACAGTAAAAATATTTATAACCTTTAATATTACATTTTAACTGCTGTTCTTTTGAACATTCTATTCAACAAAGAATCCTGAAAAATGTTAAGCAGAACAGCTGTTTTCAACAATGATAGTAATAAGAAATGTTTCTTGAGTGCGAAATCATCATAGAATGATTTCTGAAGGATCATGTAACACTGAAGACTCGAGTAATGATGCTGAAAATTCAGCTTTGCCATCACAGAAATAATCTGCATTTTAAAATCTTAAAATATAAATAAAAAAACAGTTCTTTCAATTATAATATTTCACAATATTGCCACTTTAATAAATGCACCTTTGCTTAGCAGAAAACACTCCTTTGAAAAACATTAAATCTTACTGACCTCAAACTTTGAACAGTAGTGTATAATACCAAAAGTTCAGTTCTGATAAAGCATTTACGTTAGATGTCTCTAACAAGGAGCAGGTTTAGGGTGTAGGGTGCAAGACGCATGACTGGGGTTTAGATCTTACCCTCAGGTGTTCTTCCTGGAAAGGGTGTGATGGGAATTCTGGGACAGGTACATTCTTGTTCTCGACCTCTCCAAAAAGCGTCACCACCATAGATGTCAAATCATCCAGCGACTCTGAAAAAATGTGTTAAACTCAAACTGAAACCTTCATCTCTGCACGCTTCAGAATACATACTAGTCTGTGCAAAAACAAATTATGAATCATTCAATAGTGTGACAAACAACGAGGCAGATTTTATAAGAGATTCAGCATCAGACCGAAACAGAAGTGAGAAATCTTCCGTGCCTTGAATGGACGTCACAGATCATTGCATTTACTGTTTATTAAGTATGAATATCTGAGCCCGTTTGTTACAGATTTCTGCATTTTCTTTTTTTAACAGAGTGACCAGGAAAAGCTTGCAGATTGAAAAGTGGAAATGTTCTTCATCCACTGTCTAGCAAGCGTAAAACGTAAGAAATCAACTTATGGTTGGTTTATGTCGCCAATGACTGACCTCTGCCCAGCACACACAATCCCATAAGGTTGGAGGAATAGTAGGTGGAGTGAAACTTGAGCAGCTCCTCACGGATATCAATGCCCTGTTGAGATGGCCTTGTCTCAAGGGTTAACTTATTGCCTTAAAACATAAACAAAAAAATCACAAAAATTAATTAATGGACAACAACCAGCATTGATAAGAACATAAAGGACAGTCAAAAAGCACTTGACAGTTTGTGAAGGCAACTTTATAGCTCACATATGGCTACAGACCTGCCATAATTAAATGGTGACGAAGCATTTGGAAAAAGTGACATTCTGTCATGCAAATAACAGTTGAGAATGTTAACTTTTGCTGCAAAAAAACTAAACAAAACCCACATATACATCTATTGGAGTGCATTTTATTTTTTTGAATGTACATCTGTTTTTCTCTAAATGTGACCCTCCACCACAAAACCAGTCTTAAGTCGCTGGGGTATATTTGTAACAATAGCCAAAAATACATTGTATGGGTCAAAATTATAGATTTTTCTTTTATGACAAAATTCATTAGGATATTAAGTAAAGATCATGTTCCATGAAGATATTTAGTAAATTTCTTACTGTAAATATATAAAAACTTCAATTTTAATAAGTAATATGCATTGCTAAGGACTTAATTTGGACAACTTTAAAAGGCAATTTTCTCAGTATTTAGATTTTTTTGCACCCTCAGATTCCAGATTTTCAAATAGTTATATCTCGGCCAAATATTGTCCTATCCTAACAAACCACACATCAACGGAATTCTTATTTATTCAGCTCACTTAAGACTGGTTTTGTGGTTCAGGGTCACAAATGGTTCTGGTTAATATGAGGGTAAAGGACAGAACAAATCACTTTTTTTTAAGTGCAAGCAAGCCTTATATAACTCAAGGCCGCCACCATCTGGCTATTCTGGGCAGAGATAAATCTTATCAAAGAAGATTAGGCTAAATTGATCTAGACATTATCCTCTAGCTTTCTACTGTCCTTCGCTGAGAATAAAGTATAGATAACATTTACAGCACCCCATAATGGGGAAAAGGCATGTTTCAAAAGATCTTAGGTCTACAAACAGAGATAATGGGAAAGTATCTACATGAGAGATTAAATCAGGCGTGAAGCATTTCCATACCAGTGCCAAACTTGCTAAAAGGATGTTTAGGGTTCCCAGTGGCTTTCTCCAACTGAAACAGCCGCCATGCGTCATTCATGAGATTCTTCTCATGTTCTGAATCCACTGCATTCACCTCTCGGTCCTTACAGCTCTCATCAAACAGTGGACAGAGAAAGAACTGGGCAAATCTATGAGACAAAGTCAGTCAAACACCATTTAATGCACTGTTTAGGTAAAGTTTGTTTAAACAAATCACTGTCAGCCTATAGCTGCAGAACACTTTGTTCCTGTTCAAATCCATTTGCATAAAATCTGAACATCATGCAAATTGACACGAAGCACAACTGCCATGCGAATTAAATGTACACAATGAGTGTAACACTGCTGCAAGTGACATGGTGGTCTGCACTGTTTACTATAAATATGCAAGGGACAAAACACCTAAATTATGGAATAAACTAAAAAAATATTTAAAATAAAATGCATCCTTTCACAGCCTTTACGAGTTGCCATAATGCCACTATAATCTGACATTAAAAAGGACAAATGGCAAGTTTAAGTTTAAAGATGCATCAAAGCTCAAATGAATTCAATGACTTCAAGGATTATGCAGTTTGCAAAAGTGACATTTTGTATTGCTAACTACTGTTAGGAATGGTAACTTTTGCTACACAACACATTTACAAATACATCTGCTGACCAATGACAATTTTTGAGAGGCGGGTGCAGGTGTGCTTTAAGAAATCCAATTTGCTACATGCCCGATTGATTTCCAATGGTCGCTGATGTCTGATTGCCTCAGCTTTTTTAACACCTTCAAAATGCATCCTACACATTCCTACCTGTCAAACACTCACTAAGTGCTTTCTAAAGTGTCCAGTCTGATGTGTTTGCAAAATTCTGTGTCATGACCCAGTTTTTGGAGATTAATCATGAATCATTCAAATGTTTCAATGAGCAGGTGGTGTTCTGGGTCACAGAGGCAGATGGGCTCTGGGGGAAACTCTTCTCTCTATATCCCAGCAACCCAATTCCTCCTGGACATGTAACTCCACACCGAAAAGCATTGTGACACCTGAAGGTCTAAACCCTGTTCACCTTTTCATAAGTTCAAACAGTGCACACGTCACTCTTCAGCATCTAAAACAGACCAGCATTCCAGATGGCTCTTCAATAATTCACCAATTGTTCTTTTTTTGGATTCATTTACCTGTCCAAAGCCCCTTGTAGATGCTCATGGGATACATCAAAGTAGTAATTGGTGTGCTCTCCACTGGTGAAGGCATTGGAGCTGCCGGCGTGCTCGCTCAAAAACTGGCTGTACTCGTTCTCTTTGGGGTACTTCTCGGTTCCCAGAAACAGCATGTGCTCACAGAAGTGGGCCAGTCCTGAAATGTTCTCAGGATCTGACAAAGAACCTGCAGGATAGTAAAAAAAGAGAAAAGCAGGAGATTAAGAAGTGCAAGAAATTACTGATATCTTGCACTCTGACACAAAACAAGTGCTTGACAAACTTCTAAATCAAGCGGACTTCATTAGAGGATGACAGGTTCAGGCATATTCAAGATCCTAACGCTTAAATCCTTAGTTACACAGAGGTTTGCTACAGTATTAAAGGCATTAGAACACTTAAAGGTGCCATAGAATGCATTGATACAATATTTTAAATTGTTCTCTGATATCTACATAGAAGGTATGTGGCTTAGGTAAGGGCAAAAATTCTCCAGAAACAGTTTTACATGTCAATTTACAACCCTAAAATTTCTCCCCAGAATGAAGCGGTCTGTTATTGGCTTATTTGGAAGGGTCATGAATAATATGGTTGAGCTCTGCTCTGACTGGCTGTTTCACAGTGCAGCTCAATGTTGAGCTCTGCTCTGATTGGCGGTTCATTTCAGTAGCTCACAGGAAGGAAACAGGGAAAATATATATTTCAATACTTTCTTGCGCAGTTATATCATTGGGTAATAATACTGTAAATAAAATGCGGGCATCAGGGAGCCGCTATTAATATGCTGGGCATTGAAACCGTTTTTGAATGCACGATTTATTTTTACTTTTGAGATTCACGATCGCACAAACTCTGTTTATACTATGGAGAGGCAGTACTTACCACACATTTCACAAGATCAGATGCTTGTCAGTGGTGCTTAGGATCTGTAAATCATTCGCCATCATCCTCAGTCATCTCTCCTTACTCCGTTTATGTGGTAAGTGAAATCTTATGTACTGTAATGTAACAGGCTACCGCTAACCAGGAGCTAACCATGTCCCCTTTAGTGGCTCGCGTTAATTTACTAGAATGCGTTATTTGTTTTCCGTGCCTTTCTGAATACAGACACCAACCCATCCCTGCACTTCACCTCCCCTGCACAGCCTGGAACATAACATTTATTTCCATGATCTGCCATTTTCGCTGTTGTCCTCCCTCGTATTTCTTCACAATACCTGCAGAACTTCTGATGGCTCGGCTGGCCTAGAACATGGGCGGGTACATGCAAATGTTGGGGGCGTAACTATTAGTGATTCCGACTGTCATGTAACAGTCGGTGTTATGTTCTGATTCGCCTATTTTTCAGTGGTCTTTTTTATTCATGAGATTTAAATAAGGAGAAGGAAACAATGGTGTTTGAGGTTCACTGCATGTCATTTCCATGTTCAGAACTCGTATTATTGAACTATGCCAAGTTAAAGACAGTTTTCCTTTCTATGGCACCTTTAAACAACCAGCTCTACCATAATATATTAGCCAGTCAGACAGATAGATAGGTCTCCAAGTCTTTGGAGCAAGGTTTCTCAACTCCAGCCCTCAAGGCCCACTTTCCTGCAGAGTTTAACTCCAACCTTAAATCAAACTCACCTGCCTGTAACTTTTGATCCTGGAGGAAATCCTTGCAAAACCAAGTTATTAAATTCAACATGACAATTTACATTAGAATCAGTATGTCGACTAACTCTACTGTTGAAAATGAATGTGTCTTCAAAAAACAAATTCATACTACACAAGCAGAATAAATTTGCACATATCCCCTGTAAAACATTGTTACATTGAAATAATGAATCTTTGTTTTTCATTAATAAGGGGCCACTAAATAGCATCGGGTCACTGTTTAAATGACTGAATCAGTTTGTTGAGCTGGTCCTTTGGTCCTTTTTGGTTTTGAAAACCAACAAGAATAGAGTTCAGCATGAACAAAGCCTTAGAAGAAAAAAAAAAAAAAAAAACTTGAATTCAAATGTGATTCTTGTCTTATTATCAAAAGGCTCTTTTAAAGTGTAATAAGTGAGCATTAAAGAAACGCAATGACATTTTTATATCTAAACCTCATGTCTACTTACACCATTTCAACATTTCATTCAAATTGACTTTTTTTTAAACTCCCGCTTTATCAAGTGATTGGGTTGTTGAAATCTGCACTTTCAGCCATTAGTTAAGCCCCCATAAGTCTGTGCTGACACACTGTGCGGCACTCCAGCTGTAATTCAAATGAATTGTTTAAAGTTTACTTTTTTTCTTAAATAAAGGGCTGAAAAGATTCAATGTGACACAAGGAAGTCTTCAATGACTTGTACAGAGTGGTCTGCTCAGAAACTAAATTTTGCAGAACTCTTGTGGGATTTCAGTTTCTCTCTGCAACAAAGACATAAATCCAGGACAAGGATAGCAGTCAAGGTCTGGACTATTAAAAGTTGCTTTATGTGAAATGGAAAGCTACAGAGACAGAGGCAACCCAATCAATTCCGTTAAAACTGTTATTGATGGACAATAATGAAGATGTCCTTCAGGTTAGTAATAAATAGCCTGCATTAAAACAGAAGGGATCAGAAAGCAGCAAGTAGAGAGATATATGCAGCAAACTCTTTCCGTTTACCTATCTGGACATCCAGTGCGGCTGATGATTTGTCAGTGGTGGGGTCACTGATGAGAACAGCTTTCAGCCCATTTGTAAACTCAAGTCCTCGATACTCCCGTTTGTCTTCTGGAGAACGAATAATATCACTCACCACCCTCTTTACAGCCGGATCACTCATTCTGGCGGAGAGAGTTGAAACACTTCTGGATAAACAAGATAAAGAGTTAAGAGGCCAGATATTATTAAACAAACTCTTTATGAATCACTTCCTGTAACGAGGAATTTCAAAGGGCAAACACACTCCACGTCAAGTAAATTTCACCATCAGACAGACATACAAAAACCAGTTAGAACAGAATGTGACTAAAAACGTCAATTAGTTTTAGTTCTTAAATGTTACACTTTAATTAAAATTAGGCTCAGTCCGTTAAATTAGTTGAAGTGCTAGATTTAGTTTGAAAGTATTCCCTTATCCTGTTTGTACTTTAAGCGTCCGTTTAGTCTATTAGCTTACTTCAAACTTAAGTTCAGTTGAGACTAAACTAATATAAGTTAACGTTAGCTTTTAATGTAGTTTAGTTCAAGTTCAAGTTTAATCTCGGTTTAAGCGAAATTGTGTCTTGGTTGAAGTATACATATGGACTGTTTAGTTTAAAAGTAAATGGAGATTATGTTTTAGATTAAGTCACGTTACTTTAGTGTAAGTGATTTAGTTAAGTTTAAATCTAACGTTAACTTAAGTTTAAACGGTCTAGTCGGTTTTCAGCGTTTTCGTGAGGCTTTAAGTTTTAAACTGACTTACTGTTGAGTTATATAAAAAACCAACGAGAAATTCAATAGACTCAAACATTTTTAGACTTTAAACAAACAAAAAAGTTTAAACATTGTGAAATATTGTGTCATGAGCTAAAGCTAGCGCGCGCGACAGCTAACCGGGCCGCCACTGAACGAAGACAAAAAACAACACATTTATTTGACACTTACCTAATAGCTCGGATGAAAACAGTGGATAATATCATAAAATCGGAAGATAACTCGCTGTAAAGGCCCACCGGTTAACACATTTCTGCATACTTCAGTACTGGATAACAAAACTCTGCCGAAGACGCCATGATTTCTGCAGACAAAACCAATCAATCTCAGATCAGTTCCGCTTTTACACGCCGTTGATCAATTTACATTTAATATGAGATATTAACCATTACATATATGTATACATAAATGTGGAACATTAATTGTTAGTAAAAATGTCTGATATACCCATTTGTTTCCCTGACGTGGTTGGAATTGCTTAGTCACGCCTTGCCGAAGATCGACGTTACGAAACAGGCCACACCCACATCCAGGTTTAGTAGCGAGCACGTTGAGAATTTAAAGAGACCTCTGATTTAAGCGTCTCTCTCTCTCTCTCTCTCTCTCTCTCTCTCTCTCTCTCTCTCTCTCAATTCAATATTGCTTTATTGGCATGACTGTAAAAAATACAATATTGCCAAAGCTTGAAATATATATAGAGAAATATAATAACAATGAAAATATCAAAATAATAGAATAAAAACAATATAAATTTAAATACACAGTGTAACAAATAAGAACTTGTGTGAACTCTAGTGTGCTGTCTCTCAGGCTGTGACACACACACACACACACACACACACACACACGTTCACCTGCTGTTTCTCAGGCTGTGACACACACACATTCACCTGCTGTCTCTCAGGCTGTGACACACACACACACACACACACACACACACACACACACGTTCACCTGCTGTCTCTCAGGCTGTGACACACACACACACAAACACAAACGCACACACACACGTTCACCTGCTGTCTCTCAGACTGTGGCACACACACGTATCTCGCAGCCAGTGCTGCTGTCTGTCCCTCTCCTAGTATTATCTTTATTTGTTCCTCTTCAGTCATGGCTGTAAAGTTCTTTATGATGTTTGTGAATTTGTTGATGTATATGTCTCTGATTGATTTAAATTGGTAACAGTGAAGTAGGAAGTGTGTCTCTGTCTCGATCTCTCCTGTCTCACGGTGAACACACACTCTTTTCTCTCTGGGTAACCAGCTCTTTCTGTGTCTGCCGGTCTCGATGGCTAGTCTGTACTTGGTCAGGATCTCTCTGCTTTGTGTCTGTAACACTCTGGAGATATTCTTCTAATTCATATTTTAATTTTATACTTCGATAGAGTTGTAATTTACTTTGTGTTTTGGTTTCTTGATCCCAATGTTCCAGATATATATTTTTAGATTGTTTGATAATTTGATTTATTTTGATGTTTGGGTGAGAAGCAGTGCTGGTCTGAGACTGGTTAGTGTTAGTAGAGTTAGTCAGGTTAGTAAGTCTCAGAACCAGCTGACTGAGTGGACTCTTTTCGGGGTTCAGTTCTTGGGTTTGTTGTGCTTTAAAATGTAGTGATTCTGTGGGACTTTAGATGCATCCAGAATTTGAGGGATATTTTTGTATATTTATAATCAATGGGAAACGGCCTAATTCTGCCCTACATGCATTATTGGGTGTTCTCCTTTGTAATTTTAGAATAATTTTGCAGAATTCTGTGTGTAGGGCTTCTGTTGGATGCCTGTCCCATCTAGTGTAGCTCTGATCACTGAGTGGACCCCAAACCTCACTTCCATACAGCGCTATGGGCTGAATCACACTATCAAAGATTTTACACCAAATTGGAAGCGGTATTTCAATATTTTGGAATTTTTTCTTGATTGCGTATAGAGCTGTTCGAGCTTTATCTTTGAGAGCATTCACTGCCGTACTGAATCCCCGATGCAGTGATGATCAGGCCGAGGTAAGTGTACTGCATCGTGTGTTCTAGGGCGGTGCTGCCTAGATTGAACTGGTATCTGTGTTCCTGACATCTGGGCTTTTTCTGAAAGACCATAATGCTGGTCTTTTTGAGGTTTACTGCCAGGGCCCAGTTCTGGCAGTAGTTCTCCAGCAGGTCTATGTGCTGCTGTAGTCCCTGTGGGGTGGATGACAGCAGCACTAGATCATCTGCGTACAGCAAAAGCTTGATGTTTTTGTCTTGTAGAGTGAGTCCAGGGGCTGTAGACTGTTCCAACTGCACCAAATAGAATCAAATACTTTTTTTAAATCGACAAAGCATGCAAATATTTTTCCGTGTTTAGTCTGTTTTCCGTGTTTAGGGTGTAAATGTGGTCAGTAGTTCTATAATTAGGAAGAAAGCCAAGCTGACTAGGGCTCAGGACACTGTGTTCGTTAAGGAAGTTTACTATTCTATTGTTTAAAATACTGCTAAATAACTTCCCCAGATTACTGCTCACACAAATGCCTCTGAAATTTTTAGGGTCCAATTTGTCTCCACTCTTGTGAATAGGGGTAATAAGTCCAGATGTGGATCCAGATGTCAGGAAAACAGCCTGAACTAAGTACAAGGTTGAATAATTTGAGCGCAGCTGTCTGAAGCTCAGGTGTGCTGTGTTTCAGCATTTCACCCAGAATGTTGTCAGGGCCACAAGATATTTTACATTTTTAGCTTTTGAGTTTTTTCATCAATTCATGTGTAATTGGGAAGTCGAGAGGCTTTTGATTATTTTAATTATGTTTTCATAAGTTTGTAGACTTTGTTTGATCTGATCAGAATTGTTAATGAGTTGTTTTGGAGGGATTTCTTTATATAATTTTCTAAATGTTTTGTCCAAATGTTTCCATCTTGTATTGGCAAGTCTTGAGGTTTTGTTGTGCTTAGATTATTCCACATATCCCAGAACTGATTATGATTTATTGAATATTCTTGTAAAATTGTGGTCAGATGGTGTTTCTTTTTTGCTCTGATTGTGTCTTTGTATTGTTTTAATCTTGAACAGTATTCAGTTCTTATGTCAGCGTTGTTTGGTTCATATTTGATCATTTTCTAAGTTGTTTTCTTAATGTTTTGCAGTCTGAGTCAAACCATTTTTCATCTTTTGATGTATTTTTACTACATTTTTTTTATTTTCTTTTTCAACTCAGTTTTGCAAGCTGCTTTTTTATATGTAATTTATTTCATTTATAGCCAAATTAACACCATCTTTAGTTGTTTCAAATTTTTTGTTAATAAATGTAGTGATTAGATTTTGAATTTCTTCAGAATTGAGGGCTTGAATAAATTTGTCTGTGCTGTCTGAAGTCCATCTGTATCCTGGTTGGATTTGATACATTTGACATGTTTCGGGTATGTTTTGTGTTAGTGAGTGATGTGTTTTAATATAAATGTTAATTTGGTTATGGTCAGAAAGTGGAGTTTGTTGTTTGACAGTGAATGCACTGAAGGAGGAGGGGTCCATGTCAGTGATGGTATAGTCAACTACACTAGCTCCAAGACCTGAACAACACGTGAACCTTCCTAAAGAGTTCCCTCTGATCCTGCCATTAAGTATGTACAGGCCCAAGAGCTGCACTAAATCTACCGTTTTTATTAACAGTTTGGTCAAGATTGTTTTTTGATGGGAGGTTTTTTGTGAGACTCGGGGTTTTGGCCAAAGATATGTTCATTGCCCTTTGGATCTATGTTATCAGGTTCAGATCCAGTTCAGAGAGAAAATAACCTGTGAGAATGGTGATAAATAATTTACATCTAGTGCACTTTTTTATTTTTTTTGTCGATATTAGTGCACTGTTTGTGCATATTGTCCTTATCTGTTGAGGAGCTGGTTGCACAGTGTCTGCAGCATCTCTCTGATCTGGCTCAGTTCACTGGCAGGTGTGGAGGTGCTGGGTGGAGCAGGGGCCGGCTGCAGCTTCAGCATAGCTCTGTGCTCTTGCTCTCTCTCTCTCTCGTTATGATTTGCTAGTGACATAATCTTAAAACTCTTACTGATCTAATCCTTTATTGATTTATTATTTTGTAATATGGTAGATATGATGCAAACATTATATGTAAAAGGGAAAGAGTGTTGTTCTGTAACTGGTCAAAATTTCTTTTATCATAATTTTTAATCACAGATTGTTTCAATTCTAAAATGGTTTCCAGGTTTCCATTTATGTTGTTTTGGTGCATCTGGAAAATGTACGGCGTTAGAGAAAGCACACAGAAACTGGACTTTTGTTTTACTAACAATAACATTATACATTTTGTTCAGAACAGATTATACAATTATGCATACAAAAAAATAAGATAACAGAAAAAAGAACAAGAAAAAATTATAAAATAAAATAAAAAGCAGCAGGACCAATAATATAAAAAATATTATAAAATATATATAAAATCTTTAAGTATAAATAAATATCTAAATAATATAAAAATAATCATATAAATATAAAAATAAGTGTACGAATTACTAACCCTGACAGACAATCATTAATGTGCTTGTTATCTTTGCCTTTAACAGCATGTTTTGTTTTCAAGTAGGCTATTTGACAAACAATTATATAAAATGTTCTGCAAGATCTATGCAGTAAGGAGCTGGGAGCTTAATTTGCTCTTAAACAGATTCTGGATTAAAAATAAGCAGTTTTAATACTCTACAGTAATTTCACCATGTCATGTCAGCTGTTTGGGAGATTTGCAGAGCCAGAATAAGTAATTAGGGCTGAATTTGTGGTGATCTTATGCACAGATTTCTTTTTACAAAAATAAACATGAAAATAAATCGCTACAACAGCTGTTCATCAGAGTAACCGATTAAAGCCTTGATGTTGTAAGAGGATAACACTACCTATGTGCATGGTTCAGAATGATGAGAGTGAATGTTCCGTCTCGCGCTCGTCCTGTAGGTGGCTAGCCGTGATCGTATAGTGGTTAGTACTCTGCGTTGTGGCCGCAGCAACCCCGGTTCGAATCCGGGTCACGGCAGTTTTTTGTGCAGTTAAATCCCGAATTCATTCCAAATTAAGCCAAAATCTAATTAAAACGGTTACAGAATGACTCTCAAATAGCCATGAACGATTAATAAGACTGACGTAGTCACATTGTGGATTTGACGTCGAACGCGAAATAAAGAAATACAGGACAGGACGTCCTACACTATATGCACGCCTCTTATGAATCTAAACCGATTAATGTCCCATATCTCCTTTTCTACGAATCTTGCAATGAAATGCAGGTAGAAGAATATAGTAGGCCTAATACTGATACAAAGACAGCAATAAATGACACGAATATTAAGCAGATGTACATAAAACAAACAGAAAAAATAACGAAAAATGTCATTACATCTCAATTCTGGGCGTCTAGAATGAAAAGCGCTTTGAACGCGCGTTCCCTGTGTGTTGGTCCTGCACCGTAATCATAGTAATACGCGCGCATCTTAATTTCAATCGCGGTTGGCTTGACCGTGTATTTTCAACGCGCGGCCCACTTGACCGCAGTGATTTAGAGGGGTATTACGACCCCGTTTCTAATAAGTAGATGAAATGAATGGTCAGTTCTTAAACAGGACGTCCTACACTATATGCACGCCTCATATGAAACCATTTTACTGCATAATTTTTGAGATATGGGACATTAATACACTTTAGAGAGCTATAAAGACCTAATTTCTAATAAGTACAAGAAATGAATGGTCAGTTCTTATACGGGACGTCCCATACTATATGCACACCTCATATGAAACCATTTTACTGCAGCATTTTTGACATATGGGACATAATTACATGTTGAGGACTATAAAGACACCATTTCTAATAAGTACAAGAAATGAATGGTCAGTTCTTATATGGGATGTCCCATATGCACACCTCATATGAAACCATTTTACTGCAGCATTTTTGAGATATGGGTCATTATTACATTTTGAGGACTATAAAGACACCATTTCTAATAAGTACAAGAAATGAATGGTCAGTTCTTATATGGGATGTCCCATACTATATGCACACCTCATATGAAACCATTTTACTGCAGCGTTTTCAAGATATGGGACATTATTCAATTTAGACGGAGATAAAGACCCCATTTCTAATAAGTACAATAAATGAATGGTCAGTTCTTATAGAGGACATCCCATACTATATGCACACCTCATATGAAACCATTTTACTGCAGCATTTTTTAGATATGGGACATTATTACATTTAGAGGGGTATAAAGACACCATTTCTAATAAGTGCAAGAAATGAACGGTCAGTTCTTATAGAGGACATCCCATACTATATGCACACCTCATATGAAACCATTTTACTGCAGTGTTTTCAAGATATGGGACATTATTCAATTTAGAGGGGTATAAAGACCACATTTCTAATAAGTACAAGAAATTAATGGTCAGTTCTTATAGCTACCCTCAGACCCAGCAGTCTCTGAAACTGCTTGACAGTGAGTGACTGGCCTTCTTTCACTCTCTTGACTGACGTGAGGATCGACTCGATCCGAGCAGGGGACATGTATGCCTGCATTGTGGTCGGATCCCACACCACGCCTAGATAAGTGGTTCTCTGTACTGGAGAAAGCACACTTTTCTTGGCGTTCAGTCTCAACCCCAGGCCCAGCTCTTTCAAGGGCGCGAGAACAACACCTCAATGTCGAATCGCCAGCTGCTCCGATTGAGCTAGAATCAACCAATCGTTGATGTAAAAGTGCGGGTTGAGAGTGCAAGGCCAACGGAAAGAACTCGATATTGGTAAGCTTTGCCCCCAAAAGCAAACCTCAGGTACTTCCTGTGAGTGGGAAGGATGGAGACGTGGAAGTATGCGTCTTTTAGATCTAACGTGACAAACCAGTCCTCGGACTTGATCTGAGATACTTACTTGTTTGAGTTTTGAGGATCTTGAACTTCAGTCTGCTGACTGAGCGGTTCAACTGACACAGATCTAAAAGGGGAAGCAATCCTCCATCCTTCTTGGGAACTATGAGGTACCGGCTGTAGAACCCGGACTCTCTTTTGTGAGGAGGGACCACCTCGATGGCCTCCTTCCTCAAGAGAGTACTCTACTTCTCGTTCCATTACCAGAGCCTGCTCAGGGCCCACCAGAGTAGGATTCTCCCCGTTGAATTGAGGCGGAGGAGAACCAAACTGGATTCTGTAGCCTCTCTCTACAGTATTCAAGTTCAAGTTCAAGTCAGCTTTATTGTCAATTCTTCCACATGTACAGTACATACATACAGAGAATTGAAATTGCATTACTCTCAGACCCTTGGTGCATACAGTTAACATTAAACACGTTCAGATACAGATAAATACAGTTTAAACATATGTACATACAACTATACAATTATACAAATGAGGATATTGTAGAAAAAAAATAAGAATTAGATCGATAAAGTGGCATAAGGCGCATGGCAGATAGAGTGCAAAACCAGTTAAATAAACAACACTGTGTAGATATATTTGTAGTGCAAAAGAGCTTATCAGTCTGAGGACATTGTAGAAAATAAAAACAAGAGAGATAGATAAAGTGCATAAGGCACATGGCAGAATAGATGGAGTGCAAACCAGTTGAATGTACAAAAACAAAAACAAAACTGTGCAGATGTTTTGTTTTGTTATGAGTGTAGTGCAAGAAGGGCTTATCAGTCTGTTAAAGCCTGATGTATGAAGCTGTCCTTCAGTCTGCTGGTCCTCGCCTGGAGACTCCGCAGTCTCCTCCCTGATGGCAGCAGACTGAAGAAGCTGTGTGTCGGGTGGGTGGGATCGCCTGCAATGCGGAGGGCTTTGCGGGTGAGACGGGTGCTGTAGATGTCCTGGAGGGAGGGGAGAGAGACACCAACGATCTTCTCAGCTGCTCTCACTATGCGCTGAAGTGACTTGCGGCAGGATGCGTTGCAAGCGCCATACCACACAGTGATGCAGCTAGTCAGGATGCTCTCGATGGTGCCTCTGTAGAAGGTGCACATGATGGGGGCCGGGGCTCTGGCTCTTCTGAGTTTGCGGAGGAAGTAGAGACGCTGCTGTGCTTTCTTGGCCAGTGCTACAGTGTTGTTAGTCCAGGAGAGGTCCTCAGTGATGTGCACACCCAGGAACTTGGTGCTGCTCACTCTCTCCACAGTCGCACCGTTGATGGTCAGAGGGGCATGCTGAGTATGCAGGAGCCATGGAGACACATTTGGCAGTAGTTTCCACGCAGCCAAATAGTCTACTAAGGGAACCAGTCTCTCGAGTCTCTGGCCTCTGGTGTACTCAGAGCGGCTAGCTCGGTGTCTTGGAACAGCACACCGGCAGGAGACGGCCGAACTAGCTGCTCTAGAGACCCCCAAAGGGATGGCGAGCATCTTAGCTCTGCTACGTTTCTGGACTGAGATGTGTGCTCGCTGGAGATCGATGCACCCTGGAACACCGTACATGGCAGAGTTGGCAGACCGATCTCCCGAGGGCATTGAGGAGAGACGGGCACCGTGTACCGCGGTGTACGCCGATCTTCCCCAGAGGGGCCTGCCCTCACGAGTCCTGGACCATAGCATCAGGACTGCCTCAGCTGAAGTCTCCTATTGAGACTTTGGGTCCTCAGACCCGCATCATTTATAGGAAGACTTTGACTGATAGAACCAGAGCCTGCTCAGGCAGGACCCAATGAGACACGCTTAGCAGGGGCTCCCTCACCACCAGGTGCCTTCTAAGGGAACCAGTCTCTCGAGACTGGCCTCTGGTGTGCTTAGAGCTGCTAGCTCGGAGCCCTGAAGCGGAAGACCAGCAGGGGACGGCCGCTCTAGCTGATCTAAAGACCCCCAAAGGGGCGGCGAGCCTCTCAGTTCTGCTACGTTTCCGGGCGGAAGTAACTGGCAGAAGCGCTCGCTGGAGACCGCTGCGCCCTGGAACACTGGCAGGGTTGGCAGACCGATCTCCTGAGGGCACTGAGGAGAGACGGGCACCGTGTAATCCGATGTACGCCGCTCTTCCCCAGAGGGGCCGGCCCTCAGAAGTCCTGGGTCATAGGCAGCAGGACGTTTTAGCCAAATGACAATCCACAGATCCGCCGTCTGCTAGAAGCCTTTGGCCCGGGAGCGCAACTCTGACTCCAATATTAGGGAGAGTACGAGAAGCGATGCTCCCTAAATGAGGAGCTGGAACACGGTTGGGACTGCTCCGCCCAGCAGCCCCTGCTGATCACCTCAACCTCTTCAGAGGAAGAGAGGTAAAGCATCGTGCTCTCACTCGAGAAAAGTCCCAAAAGGCTCCTATACACGCATATATGTATATGCATACATATATACACATCTAACTTCTCCTAGTTAGATGAAATACATCATTTAATTCCTCAAAATTAAATGCAGAAAGACAACCAGATGAGTGAACACGGTCTGATATGAAAAGGATTCATAATAAGAATGAGAATGACGTAATGCACACGTCGCCTCTGCAACAGCGAGCTCTCACTCAAAGGGAGAAGAACTGCACCGCGGGCTTCCAGCCCCAACCGAGGGTGCTAGATCTGGGGAATGCAGGTGAAGATAGAGCGAACCCATCTCCAACCCATCCGCCAGATCCATGTTGCGATCCCCGCAATCTCACTCGCCGCCATGCCTCAGCAGTGGCGGACCGGAACCGCGAGATCTTACGGCGGGGAGAAGCACGATCGGCCCTTTATCTTTAGAGCTGACAGCACATAATATGCTTGTGCAAACACTGCAGCTTTACAAAGCTCATCGACGTCCTTCACGTCCACCTCCTCGGAGGAAGACAGACGGAGCGTCGAGCCCTCTCTCTGGGGGAAGAAACCGCGGGGCGGGCTTCCGAACACAGAGAGCGGGCGCTGGATCTGATGGGAAAGGAGGAAGATAGGGGCTTGCCCATCTTCATTCCCTCCACCAGATCCATGTGCGATTCCCACGAGCGCAGCCGCCGCTTTTCTCTTGTTCTTCGGCAGAAGCGGGACCGGCACCACGAGGAACGCTAGTGAAAGCTCACTCCTCAAAGAGAGCTTTCCGAAAGCAAGCAGACACAGAGACAAACGCTCACAAAGCTCCCTCGAGAGCTGACTATGCGTGCTCTACTCTCAAGCAGACAACACATGGACTGTGTATCCCCAGCAGTGATGCAGCATTTGCAGGGAGGAACATACAGCCTGTAATGCGATCTGCTCTCCCATTGTGGAGCTTATTTCAAGTAATTGCGCTTAGGGACAAACAACACTAAATAAGACTCACAACACAGATCGACAGACACACACACACACAGAGTAGCACGTGCTTTTATGCTTCCTGGTCGATTACGTCCCCCGCCCGTGACGTCTCGCCCTTCTATTGGACAGATTACACACGTGATTCAGAGCGCGGTCACGCTGGAGGCGTTCCCCTAGCGTTTTCGACGCAGCTCGAGTTCCTGAAGGGGAAGCGCTTTGAACGCGCGTTCCCTCTGTGTTGGTCCTGTACCGTAATCATAGTAATACTCGCGCAACATAATTTCAATCGCGGCTGGCTTGATAAGTGATAAACGGCGACCGGTTGGTCGATGATTGACTTTGTGTCGCTCCTCCCTCGTAACCCTACTTTAAAACTCTTAAACTGAGTCACGCAGTGATTCCAGCAGACCGTTTTAACTCTTTAAACACTTTAAGCATGGACTCTGGTTCCACATCCACGCATGAATCCAGCAGCAGTAAGAGGAAAGTGATCGCGGTGGTGGGAGGAGGTTTGGTGAGAATCACTTCATCTTTATGACTTGATTACATATCTTACAATTATCTCAATCAACATCTATTGTCTCTATCAGTGCAGTAATTAGATGTTTAAATATGTGAATAAATGACAGAAAAGTTATAGGCAATTAGTAGTAGGCATCTACCTCAGTTATTTTATGTTTCTATTGTTAGAGAATGTTTTCTATAAAAGACAAATGGACAATGATTTAATAATGCAGCCGTTGTTAATCACAGTAATTCAGAGAGTAATTCTAGATCTTACATCAGAAGACTGTTAATTATTGACTAAGTAGTTATGAAACTCTGTAAATGTTCCATTACAGCTGTGGTGGCATCCTGAATGATGAATGACAAAAAATCCAGACTAGTCTATGAATTTTATAGTTATATGATAGTGTACTCAAGATTGATTTAGAATAAATACACATCCATTAAATGAAATGCCTTTTCTGTTACACACAGTCAATGAAAGCTCAGAATATAACATCATGAATGAATCCAGCGAGTTATTATGAGTGTGTTTATGTTTTTATTAAGTGTCTTTATGAGTTTATTGTTGCATAAACCAACTTTAAGGTAAATGTTTCCTCCTTTAAGGGAGTGACTTAAAAATGATTAATGATAAAAAATAAATTAATAATATTGCACTTGGCACAAAGCATAAGAATATTTTCTGTAAATAATATATTGTTTGTTTAGACCAGTGCAAAGCCCTGACCTGAGAAAGTTCATTAGTACCCTTTTATATAGCTATTTTAAATAAAATGATTAAAGTAAAATCATCCAAAAGTCTTGCATTATCTCTTTAATTCCTCTTTCTTTAATATGCTTTGTAGTTAAGTACAAGTTTATAAGGAAAAAATAGGTCATTGCAAGCTTTTCAGATGCTCTAAACCCCTATGTTTAACACTGTTATACAAAAATATACTGTGACTGAATCATAGTACAGTTAGTAACATATTATAGTAAATGATTGCCATTTTCATATAGCCTACCATGATATAGTAGTATTTACATTGAACTCCAATATATTTCAGTGTACAAAATGGTGGTACATATCCAAAAACATGAAATCATTTTGTCATAAGTAATCTATTTCTTATTCTAACCCTGTCAATTTAGGTTGGATCACTGAACGCCTGCTTCCTTGCCAAACGAGGATTTGACGTTGCAGTCTATGAATCTCGAGAAGGTGAAAACATGAGCTATCGCTGCCTCTAATCTCTGATTATTCAAGACTTTATGGCTGTCATTCTGCATCTCAGTTATATCGCTCCACTTTTTTTTATTCACACCGCACACTGCAAAATCTTGAAGATCACTTATAATATTGTGGAAGGATTTTAGACAATTATAGAACTCCACATTCTCAAAATGTACAGATATAGGGTTTCAAATGGCTTCCTAACTTCAAATGCATTCCTAACCTCTTCATTTAAACTTTTATTCTGTTAGATATTCGGCAAGCTAAAGTCGTGAAGGGTCGAAGCATCAACTTGGCCCTGTCACATAGGGGGCGCCAGGCCTTGAGACACGTGGGAATGGAGGATAAGGTGGGTTTAGTCATTTTTCTGTTATTCTTGCGGGAGTTAAGTGGTTGTAGGTTGCATGTATTCTGATTTTACATACAGTGCCCTCCATAAGTATTGGAAGAGTAAAGACAAAATTGCTCTGTTGGCTGTGGAGTCAAGACATATACAAATATGATTAAAAGATGAATGTGAGACAAAACTACAGAATGTCACATTTTATTATTAGCCGTTTCAACACATACATGTTTTACCAAATAAAAAGAACAGCACTTTTAGAGTTCATCCCACTCATTGATGTGAGCATAAGTATTGGGACAGTTGAACATAAGGCAGATATAAAAGATTAAAAGCCATTATTTAGTTGCAGATCCCTTGCACACAATCACAGCAGTGAGTCTGTGACCCATAGACATCACCAGACTCTTGGTCTCATCCTTTGAAATGCTTTTCCCAACCTTTAATGCAGCCAATTCCAGTTGTTGCTTGTTTTGGGGAGTTTCTGCCTTTACTCTCCTCTCCAGCTGGTGAAATTCATGTTCAATCGGATTTAAATCTGGAGATTGACTTGGGCAATCTAAGACTTTCCATTTCTTTGCCCTTATAAATTCCTTGACTGAACTGGCAATGTCTGGGTGTTTTGGGTCATTGTCCTGATGCAATATGAAGCACTTCCCAATGAATCTGGTGGCATTTTCTTGAATATTAGTAGTTAAGATGGTTTTGTACCCTTCCAAATTCATTCTGCTACTGTCATCATTCATTAAGTTATCAGTGAAGTTGAGAGGGCCTGTTCCAGAGACAGCCATGCATGCCCATGCCATGACACCACCTGCACCATGCTTTACAGATGAGGCTGTATGCTTGGGATCATTGCAGCTCCCTTTTTTTTCTCCACATTTTTGCTTTCCCATCACTTAGATAAAGGTTCATCTTTGTCTCATTGGTTCATAAACACAGTTCCAAAACTCTTCTGGCTCACCTTTGTGCTTTTTTGCAAACTCTAATCTTGCCTTTCTATTTTTGGTGCTGGTCAGAGGTTTGCATCTTGCTGTGTAGCATCTGTAATTCTGTGTCAAAGTCTCCTGAGGACAGTAAATTGTCAGAGCATCACCCCAGCTTTCTGGAAGTTGTTGGTGATTTTACAGACACGTCTTTTAGGATTCATTCAGCTTTTATGATTTGTCTGTCATCAGCTATGTTTTCTCAGCCGATCAGCTCATTGTTGGTTGCTGGTGTCGCTGGTGGTTTCCAAACTCTCCATGCCATATCTCCACGCCCTTTGTTTTTGCTAGAGCTCTAACTGACTTCCTCTTTTCTTTTAGCATCCAAATTGCTTGCTTTTCTCTCAAAGTCAGATCCCTCGTCTTCATCCTGGTTTCTGTGTGTCATCATCGAATGCAAGATTCAGAATACAGAAGTAATGGATATAACTGATACAACACATTCCCTGCTTTTAATATCTGAAGAATTAATGCAACAGGACACAGCTGATAACTTAGAAAGACCTGTGAGGCAACTGTTCCAATACTTATGCTCACATCAGATAGAGAGATGAAACTCTAAAAGTGCTGAACTTCTTAGCTGGTAAAACATCTATGTGTTGAATCACCCAATAATAAAATGTGACATTCTGTAGTTTTGTCTCATATTCATCTTTTAATCATATTTGTAAATGTTTTGACTCCACAGCCAACAGAGCAATCCAATACTTTTGGAGGGAACTGTACATTAGTGTCTTCCTTATAAAAGAGCTGTTTATAGTTAAAGCCATCATATTCAACATTTTCTTAGATACTAGGCACTTTAATTAATAATGCATAGCACAGTGTTTTGATTAAGTAGTAAGTAGCCATTAGCTGATGCTTTGATCATGCAGCGTCTTACAGTATAGTACACTTATTAAAGAGACATTCCCCCTGGAGCTGGGTTTATTATTTTGCATATTTATATCACTATTCCCGTTTTTATGAGCACTGTTAGCATGCAACTTGACAACCAGTAGTACAGCATGTTCTGTAACAACTCATGAATTCAGTGATGGCTGAGCTAGTCTCAGGCTTTTCCACTGAGGGAAGTGTTGAAAGTACTATGAGGAAGTCTGATCATGTGAAACTAGGTCAAATGCAACTTACACTCAATACATACATAGTCAAACTTAGAGTCAGTATAGGAAGTATTGAGTCTTATCTAGTAAGCACTCAGGCGCCTGTGTCTCTGTGATTTGGTTATTTAGATTTTTCAGCTTGACAGAGCCAGGAATGCCAGATCAGGAATACCGTATGAACTCAAACCTGAGTTAACACGATTTTTCATATCTGACAGAGTATGACAGACAGTCTGAAGCTTTAGAGGCATAAGGTGGATGGATGGAGCTGTTGTGAGCTCTTGTGTTTAAAATACGTAACATGATTTACCCAAATAGGACATCTGCCTGGATCAACATCCTTTGTTGGTCCTGCAACAACATTCCCATCAACCCAGATAATTCCCAAATTAGATTTTAGGGTTAAGCTTAGTGCTTCGGTAAGGGGCTTCAACTACATTTTTACCATTTTTTAATTGCTCTCTTGCTTTAGTTCCAAGTATTGTGCTTCAATGACTTGTATAATATATACTGTTTTATATATAATATCATTTTATTCTATCTTTTATTCAGCAGAGATGTACTGAATGAATTGGAAGTGACAGTAAAGACCTTTTTATTTCTAATTTCTATTTCAAATAAACACTGTTTTTTTTTTTAACTATCTATTCATGAAAGGATCCTGAAAAAAAGAAATGGTTCTTGAGCCGCAAATCAGCATATTAGAATGATTTCTGAAGGATCATGTGACGCTGAAGACTGGAGGAATGATGCTGAAAATTCAGCTTTGTATCACAGGAATAAATAACATTGAATTTATATATTACAATAGAATAATCAAATAATATTTCACAGTATTGCTGTTTTTACTGTATTTTTGATCAAATAAATGCAGCCTTAGTGAGTGTAAGAGAACATTTGAATGGTAGTGTATTACATCAATGAAACTGTATAGTATGTGCATATATATTGTCATATGTGTGTTTTTTTTTTTTTTTTTTTTTTTTTTTTTGTAGATAGTCTCTAAAGGCATTCCAATGCATGCCCGTATGATCCATAATCTGAATGGAACACGCTCTCCGATACCCTACGGCAGGAAGGGACAGGTAACAGTAACTATTTTCAGATTTACAAATTCATATTCACACAAATATAATAACTTAAATTGCTATCCTCTAGATCCTTACCTCAGCAGTTTAGAAATGCTCAGTCACATGACAGGTTGCAGTAAAGTTATTGCACATTTACAGGGTTATTAACCCACTAGTTGAGAACATTTACATCAGACATACGTTCATGCTTGGAGTCTGTTTGCTGATACGTGACCAGTGACCCCAGCAGAGTCAATACAACCATCTCCCTTCAAACCAGCTTGTTAATCATTACAATCATAATGCACACATAATAGTGGAAGTTCGGACTTTGGCATAACCATTTTTCTTAGTTTTTATGAGAAATCAGCACATTTAGTTTCCTGTCACATCTACATAATTCTAATTATTATAAATGTGGAATAAATAAGGCCACAGTAGTTTGAATGTGAATGAACATGGACAGGTTGTTATGAACAAAATAATAATAATAATTATTAATAAACTAATTGAAAAAGTTATAGGCATATCATTTGTATAATTGTACATATTCATAAATGTGTATTTTAGTGTCTGTAGAGGTCATTAGAATTTCATATGAAAAAATAAACAAAATAGTGAGTGGTATATAATTTGAATTATTTGTCAAATTAATAAATTAGCATTTTTTTGAGCCTGTATATCATCAGAATATTATTGAAATTTATGAACAAATATTGTACATATTTATACATATGCATTTTTAGGTCTATGTAGGTCATCATATTATCATTAAAATTTATGAACAAAAAAAAAAAAATTTAAAAAAGCAATATAATTTGTATAAATTTACATATATATACATTTGCGTTTTTGGATCTGTGTAGGTAATAATAGCATTGGAATTTATTAACAAAGAAACTAATAAAAAATAGGAGGTATATCATTTAAATAATTTTGCATATTAATACATGTGCATATTTTGAACCATTTTATTTTTTTACTGTTTTACAAAATATTTTTTTTTAAATGTCCAATATTAAATATTGGTCATGAAGCAAAACCAGTTGAGCACCACTGATTAACACAACTAAATATCCTGTTTCAATATATCACAGCCTGGAAATGGGTTGTGAGACACTGTTTCATGTTGTCTTTGCGACAAAAAGGCCCTAAATATGCTTTGAAAAGAGTTGAGATGAAAAGCTCAGGGTTCTCTGGCCCAGTTGGTGTGTTCATTTTGTTCCTCGTGCAGTTTGTGGGGATTTTGTTTCTTGGAAACCAGCAGATGGACTGAAACAGAACTGCTTTTAAACCATTAGCTTATGACTACTGCTATGTAATCCCCTCACAAAACACACTCACTGCGGCAAACAATGTGTGTCAAGGTGCTTTTAAACAGTTGTGACATCTAAACTGTAGATTATAGTGCCTTTCAGGTGACTGAACTCCATGGCTGTCATAAATCCATCATTTCAGACTTAAAATATCCCAGATAATATAGAACATGCATAATAGAGATTAAAGTTGTCATTCTGGCGGCTGACTGACTCTAACCTGGATGTTCCCTAAACATGGCTGTTGTAGTACATCCTCTCTGTGGACAGAGCTAACCTCAACAAGGAGCTGCTAACAGGTAACAGTTCATTTAACCAACGTCATTTCAAAAATGATTTTACACTTATACGTTATGTATATGGTACCTTTAAATGACTTCTTGGGTTCTTTTGAAGATAAAACCCTATGTCTCCATTTGCATATCAATCCCAAATGGTCTCAAATATTTTTGTTTCAAGTCCTCTCTTCATTTGCCTACTTTTTGAGATCTAATCAAGTACTAATGGATAAAATCAAGTCACTTTTTGGATTTTCCGATTTAAATTTGAAATACACTACCATTGAAAAGTTTTGTGAAAAAGTTTTCGATTTTTAAATATTTTTGGAGAATATTAAATATTATTATTTTTTTATGAACTTGTGAATGCAATTTCATGATGATTAAGAGTTTAGTAACAAGAAACGCCTTTCAGTGACATATTAAGTATCACAGTACAGTAATTATGTGAATTGGGATGCGGTCAAAGTCTTTGTACATTTAATCCTGTTTGAATCTTACTGAATAAACATAAAGAATTCATATTTTTTCTTGCAGCGGCAGAAGCGTATCCAAACACTACACTGAACTTTAATCACAAGCTGCAGGACTGGAGTGCAAAGTCGGGAACAATGACCTTCATTGGGTAAACAGCAATCACATTCTGTCTTTCTGTCTCCATTTTGGCCGTACATTTTGAGGTGTGAATAATACCATGATATTGTTTAAAATACCTTGTGGTGCCATGTAAAGTAATAGTCACCCAAAAATGAAGATTCTGTCATAAAACATATAAACTGGAGTTATTACTGTAAACTAAAACTAAAAGTATAAAATTAATTTCTAATTTTTGTTTAATTTAACTTTAAGTACTTAAATAATAAAAATAAAATCATCTAAAACTAATAAATAAAAAACTATATAGACATTTAAAAAAACAATATCATGATTTAAAAAAAAATACGACTACTATAACTCACCTTATTGTCATTCCAAACCCATATTTCTTTTCATTGAGCACAAAGTTTGAATTTTTAGGTGAACTACAGCTTTTTTAAATGTAACTTCAGTCACTGAGATCTGGTTTGGCTGCCCGGGAGGGTCATGTGATCACCAGAGTTTGCAAATTTACTTGACTATGTGGATATTCAGTTATATTATATTTCAGTAGAGAGGCAAATGAGGTTTCGTTTCTGAACAGACCTGATGGCCAGAAGACGGAGATCCAGGCTGATCTGATCGTAGGCTGTGATGGAGCTTTTTCTGCCATCAGGAAGCAGTACCTACGGCAAAGTCGTTTCAATTACAGCCAGACGTACATTCCTCACGGGTACATGGAGCTCACCATGCCTCCTAAAGATGGAGATGTAAGGGTCACAGCAACGTTATCTGGCAGTCTTCATTACATGCCTGCTCACATCTTGTTCTCTCTGTGTCCTCTAAGTTTGCAATGGAGCCCAATTACTTGCACATTTGGCCCAGGAACACATTCATGATGATCGCCCTGCCCAACTTGGTAAGGTCATGTAATCATTTTCTTTGTGTTTTACTGATATATTGTTATTTTTAATTACATTATTATTATTTTTAATACATTATTTTATAAAACTAAAGAATATTTTATTATTTTACTGTTTATTAATTTTGTGATTATCTATTACCTAGTGTTTTCATTATTATAACTGTGATTTAAAAAATAATAAAGAGTATTTTATTAAAGTTTTTTCTCATCATCTATTATCTAGTGTTTATTATAACTGTGATTTAAAAAATAATAAAGAGTATTTTATTAAAGTTTTTTCTCATCATCTATTATCTAGTGTTTATTAGTAGTAGTAGTAGTAATAGATTATCCATTCATTAGTTTTTTGTTATTATTATTATTATTAAATATTAAAGAACATTTTATAATGTATTAAAGTTATTTTATGCTTAGCCATTCATTTGTTTATTATTATTATTATTAAAGGATATTTTATCATTTATTATTTTTGTGATTAGCTATTAGTTATTATTATTAAAGGATATTTTATTATTTATTATTTTTGTGATTAGCTATTCGTTTATTATTATATATATATATTTTTTTGTGATTAACTATTTATTAGTTTGTTATTTGCTATTACAATTAGGGGCCGGTATTATGTATAATATGGTTTTCCTGCCCAACAAATTCTCAGTTTCTGCACTAGTATTTCCCAAATTTGGCCTCCAAAAGGGTTATGAAAGTGCATTATAATTGCTCTGGTTATGTTGTAGTTTTCCTCGCGGAAAATCATGTTCCTTTTGATTTTCGTTTCTTAAGGACAGGACGTTCACATGCACACTCTTCATGCCCTTTGAAGAATTCGAGAAGATCCGCTCCGGTGACGAGGTCATCCGTTTCTTCCAGAAATACTTTCCTGACTCTATACCTCTGATAGGAGTGTGAGTATAGCTTGTTCTCGCTCTCTTTCAGTCTCTTATCAGTCCTTCTGCTTCATGCTTCTCTCAGGTCTGAAGTACATCTTAGTGAGGTGTGAAATTGCAGTCTAACAGACACACAGCCCAGCGGGCGGGTTTTTTAATATGAATGCTGCAGGTGATGAGGAGATACAGTACAGATGGGGTGAGGACAGAGTCATTTCAAACCTCACAGAACTGTAAATGAGTTTCAAACAGCTCATTGTGAGGTTCAGCATTCGAGAATTGACTGAAGATGTTTTCATTTTGCTCAAGATTTAAATTTGGTGTAAAAATTATTCAGTGGTCTATGTGAACAGAAATGTGATTTTGCAATACACTGCCATTCACAAGTTTGATAAGAAATCTCTTATGCTTACAAAGGCTGCATTTATTTGATTAAAAATATAGTAGAAACTAATTTTGTGAATTATTTTTATGATTCAAAATAACATTTTTCTGTTTGAATTAAAAAAAAGTATTTATTAATTATTATTATTATTATCATTTAAAAGCCATTTATTTATTATTATTTAAAATGTATTCCTGCTGTCGCATGATCCTTCAGAAATCATGCTGATTTGCTGCTCAGGAACATTTCTTATTATTATCAATGTTGAAGACAGTTGTGCTGCTTATATTTTGTAACATTATAAATATTTTATTTTTGATGAAATTAATGCATCCTTGCTGAATTAGCTTTTTTTTTCATTTAATATATATTTTAAATTATTTAATACTAGATGTATTAAATTATTCTTATCAACAAAGTATATTTCACCCAGAAATAAAAAAAAATCTGTCACCATTTACTCAAGGCGTGTTTCTTTCTTCTTTGAAACAAAAAGGAGATATTAGGCATAATAAAAGTCCCAGTTACATTTGCTTTATTGTATCCCAATAAAATACAATCCAAAGTAAATAGTGACCAATACTCTCCTTTTGTGTTCCACAGAATGAAAAAAGTAAAAAAAAATTTGAAACAACATATAAACACATTGAGAATCAGTTGAAACATTTAACATTGGTCTCAATACAGTATATATTCAGTTGCAGGATTTTCGATAATGAGTATTCTAAAAATACTTGTTTTTATTCAAATTAGCAGGAGGCTTTGAATAAGATTGTCCTACATTAAATGTCATAATTAACATAATTAAGCAGTGAGTCATTGTGCCCCAGACAGATGTGACAGTGTTATATGTGCATGTACGTTATCGACGGAGTGTGTTTGTGTCTGTGTTTTCACAGTGAGGCTCTCAAACAGGATTTCTTCCGGCTGCCGGCTCAGGCCATGGTCTCGGTGAAGTGCTCCCCGTATCATATGTTTGATAAGTGTGTTCTTATGGGAGATGCGGCCCACGCTGTGGTTCCTTTCTATGGTCAAGGCATGAATGCAGTAAGTGGGGGTGGTGAGGATATTCATACTCATCAACCAGCTTCAGTTTTTATTCAATATGTCTCCAGCTGTAATTGCTCCCAATGATGTAAACATAACTTGAACACCAGATGAAATGCGATTAACAGTATACAGAAATATTCCAATTGTTCTGGAACATTTGAACATCTTTGTACTGAATAAAGGCTTGACCAGAACATGGACCAGTGTTACTTAGTTGTATTTTAGTTTGAATTAGTTTTTATTGCTATATTTTGTTGCTATTATAAATTATTCAAAATCATTTTCTGTCATTAAAATATGTCTGAAATTATGTGACCATCGACCACAACACCAGTCATAATACTCATTTAAAAAAAACTGAGATTTATACATCATCCGAAAGCTGAATAAATAAGTTTTCCATTGATGTATGGTTTGTTAGGATTGGACAATATTTGGCTGAGATACAACTATTTGAAAATCTGGAATCCGTGGGTGCAAAAAAAATTAATATTGAGAAAATCGCCTCTAAAGTCATCCAAATGAAGTTCTTAGCAATGCATATTACTAATAAAAAAATTATTTTTGATATATTTACAAAATATCTTGATGGAACATGATCTTTACTTAATATCCTAATGATTTTTGGCATAAAAGAAAAAATAATAATTTTGACCCATACAATGTATTGTTGACTATTGCAACAAATATACCTGTTCGACTTAAGACTGGTTTGGTGGTCCAGGGTCACATATATATATATATATATATATACTGTATATTAGGGGTGTAACGATACGTGTATTTGTATTGAACCGTTCGGTACGCATTACAAACCGAACGATTCGTTGGAATAATCCTATTACGTTTGGAAAATAAAAGCTTATAGTGTGTGAAATATCAGTGCCACTGCGCCCAACAACGCAACGACGTTAACAGGAAACGTGCTGTCTGCCCAGTGATAACCTCCCCTTGCTGGGGTGCGTCGAAAGACGATGATCTTGTACCGATGATAGCCAGAGATATTGTCAAAAACATCAATTATTGGCAATCTTAAGAAGATTTGGCATTTCCAATTAATGTAGGCCTGTTATATTCTTAACTGACACGCTGCGAGGATAAGATTAGGCTATATTTACTCCTCAATTAAAATATTTTAAAAACAGGTCTATTAGGCTATAGGCTACCTACAATTAATTATTGTCCTATAATTAAAATATTAACACTGCAGTCATCAATAAAAATCAATGAAATAAAAAGCTTTTTTTTCAAGCACCGACTTTTAAAAACAACCTGTTTGACACAAAATATGTTTCTTTCTTTTTTTTCAGTATGTACGGGCCACAAGAGAAATATTAAGGGAATAAATGAAAACAGCTATAGGCTATACCGTTATCAGCATATGTTTAAGTAGATTCGTCTCTCTCTGTCTCTGAGAGAATATGTGGCGTCAGATGCCGAAAGCTTCGTCATTACTCCGTCATTCCGTTTTTACTTTCACTTTCTGCTTATAGTGAAGTGACTGAGATTAAGATGTTCACCGATGTTGTGCCGAATTCTGCACCCCTGCCAGATTATGCACCCCTTCGTTGAAATCGCTGCCTGATTGCCTAATCGCAACCCCACCCCTAATCCTAACCCCTCCCCCACACCTACTCCTAAACCTACCAATACTAGGGGGTGCATAATTTGGCAGGGTGATTTTTTTCGGCACAACACCGGCATAAATCTTGTTCAAAGTTTGCAAGTGTGCAAACCCTGGTGCAAACTCGTGCTTGTGTGATATCCATTGGCTCTCCTTCATGGTTTAAAACCATGAAATATTTCCAACATTGCGATGTAACCAATTGCCCCGCCCCCCGTATCGAAAACATACCGAACCGTGGCACCACTGTGTCATATCGAATCGAACCGTGAATTTTGCGAACAGTTACACCCCCAATATATATATATATATATATATATATATATATATATATATATATATATATATATATATATATATATATATATATATATATATATATATACTGTATATAAAGAGTTCATTTGCAAAACAGATTACTTCGGTTTTATAAATTTTCAAAAATCGTGTTTTTTCATTGTGCATTCCAATTAATCTCAATCAAACTGCAGTTGGGTTAATTTGATTAGGTAAAAAATAACAAAAAAATACAGCTAACTAACACAATAAAACATGATAACATAATAAAAAACATGATTAAAAAAAAACAGAGCCATCAGCTTTTGCAAATAAACTCTTTATATATATATATATTAGTTAACTATACTAACCTTGATATGGATCTTACTTTAAAAATTGGGTGCTTATAAATGTAGTCATTAATGGTCTTGCAGATTGAAATGTTCAGCACAAGTGGAAGAACATTAATAACCAATAAATGTGTAATTATTTTATTTTGATTCACAGGGTTTTGAGGATTGTTTAGTTTTTGATGAGATTATGGACCAGCTCAATGAAAACCTTGGTAAGACAGAAACACAAGAAAATTCAAGTTCACAGTATTTCTGAGATTAAAGGAATTTATTAATGAAATTATAATTATAATAAAATTGTTAAAATTGAAAATAAATGTAAACATAATATAAAAATAAAATAATTGTATATTAATCTTATTATTATTTATATAATAAACACAATAAAACTTATAATTTTAAATCAATCAATCAATCATGTACTTGTTTGGAACATTTCATCCCAGAGCAACATCAGTAATTAGCGGTACTGTTTAATAAAATCTAAGAGAGATCTAAGAGATGCCAAATATTTTTTCGCAAATTACATGAATCCTTTTTTTTTATATGGTTTGCCTGCAGCTGCTGTGCTTGAAGAATACACCAGAGTCCGTGTACCTGACGATCACGCCATAGCTGACCTGGCCATGTACAACTATGTAGAGGTAGGTCAACATGAGCAACTCAATGTCTGCTGCAATACTGTATCTGAACACTAGGTGCTGTCACATGACTTCATTTCATTAATTTGACAATAGTTGTGTTTGACTTGAAGCGGCGCTGCACATACCGATCGGTGCATGATATCAAAGTACCGCGAGAACGATTAGAGAGCAGATGGCTTTTGTTTCTTTGAGTGGGAAAGAGGATGTATAAATTATAAAGATCAATCCTGATGGATGGATGATAATACATTGAAAGATAAATGAATAGAGGATATAATATTCCTGTAGCGCCTCTTAGCAACATCAAGATCATGGGTTTTTCTGTTCATTATGTAGTATACACACACATTACAGAACAAACACACACTGACACAGCAGCAGTAATGAGTCTGACCAGCTGAGCGCATGTGACATACAAGCCACAGTGACACAGGTCAAACTCATTACTGATGGCTGGGTGAAGATACAGACACACACATTGGTTTTCAAGCGGTTTAGGCCAGACCGAGAGCTAGAGCGTTATATGCTGCTGTTAGCTTGGCTCATGATGTGATCTGTGTCGCAGATGAGAGCACACGTCAATTCCAGATATTTCCTCTTCCGAAAATACCTGGACAATTTTCTTCACTTCATCATGCCAAAAACAATCGTCCCACTTTACACAATGGTAAGAGCCGTTCTGTGTTCTGTATCAGCTTGTTTTTTGTTGGTGGTTAGTTCACTAATTCGTATACCGGATTACTTGCCTCTTAGGTCACATTCACCAGAACCCGGTACCATGAAGCGGTGAAGCGCTGGCATTGGCAAAATAAGGTGAAGACAAATCCTGTGTGTCTGAAAGTGACAAATGTTTGGCTGACAAATGACCAGTGCCAGTGTAAATTCAGGAACCGTGTGAGGTTTAAGTGTTTTAAAATGTCTCTTCCATTCTGAGCTATCAACAAAACATTATTTCAAGTGAAGATCCATTAGTGTTATATTCATAATAGCATGTTATAGACTGATGGTAGAAAAATAAGTTTTTTTTTTAATGATTTATAAACTCCAAAATGTCATGCTGCAGTTTAGTGACTAATCAAAGTGTGTTGCTAGCTCACATTTATGCTTTAGCGGCATACTGTATTCCACAATGCAATGCACTAGATTGAACTATTCTTTTGTGTGTGAAACACTAGTAATTTGTGATTCTGAATTGGACTGTTTTGCTCACAAAGGCTGCATTTATTTGATTAAAAAAGTCTGTAAAAACAGTAATATTGTGAAATATTATTATTAAGCCTTTTCACTTTTAATATATTTTAAAATAGTAATTTATTTCTTTGATGTACAGCTGAATTTTCAGCATTATTACTCCAGTCTTAAGTGTTACATGATCCTTCAGAAATCATTGATTTGCTGCTCAAGAAGCATTTCTTCTTATTAATTATTAAAAAAAAAAGAACTGTTGTGCGGTTTCATTTTTTGTGGGAACCATGATTTTTGGGATTGTTTAAGAAATAGAAAGTTCAAAATAGCAGCATTTATTTGCAATAGATGTTTTGTATCAATGTATCTTTACTGTAAAAAACTAAAAAACTTTTTGAGCTGTAGTGTAGCCTATAATTATAAAAACTGAATGACTTCCCCCCCCCACCCCATCAACTACACTGTTTAATGTAGTTTCATATAATCCTAATGCTTTTCATTTAATAATTAATGTCCAAACTGAATGGAAATTGTCCTTCACGGCAGATGTTAATCGTCTTGCTGTTTTTTTTTTGCAGGTGATCACTCAAGGTCTGTGGCTGTGTGGAGCTGTATCTGCTGCAGGAGGGTCATATGTCTTGATCAGATACTCTCACAAACTCCCCAGCATCTCTGCAGAGCACCTGTGGACCCGTATACTTGCCTTAAAGCACTTCTAGACTAATGCACAGGAAACCCTGTGTTGATGTTTAGTAGCCTTATCATGTCAGAGGAAGAACTCCCAAAAGACCTTTCTGTACTGGACCAGAATTTAAATCTTGTTCAATACAAGTTAAGCTCAGCATTTTCTGTTATAATGTTGATTACCACAGAAAATCATTTTGAGTAGTTTGCCAATGTAGTGCACTTAAAATGGGGTACAATGGGTCAGTAGATTCAATGTAACTAAATAAAATCTTTTGTTCACTGAATGCTTGAACTCTTCTGCTTTGTGGGTCTTGTCTGGATACACTTTTAGTGCAACAAAACATTGTCATACTCTAGTTTTACGGTGGGAGAAATGTTAAGTCCTCCTGATGGTCTGTCACTGTCATGTAAAAACTCACATTAATCTTCGTTCAAGTTTAACCCACAAATCCTCCGCAAGGCATAATCCATGAATGAGATAACAGATGCTCTCTGCCCACTCAAACAGGCAGAGACACTGACATTAGTCTGCATTCAAGCATTTCAGTGGGCTTAAATAGATCACCCTTTACAGCAGATTTAGTTCACAAACAACTGACAGTTTTGACCTAAATATGATTTTCAGTTACAATAATTGATTCTACAATTCGACATTAGTAACTTACTTTACGCTCACAAGATCTCCCAGTTCTTAATCGTGACTTCACTTCACTGGAGACTCGCTCTAAACGGATCATTTGAATCAATGAGTGGTCGACTCATTTGTGAATGAATTCCAATTCGTGAATGACTCGATTTGCAAACCGATTGAACAGGTTCATTGAAAAGAATCAGTTTGTTCATGAATCAGACACTGCTTCTGCGTCTTGGAGCACGTGATGTATTATAAGGAGTAACGATATGTTTTATGAAATGTAGTGAAGTAAAAAGTACGATCTTATGCTTTGGAATGTAGTAAAGTAAAATTACTCAAAATAAAACTACTCCAGTAAAGTACAGATACTTGAAAAATGTACTTAAGTACAGTAACTGACCACCACTGATAAAACAATTAAATATCTGTTGTCTGCGTTATGTCCCCACCAATGGCAAAATCAAACCTACACCCTTAGTAGGCCCTCACTGCAGAACACAAGATCCAGGTGGCGAGGTTGGATCTGGGTGGAGATTGGTAGGTTTAGGGGTGGAGATGGGTGGGTTTAGGGATGAGAGGGTGGAGACGGGTAGGTTTAGGGATATATCAGGTGGATCTTGTCGCCCTCTGGATCTTGTGTTCTGCAGTGAGGACCAGGACCATCTCTACAACTCTTGCAAATTGTATATTCTCTATAATAGAAAAGGGTAAACACCGCTGTTCTCAAGAAGCAACGCAATTTGAGGTAAACTCGCCAAAGTTTAATATTTAGGGGTTTGTTCAAAGTCCTAACAGTCTAAATATTGAGCAGTAGAAATAGTAATGTTTGGCTTGTTTTTCAAATAGGACACACACTTCGCTTCCTCCAGGGGACGTTGTGGACCTGACTGATTTTATGTACAAGGTGCTGCAGCCTTTGACAAATGTCCCGTCCTAGAAGAGTCCTTGTACTAACACTGTGTTGCTAATCTATGTGAACACACTCACTAATGTATTCTGCTCACGAACTGAGCAATCTAAGCTGCGGATATCTCACCATCCCATGAAACTGGGTGAAGCTGGAAGTTTCAGTGTCCGAAAAGATGGCGAAGGAACACAATAGATCACAAAATACTTAAGTTACAATTGACATAATTCACACAAATCTTGATTGGGAACACAAAATTCAGTTTATGTAGCATTACTGCTGCAACAACAATAATAATAATAATAAAAAAAAACATTTTTTTTCCATATTTATGTATAAAAAAAGATGTTTCTGTATCCTCTGTATATTATAAAGATTAAAGTAGTTCGATGTTAATTAACTCCACCGTCGTTCTTTTATGTCAAGTGTCAAAGCGGTCGAACTTGAATTACATTGATATCTGGATCGTCATTGCATTTGGAGGTAATATCCAGAGGATGAGTGTCATTGCTAGCGATGATGAATACGATGGAGGAAGAGTTGAAGGTCACTCTCTTTTTGGGCCGGTTGGGACGGCTATGTGACATCACAATAGGGCGTACAGGATGTTCGATGCGGGCGAGGGGACGGTCTCTAATGCTGTGCTGCAGAGTGGCCAGACGAGAACACAACATCTGTAACATGCACCTGCGAAACTGACCAATCAGAAAGAGGAATGTAAGCTTCACACACACACATATACATACATTTACAGTTATATATATGTGTGTGTGTGTGAATATGTATAAGATTATTTTTCAAAGATTATTAAAATGTACTTCACAAGAAAATACTATTGGTTTTTCTACTTCAAAATTTCATGTTTAATTCAATGTACTTATTGCAGTTTCTTTGTAGTTATTTGTGAAATTCACCAGCAATTTCTGAATAAAATTTATATACCAACATTTTTTGTAGATAAACGCTAACAATTAAGTGAAACTACAAGACTATAAACTAAATTTAAGTGCCTGTTAAATGCACTGAAAACAAATTGGTGTAGGATTTACATTTAATACTAATTTGCCAAGAAATTGCTATTTCCACAAATAATTCCAAAGAAACAGCAAATAACACAGAATTAAATCATTTTGAATTAGTGAAATAATATTTATTTACAACTTGAAAATTCCACATTTCATAAATTAAAATACTAAATGAAATGATCAATGATGAAAAACATTTAATATTCCTTTGTTTTACACAATAGAGAAAAATAGTTTTAATATTTTAAAGATTTTCACGTCACAGTTTACAACCTATTTGCATTTTGTTCATTAAAAAAATCATTCTACTCCAAAATTCATGTTAAAAAGATAAAATTCTGTTAGCATAAAATTATTATTTATCATTAATTATTTAAAGCAATATTTATTTTCTTGTGCTACATTTATTTTAAATATCAAAGGTACAATTTGACAGTTCACAGATGCTGACTTGTAAAGTTCTGTGAGGACCACCAGACCTGACTTTAAAATATACTGTAATAAATGCCCCTCCATCAGAATTAAGTGACCTCTGCTGACCTTTCTGCTCATGAAGGCGTAGATGACGGGGTTGTAGGCAGTGCTGGATTTGGCAAAGAGAGAGGGAATGATGGCAACCGTTGGGGAGACGACACTCTTTCTGCCAAAAGCCTCCAGCATGGAGACCACAGCATAGGGTGTCCAGCACACCAGGAAACAGGAAATCATCATTAGGAACATCACCGCCACTTTCTTCTCATATCGCAGAATCTTAAGTGTCTGAACAGTCTGCAGATCCTGGATAGAGCGCAGCTACAGGAAGAGAACAGAAGACATTCTGTCATAAACCCCTTCATCTATGTTAAAGAATACATTGCATGACCTGGAAAAAAAGAACATTGCTTTAGTCAACCTTTAAGTGGATTTTTGATATTGTGTGAAAAACATTGTATATCATTAAAAATTTGATATATAAAAAAAAAAAATTCAAAATCATGAGACCTAATAAAGCTTTTAGATTGCAATTTAAATCTTACTTAGAAAATACTTGTGATCGTAAAAACAGTAGTATTGGGGAATGCGGTTCTGAGTTTTTAAAACAAATGATTTGAGAAAGGTAGATTTTCTTTTAATGTTTTATAAGGAAAGTTAAAAATCTAGAAAATGACATGCAAAAATAATGATATTCTGCAAACATAACATGTTTGTTACGCATGCATGCATTCATTCATTCATTATCATTACACAGCTGCATAAAATTTGCTGAGTTTGACTGAGCATATCTCCCAAGGCGCCTGGCATTGTGTAACTAACACAGAACTGGGTCAGCACTTGGGGGCGCAATGGGGTTTATGTGAACAGCTGGTCCAAGATTTCTCCTGAAAACACTTTATCCTAAAATGGTATATAGTCAATCTCATGTTTGAGTTGTTTTTCCTTATGTCATGGATCAATTAAAACTGTCATGCTGCTGACATTGACAGGTATATGCAACTCCTTCATTGATCTGCAAATTCATTAATTATTTTTGGTTAATTAACATCAAGATTTTAGGTTAGAATTCCCATAAATATGTAAGGAGTTAAGTGTATAACTTAATGCCTTTGACTGGCCACATTTAAATAACTTTTTAATTCACTAGTTTATATAAAACTGTCCTGTGGTGGAATAGATGCTTTAAAATGTTGTAAAATCTATATGTATACAATTCTACTGTATGTAGTGTCTCAATGTGAATAACTTTCCATTTTACTTATTCATTCATGCATTTATTGATTCCCTGATTCATTCATGCATTGATTGATTTTTGATTCATTTATGTATTTATTCAAGCAGTTCCTGGTACACCTAACCAAATTTACTCATACAGAACAGAATAATCAAAACACAGATCGAACACACTGGAGGAACAAAAAAACCTCCAAAAAAAACAACAACCTCAGAGCATTGTAAATCCTTCCTTTACTAACACAGAAATGATGAAATAGTAACTCCTGCGGGGTTGATTTCAGAGCAAGAATACCAACACTGTGGTATATCTATAGAAAAAACTGGATCTAAGGCACTTCTTCTGGTTCAAAAATATAAAAGGCCTTATTCAGACATCGCTCACTCTAAAAACATAATAACTGCACGCTGATGCATTTCAGCCACCCAGCCTTCCTCAGAGTGTGTCAGATGCAAAATTGATCACAGGTTTAGTTATAATCAATTGCTCAGGAGAAGAGGAAGATACCAAAATAACCATTACAAAAAAAGGGGGGGGGGGGGGTCCATAATATCATAAACCGTCATAGGGCACAATCAGTCGTACCAACCATAGTTAAGTCTAATTCCTCATTTAAACCAGGAAAAGTGGTGGCTTTTAACTGAAAAATCCAAAAGGCTTCCTTTTGTGAAATGATTCATCATTTTAATTCTTGTTGGTATGACTGATTGTGTCCTATGACGGTTTATGATATTATGGACCCCCCCTTTTATTATGGTTATTTTGGTATCTTCCTCTTCTCCTGAGCAATTGATTATAACTACACCTGTGATCAATTTTGCATCTGACACACTCTGAGGAAGGCTGGGTGGCTGAAATGCATCAGCGTGCAGTTATTATGTTTTTAGAGTGAGCCATGTCTGAATAAAGGCCTTTTATATTTTTGAACCAGAAGAAGTGCCTTGGATCCAGTTTTTTCTATAGATATATTTTTGTACCCAACCAAAGAGCACCTTCTGGGATCATTAAACGGAGGTCCTTTCAGCAAGTAGCACTCCAAGATTTTTTCCTTGACTGCGGTATGTGTGTTTATGTACTTTCAAGAGTACAGGGGGCTAGTCTGGTATTGTGCCTCACAGGTTTAACGGAGTAATACTGACTTGCTTTCTGCAGTCTGTAAACAGTTCACCTTATGAAACAAATAAAACTGTTGAAACAATCTAAATTATTAAACATGCTCTCCAAGTTTGTTTCACAGGCTTTTTTTATCTCTTTATTTTGACAATTATCAGTGTGGATGCATGAAGTTTGCTGATCAAGCACTTCACATTTTAACAACTGATGTTTATCAGTAACTTGTCTATGTAGTTTTTCCTGTTTCAAATAAATAACGTTCCTGGATTCAAACATAATATTTGTGTTGTTAGCTGTGCTGCTGTGTAGTCTGCAGGTTGCTGTGGTTTGTTTCATCGATCCAGCAGTTTTACTCTTTCTGATTACTGCTGGATCACACTGATCCACACCACAAGTCTGCTGTTTGGGGTCAATACGGTTTTATGCTCACCAAACACAGTAAACCAGTAATATTGTGAAATATGATTACAATTTAAAAATAACCGTTTTCTATTTTAATATATATTAAAATGTAATTTATTCATATGATGCAAAGCTGATTTCAGCATCACTACTCCAGTCTCCAGTGTCACATGATCCTTCAGAAATCATGCTGATTTGCGGATTTCTTCTTACAATTGACTTTCAAAAAAAAAAATATATTTTTAAACGATAGTGTATATTGCAGTGCAGTGGATTGCAATGGATTCCAAGTACCTTGGCTGAATTGCAAAACTGTCAATACATCAGGCTAAATAAAAATTCTTTAAGATTATTAAATAAGTATTTTCTTGGCCACAGAATGACTGGAGTCTCAGGCAGGTACATCATATTAATCATGTCTGTCAAAATAGCATAGTCCTTTATGTACTTCCTTTATGTACACCTTTTGGAATGTTTAAAATAAACTCAAAGGCAAAGGTACACATAAACTGCTTAAAGGTGAAGTGTGACATTTTTGCACCACTTACAAAAATTATAACTGTTTTTAAACATGTTTGCAGAACACTCTCCCAGTCGGCCATTGGTCAGAAAAACATAGTCTTTGGTTACAAAAACATAGTCCTCAAGTAGTTCCAAACCTGTATGAATGTCTTTGTTCTGCTGAGCACAAAGGAAGATATTCTGAAGAATGTGGGAAACAGAGCAGTTCTGGGTCACCATTGACGTCCATAGTATTTTTTTCCTACTATGGAAGCCCCAAAACAGCCTGGTTACAAACTTTCTTCCAAATATCTTCCTTTGTGTTCAGCAGAACAAAGAAATTCATACATGTTTGGAACTACTTGTGGGTGAGTAAATGATGACAGAATTTTCATTTTTGGGTGAACTATCCCTTTAAGTTTGATTTTTGTTTTTGTAACCTGACAAATAAACTGTTGCACTTTTTACGCTTCAAATCCTTTGTGTACGAAGAATGAAAAATGGCTTGCAATGCCATTATAGTACTAATATTTGATACAGTTTGTCTGATAATTGGATGAAGTGGGTTGATCAAGTTAGTTTGTCCTACCATATAAATTTGAACTAGGAAAAAAATTCAAAAATGCCATTAGCAAATATTCAACCAACTTTGCACATGCAAAAGATTATCTATGGAAGCAACCACCCAAAACCCATGAAAAACCTCCTATCTAGGTAGAAAACTGACTAGCGCATCAGGTAACAGGAAATATATATCTGATGCATCCAGACAAGCCAGTGAGAAAATGACTATTATTAGCTAAGCCCATTGTTGCACCTGTTCGTCTTACCATTTTCACAGTGTACAAGATGTTTCCATAACAGTAGGCCATGACACCCACAGGGACGAAGAAGCATCCGAGGAGGAAGAAGAGAATGAAGGAAGCGTCATTGGGATCTTTGGAAGCCCAGTCGAGGGAGCAGCCTAACTGATGGACTTCCAGCGTGTAGCGGTTCCATCCGAGGAGAGGAGCTCCAGTCCAGGCCAAAGAGTACAGCCAGATGTGCATGATGGCCCTCCAGGCCCAGGGGAAGTCAATGACCTTGGCATGAACCACACGGATGTAGCGCTCATACGCCAGACCGGAGAGAGTCATGATGGACACGATGCCTTAAAGGACGAGAAGAGAAATAAAAAGACATATAGCTGACTAGAAATAGATAGATACATTAGGTCCTCAAATTCTCATTACCAAACTGTGTCCAGATGTTTCAGTCTGTTTGCCAATCTCATTCTTTTTTTTAAAGATTATCATTATGATACTAAACATTCACAAGGATCATCCTGTCTGGACACAATTTTTAAAGATAAACTAGGATGTGCTAATGGTACTAGATGTGGATTCTTTTAAGATTCTTAAGATATATATGGGCAAGTTCTTCAGATATTTTGAGATTCACCCAACTATAAATGTAAACAATACTGCCTAACTTTATAATAAAAATTGACATCATGGTTTTCAGTAAAGCTGCTTTGAAAACAAAGTGCATTGTGCAAAGCGTTAAATAAATAAATATAAATACAAAACAATGTGGCTTCACTCTTTTACAGAAATCAAGCTCCTAGCAACAGTCTCACATTTAGCAGATGATGGATTATAGTAATTGGCATCATTTCTAGATGTAAACAACAGCATCTCTGAACTGCAGTATTCGAAGAGACACCTCTGGCAAGAGACTCACAGACACATTCCCCCAATTACCCAGACATCCACAGTCCTCTGTGACAGAGGCAGGCCAGCGGGGAAGCAGCACTAACGTGTTTCCTCACAGCTGTCAGGTGTATTCACACAGATCTCTTTTTTACTTCTCATAGAACTGGGCTAAATAAATTTGATGTGGAATATGATTCAGTATTACACACTGAGCTACATCTCATCAAAACTGTTAATATTTAAATGAGTCAATACTCAAGGGAGCAAAAATGGAGGTCAAAGACACAAATGCCTCCACAAACAACAGCATCAAACGCAGCCAATTTCACATCTAAATGGGTCAAAGGAGGCAGTACGGAAGCGATCATGTTTGATGATATTCTTTGGACTTAAAATAACATCAGGTGTGACCTTGGGGGAGCAGATGCATTAAATAACCATCTATTTTTCAGAAATGAGATTATATGCTCCTCAAAGCATATCCTCTCACAGATGCTTAGTTGATATTCTGTTGGATATTTCTGGACCATTAAAGTGTCATTATCTGACTCCATTTGACCTCATCTTTCCCTGCGCCAGATGGACTTTTATTTCAATAAATGTGTCATAGTTGTTTACGGATGCTTGGATTTGTTTCTTTGCCTGGTGTTGTATATGGTCACATGATCAAGTGAATCAAATTAATGTGACCCTGGAGCACAAAACCAGTCTTAGGTCACTGGGGTATATTTGTAGCAACAGCCAAAAATACATTGTATGGGTCAAAATTATCGATTTTTCTTTTATGCCAAAAATTATTAGGATATTAAGTAGAGATCATGTTTCATGAAGATGTAAATTTCTTACCATAGATATGTCACAACATCATTTTTGATTAGTAATATGCATTGCTAAGAACTTCATTTGGACAACTTTAAAGGCGATTTTCAAATAGTTGTATCTCGGCCAAATATTGTGCGATCCTAACAAACCATACATCAATGGAAAGCTTATTTGTCCAGCTTTCAGATATCAGTATAAATCTCAATTTTGAAAAATTTACACTTAAGACTGGTTTTGTGGTCCAGGGTCACATATGTTCTCACGACTGTGAAGCTATCTGATATAATTAGATGAGGAAAACATGCATTTCCTTTAGATAATTTGATATGCTCTAAATAACTTGAATTAGATTGTGTTAAATGAGTAAGATGACCATACTAAATCATTTGCTGTAGGAAATAATATGAATATTTCTTTCCTATTGAGACAAAGCCCCTCCAATCATCTCACACTAGTGTTTAAAAAGATTTCTCAACAATATCTCAAGTTCTCAGATTTACAAAGGAGCTTTTGCTGCATAGCCTATGACATAAACCCAAAGACATTACTCCAATGTGTTGTTCTCATAGCTTTTTAAAAGTTATTAATATAATTTGTCGTAGGTAAGTATCAGAAACCCTGTGGACTCTCTGAGAAATGTATAGCCATTCAGAAAGTCTAGACATTCACAAAGCTGAAATAACATAAATAATCACAATTTTATTAAGTAAAATGTCTGGAAGTTGTGGTCAACAACGTCTTAAGTAGCTAAGGGTGCTACTGGGTCGGTTATAGTTATTAATCCAGTTTTGTTTCTGTGGTAAAGCACGTTATATTATATATATATAGAGCTGCAATGATAATTTGTAATGGTTTTATTTTGCTAATATTGTTTTTAAATAGCTATACTTTCCGTAATGCAGTAAATCAGACTTTCTTTGAATTCAAAGTAGACTGCTTGAAGGTGACTATCGATACATTAAAGACAGAACTGACCGAATAAACTGTTGCTGAATCCATCCCAAACACATGTGGCAGAGTTAAAGACCCATCTTCTCTTCACGCACGAGACGAATGTGAAATTAACTCCAGTGATTGACACCAGCAGATCGCTGACACTAATATTCAATATTAACAGATTAGTCGGTGTTCGGAGTCTCTTGAACCTGTAGTAGAGAATAATGACGATGATATTATTACAGAAGCCCAGGACACCGATAGATCCGACGGTGAACGTCAGGAGTTTATAAGTCTCATCGGAGAAAATATAATCATAATCCCCACCAAGGTTAGTCTCAGGCGATGTTTCATTAAAATAATTCATTTCTTTTCTAAGTGAATGTCCAGCATGATGATTGCAAGTGACCCGATACAGTCTCAGAAGAAAAATGCCAGCTACATCCAGAGAAAAGCATGAAAGTTCTTCCTGGAGAGCGTTTCCTAAGACTGACAACGCAAAGTGTGCAGTGCGCTGTTATGAACACTAATCACAGTGACAGTGATGCTCTGCGGTGCATTAACTGCACTGTTTTCAAAACTTACACAAGAATGGTGATGATGATCATTAGGCTAGTTTTTTGTAGTGAGCATACTGTGATTGTTCCCTCTCTCACCCGTCCCAAAGCAAGACCCCATAAGCACCTCTCACTAATGTGTGCATCTACATTCTGAAAAACTGCTTATATGATATCAACATGTCAATTTATTATAAGCAACACAACACAAAGCTGCACTGTAAAAAAATAAGTGTCATTTTAACTGTAAAAACGCTACTGAAAAAAACTGTTAATATGTTAACAGTGAGTTCCTGTACTATAGGATATACAGGGAAAAACTGTAATTTTACAGTAAAATGCTGTTAATTGTACAGTTTTTAGAAGTAAACATAACAAATCAATGTGTAAACTGATATTCCCAGAATTCCCTGCGTGACTCTCCACATTTGAAAGTATTTTGTTTAAATAATCATGTTTTTTAATAGTCAATCAGTTATGTACATTTGGGCTTTATGTTACATCTGTTGTTTAATGAAAGTTTATTGCATTATTTAAGTATCGTGTGTTACCATGATGGTGTTTTGTGTTTGCGTGAATGCACCTTCTATGTATTAGTATATACTTCTGTTTGTGGTGAAGCTACCTGCGATGAGCTTTGATTCTGCATGTGGCTTTTTATTTTACCACCTGCATTATTATGGTGGTTGTCAGTATGCTAAAGGGACAAAACAGATTTTAATAGCAGTGTGTTGTTGAATGTAGTGGTTTACATTAAAATTTCCCTGTTTGTAAATTACAGGTTTATACTGTAGATTTTACAGTTTTGATCTGTAGATGTGTTTACAGTATTACCACAGCTGCCAGAATTATTTTGTAAAAACTACAGATTTTTTTTTACAGTATGGGGAGACTGAACTGATTTTCTACCGTGTTAATCATCTAACTCAGCCAGTTAAGAGCTACATTTTTCCTGAATATGGTCCCTGGAGCACAGGTTTTATCAGCAATGCACATTTAAGAGTGCCTGTCTTTAAATTCCCTAGCCTGACCTTCAGTCCACAAGGCTGGCCAGGATTTCTCATCTCTCTCATCATCTGAAACAAGGAGAAATACACATTGTATTCACTTTAACTGCTGTACACAGACACACACATAGGCCTATCTGTGTTATCTCTCCCGTCTCCTGCATTCATTGATCAGCACACTAATGTTACAGAAGTTATTAGCTAGTTATGTTGGCCTGAGAAACTCAACATACTGTTGACTGTGTGAAAGATGCTGACTGATCTGTCACTGCTCCATTTTATTCTGCCTAGGTAATTAAACAACCTCAGACAGCCAAAGAGGCGATGCTTTTGCTCCTTTAATTACAAACATGCAAATGAAGAACAGGTGATTGGGGAGCATCATCATGATTAATAATGCCCTGCAGCTTAGGCTGGTTCCGATCATTCACCGCTCATTACATGTCAGCTGTTAACATCACACCACGCTCATCTCCTTCAGGCAAGACTGAAGCCAGTGGTTCAGTCCTATATAGAAAGTACTACCAAAAGTTGCAATAATTAAGATTTTTTAAATGTTTTTGAAACTTTAGGCTTACTAAGGCTGCATTTATTTGATACAAATACAGTAAAATTAGAATTATTGTTAAATATCATTAGCCTACAATTTAAAATAATCTGTATATATACGCATTATATATAAAAAAATATGCAATGCAGTGAGTGTAGTGGAAAGATAAGAGTATGGTATATGATTCTGAACAAAGCCATAATGCAGTTGACCCATTTTTTTAACCACTCTCCGTGTTTATGTGAGGCTTTTGATTTAAACCCCATAGTAGAACCAAGGATTCACAAGAACCTGAAAATGTGCAAACTGTACAATTATTTCAGCAGCTTGCAGTCGAACCTTTGATCTTTGACATGGAAATATGTTTCATAAGAGGTTCTTCTCAGTACAGCTCTACGTTTGTGAAGAAAATATTCCTTGTAGATGAATTGGGTCACTGTTTATAGGAATTTCCCCAATTGTCCTAGAATATTCTTAATATAAATCATCTATTACGTCCAAATCTGAGTTCTTATTGGAACAACATCAGAGGATTTTATCAGCATTTTATCTTCCCTGCCCAGTGATATTTTCACAGCTCCCATCAGTGTTTAGAAGAAACTCTAGAGATGTGGAGAAAGATTTGATTTATTTACTTGACTTGTCTCTGAAATCAGCAGGAGTGTGAAAACAAAACAACATTTGAGCCGTCACACACGGTCTGACGTATGGCACTGGTTGTCGTACGCTTCATCGCAGATTGTGGTGATTAATAACTTAAATTTTAGTTTTACATCATACGGCTTCAGAAGACTAGCAATATGAATAATTTTTATGCTGCTGTTTTGTCAGCCATAGTTTCTATATATTTGCTGTATAGAAAAGAGCAAGTAATACAGGTTTGGAATTACATGAGAGTAAATGATGAAGAATCTTCATTTCTGCACTGCAAAAATAAAGCTAATTTTATTGCAGTATGTTTTACAAGAAAGTGCTTTTTCAGTCTTTCTGCTTCAAAATGTCACATTTAACTAAATACATTACTTGCTATTTCTTTGTAATTATTAGTGAAATTAGCAATTTTGGAGCAAAAACTGTATGATTGTTTTCAGCATGTGTACTATTCCTTTAAATGCACATTTTGCAAACTTTTGTTAAAGTATGATTAAACTAATAATTTTAGCAGGTTCATGCAGCGTTTTAAGTGACAGAATAACACATTTTGATGCCCTCATGTGAAAACCCTTGACGATTAAACTCCGTATGCTGTGTGTTTTCAGTAATTACAAAGAAAAGAGTTTGTTCCCCTCACATCCTCATCTGACTCACGTCTCTGGAAACTGGGTCATTTCATACACGCATCTACTCTTTTTTTTCTCCCCTCTCTCTCTCTCTTTCTCCCCCTCTCTCTTTCTCTTTAATAAGAAGAGAATTATACAGTTTACAGAGTCTAATTATGAGGTGTTGGGATGTGAATGAGTCCCTACAATCCCTGACGGGAAATAAAACTACACACTGGCCCAATTCTCGCTCTCACTCTCTCTTTGTTTTTGTCATCTACACCCATCCTTTTCCCTACATGCACAGGAATGTTTCATACATCCAAGCTCAAGCATGTTAATGCATGCTATGTTTAGGTGATGGCATGTCTGCCCTTTTTCAGGCTGATGTACCAGCCTTCAGAGATCAAAGCTGGGATAAATTTCCATGGGGTGTTGGTGGAGAGGAGTTGTCTGACATTATTTTAAAATGTAATTTACTCTAATTACAAGTACTTAATTTTTGGAATCTGATTACGTAATCCAGATTACATGTAATCAGTTACTACCCAGCTCTGCTAGTTACAATATATTTGATGGAAAAACAAAGGATTTGATGCTCAGAACAGAATAACTACAGTAATTGCCCATTACCCCATGGGGGTGTTTTACCCCACCTGGAGTCAGCAGATAGACACAGGACACAGAGGTAAGTGCAATACAATCAACAGGTTTATTGCAGAACAAGAACAGAGGGGAATGAGATGAGCAGAATGTCCAGGTAAGCAGGCGGGGAATGGGAATGTCTCTAGGGGCTTATTTGAGTGTGAATGTCCTTTTTCCTCTTCCAGGGGATCCGGAGGTAACAGTGGAGCGTGGAGACGGTAGAGAACAGGAGCGGTGGAGAACAGGGATAGGAACACTGGAGCAACTGGTAAGTAGACAAAAGGTAAGTGGGTCAGGTTAGTCGACATGGAAAGTTTGAGACCAGACAGTGAGTGAACGGGAGGAGTGTAGGGATATAGTTAATTTGTGGTTGCCATGGTTCATCTATAGTAACCATGTTTTTTTTCTACCAAGAAAAAGGATGAATATAGAGGTGCAGTTTTCACTGCTTTAGGATTTACAGTTTGAATATACTTGTCTAGATCAACTTTGAATAAAGTTTGCAAAGTTTCCAAAGACATTGCTTGTTATGATTTTCAAGGGCGTAGAATTTAGTAGAGATGCTATGTCCCTACCAATATCCAGCAACTACTCGATTGTCCCTAGCAATAATTTTGATGAAACAATTAAATGTCTGTTGTCTGCCATTATGTCCCTACCAATACCTACACACCATATGTCATAATATCAAGAAACTATTCTTCACAGATCAAGAGATGTGGTTCCAACCACACAAGTTTGTCACAATTTTGTTATAAGTTTATTTTAAGTACAATTGCATCCAATGTGCAAATAGGTTATAGTTAAATTAAATGCTTTAGGTTAGATTAACTCTCTCCAAAATTTTATCACAAAGTTAAGTCTACTTAATTCTGTGTCAGTGAAAATTGCATGCAAAAGCAAAATAAATCAACCTTACTTGACATGGTTGTATTTCCCCATGTAGAAGTAGGCCATTCAGTATCTGCTACACATTTTATGCATGAATGCCTACTAATGAGAACACATTAACAGAGATTTTACTGGAGTACAGTTTAGTGGTTTAAAATTAGAACACATGTTCTTAGAGTAAAGTTGATATATTCAAAGCAACATGTTGACGTTTTCAATAATCGTACATGTGTTTGCATACATTCAGTATTTGTTTTCCTGTGATTCTCCTGATTTGACTTAAGTGCCTTGAATGTATCTTCATTTGTGTGTCAAATGGCTCAACCAGGTTGTGGCACAAGAGTCCAAGCACTCATTAATTTCTCACACTGAGTGATCATGACAACAGCCTTGAGGCATTTAGGACTCGTTTGTGTGTGTGTGTGTGTTTTTGAATAATTCTCCCCTTCACTGTGAGCTCTTTATTAATGTAGGACACTGAGGACATTATATAATAATCACAATGTTCTTTGCCTTTATGGAACCATGATGTTCTGTTTCTTTATAGAATCTGTTTATATCGCTTCAACACCATGACTGATGAAATGGGTCGCAATTTGAATAAGAAAATGTAGCTGTCACTTAAAAAGAAAAAAAAAAAAGAAAAAACCCTCGCCTCAGGCAATTTTCTCGACTTGCCTGCATATATACAGCAAAAAAAAAAAAAAAAGAAGCATTTTCAGTAAACCATGCAATTTATAGCCGGTTACACTTCAGAACTATAGTGTTCTCAGAACTATCTTTGTGTCCTCTGAATTGATTTTATGTCCAGGAGAACAATGTGACCTGTTTCTCCAAGATTCAGATTTAGATAGATGCTTGTTTGGTGCTGATGACTGATCAGATAATGTGTGAGATATTGATTGTATTTTTAGCCTGTACTTCAGGGTTTTCTCTGCAGCTGTCAAATTCACAATAAGGTCTTGTTTGTGCTTCAGTTTTGATATAAATCTCCAAATATATGTATAGCTCCAGATTTTTGTTTTCTAACCCACTTGCATTGCTTGCACAGTCTGACAATAATGATGATAACAGCAGTCATAAAATGATCTGAACAGCATGAAAACATTTCTCATTTAGAGGAACAGTGTGGTGATCAAACAGCAGTGTGTCCACTCGTGGATTATTATAACAGTTTAGTGTGTAAACAGAGCAAAACAAATTCTTGTTCAGGTCATTACAGAGGTTTTTGGCAAGGCAAGTTCAGCTACAGACTTATACTGGAGGTCAGAAATGTTTTAGTATTTTGACTCACTGGTATCTTTTGTAATAGTGTGGGTGGCTGTCAGCCAACTGTCATGAAAGGTTTTTTACATTGCACGTCTCCTTTTATACAACAGATTAATCTAGTTCTACATGTAAAGTAATAATGGGCATTAGTGTGTACATGCTTCATTGTCATTTATCTGAAATGAACATCATAATTGTCTAAAATAATATATTATGTTTTGATAGTATCTGCTGGAAATTACATTTTAAACATTTACATGTTTAGTTTGTATCAGTATTCTCACAGTTTTTTGGGGGATAAATTATAGCTTGACACACAATAAAATAATTCTGCTCACTGACATGGTTGTCTAACACCCAAACTTTATTTATTATTATTATGCTAGAAAATATTTATTTGATAAAATATGCTGTTCTTTTGACATTTCTATTCATCAAAGAATCCTGAATATATGCTATGTATATATTCCCACAAAGTATTGAGCAGCACATCTGTTTTTTTAATGGTGATAATAATAAGAAGTGTTTCTTGAGCAGCAAATAAACATGAGAATGATTTCTGAAGCATCATGTGTGACTGAAGACTGGAGTAATGATGCTGAAAGTTCAGCTTTGACATCACAGGAATAAATTACATTTTAAAACATTAAAATAGAAAACAGATATTTAAAATATTTCATAATGTTACTGTTTTTACTGCATATTTTATCACACAAATGTGTGACCATGGAATACAAAGCCAGTCATAAGTAGCACAGGTATTTATAGCAATAGCCAACAATACATCGAATGGGTCTAAAATATCGATTTTTCTTTTTATGCCAAAAATCAGTAGGATCTTAAGTAAAGATCATGTTCCATGAAGATATTTAGTAAATTTCCTATCATAAATATCAAAACGTAATTTTTGATTAGTAATATGCATTGCTGAGAACTTCATTTAGACAACTTTAAAGGCGATTTTCTCAACATTTAGATGTTTTCCAGATTCCAGATTTTCAAAAGTTGTATCTCAGCCAAATATTGTCCTATCCTATCAAACCTATTTATTCAGCTTTCAGATGATGTATAAATCTTAATTTTAAAAAAAGTACCCTTATGACTGGTTTTGTGGTTCGGGGTCACATGTAGCCTTCTTTTAAATAAACTCCCCAGAATTTTTTATCTGATCAGAACGTCACATCATCAGAATGCATGATAAAATAATGATGACATGCAGTCCTGTTTTATCTTCCTGCTCCTCTCCAGCTCTCTCTCTCTCTCTCTGTGTCTCACTCTTTCTCATTCTTGTCTTTCTTTTACATTTGCTATAGCATAAAAAGCCTACTGACTCTGGTTCTTCAGGGAAACTGTCACTCTCAAGTGTGTCTCTTTGCTCTGTCATCCATTAGCACCTCAGCAAGCACCATCCGTACCCTGTTCCTGACATCTCATAGTGATCTGTGCTGTTGTGATTTAAGCTCAGCACTAGCTGAGGTCATTATTCAGTCTTTTGACATTGTGGACGTATTAGCTTATTATCATAAATGATAATGACATTGTGGACTTATTATCTTATTATTATAAATCTTATTTCACCTTTCTTTTTTCTCCCTGCTCGGTGAAAGGATTAAAGAATGCCTGTTCTCTTGTCAACTGAGACATGATGTGCTGCTAAATCTTTGAGCGTGTCTATCCTAGTGCTCTGCTCCACCCGACTGACAGCTCCGCTCCACTAACCTCCCGTTAAATGAAAAGCACATTACACACTCCTCCATACTCACAAAACGACAGGAACTGTGCTACATTTGCAACACTGGAGTAGGAGGCTGATTTAAGTGGAACAACTGAAGATCACACTATATCAAACTGCCAGCAAGCTCTCAGTAAGAGCGATGGTGAGAGACCGAGTTGTACAGATTGAGACATTCAGTTCTTAGCTTTGGAAAGTTTTTGCTATAATATTCTTCTTTTTTTAAAGCCAGAATTTGTATATTTTTATATGAGAAAAATATCTCTCTGCCAAAGTTGCAAATTATGCAGGGCAATATCTCAGTATGTTTCAAACCCGTAACCCATCGTTTTGAACTATTCATTCAAAGAACCAGCTCACAAGAGCCATTCGTTTGGAGGGGCTATACTTCTATTTCTTTGATTCACTAAAAAGAACCAGAGTCATTTGTCTGAACGAGCCACTTTGCATACTTTTCAGAATACTCATTTCAACATACTAAGATTTTGGACACACTCATTTTAATTTGATAAAATACTATTTAGGACTGATAGAATGCGAAATTGAAAGTAGCATACTGTGTGTCTCTGATTCACTAAAAAGAAACGGTTCATAAGAGTCATTTGCTCATGAATTGTATAACAATTTGGCCAGTTTTTTTCTCAAAATTACGTTTGAGCTTATATCTCTCAATTCTTTTTGTATATCTCACAACTGGAACTTGATTCTTGTAGTTCTGAGAAAAAGTCAGAAATGCGAAATGTAAACACCAAATTGTGAGATATAAACTTACAATTCTGTAAAAAATGGCAGAAATGTAAGAAAACAGAATTGCCGGATGTAAACTCAGAACTTTTTTTCTCGCAATTTTAAATTTAAATTTCATTCTTAGTTTGTCTTATTTTATAAAAAATAAACCGGGGGATTGATTCTGTGTTTATATCTCTCAATAGATTTTTCCACCACAAAATAAAAAATACACAAGGTAATTGACTTTTTATGTCACAATTCTGACATCTCACAAGTCTGAGTTTATATCACAATTCTGACTTATTTTTCAGAATTAAGAGTTTATATCTCTCAATTCTGAGTTATGGTTAATATCTCTGAATTCTGAGTTTATATCAGAATAAACTCTAACCATAACCCTAACCCTAACTTTATATAATAAAACTTTTTTCAAAATTACAAGAAAAAATACAAATTTGTGAGATATAAACTCCGAATAACCAAAAAAATCACCCCCTTTCACAGACAAGGCTTAAACCTAGTCCTAGTCCTAAAATGTGAATCTGAGCTGTTTCAACCGAAAGAAACTTGCACTGACTGATTTTAAAACATGTCAGTGTCTTTGTTTTGTCTTAAGATGCACACCAGTAATGCTTTTTTCCAAGGCATGTTTACAAAAATTACTAAATGTCCTAACTGAACTATGGCCTAATCCTGGTTTAGGCTAAGCCCTGTCAATGAAACCGAGCCTAGATGTTTTATTTTTTTGAAAACAGACTTCCATATATTTCCTTTTCCGCTGCATCACTTTTGAACTCAAGAAGGCCTCTTGTGCAAGCGCTCCCTCCCACTGTGAAACTGGCAGATACATGACCTAAAAACAGAATTTTGGTGAGGATTCGCCCTTTGTGATTTATAGCACATGGGAGGAGTATGAAAGTGTGTGAACAGGTCACTGGAAGTATGGTGAGATGGCGGAATAATATCCAGCAGCACCTCCGGCAGCTCAGCTCACTTTCTAAAAGTCAGGTAAATGTCAGGGAGCAACGGCAGAGCGGATTCACTGACGTGAGCTTTGTGTTCATCTGAAAGGATCCTTTCTCTGATCACTCACACCTGTCTGAAAATGCTGTTTTATTTATGAAGTCGATACAGTGAGGTCAACATTCCTGACAAAAGGTTAAAGGCCAAACCCAATTCCTAACGTATAGAAGCCTGTTTCTGTCATAGGATAAAAGGTGATTTTGAATTCTTAGGAACAAAAGTCAGAACTGGAAGATAAAAACTCAATTCTGTCTTTTTTCCCTCAGAATTCTGAGTTTACATCTCGCAATTCTTTTTTTTTTTAAACATAAACTTGCAATTGAAAGTTAACATCTTGCAATTCTGAGTTTATATCTAGCAATTCTTACTTTTTTCTCAGAATTGTGAGACAAAAAATGATCCATGATACTCTACATAGGCAGCAACTTACAGTATTATAAGCACACCTCACACAAGACTTTACTTGCAATTGATTTGAATAGAGTTTGTAATAATGTAGCAAAACTATGCAATTCTTTAACAAGCTTAGAGCACACAAAAACTGGGTAAAATATTGAGATTTCTCTTGCTTTGATCACCACCTTGGATGGATTTTTTCTCTGCACATTATGGGATTGCTTTCTCTATGAAGGAAACATGCAATGCTGCTAAAAAATGTACAAAAGAAACCTTATGGAACAGCATGCCTTTGATGCATACAAATTCTGCCTAAGTAGAGGCTTTGTTATCAGACTGAATCACATTGGCAGGGTTCTGATTCACCAGCATGAGCTCCATTCTGGAATTGGATACATGAGCAGATTGGTACATGATGAGTTTCCACTGATCCCCACTGAATGATGCTAGATGAAATATAAATAAGGGTCAAAGAGGAAACCAAAGCTGGGGTTCATCATGTCGGTGACTCAATCAGCTCTAATGGGGTTGAGTCGAGTAGCTTGGCATTACAAGCATGTGTGTGTGTGTGTGTGTGTGAGTGAACTGAGAGTCAGAAGAAAACGTATCAGAGTGATCTTGTGAGCTGGTAGGTTGTGTCAGAATAGCAGGGTAGTTTTTGTCAGTTTTAAGCATTCTCACAACTAATTTTTAGTGTTAATATTATTTTTATATTATTTGAAATCTTATATTATACATAATAAAATTGTAATTAATTTGACACATTCTGTCTTTTAAATGTTTTAAATGTGCATTATGCAGGTGCACTTTTAATGTATTTAATGGAAGATTGAACTATGGAAGATTTTTATGTTACTTTAAATATTTAATGTATAATATAATATTTTATATATTCTTTTACATTTGTCATTTTATTTGCATTTTGTCTTATTTATGTTTATTTAAATGTTCACTATGGAATATTTTTATATTATTTTACATATTTACTATATAATTTATATTTATGTAAATTTATACATTTATTTTATGTTTCTTATGTTATTGTGTATTAAAACGTGCACTCTAGATGTTTTGTATATTATTGCAAATATTTGTATGTAATGTATTTCATACATTTGTTATTTTATATAATTTTTTGTTTATTTAAAGGTGCACTATGGAAGATTTCTTATAGTATTTAAAATATTTACATATTTGCATTATAATATGTACAGTTGTAATTTTATAAATGTATGTTATTTTATACTTTTTTTTTTAGCACTATGGCAGATTTGTTTTTAAACAAAATTCCATTAATTCCATTATAAATTCCATTATTGATTTACGATGGTAAGCCTACAATAAATAATGATTTATATTTAGATTCATACATTTATCCAATAGCGAGGACAAAGTTACATACTGCACCTTTAGCATTTATCAAATTACCAGATCATATCAGTCATCAATCTTGCGATTTTCCACATTTGTGAGTTGTTTTGGATAAAAGCATCTGCTGAAAGAATAAATGTAAATATGCAACATTGCAAACCTCATAATCTGACTGACATGACAATCACTATTCTTCCTGTTTGTTTTACATGTCATTTAGGGTTCGGATTATCTAAAATTGTTCACTCTGGGGAAAATATATTGTACAGAAAACACTGAAGAAATCAGAAGCAATCACAATGGGCTCTGCCTATAATAGAGTGCAAAACAGCCATGTGTGTGTGTGTTTTAGAATATATTATCAGATGTTTTTAAAGTAAAGTAAATTTTTGCCTTAAGGCTGTGATGTTTTCTGCTCTCACATGTCAGGAAAGTTCATCTGGGTGTAAAGCCAGCAAAGTGCTTTGTCTTGTCTAGTTTGTATCTGAGGTTCACGCTTCGCTCTGCTGTTTGAAGCCTCTGTCACTTCACGTGGAACCAACTGCATAACGGAGCATCAGACATTCCCAGTAAGACGTTAAATTGATTCTGAAACACAGATGTTGTTTTTCAACACTCTCTATCTCTCTCTCTGTCTCTCTATCCCTGTCTCTTAGTGTTGTACATTCTCATTCATGTCCTCCATTTGGTTCCATTTCCCTGTCCTTCTCATCTCAGCTCAGCATCATGGATTACACCTTCTCATAATTATGCAGGGAACTGCCATAGAGCGCCATTGAGATGCAGAGGATGGCTTGACATTAGGATGATAATCCATACAGCACACTCCTCTGTCAGACTCGGTTCCCTCCGGAGGCATTGTGGGAATGATTTGCCTGCTCAGCTTGTCAGATTCAGTTCTATCTGCCGGAGAGCATAGTAATGAGGAATTTACAAGCACAGGCCCGGTGGGTGACCTGTCCTTTCTGCATGCCAATAGTGCTGCACTGAGCAGCAGGAAACCTCACAAGGCATGTACTGTATATGCAACACTTTGTTCTGTTGAATCTATTGCATCAATGAATAATTATTAGTGAGATTAATAGATCTTGTTCTTAATCCGCAGCGCATGGAGTAATAACAGGGTTCATTTCAGACAGCTGTCATCAGTGACAGCACACAAGATTTTATTTTTCTTCACTTTGATATAATGTGACATATTTGGGATTTATTTAGCTGATCACTAGGGTTTGGTTTTCAAATGTCACTTTTATTTTCATAAACAAATATATTTTGTTCATCTACAAAAAGTAAAATATATCAAATAAAAATTTAAGTGGACTGTAATTTAACATTGTTTTACTTTTATTTAACCAGACAAGACACAACATATAGATGTAATATGCACATAAAAATTTGATTTTTTTATGATTTATCATTCATATAGCAGTTGAAATTTTAATTCCGTATTGACTGAAGATCTTAAATCTCTTTTTGTGTTTTCACATTCACGTACAAAAGTTTTGGGTCTGTAAATTTGTTTAAAGTTGTTTATTTTTTTCTCACCTAAATTTATTTGATAAATTTATTTTAAACTGTTAGATATGCAATAGAAATCTCTCCTATCTCTTGCTCTGGATACTGTGTATAGACTGCCAGGGCCATATACAGATTTCCTAAAAGAATTTGCAGATTTCCTCTCAGATCTATTAGTTAATGTTGATAAAGTGCCAATTGTCGGAGATTTTAACATTCACGTTGATAATACAAATGATGCGTTAGGTATTGCGTTTACTGACCGAATAAACTCTTTTGGAGTCAAGCAAAACGTCACCGGGCCCACTCATCGTTTTAATCATACGCTAGATTTAATTATATCGCATGGAATTGATCTTACCGATATAGATATCGTACCTCAAAGTGACGATGTTACTGATCATTTCCTTGTATCGTGCATGCTGCGGATTACTGATATTAATTATATGGCTCCGCGTTATCGTCCGGGCAGAACTATTGTTCCAGCCACCAAAGACAGATTCACAAATAACCTGCCTAATTTATCTCAACTGCTCTGTGTACCCATAAATACACATGAACTAGACGAAATGACTAGCAACATGGGCACTATCTTCTCTAATACATTAGAAGCTGTTGCCCCCATCAAATTGAAAAAGGTCAGAGAACAACGTACTGCGCCATGGTACAACAGTTATACCCATTCTCTCAAGAAAGAAACTCGTAATCTTGAGCGCAAATGGAGAAAAGCTAACTTGGAAGTTTTTAGAATTGCGTGGAAAAACAGTATGTCCAGCTATAGACAGGCTCTAAAAGCTGCCAGGGCAGAGCATAGCCGCAAACTCATAGATAATAACCAAAACAATCCAAGGTTCTTATTTAGCACAGTGGATAGATTAACAATTTCAGCTTCATTCATCGCACCCAAAGAAAAACTTCAGTGCTTTACAACTATAGGACAGGAAGAGCTAAATAAACTCAGGATCATATTTGCTTAACATCCCGTGGTAACTAGGAATTACAGAAGATACAGAAAATACATTTTCCTATCAACTGCAATGCAGATGGTTATTTTAACAGGAGATCCAAAATAATTACTGTGAGAGTCTAATCAGCTCCGAACCCAATTTCACAGATCAGTGATCAACAGGCAAATTGGGCAGTATGGTGATGCAGTAAACTTCAAAGAGCGTGGGTCACAGAGTTGAAACGAGGGCTGATAGAGGAAGAACACTAATCAAAAACAGCCAGGAATATATTACTCATCAATTATGCATCGCTGCTTTTGTAGTTGCGTGTTGTGGGTCTCAACACAATGATTGTCAGATAACACCCCTCTACACACTCACAGCACAATGCCTCATTAATGCGATTTTGCTGAAGAACTTTGAGAAGCTGTTGTACCCCTAAAGTTATATTTTTTGTGTAATTTTTTTTCCAGAGTGTGTGCTGAGGCAAATAATTAAATTGAAATGCTCATGGTGAGAATAGGAACGCAATATGTGATTTCTTGTGAAATGATATGTGCCTTAATAAAACTATCAAAGCAATCTGGTGTTCTGTATTGTAATAAAGAAATTAAATATTGTTGTATGAAGCTATTATGTTGGGTTGCCAATATAACAATATTGTCTGATCTTGTGATACTGAGTTTGAGCACATTATTATTATTCTGAGGGCTAAATTTTATTTCTCCTCCTAGAGCTTTTAGGTTACAGCCAAATCCATAACATCCATAATATCCACAACAATACTGTATCTGTCTGTCTAATAACCTCACTGGAGAAAACATTATTATAGATAATGGACTTCCTTTTTTGTCTAGGAGTATTGTGCATTAAATAGAATAAGTTTAATATTAAAATAATGTAAAAAATTGAACATCAGATTAAAAAATAAATAAATAATCTTAGAAATATGCAGCTTTTTACTTTGCAGGATATTAATTGATTGACCGGAGCCGTGTGGATTACTTGTGGATTATTGTGATGCTTTTAACAGCTGTTTGGACTCTCATTCTGACGGCACCCATTCACTGCAGAGGATCCAATGGTTAACAAGTGATGTAATGCAAAATTTCTCCAAATCTGGCCAGAGGGTGAGTACATTTACCACAATTTTTCATTTTTGGGTGAACTATTGCTTTGACATTCAAAGTTCAAGTAAAATAAATGAATAAATAATATATAATGCAACTAACATCCAAACCCTTGTAAAAATCTAATATATTTAAAATACTTTTATTTCATACTAAGTTTAGTTCAAATCTATTGCTTGAGGCTTACTGACATAAAAATTATAATGAAACTTTATTTAGAGTACTACTTGTGCACAATGCACATTTCTTAATAATAAGCCTAAAATGTGTTAATGTCACTATTGATGAGGATTGAATGATCTTTGAATAATATCGGTCTTTAAATGCAAGATATTGCAAGAGGACCTAAAGTATACTTACAACAGTTCCACGTTAGCACAATATACTTAAGTGTATCTTTAGTTGGAATTCAGCACTACCTCTGCACAATTAAAGTGTGTTAAGTACAAAATTGGTTGTTTCAATTTAGCAGACTTTAAATATACCAGTTTAGTATACCAAAGGTATAATTGCAGGCTATTTTTATTAAGCACGTGATGTAAATGTATTTGTAGTATACTTAGCATGAAGTAAATGACTTTTAAATACATTTTAGTATATTTATTTTTACTAGGGAAGTCTACACAAAACTATGTCTGCTAGATTAATGTGAAAAAATATTATTAAATATTTATTTATAGTAAATAAAAGGTTTGAACAGAATGCCTTACTCTTGAAAACTAGCTTACTGTTGATTTCTGCACGGCTAAAATCCCTATCTAAAGAGGGCAGGTGGTTTTGGTCAGGGAATCTGCTTCAGCAGATGCTGCTGAATATCATGCTGGTGAAACATTGCTTTTTACGCCCTTTAGATGTTTTGATTCTTTATGGTTTGCTGGCAGAATACACAAATTTCATAATGTTCCATCCTGTTGATTTAAAAGTTGTGTTGTTTTGATCCCTGATGAGCCTGTGCAGAAACAACTAATACAGTCTACTGTAAAGCTGGTATAGGCTACATTGTGGAATTCACACACTGCGATGAGGAAGTCGGTCTGCCAGAATATTGAACAGAGAGACTTACAGTGAAGGACCATCATTTATAAACAAGCAGAGCATTCAGGTGAAACATCTGTTTTATCACTCAGGAACATTCAGTTCTTAAAGCCGGATCTCTCTCCAGACAGCAGCGCAGCAGAGGATTTACTATGGACAGGAATTAAAGACGGATTTCTGAAAAAGTGCTAAAACTGCTAAGCAGATTTGTGCCAAGAGTCTTTGTCAATTCTTCTCCTTTTAAGACTTTTTGAACTAAACGAGTCTCTCAGGGAAATTTGACTATTAGCATTTTCTATAGATGCTAAAAATATCAACCCCCCCAGCCCACCTTTTAACATTACCCATAGTATTTGAGATTAAGATTCAGTTTAGTAATGAAGATTATTACATAAAATAAAAATCACAAAATAAATCTCGACTGTTTCTCCTAGACGGCAATGATAACATATTAAGAGTGGATTGAGCTTGAATTTAGCTTCTTAGGGTTTTCTTCTTTAAAGGCCCGGCAATCTCATATCTGCCTCCTCTGTACTTTTATGACTTCAATAATGTCTTAAACTGTGCTTAGATTAGCATGGGTCCCGAAATCTGCAATGAAAAGTCAGAGATTTCCATTTGACCTCTTTGAACTTTCAACATTCCTCCTCACGTTCTTCCACCACCAAATGATCTATCCACATTTATGTTATATCTCTTTACTCTTATGTCAACAGCTTTGTGTGTATTTAAAGAAAGAGGTTTGAACTAAGTTGAATCATGAATAAAACATAACTGAAAACTTCATGCTGAAAAAGCAACCTTTAAGCAATAAAATTATGCTCACTTCAGTGCAGAGAAAGAAAAGTGGTGACTCAGCAAAAGAAGGATTTTCATAAGGACAGATGCTTAAAGGAACAGTTCACCCCAAAATGAGAATTCTCTCATCATTTATTCACTCTTACTTCTGTCAAGCACAAAATAAACATACCTGTCATATTTCCAGCAGGAACTGTGGTTTTTAAAATAATAAAATGATGCACTATGAAGGTGTTATTAATATTCACGTGATACATTTCATCATACAGACTTGTGAGACTTTGAATCTAGTTTTTTTTAACAAATCATTTGAGTGAATGATTCAATGACTCTTTGTTATCATTCCTGAATGAATCAGTGTTTTTAAAAGAATCCGTCAAATTAATAAATTGGTAACTCACTCATTAAGATGGTCACTTGTTGCCACCTATACTGACGTAATATGTAACCTGCAGAAAGAGACAATGAAAAAAATTGTTCCACTTGATGTTTATAGTTTTATTGCTAGAGTTAAAATATAAAAAATATAAAAATTAATAATTAAAATGCATATTAAATAAAAAGTTCCTTTAAAGCATTTCAATTTGGTTTGCATTCTAAAAGAATATGATGAATTATGTTTATTAGTGTGACAGTTTTAAATTAAGTTTTTGAGTTGCTGGTTTTAAAGTCATAATTGTGTAATTGTGATTTGATTTAAAGAACATTTTATAATGGGACAAAAAGGTTGTCGATCCCTGGACTAGAATGTGGTTTTGTTAGAAATTGTGCAAATTGCTATAAGCTATTCTTTAATGTCAGTACTCCTGTCAATGAGAGAGAGAGAGAGAGAGATCAGAACAAGGTCAGACAGAGGAAAGACAGACGCTGACAGATTTCACAATGCAGGGCTTAAACAAATTCAAGTGCATGCATGAAAAATACACAGCACTAAAACAATCTCAGTGTTATGACATATTACATCCACATAGCATCAGAGGAGTGATCACCTGTCTGTATCTGAATGCTATCATTCTGGAGTACCACAATAGCAAAGCTTGTAGTTTAAACAAATGTCATTGTCTAAATGTCACAAGGATATGAGGCAAAGTGTGTTTGCAGAGGGATCCGGAAGCGCCTTGTTCTCTTCTGCTTCAGAATGCTGCATGCAGACCATGACTGTAGTCAGAAATGTGATATTTACAGACGCGGCCTGATCTGGGATGAAATAAACATGAGTGACATTTGATTGCTGTGTTCCTTTCAAGGGAAAAGATATTTTCGTTCTGGTAAAAGATTGGTTGTTTTGATAGGTACACGGTACACTTTGATGTTTAAGAAAAGTTTGTTTTATATAGGCTGTTCTCTAAAACGAGGTGAAATATAAAATATAATTTCTCATTTATTGCTTTGAACCTATGATATTTCTGCTTTTCAAAGGACATTTTTGCTACATTGGAGACCCCCTTACAGTTAAGCGAGTATAATTCACTGTCGTAAATATATCGCTGTCATAATTAAAGTGGATAGCTGTGCTGTACATGTGCATTTGTTGCTGCTGTAAAACAATCCACCCTTTTTGCAGAATTCATTATACCAACATAATGATTTTGAAGCTCATATTTCAGGTAAAATCTTACATACAGTTGCTTTAAATTGGGAAATATTGAAGTAGAAAGAATGAAATATGTGGTCAAAAAAAATGTGAGTCCTTCAAAATATAATTTCTGAAAAATCATGAATTTATTTAGGAGGACTGGCATATGATAATAGAGTTGAAGAGAAAGTGAGGGCAAAAATCTAAACCCTACATATAATTAAACAAACTCCCATCCATTCATGTTGTGCTTTATTTGCAGTTCAGCAGCTCATGGTAATTTTTCTTGAAATATCCAAATCTGATTGACAGCATCTCATTGTAAATCTCACCTGCACCTGCGGCCTTCAGCTAATGTCTTAAATAAAACACTTTCAGAAAATGCTTGGAAAGGTGACATGACTGAATGAATTTATATGTGCCCTAAAGTGAGTGTGGCATAATCTCTCAGGGTTGAGCAGACATGGAAGATTTCATGATGCATATTTAATTGCGCTGTTTCACCTTGATGCATTTTTAAAACATTTTCAAGTCTTTCCAAACCCGTAAGACCTTCGTTCATTTTCAGAACACAAATTAAGATATTTTTGATGAAATCTGAGAGCTTTCTCACCCTGCGTAGACAGCAATGCAACTGAGATGTTCCCAGACCCAGGACATTGGTATAACAGTTTATGTGACATAAGTGGTTCAACTGTAATTTTACGAAGCTACGAGACTACTTTATTCAGCTATTCTTCTCCTGCAAATCACATCATCCATCATGCATGTAAACAACGCATGTGCGTGGTGCTGCTGAAGTAGAACACGAATGCGCAGCACCTTGTTTACATGCAGAGGAAAGCACACACATGGGTGATTTGCAGGAGACAAATAGTTAAATAAAGACATTTTAATGATGTCCTTACTATGGTTCTGGGCCTGGGAACATTTCAGGTGTGTTGCTGTCTATGCAGGGTCAGAAATCTCTTTTTTTTTTTTTTTTATCAGAACAGATTTGGAGAAATGTAGCGTTGCTCACCAGTGGATCCTCTGCAGTGAATGGGTGCCGTCAGAATGAGAGTCCAAACAGCTGATAAAACATGACAATAATCCACAAATAAAAATGTATATCTTGTAGAGGATGTTTGTAAGAAATAAACTCCTCAGAACTTTACATTGTTGCTTCATGTCAAAACAGGAGTCAATAATCCATAATCCATAATAATGCTTCCTCCAGTAAAAAAGTTGTTTGAAGTCCCCTGTTGTTCTCTCAGATCAAAATCCAACAGCATACAGTATTTGTTTAGAACTGTTTTTGCTTGTAACCCATGCATGCTTGATTTGTGAATATTTTTCTCCAGATCAATTGAGATGACCTTTTCATTGAAGGAAATGTTATTATGGATTATAGACTAGTATTTAAAGTGAAAACACCTCAGTGATGGATTTGTTTCTTACAAACATGCAGCTTTTTGTTTCACAAGCTGTTAATTGATGAACTGGAGTTATGTTTTCTTTTCTTTGGAGATAAAAAAAAAATCAAGGGGTCTCCTTCTAAAAACTGATTTCAATCAACTCACATAACAAATCTAGCTCCAAAGGTAAATTACGTTTGGATGATTGACAACAGCATGTGTGAAATTTAAGAGGTTTAAAGAGTTGTTACCAAATTGTGCAGATGTGACAACTGTATGTGAAGCTGAAATTCTCTTAGGTGCCTACACCTACAGGATTTCTGTGCCCTACATTTCTGACGCTAATCATTGTGTGACGGGATGCAAATGCTCACATGATGATCCTGATCTAACGAAGTGCAGGCGCGCAGTTGTGTTGATGCCCATGTGCATAATCAGCCAAAGAGATGCTCTGAATGACAAAATATAAGATTAAGGAATGGAAAATGGTCTGACATGCGTGTGGGCCCTGTAGGAAAACATCTGATGTATTTTAGGCTTTGAATAGAACATGGATGAATATCATCCATACCGTCTATGCAGTATCCATAGTTTCTTCTCAGTTGCTATGGGGACATGTATTTTTATTATGCTATGTATCAAGGTGCATAAAGGTTGTCAGGTTTTTCTGAAGTTTCTGTCTTTCAGCCTGTGAGGCAAGTAGCACCACTTACAGTAGAAAATGTAATTTACATATCAAATCAAATATTTTTTTAATTAACACTTTATTGAATAGTTAAATTGTCATGCAAATGATATTAAAGATGTGGCATTTCCATGCAAATGGATCGCGCTGGTATTTGATTAATTATTTGTTGTGGTCACTATATTTAGAATGTGTTCAGAGCTTCTCAAGATGGAAATGGTGCGGCAACATTTATTGCTGAAAGTGTTGAATAAATACGAAGAGAACATATTAAAAGGGGAGTTTGTTTTCCTCCGGGGGATGTTTGAGAAAAGTGCTTCAGAGCTAAAATATGCACATTAAAATCTAGGCCAAAATTCTAGGAAAAGTAATATGTTTTATTTTCACTTTTGTTCTCGAATAGCAGAATATTTTGGTTTGTTTTGACACACTTGTGCTGCCTATTCTTCCAGCCACTACATTCTTCATCTTTTATCTGATTCCCTAGGCGATGTGTTGTATTCCATCTAATAGAATATTCTCACATCTAATGTTCTGGCAATGTTCTCTCAAAGAAGTGAACAAACTTTTTTCCAGTGGGGAAGTTGTGGCCTAATGGTTAGAGAGTCGGACTCGTAATCGAAAGGTTGCGGGTTCGAGTCCCCGGCCGGCAGGGATTGTAGGTGGGGGGAGTGAATGTACACCGCTCTCTCCACCCTCAATACCACGACTGAGGTGCCCTTGAGCAAGGCACCGAACCCCCAACTGCTCCCCGGGCGCCGCAGCATAAATGCCCACTGCTCCAGGTGTGTGTTCACGGTGTGCGTGTGTGTGTGTGTGTGTGTGTGCACGTTGGATGGGTTAAATGCAGAGCACGAATTCTGAGTATGGGTCTCCATACTTGGCAGTATGTCACTTCACTTTAAACTTTAAACACTTCACTTTAATAGAATGTTTGTTCAATGTTATCTGGTCTTTAATAATGCTCACAGAATGTTAATAAATGTTATTTATTATTCATTAATTGAATGTTTTTCTTGGATGTTCATCTTACCTTTTCTAAATGTTGTTCCAGAATGTTCTGGATTGTTCAAAATAACATTCCTATAGGGTTTGCCAAATAATAAGAAAGAGGATATTCCCTTAACATTCGTATATCCATTCATAAAAAACAAAAAAACATTTATATATACATAATACATTCTTAGAACATATTATTTTTATTAGCTGGCTTGTGGGGTTTTTCTTCAACTGCAGGCACTTTTATGTCCAAGGAGTTGATTTTAAACATAGTTCATAGTTTATTTATTTTTAATTGTTCAATATGATATGTAGTTCTGCAAACACACACTATAGTCAATCAAACTCAGCAGTGTTTTGAAAGCATTTAAGTGGTCAAGGTTTGGCTGGTTAACCCTTGCTGGTGGATGCCATAACTACACCTTCTGGAGGCAAAAAGCTCTGAGTGCTGCCAATATAATACAGTAAATCATTAACAATAAATGAACCAGGATGCACTTCAGTCAAAACATTGCTTGCACAAGCTCTCATGGTTATATGGTCTGGTTATCCCCCCGTTTGTCTCCTTCACTATTGGCAGACTCACAAATGCATGGTCTTTTTTTATGTAGACAGTTATGGTGGTAGAAAAATGCATAACTGCAAGTGTAGAAGAGGCAGTCTTGTTTGAACTGACAGAGAGATGTAAATCTCAACATATAGGTTATCAGGTCAGTATTTGCCTGTTTCAGTATGCTTTATAGTGACACATCAACAGGAGCTATAAATAGACGGTTCAGCCTCAAGGTGGTTTGTTTTGTATTCTTGAATGTGCTGTTGTTGTCATCAAGGCTCAAAATTTTACCTTCTTTTCCTTTCACATTTTTTGTCTTCTATTATTCCAATCAACGTAACTTTTCTGGATTGCTCCAGGACTTATTTCATGTATTTGTATATGAAATAAAAAAACATTCAGTGTGGAAAAATATTTTTCAAGGCACGTCAGTGTCTATAACTTTTTATCTTTTGGAGCATTATCAACTCAGGATGATGGACAGTAAAGCCTAGAGTGTCTTCTTTCCAAAGATACCTAATTTGTTTGTGTAGCACACTTTGTCAGGAACTGTTACCATTTTAATGTAAGTAGGTTATTTTCACCTGTGAGGCCCACAATGGGGGGCGAAGGTTAACAGGTTAACAGTAAAATCAATACCTATAAATTAATCTGCACAAAATGTCATTCAACCAGAGTTATGGATCTGATGCACTGACACCCTATTATTCCTCATATGAAAGATAAAAAGCTCATTGAATCTGTATTTAGAGACATATATTTAGATTTATATTCGGCTCATGTGGATTCAAGGCATTCATTTTATTCGTAACTGAACCTCCTGACCTTGCTAGTGCCATTCAGGTAGGACCTCACAATATTTCACAATATGTTGTAATTAGAGGACAGGCACACATGCATTAACTTTGTATTTTTCACAATGCCTCTGATAATGTATTGTTTTGCACTTTAACAACAGAAATAAAGCATGTTGCTGCACACATCAGCTGATTATCATCATTCAGTGGGACAGCTAAAAGAATGATGAACATAAACTTCATTAGTAACATGAACAAACATCATTTGATAATGCTTTAGGGAGTTATTAGTGTGTACAATTACAAAATACACATCCCAGATTGGAGATATTGTCATAAATTTCATAATGGAATGTACATGAACTATACTTACCTGTTGTGCATTATATAGTGCCCAATTTAGATGCCCAATTACAGTTTTGTTTTTAAAGACTGGGGCTAGTTACGTTTTACTTCAGTCAGTATTTCTAAGGGTTGTTTTTTTTTTTCAGAATAAGTTACTGTATATAGACAGATTAAACTGTCTATTTTAGGCATTTTAGCTAAAATTAAAACAGATGTGAAACACAAAACAACTCAAAATGAAACAAAGCACAAAATGTGCAAAAATATCAAAGCATTATTTTTATAATAAAAACAGTAATTACAGTAAAGTAAGATTTCTAAATATAAAACAGGTGACTTGTCCCGAAAAATACCCTTGTCCTCAGAACTCAGATCAAAGAATTTATGTTAAGAAAAAATATTAAGAAAAATTACAAAAAAAATAAAAAAATTCAATATACAAAACCACGGCTAGAGAACTGAAACATTTTTGTTTTTTTGATCTGAAATTGGTCTCCCCTTCCACTAGAAATATGTCTTACATAAACAAGGTGTTATTCCTTTCCATCTTCAATAAATGGCACAAAAATAACTGGTTTTTTTAAATGTATTTTCAGTTTATGAAATCTGACCCCTGATTTCAAGCTCTTTCTTGCTCTTACATTGACTTCTCACCTGAGTTCGTTTGAAAGTGTCCAGCACACATGTGGTTGCCATGGACACATGCAGAGTCAGAGGAAGCATCACTTAAGAGAAGATAAGAAATTGACCAATTGGTCTTAGCTTATTTAGACTGTAGCATCTGTATTGAGTGGCTGTATCTGTATTCAGTCCGCAGATCAGGAACCATTGTGGAGAGCCACTTAACATGAGATAAACAAGGACAAACTGACCTGCTGGACCCCAAGAGGCAGTTCAAATGGAAGTGAACATTAGGGACACTTTTGATCATTGCTTAAAAGAACATGAGGTAATTTGTTTCTCCTTATGTCTTTGAATGGCAACTGCATAGTTTTAATTTCTGCAAAAACACCTTAAACATTGGTATTAGCTCTATGTTGGAGGATTGAGTTAGTAAACTCAGTCTAATAAGAAATGAAAACCTTTTTAGGAGCAAATGACAGAAATCTTTAGTTCATTAACTTGTTTGTGCCACAAGGTGGTGCTGGAGTTCAAAGAATAAATCACATCATTCACTCATGTTACTGACTATATAATTGTGCAGCTAGACACAGTATGTTTTTGTTATTGAACACAAATGTATGATTTAATATGTTTCAGTATTAAATGCAACTAAGGGCTATAAACAAATCTTTAGACAGAGTAACCATTTAAGGCTTATTTTTATGTTCATATGTTAACATATGTTAATATGCAGAGGAAGGTATTTGTTGGCTGATTCTCCCAAAGACAAATGTCAGATGCGGAAAGTGTTCAGGAAATCTGAAAATCATTTTACAGTTTTAATATTTTATGGCATAGTTACAGGTCATTACAGAACTTCTTCCTGCAGTGATATAAGTGGAGGTCAGTTAGGGGACTGTTTTTGCAAAGTTCCAAATGGCTTTGAGAACTCAGACGATTATATTGTTATATTGTGTTCTTTCTGGCATCAGGTTAAACTCCTTTAATAGGATTTATGTCATTAGCAAAAACCTCTTAAACATGATCATTCTGGGGCTTAAAGGGATCATTTAGCATGCAAGGTGTAATCTGTTTGTTTTGTTTATTTATTAGTTTTTTTTTTACCCCATCCAGTATTACGATATGTGCTAAACCTCTTTCGGTTCTCACACTACAGGATGCAACAGAAAATCAGCATAACAGATCTTATATTAACTTTTGTCATGGAATATGCATGAAGATTAATCAAATTTATCTTTAGTTGCCAACCTTTCTGCTTACATTCAAGTTTCAAATGTCTGAAAGTAACAACTAAAACCAATTTTCAGGTAAATATGAACATTTTACTAAAAAAACATATTATGTATATTAGGCCTATCTGAAATTACAACTAGTTTGAAATGAGTTAAATAGACTACAGCCCCCACTTTTCAACACAGCATTAAAAAAGCCCTATGTAATGTAATATTAACAGAAAATAATATATAAATGTGTGTATGTGTGTATATATATATATATAGATAGAGAGAGAGAGAGAGAGAGAGAGCATTTTCTGTGTTGATATATGTAAATTAATTAACCTCAATTGATTTTGCGATTCCAGAAGTTTCAAAAACTGTATGTTGTTCAGTAAGAAAAAAAAAATAAATATTGAGGGGGAAAAATAAATATTAATTCAGTTTATCTTGATTGTGTGTTTTTTTTTTTTTTTTTTTTTAGCATTTTATTAAAATTAGATTGTTTTAATATATGAATATGAATTATATAAATAATATATTATGTATGCTATTTGCATTATTATGAATTTAGATTTTTAGCAAGTAATAAGAATTATTTTTATGAGGATATTTTATTATAAATTTCAATAAATTTCACTGTGGATTTCACAAATTTTACAGTTTTAAAATGGCAATGCTACATTTTTCATTATTTTACATAGTAATCAATGCAAGACTTATGATTCATTATGTGGATGATTCTGTATGAACATATTTTTCCCATGTCCCTGGATCTCTATAATACATTTAATTTATATATATATATTATATATATATATATATATTTACAGTTTTACAAGCACCTTTTGTGCTTTTTAAGGCACAAACTGAACCACAGAAAAACTTTAAATGAGAGTGCAATTTGAAAAAGAGTGCAAATATATATAAGCTATGTAAATTATAGTATAATAAACTTGTAGTATATTTAGTATTTTAACATGTTAATATTGTAATCAAAGATTGAGTTTTCTATTTTCTATCATTTTATTATCATATACTATTCCCACTCTTCATAAATTCTTCAGCAATCTATACACTCTGTTAAACTCTCTTCTAATATATTTAATCTCTTTTCCCCTCTGTCAGTCTGGTTTTTCTTCAAATTGCACTCTCATTTAAAGTTTTTCTGTGGTTCAGTTTGTGCCTCCCGGGAAAAGCACAAAAGGTGTTTGTAAAACTGTCCATGCCTGTGTGATTTGTTCCATTTTCCCTGGAGGCTTCAGGCTTTTTTTCTGTTTCCGTGCAGCCGTCGGCCTCTCAAACAGGAGCGATTGTTTCTCTTTCTGCCTCAGCATTAATTTAACCGTGTTGTGTTCTCTCACCGCTAATTAAAATTCTTCCTGGCTTCTGTGGGTCTGATCTAGCTTACATTACGCTGTGGGGTAGCTGACAGGTCTGAACGGGGCGACCTGGACATGTGACAGATACAGGACAGCCACTGCCGTCTAATGATCTACTGGCACGCAATGTGGTCACTAACTAGGCTAAATTAGCAGGTTGCATGCAAAAAGTGTTGAGTTTGAGCCAAATCGAGGACTATTGTTTTTTTTTCCTTCTTGCTTTTCAAACACTTTCTTTCCCCTGGGAGGCACAGAATCAGATTATCTCATTAGTCTAAACAAAACATTTCAGAGAATGTCAAAATCTTTGGCCACAGATTTTCACAGAGGCTTAAAGCTACAATATGTGCCTTGCAGTGTTTCAAATGTATAAACCAAATGAAACTGTGACCATCTGAAAGTTGACATCTGTGGTCCAGCTTTACTTTATAGTGATTGTGTTATATATTCTTTATGTGTGGTTGTATATATTGATATAGCATTAGAAAACAGAATACCAAATATCAAGTGGCATTTGCAGAAATGTTTTTGCTTTAAACCATTTCTGAATTTTGACCTTACTTTTAAGGTTAAAAACAGTGAGCGAAGTGTGTTCCAAAACAGACCAGTTCAAATATACTTTTCAAATTCCAAAAAATTAAAAAATAAAAGTTTATTTTTTTTTGCAGTCAGATGGTGCAGTTATGTGTTTTCCATCTTAAAGCTGCATGCCTACCTGAAAGCGACCTCTGAAGGTTAGCATTTATTGTCAAAGAGGGTCATGCCCAAGGTCAGAGTTCAACTGATAAAGTGTGACTTGCTCAAAAGACATTCCACTTGCTAGAAAGGTCAGCCAGCGACAAAGGTTGAAGGTCATGGTCTTCCCTGAAATAAATTATTAAAATATTGCACTGAGTGAATGCTATTTATCTGGCAGAGAATTTAAGTACTTTTAAATATTCTATTTGTTAAACAGATATTCTGAAAATTGAAATTCAAATACTTGTTGTTAAAAACATAAAAATATCAGGGTCTTCAAAGTTTTGGTAAGTATATAGTAATTCTAAAATAAGTACATCTGAAAAAATTGCAATAATAAATACATCTGAAAATTTTGGACTTCAAGTAATTATTTTCATACTGATAAAGAACCAAACACGTCTATTGAATAAAAAAATACTACATTACATAATATACAGGTATCATTTTAATGCAAATTTCATCAAAGATATTTCCAATGGGATTGATTTGTACTTTTTACTTCTAATTAAAATCTAAAAAGTTTGCAATGAAGAGACTGATTAATTCTAATACTGGTGTAATACTATATTTATCCCACAGAGGGCTCATGTGTTCAAATATGAAAAGTTTGGATCTTCAACTGTCTTGTAAAACAGATCCTTAGTCTCAGTAGCATTTTGACTCATATTGCAAATTACATGAAAAATATGCTAAATGTTACCAAATTCTTGCACCTCCCTAATCATGAAGGAGGAAAATATTTCTGAACATAAAATGCAGGTATAATACTCTTAGACAAACTCTTTTCCCATAATATTGTCTTCTATGTATGATTACGTCTTGTGTTCTGAAGGTGTGTTTGAGGAAGGAGTTCTGCCTTAAATGGGTGTATTTCGTTGTGTAGTTCATGGCCTCAGCTCAGGGTTATTAAAAGGGCTGAAACTCTTCTAAACAAAACATAAAGAGGCATACTGGCAGCCGATCCAAAATGTGACTGTATAACAAACCATTTACAGCTTATTAAACTGGAGAGATGAACACTAATAGAGAGAGAAGGCATCAGTTGTAATGGAGATGAGAAAACATTCCTGCACAGAAGAATCGGTGGGGGGTTCAGGCTCAAGTGTCGTCTGGTCTGTTTCATGCTGTCGGATGTGCTTCTTCTTCAGCCTGTAGGCCTGTGACCTTTGACCTATCCTCAAAACCGCTGCCACGTGACAGAGATACAGACCTTGATTCCAAGGAAACAGTCAACAAACATCAGTAAATGTTAAAATTTCATTTCACACTCCACTTCTACGTTGTTGTTTTTTAACAGTGTGGAATTTTTCAGGAATCATTCGAGTCTCTATAATAATAATTGTACACTACCATTCAAAAATTGGTCAAATTTTAAATGTTTTTAAATGTGTATATTTACCAAGGCTGCATTTATTTCATAAACTGTGAAATATTATTACAGTTTTTCTATTTGAATATATTTTAAATTAAACTTATTTCTGTGATAGAAAGCTGAATTTTCACCATCATTACTGTGTCACATGATCCTTGAGAAATACTTGCTATTATTATAAATGCTAAAAACTTTTTATTTTTGAGGAAAGCATGATACCTTTTTTCAGGATTCTAGAAAGTCCAAAAGATCAGCTTTTATCTGAAATAGAAATCTTCTGTAACGTTATAAACTGACTTGCCTTAAAAGTGAGTTTGGATGTAGTCATTTAGCCGAACTATGTGACTATGTATTTAATTCCAGTCTTCTCTCTCCATCATAACAACACATAGCCAGTGTGACCTTCCTGTAACCGGAACATTATCCAGACACCGACTAACACCATTCCAAACCTTTCCCTGTTTTAAAATACCTTCGGTTTGAATTATGCTTGCTTTGGCACCTCCGTATCAAGAGCCAAAGTATATTTATCAAAAGTCTGACAGTCTCACATTATTCCAGGAAATAGAGATTTGCTGCGTTTGTGCTTCATACAGTGTAGTGTTTGGCACGATCACGAATTGGAAACCCTCAGTCGATAATTTAGAAAGTGTTACAAAAGTTAAATTATGCATCACTGTTTTCAAAAAGCATTTCTTGAGCAGCAAATCAGCATATTAGAATGATTTCTGAAGGCTGACACTGAAGACTGTAAAATTCAGCTTTGCATTACATTTCAAAATATATGCAATTAGAAAACAGTTATTAATAGTTCACGATACTTCTGTTTTTACTGTATTTAAAAAAATAATAATACAGCTTTGGTGAGCATATATATATATACCAATAACAAAAGACCTACTACGACATAAAAAAAACAGTTATGGATGAAAATGATCTTTCTGAGATGCTTTTCATTATCTCCTGGTATATTTGCTTGGATTAAACTCTCTGAGGTGTGTGTGACGTGCAAAAGAATATAAGCCCGTCTCTCACTGCCATGTTTCCTTCATTAGTTCAGCCTGAGTGAGACTCAAACAGCAGAACTGAGTGATAGTGAGACATTTTACAGAGATGCGAGAAATGTGAGAACATTTTGTAATGCTTACTTTTGAGGTATAATATTTTTTGTACAGTTTGTAGAATGACTAAAACGAGGATCTCAAACTTGGCTGTTACGCGGTCAAGCTAAAACAAGAAACTTATGACATTTTCACCTTCTTACATTTAATCTTAAAACTGTGGGGCGTACGACTATCGTGGCTGTCTGAAGTTTTTTGGTCTTGTTTTCTGCCTCTCTTCAAAGTAGAACAGAACTCAATAGAAGGAAGCTAGAGGCACAATAAACCCTTTTGAAAATGAACTTTTTTTTTGCATGGCCTTTCTTGAAATGAAAGTTATGCAACAGGACACAATGTATCCCAGCTCTCCCACTGAGATGTGTGTCAGTTTACATTGATTCCAGTTACATAAGTGAATGCTTACTTTGAAATTCTACACTGCAAATTACAGTGTTTTAAAGTATAAACATCTTTGTATGTGCCAAAAAAGTATGATGCCACCTTTACATTTAGGATAGTATATAATGAATTGTATACTGAGCAACTGCTACACCCTAAGTAGAAACTTCATGATAACGTGCCGTTTGAGTGCTGGTAAATACAGTAATTTAGCTAAGGCATGAGCTTTACAGGTCTTCACAGAGATTTTTCAGAGAAAATGTCTCTCTTTTAGAGATAAAATGAGCATTTCTCTCTAACGTGGAGGTTGAATTGCATACAGAGATAAATAAATAAACTACTGCTTGAAAGTTGTCACACGGTTCTTCAGGAATCATTCTAATATGCTGATTTGCTGCTCAAGAAACATTTCTTCTTATTATCAATGTTGAAAACTGTTTTTATTTTTTGTGGAAACCATGATACATTTTTCCAAGATTCTTTAATGAATAGAAAGTTGACAAGAACGGCATTAATTTGAAATAGAAATCTTTTGTAACATTATAAATGTATTTACTTGTCACATTTGATCAATTTAATGCATTCTTGCTGAATAAAAGTATTTTTTTTTAAATCTCACTTACCCACAGCTTTAAAAAAAATATATTAAGCAGCACAGCTGTTTTTAACATTGATAATAATAACAGATATTTTCTGAGCAGCAAATCAGCATATTAGAATGATTTCTGAAGGATCATGTGACACTGAAGACTGTAGTAATGATGCTGAAAATTCAGCTTTGCATCACAGGAATAAATTACATTTTAAAATATATAAAAAAATAAAAAAGTTATTTAAAACTGAAAATATTTCACAATATTTCGTTTACTGTATTTTGATCAAATGCAACCTTATTAAGCATAGGAGACGTGAAAATTCTGTCAAAAAAATTAAAATTCTGTCATTAATTACTCACATCATGTTAAACCCATAAGACCTCCGTTCATCTTCGGAACACAAATTAAGATATTTTTGATGGAATCTGAGAGCTCTCTGACCCTCTGACCTTGATCGTGTAAGGACCTTTGCTGTCTTTGGGAGAGCTCACGGGATGCATCAAAAATATCTTAATTTGTGTTCTGAAGATGAACGGAGGTTTTACGGGTTTGAAACGACATGAGGGGGAGTAATTAATGACAGAATTTTCATTTCTGGGTGAACTAACCCTTTAAGAAAACATGAATAGCTTGATGATTCCAAACTTTTGACCAGTAGTAGTGTATCACCTCAGCATGTATAACCATAGACCAATGAAACATAAGGGCCTTTCGCACTGCTTTAGTTCCAGAACTATAAGTGCAGTACTAAAGTACTGGGACGATTTTGGGACAAACTGTTTCCCAGTACCATTTAAAGGGTTGCATTCGCACCGACAGTGGGTACTAAGAAGTAACATAAGCCAGTCGACAGCGACGTTATTTGTACGTGGTGTTCAACAACGTAAACAAAGAAGAACAATGTTAACAACAGGAGGATGGAGGATGCTGTGATAGGAGCTGTGTTTTTGTTGTGTCTCACGGGTTTCACAATAATGGACATGGAATTTCGACGTATACGCCAAGTAATTGAAAGAACGGAAAGGAGGACTAAGAATCTCTAACGACAACTTGCAGTGCTACATTTCATTGAGGCTGATAGAAGCACAAAACGCCGTAGACAAAGTCTTCAGGTAAATGCCGTTTATAAATGCTCTCAGTATGATACAATGTTTACATAGTATATGTTTACACAGTGTTTTAAATCATGGCGGGTGAGGGCGTTTTCGTACGCGTTTAGCCAATCAGCGCACACTTACATCACGGATAGTTCCTAGAACTGTTTTAGACCCTACTCGGAAGTAGGAGCTAATTTAGTTCCTCATGTAGTTCCTGGAACTAAAACCGTTCCTAGTTCCCGCGGTGCGAACACGCCAAAAAGTGGGTAGTTCCACAGTTAGTTCGGGTACTATGAAAAGGTTCCTGCGGTGCGAAAGGCCCTATTATCAACCAACCAACAAGTTAGCACAAGTATTACAGGGATGCAGCATGAACGAAGAGGCTGACGAATTCAGTGTTTGGGGGCGGAACTATGTTTTTTTAACCAATGACAAACAGTGGAAGTGTTCAGGAAACCTGTTTGAAAACAGTCAGTGGTTGATTTTATAATAACTTTATTTGGCAGAAATAGAAAGAGTAGGATACTAGTATGCTTCACCTTTAGTGTACATTCAGTCAAAGAGTAGAGAATAAGTACAGCTATCTTAAGGCCAGTTGCTCAATTCAATTTCTGTGGACTTCTGCAGAAGCAGATTCCATGGAAAGTTTGAAACCTGAATGAAAAAGCATAATTTTCAAGGAAAAAGCTGAATTATGTTGCAGCTGTCTGGCACTTAGACACAGACTCTTCAGTATTGCTGCAAACAAACCTTGTACAGGACAAAGTTTGTCTTTAGGCTGTTAGCTTTTACGACCATGTAGAGCATGACCCTCTGCCTCAGTCCAGTGGCTTTATTTATGGCCGTGTTCTTTGTTTTCTCATAGGAATGTTGAGAATGCTACAGGCTACTCTCTCTCTGTCCCAACAAGACACAAACTAATAGTACTGGCATCTCCTTTTTGACACAATCTCACCCACAGCCACTCCTACTACAGGACACAATCTGAGGAATGCAAGATGCTAACAAGACAAGTCAATTTCTCTTTGTTTTTCTCCATATCCCTCATTTTTTGCTGTCCACCTACTGTTACATACTCATCTGCTACAGTATCTGACTGGTTTTATTATTTAACAATGAACCGATACACATCAAACATCATAAAGGGATCATTCAGTATGGTAAATCGGGGCAAGTTGTGACGCTTTTTACTCCAGTGAATATTTCTCTAGTTCCAGTTGGGAACAGAATTGGGACAACAGTTCCAGTTGTCCCAATTCTGAAATAACTAAAAAGAAAAACCAATCAAACAAAAATAATAAACTAAATAAGAGGGTTGTTTATTCATTTATTTATTTCATATTTAGCTTCACAACGTAAAAACATTTATGCTGTAGGTATTTGCCTTTAAGGTTTGGTAGTGTGGTTAATGAAACTGTCAGTATAAATATATCTGTGCGTGAAGGACATTGTGATGGAACATCATATATGCTTGCAGAAATGTACACATTATCACAGACTTTTGTATGATGTTGTGGATTGACAACAGTACACAAAAAAAACCTAATTTGATCTTCATGTACAACATCAAAATCTATGCATGCTTAAATTTAACTTAAAAGGCACAGTGGCTGTGTGTCAATCCCATTATTTTTGCAAAACAAGGTGTGCAAGACACTCCGAAGCTAAAGACAAAAAACTTACTCAGGGAAAGAAAGTTCAGCCTCTTCAGCTCAGTATTGCCATGTTATGTTTATGGGCTCAAGACAAACAGATTCCCTTTTATTTCTCAATAAAAATTACTTTCTAAGACACCGGCTTATTCATGATATTGAGTACATCATCCAAAATGGATGGGCCCAAGTCAAGTTTGAGAGAGAAAAGGGATCCTGTGATTTGAGTGAGTGACTCCTGTGAGTGGCTTTTGCTTTTGGAGATTTCAAAGTCCGAATCACATAGACGACCCTCTTCAACACCGCTATCTCTATCCACCCAGTCGCCCTTGATGCCGAACATCTCCTGTTCATACTCAAAGACCGAATCGCCATTGTTACCATTGTTAAAGTTCCCATTGGCATCAGCGTTCCCGTTAACAAAGACGGACAAAAATGTTTCAAGCTCATTTTCACTGCTGTGTATCTTCTTCTTTACAAGTGATTTCTCAGACATTTCAGTACGGTCGATTGAAGGTTCTTCCTCCTCTGGGACAGGGCTGGGGTCGCTCCTGAAGGCAGTGAGGGACTGAAGCAGGGTCTCCATCTGCAGGATTTCCAGATCTTCATAACCGGTTGGAGGAGTAGATGGCTCAGACAGGCGATCCTGGGTCATGGGAAAGACGGTGGTGGAAATCAAAGGTAGAGTCAGTGCTTGGCAGCCCCCGATGGTTGGGAGCGAGATTGCATTCTTCAGGACCGGCGATGGAGTTTCAATGCAAGATGCATCGGAGGCGCTATTAGCTCTTGTGAACTCCCCATGGATGCCATATTGAGGTCGAATGTGACCACCTTTCCCTGGTAGAAGCTCAAAATTTCCTTGCAGGAATGACATGTCACCGAAGGCATCGCCCTTTCCGATGTGGATAGTGTGTCGAAAGTCCCCGAGAGGTGGGCTGATCATATCCGGGGATAAAATATCCCTCAGACGGCATTTCTTTCCCTTCTTACTGTAGTTGGATTTCAGGTACATGGGCGTTTTGGCAGGCATCCCTGCTATAGAGTCCAGCAGTTATGGAGAGGAACGGGGAACGCTCTGGAAGTTCAGATCTCCTCGGTCGTGCGATAAACTTGCTGGAGTCTCGCAAAGGAGAAGTGCAGGGGTTACATTCTCAAAGAGCAGCTGTTTTAAATGCGTCCTCAATCTTCACTGAAGATAATCCAGCTCAAATGTTTGGATTAATGTCCTTTACCTGGATAGATGGAGAAATAATTTACTTTTCTTTGTACTCAGCATCAAAAACCTTTGTTGTGGTCAAAGTAAATGTTACATGTATCTTAAGCACGTACATAAGAGATCAAAGAAAATATTATCACTGTCTGAAACATCTTTTGGAGATGCTACAGACAGGTAATAGATAGATGATATATAGATAAATACAGTAGATAGATACATAGACAGACCGACAGATAAGTGATACATAAAAAAAAATCACAATAGGGATTTTGAAAAAAAAGCTAACTCAAGTTAATACAATAACAAATATTTTTTTTTTTGTAAATCAAGAATAATGAGAAGATCTGTTGTTGTTACTCATTTCAAAATGTTTTGATTAACGCCACATGAGACAAGAAGCTTTAAAGATAAAGAAAGGATTTCTAGAGATAAAGTAGAAATTGACAGAGTTTTAGAGTAGCTTTAGAGAGAGAAGGGCAGGAATAAACAGATAGGAGAGAGAGAAGGGTAACCACAGATCATAAGAGGGAGAGAGACTTCTTGCCCATTTATGGACATATTTCCTTTTGAGAGGTCTTTAAACACTGACCCTCACTGACAGACTGCAAACAATCACTAAAGCAACGACTGGGCCACAGCTAGCCAAATATGTATGACTGAAAAAACATCCACATTCCCTCGGCAGCAGAGCCCAACGTTCTCTCGCTCCTTTAAGACCCGCTGCACTAAACCGTTTGAGACCTGGGGCCATTTTCATTTCAAGAGAGAACATTTTGTGAAAATGTAAATATGCACCATATTCCAAACTTACTTCAAACTTCTGGAATATTTTAGATTTTTCTTGTAATGAATGTTGAAGTATCATGTGACTGATTGGTTGACAAATGTTCCAAGGTATGTAATTATTTTGCAGGAAATGCATGGCTAAAGTAGTTTCAGACAGGTCTTGACCACAATACATGTCTGTATCACTTAACCAAATGATTTAAGTTATTTAAAGGGTTCTTACAGTCAGCAACAGCAAAAGAACCAAACCCCACAAAGACACTGACCACGCACATTTTTTCCACAAAATTACTTTAGATTATCAGATCCACATCCCCTGAAGATCCTGGTTAGAGACAGCCAGGGAGGACACTGTTTACAAAACACTAGAAATTCCATTTCCTAGGAATACATGACTCCCCTGTGGTAACGTCCTAACAAATCACACAGCTGATAAACAACAGGAGTACGATGAAAGTGAGCTGCAGTATGGTCCTTGACAATGATGCTAGTCTGATTGAGTCTGGATAAATGGTATTATTCTGGTCATCTTACAGTCTTTGTGTTTTCTTATGTGTGCGTCTTTTTGCACCAGCTCAGAGGTCGCCTTGAGGGTTCATAGGGCTTTAAAAGCATTTTTGGACACTGATTCAGCGAAACACAAATAAACCTCAGTGAACGGAAATCTATTTTTAAATGTGACAAGCATCATCGGGATGGCTGAAGAATGTGTGGCTGCATGAGTGTGTCAGTGATAGAGGAAAACATGTGTGTGAGTGCAGAAGGAATGCTGCATTGCTTCTGGTGTCAGAGCTGTTATTGTCCCCAAATATGCCTTCTTTTCACTAGGCTACTTTCTCTCTCTCTCTCTCTCTCTCTTTTTTTTTGTAAAACCATATCCAGTAACCAGATCTCTGTACTTTATTCTTCAAATCAAAGCAGTGTTACTATTGCTAACTAAAATAATTTTTCAGTAATTCAATTTTTAAAATTCGTGTTAAGTTTTAGTAATTGTGTTGTGTGTTTCTGTCATTTATTAGTTTCAGCATTATTAGTTTTTTTAATAAAATGTGTATATAGTTTTTATTATTTTTATTTCAGTTTTAGTTGTAATGCTTTTAGTGCATTAAGATATACTAAAGGAATAACTAGCTGACTTCAAATAATTTAAATTTTATAATTTATTTCAGATAAAGTTTATTTCAAGCAACAAATAATAATAATTATAATAGTTATAATGTCTTATATTATTATTATTAAAATATCAATATAATATAAAAACCCTGATAAAAATATAGCTAATGATAAGAGTAAATTCATGAGAAGTAAAAAATTAAACTAAATTTCTAATTTATACTGAAAATATAAGAATAAAAGCAAATATAATATATTAATAAATACTATCATAGTTTATAAATAATATGAAATTAACACTTTATATAATTATTAATTAAGGTTTTGTTGCGGTTACATAAAAAGCAGCATCTAGAAATGTGCTTGTTTGGTTACACTGATGAAAATGTTCACATAAATCCTGCTGTCATGGGATGATCAAAGCAAGCAGGTGTGCAAACCCCTGGACCGGGTGAAATAAATCTCAAAGGAAGTCCAAGTAATACTTAGTGTAGGTTAAAGGGTTAGGGTTTAAGGTTAAAGCTATGGTTAGTCTTCACCTAAAACCCCAGCAGGTGTGAGAAGTCTTTGAATAAATTGTTCAATGCCATGACTTGTTGAACAATAACAAACAATGCCATTCACTTCAACAGCCAGCCGCTGAGGCTTAGAAGTATGGCAGCTGCCTCTCACACCCTCTTGATATGGCTTTATCTCAGGGCCACATCCTGCCTTCATTTTAGATCTGGAATGAGTCCAGGGGCAAATGTTGCACTTCCAAGTGCCCTGACGCCCCTGTAAAATGTCGAGATGGATCTGTCTGCCCCCTTTCCCTGGGGGACCGTATCATCACACACCCCTCAGAAGTGCATGTCAGCAGGCTGGCAGCATGTCTCCCTTCTGGCAGACTGAATAAGTCGAAGCCTGAGCTCCATCCAGCAAAGACACAAAATGGAAGTGAATTGAGACTAAGACAAAATTAGACAGAATAAGGTGGATTAAATGGCGATTCCTAACAAAAATTAAAATTCTGTCACCCACCCTCGTGTCTTTCTTCTGCAAGACAGACACAAAATATATTTTGAAGAATGTTGGAAACTAAACAACATTGGACTCCATTGATTAACATTATATCATACAGTTTTGGATGGACGAGGTGAGCAAATAATAGAATATTCAGTTTTGGGTGGACTATCCCTTTAAGGTTGAACTAAATGGAATTACTGAGACAAAATGAGACTGAATAAGAAAACAAAATGAGCCTGACGTGCCAGAATGAGAAAAAAATAGACTCAATGTCCTTGAACAAACCAGACTGAGATTGAACTTGGCAGAATAAATGAGACATATTGAGAGAATATTTAGAGTCCACTCAAAAATGAAAATTCTGTCAGAAAGTAATTCATACGGTTTTAGAATGACATGAAGGTGATAAAATGATGACAGAATTTTCTTTTTTTGTGGACTATCCCTTTATGACTGAACTAGATGGAATTAATGAGATGGAATGAGACTGAATAAGAAAAAAATGAGACAGAATGTCACTGAATGAGACTAAGAAACAAGTCACATTAACACTGAACTGGGTAGAATAAATGAGAATGAATATGACCAAATGTGATACAAGACTCAAGGCGCTGGAATGAGACTGAATGCGGCAGAATGAGACTGAACAAGATGGAATGAGACAAAATTAAAAGAAAGAACAATGAAGCAAAAAAGAGTCCAAATGGGGTGAGAGGTGAGAGCAGGGGCTACAGCAGTCTGAAGACGGATATCATTGCTGCTGGCACTCAGGAAATAACTCACGTGTGAGTATGTGGGTCACATTATTATTAGAGCAAGTGCGAGCAGTGATCTAAACAAGTGCAATGATGCTATTCCCACTGTACACAGAAATGTGTTAAGACACTCTTCAGCCCCGCAACTGCGCCAATTTTGATTCTCCCTCTGACCTATTTTAGCGATAGCCTTTTTTGGCTGAAACCCTGACCACCTGGTCCTGTCTAAGTAGTTGCTGTTGCTGCTGATGCTGTATCTAAAGCACATCTGCATCATTTGGATGTTTTTGGCAGTTTCTTTTTACAGGTGCAATATCCTAGAACTTGCATGGCTAGATCATCTGGGTCGGTCAAGCTCTCCTCTCTTGGGTGGTTCGGGTTTTTCCTCCTTTCTTGGGTGTTTTAGGCCTAAGCTTTCAATCTTTTCAAATTCCTCCGACCACAAACGACCCTGTTGGACAATGTTCTAAATGATTAAAGACAATACCACAGTCGGCCCAATTTGAGGTTTCCAGTGTGTTACATAAAGCAACCCTTAATTACACTCTGCTGCTGCTTTTGGAAGAACCAGGGTGGAGCGAGGTCTCTTTCGCCTCAACTTCATGCTTTTTACACCCTACTATCCACCTCCAAGGTTTCTGTTCTCAAGCTGCTGTTGTCTTTGGCTTTCCTGCGTTCAAGAATCGAGTTGACGTTCCAAGTTCTGTTGGACAGAGGAATGTATCTGAGGAATTTCAGAAGCTCTTTTCTGGTCAAGCAGTTGAGTATGTGCTTGAAGAACAGAGAGGAATCAGGTGTCGGGTTGCTTTGAGCTTGTTTTGTGGTTTGTGGGAATTTGCTCGACATATTCTGCAGTACAAAATCTCATGTCGTAATGACAGCCATGTGCATGAGTGGAAAGGGGTTTCACAAGCCTAACCAGCAAATAGCAGCCACATGGATCATGAATACAACAATTTTTCGATCTTACGTCATCTACAATCTTAAAATTGAAGGTTTCAAAAGGGGGATTTTGCAGCAATGCCAACAATGCCTTAAAAATAAAGGGTCTTCATTGGCATTAATGGTTCCATGAACACTAAGAACTGTTCACTGAAAGGTTCTTTGGGGAACCCAAAATGGTTCTTCATTGGCATCTATGCAAAAAGCCCCTTTTTGTGGAATGGAAAGATTCCACTGATGTTAAAGGTTCTTCATGGAACTAACGTACAGATGCCAATAAAGAACCTTTATTATAAGAGGTTGTACTCAAGAAACATACCCTTAAGAAAATACTATTTGTATGTAATTTAAATAATCATTTGTTATCATGCACATATTCCTGGCAAAAATCATCAGTATCTAGTTTTACCTGCTCCTGTGTCTTTGCAGATGAATGTCCCTCTTTTCTTCACTCTGTGGTTGTCGTTCCGGAGGTGCCTTGACCCAAACTGTTAGTCAGCTTCTGGGTGGTGCAGTGTGTTGGCGTTTTCGTCTTCTCTCTCACTCCCTCTCTCTCTTTCTGCCCTTGAGGGTTTACTTCTCACAGGCAGGACGTCTGCTGGACAGCTGTTTCAGAATTCCTCCTCTGAAGCGTTGCGGCGTGTCTCCGCTTTGCTTTGCTCCTCCTTTCTCCTCCTGCAGCACCTGTCCCTGCCTGTCTGCAGACGGCGGTGTTGAAATCCAATTCTCTCGTCTTCTGCAATCCCGACCCGCCTGACCTGCGACAGTATTTCCTGGAGAAACAGACAGCACTCGCTCAAGGGAGGAGGAGAATTAATGTGGAGTGTGGAGTCTCTCCTACTGTGCTTCCCAGCTGCTGAGCTGCTGAACGTCAAAGTCCTTCCCTTCCAAAGCAGAGTGGAAGAAATATAAGTCCCTCTCTCACTCTCTCTGTTCGTCTTGTCACTCCCCACCTCCTTTCTCGCACTCTCTCTCACACGTTTTCCTTTCTATCACAGTTCTCACATTCATATACCTTCTTTAGAACCTGTTCTATTCTGTCATTCTGCAATTTATTTCTGCTGACTTCAGCATCTCTGCCTCATTTGTTGGCTCAGCATTTACAGACAGCATTACAACATGAGGTGAAATGCAACCTTGCTAGAGATAGATACATAGATAGATGAACATATAGAATGTTCTTGATTATTTATAGAGAAAAGCTGTTTCTCTTTGCAGCTGCACTGTAAACCTCTGTGGAGCTTCTCGTCACCCTCAACCTAAAATAGGTTTCCTTGGCAACATACAGTGCTCTGCAGTGAGCTCACATTTGACAGGATTAGGAGGGGGTGCAGTGAGTCTGTCCTGCTCTTGTGTGGGTGTGTGTGTGTGTGTGTGTGAGAGAGAGAGAGAAAGATCGGCATAAACTATGTTCCAAATGCTATATTTAGTGAGCTCCCTACCTGGACTGAAGAGACATTATATGCATGAAGCTGTTCCTAAGAATGTGATACCTTATTATGGGCAACTTATAAGGGAATAATGAATGTAAGCTTTAAAAACAACAGAATCCTACAATGAACTGAGTTGTGCACGCTGGAAAAAAATATTTCAAGATGGAGGTTAAAGCAGGAGGAATATTGATCATAAGTTTGGCTCATTTAATGCAAAAAAATGACAAATATTAAAAATAACACTAGTATAATCTAATTAAAAACAGTATATTCACATAAACTAATTTATAGAATGTTTATGCTTGAGTATCACAGTATCACACTGTTGGCAACATGCTAACAAATGGAAATGAATTAACAGTCGAGTGAGCTTGGTGTGGCAAGTGCTATTTTTGTGGTGCACGGAATAGCTGGTTATATAGAGCGTTCCAAATCAGTATCTTGTGAGGTTCCAGATCAGTTTAGATGCTGCCTTAGAAGGCAGCTGTCTGCATCGCAGTTTATTACATCGTAAAACATCCGAGTATGCTTAAATATGTCTTATTTTCCATTTTATAAAAAAATCTAAAAATCATTAAAACAAGCTTTTTTGTCTAATTTTCCATTTAAAATATCTAAAAATCATTAAAGCAAGTTTGTGTGTGTGTGTGTGTGTGTGTGTGTAAGTATAAACAAGTCACTTCAGCAAACTGTCACTCACAGCAATTAGCAAAAGACAGTGATCCAATTAATTCCTGATAGACATGTCCCAACTATTTTAGGTCAAAGTCAAGTCTGGCTTCACTGGAATATACGCCACAATAGAGAAGAAAAGATGATCTGAATTCATGTTTTACACCAACTTTAAAAACAAGTGTACAAAAATCAGCCAGTGCAGTTAAGATAAAATAAAATGCACTAATATAAAAATCATTTATCTGAAAACAAGTCCTCATTCTTATGCAGTGTTGCTTCTCAAGTAAATTTATTTTATTGTCGTTGGTGTTTTTTATATTTTATTTAAAAAAGTCGTTTTTATTATTATTATTTTGTAGTGTAGGTTTTGGAATAGCGTTCTATAGGTGCTTAAAACATACCGTATATGATGTCAGATTTAAATTTACTGTAACACTTTAGTATAGGAACCAATTCTCACTATGAACTAGTTGCTTATTAACATGCCTATTATTAACATATTGGCTGTTTTTTAGTGCTAATAAAGCACAAATTCTGCATGACCATATTCTACATCCCTAAACCTACACAATACCTAAATTGAACAACTACCTTACTAACTATTTATTGAGTTTATTGAGGCAAAAGTCATAGGTAATGGTTTGTTAATAGCGAGAATTGGATCTCAACATAAAGTGTGACCAAATTGACATTTGTGGGTTTTATCCAAAGCAACTTGCAGTGCATTCAAGGTGTACATACAGTATGTGTGTTCCCTGTGAACATCTGCTTCTTGATCCAGTGCCATACTCCTCTGTAACACATCTGACCCTTTATTGACTGCCCACAGAGAGGCTGACCGTGTTTCCCGTAGGGCTGGATCTTACACTTGTGGATGGTCTGTTAAATTTGAACAATCCTTCAGTTAAGTGAAACAGCCACTATTTGACAACAAGCTTCCTGAATGAAGTCTTTTTGTGTTTTGTGGGCATGATGTCACATGTGGAGAGCACATGGTCTCAGGAAGAATACTGAGTATTGTTCTAATGTTTGCCAAGCTGCAACAGTCATATAAATGTTTGTGGACACTAGTGTTTAGAGGAATCTGAGAGGAACACCTCCAGTTCTTCCTACCAAAAGAGACTATTTCAGTTCACATGAGTGCAGTGTTGGAAATGCTGTGATGTTTATGAAAGAATTACCTGATTTTCCCAGTTTCAAATTAGCTTGTTTTGGATCACAGAACAATCAGAGTCTGTGAAGGTATGTTTGGTCACTGAAAACCAAGAGAGCTGACTAACTGCTGCCGCTGAAGTCACTTCCTGTAATGTCAGAGGTTTTAAGGTCTTAGACAGAAACACACTGTTCATTTTTTACTCTGGGTTAGTAATTCACACTACTTACCTTTGACGTCATGAAGATGTATCACAACTAGGTACAAAGTTAATTAGTAGAACCTTAATTTTTTATAGTATTACAACTATAGAAGCAGCATACACTCTTAAAAGTGCTGGGTTATTTCTGTTAACACATTGTTGGATTAATTGTGCTGGGTCATAATTCTGGGTTGTTTGAGGTACTGTAAACATACAGTTGGGTTGTTCATGCTGGGTCAAATGGACTACAAGGGGTTCTTTCACCACTGAACACCTGGGTTGGGTTATTTTGACCCAATCGGTTTGTTTATTTTTCCTCTTCATGTATTTTCTGGATTCTTCACTCGTCTCGTCGTCAGACGGTCAAGCAACTCGCAGCAAGCAGGATTATAATGTAAATTAATATGATGATTTTTTTTATTTTCTATTTTTAATAAGCTGTAGTAAGAGCACACTGATTTCAGGCTTAATGTGATATTTGATCTGTCGCTGTGCGGGTTAATGTTAGCGTTATTCTGTGAATCAAGTAGCCGCCTACATTTTTTGTTGACAAAAAAGGCCTCAAAATATAAAAGTTATATATTTATTTATGTGTGTGTGCATGCGTGCGTGCGAGCACAGATTTATATACTTATTTTAACGCCTCATGGAAAAGGTATGAACTATAGTTAGGCCAGAAATACAAGGGTAAGTTTAGTTAACTTACTGTCTGTGTAACGTTTCTGTATGGCTTTGTAATGTTTTGTCAGAATTAGATCATTTCGTACTAAAATTGATCTTTTAAGGTCTTTTTTTTCAAGTAAATGTCTGCTGTGCCGAATCCAACAATAACTTCCATTTGCGCGCTCTTTTTTCCTCAAGTAACGTTGCATTACCCTTAACGTTAAACCACAATATTACTGGTATGTAATATTATTCTTAAATATTGTTACTTAAATGTAATGTTATCTTAGCTACAGTATGTACAGTTCGACTTAATCTCTCATGGTGTATGAGGTCCTTTTACTCTTCCTCTGTTTTAGTGAATGCTGTGTTGCTTTAATCAGGACACAAGAGGTTTATCCAGGTTAACAGTAAGTTAGAGAGGCCATGTAAAGTGTTCTTTATATGTTACTGTTAGAAATAATCATTTGTATTTGAGATTGATGAATAATAGGCAGATCCCTGGATTTCCAGGCTGGCATACTGTATGGTTTTGATAGCTTTTAACCCAGTTTTTCATCCTTATTTTACAGGATCTGTTTTGCCTCCCCCAAAAATTTGAGAAATGGTGGATTCGCAGCAATGGGTCTTCAAGCATCCCAAAAATCTTTAAGGAGTTACCCAGGCTTCTAGGAAAACTTGGCATGGTAAGAAATCATTTTGATTTTATGGTTTCGTTTACAGAAATTTGAAATGGTTAAATTGTTAGTGGGGTTGTGCAGATAGACGATAGTATAGTGTATTGACGATAGTCAGAGATATCGCTGAGAGCTGATGTCTTTGTCGATAGTCAAGGCGATATTACAGGAGCTGCCCTACATCTTTCAAATTTGAGCACATTGTTTTCTGTGAGTGTACACAGCAGCAGCACCTCTGCCAGAACGTCACTAACATCTACATATTCCTAAAAAATTACATTATGTTTGTCTCAGGAAGTCATTAATGTAGGCTGACGAAGTCACACTTCAGCCATGCCATTGTCACTTGGTCTGCCTGTGTCATTTGTTTCTGATCCAATATATTTAAATCCAATCCAGTCCGATCCAAGCTATTTAAAGGAATGAAGACATTTTCACAGGAAAAGTGTTTCAATATGTCATTTTGATTGTGAGATCAGTTTCACAGCTTGCACTGTATTATTCTTATGGTTTAGATGCTAAAAGGGAGAGTGCTTTCAAAGTCCACTCTGCTTCCCCAATCAATATACAAGAATGGAGGCAAGGTCTTCAGACCCACAACCACAGAATCCTGGAAGTCATTAATTTGACGTATTTTTTTACTTTTTCTACTCTATACACAGTACTGTGCAAAAGTTTTAGGCCACTAGTATTTTCATCAGTTAAAAAATGGGTTTAAGTCAGTTATTTCTATCTTTTGCTGTAGTGTGTCAATAGGAAATATCAGTTTACATTTCCAAACATTCAATTTGCCATTATTTGTAATAATCCAGTGAATGTCTGACAACAGCCAGTGCTCCACACAGAGATCTGATCTGATCATCATCCATTCTCTCTGGAATGACATGAAGAAACTGAGACAGACTAAATTCAGAAGAACTGTGGCAACATCTTCAAGATGCATCAAGACAGCTACCTGCTTTCACAGGGTTTTAACAGGGTTAAAGGTATTAATCAACTTCCACAGGTGCTGAACGTCACTTAACCCAAGGTTTAAGTGGGTTTAACCTGGGCTTCTTAAGTTTAAATGCCCTGCTTCTGTAGAGAGCAAGTGAAGCAGTAGCTTAACAGCAACAGTTCAACAGTTCTCCATGTTGGAAAGTTGCTGAATATATAAATAAATGTGTCAATGAATGTTGCTACAGAGGCTAAACTTTTCAAATAAACAGTGCAGACATTGTCTTGAGCTTTGATTTGTGTGGTTGCGGTTAAAGCACTGGGCGCCGATCTCACTTCCTTGTTCCTCTAAGTAAGCAAAAGCAAATATTTACAAAACTTTCCATCTTATTTTCTTTAATGAATTTTGAATTTCTGCATTTCCAAGCAGTTGCATCACACGTGTTCTTTTTATTTTCCTGACCTTTCAAAACTGTCCTGATGCCTTTGAAAGGGATGGACTGTTTGAGGTTCTGTTTGGGTCATGATTTTTCCACCTTCCTCTCCAACGGTAGAAAAAAAACTGCCGAGCAGACCGCAAGTATCAGGTGGGTGATGTTTTCTGTGCTCTTGATGTATGTAGTGTTTTTGTTCCAAATTTAATGCCACACACATACTGCAACACCTTCCTCCTAAAAATAGCTTTAACCAGCCAAAGATTTTTGCTAGTCTTAGTAGGACTCCCAATCTGCAGGCTGGTGTGTTTTACTGGTTTCAGAGGGGTTTTAGGAACTTGTTTGCAGTTGACACAGGAAGACATGTCCTGCTAACTTTTGACATCTTAGACCTGCTCGCACATTAAAAACAGTGAAAGCAAATATGAAAGTCATTATTATCAGCTTTAACACAGTAAATAGATAAAACAACATAATGAGGACAAAAGTCATGGTAGACTTGCACAATGTTGAAACTGTTATTCATATTCATTCAGTTCATGCACAAAATGTTCTCAGCCTCCCACTTTCACTGTTTACACATGCGTCCCTGAAGGCAGATCACCTCCAAACTCTAAGAGGTTGTGCTTTCCTTAAAGGGATAATTCGCTAAAAATGTCATTATTTACTCCCCCTCAAGTTCCAAACTTGTATGAGTTTCTTTCTTCTATTAAACACAACACACAATATTTTTAAGAATGTGGGAAACCAAATGTTGCTGGGAGCCTTTGACTTTCATTTGATTTGTTTTTCTTTTCTATGGCAGTCAGTGGCTACCAGGAACTTTTTAGTTATCAACATTCTTTAAAGGGGTCACCGGATGCAAAATTCACTTTACAAGTTGTTTGAACATAAATGTGTGTTGAAGTGTGTGTACACATCCATCCTGTAATGATAAAAATCCACCCAGTGTTTTTAAAAAAAATCCATATTTTAAAATCCCCTTTCTCAAATCAGGCTGTTCTGAGATTCCTGTCAATAATGACGTAGTTCTGTACAGACCCCTCCCACGAGAGTTGATTGACAAGACTGTCTTACCTTAGACCCGCCCTGAGTGAGCTGAGAGTTGTCCGCCATTGTGTCGACTCCGGTGCAGGGGAAGACAAGATGTCTCCGTTTAAGCGCTGAATGTGTTTTGTTGTTGGATGTAATAATGAATATAGCAGTCGTCATTTACTCCCGACATCTGAACCGCTGAGGACGCAGAGGATTAATATTACTTTCATTTTGAAGGGAATGCGCCAATCCCCGATCTACATAAATGCGCCTATGTTCACGTGAATCATTTGTGATCCAGCTTCATCTACAGAAGAAGTGAGTATTAGGGTTTTTATGAATCTTTGCAAATCGCTTTCCTAATAATGTGCTAGTTAACCAGTTTCACGGCTGAAGTTTACAGTCTGCTCATCACCCCACGGAAGAGAGGGGCGGGATGAGCAGAGCTCATTAGGCATGAACTGAAAAACAGCTTGCTGAAAACAGAGCTGATTTTAACAAGGTAAAAAGGTGTTTTTTACACTACCATTGAGAAATTTTAGCCAAAGTATGTTATATAATTTTCATTAAGACCCTAAAGAATCATATCAACTTGTGGAAAATGTGCATCCGGTGACCCCTTTAAAATGATCTTTTTTTTTTTCAACAGAAGAAAGAAATTCAAACCTGTTTGGAACAACATGAGGGTGAGTACATTTAATTTTTATGTTCATTTTTGGGTGAACTATGCCTTAAATTAATATGAAATTTACTAGCAATTCCTGAGTGAAAGCTGTTTAGTGTAGGCACTTCCGTTTCAAATAATGGAGGTTAATGAAGGGAGTCATGACTCTATTCCCAAAAGAATTCCAGTAGCCATTTCCGGAAGCATGTCGTCTTGTAATCAGTGTGTGGTGTGGTGAAAAGAACTGACCAGAAAGAACTACCCCAGAACGCATCTATTTATTCCATGAGAATAGGCGGCGCATGCACAGTTTATTACAGGGCGTGTGTGGTCACAGAGTGGGAGTCGTACTGATTAAAGGGTCTGACTGGCTGCTGTCAGTTCCCAGAATGCACTTCTGCAAGAGGAGGACACAAGATTGTATTTTAGAATAAGGAGTTGGGATATATGTTAAACATAAATAAATACAGATGGGGAACGTATCTAGATAGGTCACATTCTTGGCTAGATGAATAATAAATACAGTAGGCGTATTGTAAGTATGTAGGAGCATTTTTTGTCTAAACCTTAGTGGCCAATGTCTTTCAGAATGGATTTATTTTTGCTCTGTGTCTTTGTGTTCTGGGGTCATTGCTGTAATACAGTGCCTTTTGAACTCTAACTTTTCAAAAAAGTTTGTGTTGTAATTTATATAGAAGAATAAACCTATCAGAGATGTGCTATTTTAATTGCTCACAAGTTACACTTATTCATTATAACTTCATTATTTACACAATGATGACAAAAAATATACCAAAATGATGTTAATAAATTAGATTGGACGTATTTTATTCACAATTTTTTTAATGATTGCACATTTCTGTAATTTTATGAAACAGGGTGACTAATTTAGAGTGACAAAATGATGTCACTTCCTGTAGGATGATGTAATTAAGAAACTGTTTTTAAGGCATTTTTTAAAAAAAAGAAGACAAAATTGAAGGTGATATTAAAGACAGAAAAAAATGAATTTAAACAATATTCAAAACAAAACAAAATTTCTGAATTGTTTTTTCTCTAAAAAGTTTTTTTATGTTAGAAATGATGGGATATGACAACAATGTCAACATCAGCTCAAATCAATGTAGTGAAATAATTAAAAATTCACATTTATGTTCATTTAATTGTGATGTTGTGATAAAAAATAAAAAAAGAACTATAAAAAAGCTTTTAGAATTTCCATCCTCCAAATAGTGAATCTAATATTTCATATCATTTCATATTTCATATATTTCAAGTATATTAAGACAAATATATAATGGGAACATGAAGATGTGATGCATAAGAATGACCTGTAGATTATGTGCCCTGCTGGTCCTGGAAACCGTCTGGTTTGCATTAGATCAGGTCTGGGTTCAGGTTATGGTCAGAAGCCTAGGAATTGCAGCTATGTTTATGTAAAAGATTTCATAACACCTTCCTTCCACTAACTAGTTATTGTTTATTTAAAATTATTTCATGTGAATTTCTACCTGCATTCCAATGTGCTGATCCCAGATATGAGGCTAATTTTGGGATGCTCTTCTTGTCTTTGTATCCTAAGAAGGATAATTATTTTTCCATAATTATTTATGGAAAGTCATGGCCTAATGGTTAGAGAGTCAGACTCGTAATCCAAAAATTGCGGGTTCGAGTCTCGGGCCAGCAGGGATTGTAGGTGGGGGGAGTGAATGTCCAGCGCTCTCTCCACCCTCAATACCACGACTGAGGTGCCCTTGAGCAAGGCACCGAACCCCCAACTGCTCCCCGGGCGCCGCAGCATAAATGCCCACTGCTCCGGGTGTGTGTTCACGGTGTGTGTTCACTGCTGTGTGTGTGCACGTTGGATGGGTTAAATGCAGAGCACGAATTCCGAGTTACTTGGCAGTATTCTGTCCTTTTCACTTCACATTTATCAGTCCTTATCTGTAAATTCCAAACGTTTTTTCTTTTCTTTTCCTTAGTCCCATAGGGAAATAACATGTCACTCCCTTCAGGAGATTCGGAAAGTCACTCTTTATCAGTATAGTCAGTAAATAACATTCCAAAGAGGAGCAGATGGCCATCAGAAAACTCCCATCCCACTGATTTCAAACTTACATTTAAGCTCTTAGGATTTCCAAAGTGATTATTCAAATCCATGCCAGTACTCCTTGGAGCCAAACATGTTTCCCACACCTAAAAAGAAAGAAAATCAAATGAAATATAAAAGAAATATAAAAGTATAAAAGATAATATAAAAGATTTGACAATATAAATAGTCAATATTATCCATGCAAAACACAATGTGAGGTATCATTTGAGGTACCATCAGTTTGAGGCAGGACTAGATGCATGTCAATGTTTAAAGGGGTCATATAATGCTTTTTTAAAGATCATTATTTTGTGTATTATGTGTAACAGAATATGTTGACATGCTTTAATGCTGAAAAAACACATTATTTTTCAAATACTGTACATTATTGTAGGTCCTCTATGCCCTGCCTCTCTCATTGTTTTCTACTAGGTCCCTCATTCTGACAAGTGCAGTCTGCTCTGATTGGCCAACTGACCCAGTGCATTGTGATTGGCAATGCACTGGGTCAGTGCATTGGTGTGATTGGCCGAACACCACAAGCATTCGTCGGAAATGTAACGCCCCTTTCCGTAATAATTTCAAAATAAAATAAAAGAAAGTTAATAATGTCCTTAGTTTTACCATCAGTTCAAGCCCGAGAGGGGAACAGAGTCGCATGACAGACACAGTGATGATGCTTATAAGTATTTTTATAAGTTACCAACATTCTTCAAAATACATTATTTTGTGTTCAACAGAAGAAAGAAACTCATACAGGTTTGGAATGACGTGAGGGTGAGTAAATGATGACAGCATTTTTATTTTTGGGTGGACTGCGCCTTTAATACAAAACATTTGTTACAGCATTTATTCTTAAAGGAATAGTTCACCCAAAAATGAACATTTACTGAAATTTCACTCACCCTCAGGTCATCCAAGATGTAAATGAGTTTGTTTATTCATCACAACAGATTTGGAGAAATTTATGACATCAAAAACATCTTGATTTTTTTCTTACAAAAACAGTGTTAGATCATGCCTCCACGCCAGATAATTAAGGCCCTGCCCCGTCAGAACATATCTGATTTGACTGCTAACAGAACAACTGGAATATGGAAATGAACAAACTAATAAATGCTTTAAAAGTATTTTTCTTAGTTTATGTTAATTAAAGAAAGGATAACAAATGGAACCTTACTGTAATTTTTACCAAGATGCTTACCATTAAATAAGCAAGGACCATTAAAAAGTAAAGGAACGTGCATATATAGTCTTAGGATATAAATCCCTTCAACCTTGAATTCAGTGTGTCTGTGTCTGATCAAGACTTTACACTTAACTTGTAAAATGTGTGTGCGCATGCCTGAGGGGTCGAGGGCAGGCTACATGCCACAGATACTTGAACATTCACTGTATCAATGGTCGCTGAGCGTTTGTCAGGAGCACACGCAGAGCCACAGAGCACGTGCAAGACAGCTGCTCCGAAGCGTGTGCGGTTGAACCGAACATGTGACAGCATACATACAACCACTGGATACTGAAGCATCATGTGCATCAATAGAATAAGAACATCTGACCATCTGTACAAAAGGAATCACATGGTCAGTGTCATAAAAATGCTTATTTGATCAATGACCTTTAGTGTGATATCATAAATATTTAGTCTTCATTGTACGTCATAAGGTTTTTTGTTTTAAATATTTCAAAGGACTTCTGGCAGACTGTTTCACGTAAGTGTTAAGAACTTCCGATGATTGAATTCTGCGGGTTATTGTGAGGTAGTTTAAACTACTTCCAGTTTCAGCTTGACAAACCGATTTATGACCTTTTCCTCTAACTGAAAAATGATGGGAGAGTTTCTACATTGACTGAAATAGTTTGGAATATTGCCCCAACATAGTGAGCGAGGAAAGTAAATAAATATGCCTGTGGAGGATGTCATTAACATTCCTTTAGTGTTTGTAAAAGTTATCATGGGTTTTAAGAGGGAGACATTAGATTATCCTACAGCCGTCACGCCACACATTAACCAAGGGACTATTCATAAAAGGAGATTTGAGCATTTCGTAATAAGAATTTCATCCTATTTCCCAGTAAAAATGTCTAAACATTATTAAAATGAGGAATCTACTTGAAGTTTTCAGAGAATGTCTTGAATCATTGTTTATTTAATAATTAACAGCTGTTTAATTTTGTTCCATGCTGCAAACCTTTCTAATTTTTGTTCGATTTATGTTTAAAAAATTAGTTTGGCAGTGAAGTAAGTACAATAAACTGAATTCAATAATCGCTTAATTGATTTAATTACGCAGCTGTTTCCTGCATTTGCTGTATTGCACTTGATGGTTTGTTTTCCGAAGAAATTATGTTCGCATGGTAGAAACAAGTAGGTGTTTATCTGTTGTATGATGTGAAATGAACCAAAGAAGATGCAATGAATTGCATTCCTGTAATCTGACATGCTGTTTATCCCTGGCAGCCAATATGAGCAGATCTCTATCACAGATGGTGAATCAGACTATATTGCTTTTCATTTAATGATTAATTTTAAACAAATACTGTAATTACTCCATTCTCACACATCTGGCCACCACTTATATGCAAAAGTCCTTAATTCAATAGATATGTACAAATGTGCACAGAAATTCACATTTTTAACATTTGTCTAAAAATTGTTTATGGATAATCAAGTAAACCTATAAATTGCTTAGGTTTAGGTCCAAAATGAAAAAAAACATGTCGTCAGTTACTTTGAACAGTGGGCTCTTTTTGATGGACCGCTGTTTATGATTGGACAGGCAGATCCTTGAGAAGTACTGTCTGAAAAATCTGACTGTGTTATCTTGCAATCTACCCACAAAAGCCCCAGAGGGTCAGTCTGAGTCTCCTGTGGCTCACCCAAATCATTTTTGCTTTGTTTTACATCTGTTACATCATGAGGAAGCTGCATTCTGGATGGCGTCGGGTCTCGTCTGCAGCTGTTCGGCGTGTGTGAAGCACATTCCCCCTGATCCGTCATTCAGTGTTCATGTAAAAGAAAACAGATGCTTTACTATGTGCAAATCCATGCGGCTCTTTCAGAGCAGAGCAGCCTCGTCAGAGAAAAGACCCTTTAGCAACTTATATCCACACACTGCACAACACAAATCCACAAGTCCTGGATATAATCATGGGAACATTAAGTGGCTTTAAAAAGTAAAACATACTAGTTTAATTACATTATATTATATACCATTCAAACGTTTGGTGTCAGTAAGATTTTATGTATTTATTCATTTTATTTTATTAATTCATTAATTAATTTAACAGAAATGATTGCTTTTATTGAGCAAAGGTGCATTCAAGTGATCAAAAGTAACAGTATAGATTTCAAATAAATGCTGTTCTTTGACATTTCTTTATCAAATAATCCTGAATAAATTGTATCCAAAATATTAAGCACCACAACTGTTTTCAGTATTGATGATAATAATGTTAAATATTTATTTAGCAGCAAATCAGTATATTAGAATGATTTCTGAAGGATCATGTGACACCGAAGACTGGTGTAATGGTGCTAAATATTCAGCTTTGGCAGATATAAATTACATTTGAAAATATGCTGAAACAGAAAACTGTAATAATATTTTACAATGTATTTTTGGCTATTGCTCCAAATATAACCCCAGAAACTTAAGACTGCTTTTGTGGTCCAGGGTCACATATTTGACATGTAATTGTATTTGTATTTGGTGACCACTTACATTGTATGGAAAAGAGCAGCTCAGACATACTAGAAAAACTCTGTTACACAAAAGAAATTCATACGCGTGAAGGTGAGTAAATGACTTTGTATCCTGTGTCTCATTGTTCTTGCTGTTACTTCTCTCTGTGTTTTGTGTGTGAGGCTGGAGAGGAGCAGAGCGAGGGAAAGACAGAAATATCTGAGGGTGTGTAGGCCAAGGTCTAACCACCGGCATGCAGCAGGAAACAGGCCTCTCTCTCCAGCAGTTTGCTTCCCAATAAGAAAGAGAGATGCTTGTGATTACTCAAATGATTCACAGAAGACACTCGCACATCTTTTCTAACGTCAAAAACCTTCCAGTCACGTACAGTTACACAACAGTAAAATTACATTTACAGATATGTTAACAGCAGATGTTGACACTGTAACTGCAATCTCGCTTTGTTTTACACCAATTTTCATGTACTGTATATGTATATGTGTTCATGTATATGTGCTTTGCATTTATACTATATATACTCCTACTTCAATAGAAAGTGTCGAAATGTTAATGTTGAATATATACAGTGTTGGGGGTAACGTATTAATCAAATTACTTACTGCTTAAGTAACTCAAGTAAATCTTTACTTTTAAAGTTACTTTTTTCTAATAAGTAATGCAAGTTACTTTGTTTTCCCATTCATTGACTGACAGCTCTCCTGTCCCCATGTTGAGAGAAATCGGAAGTAGAGGAACACTTTTGGTGTGAAAGGGCCTTTACAGTCACTAATATAACACAAATAAGCAAGCCCAGCCCAGCCCAGCCCAGGTGACAAAAAGTAATGTAATGCATTACTATCCTATTTACTTTTTTATGGAGTAATGCTGTATCGTAATGCATTCATTTTAAAAGTAGGCTAAGTAAGTATTTTTCTGACACAAAAACAATATATTTCTGCTCTGTGTGACAAGTTTAAACAGATACATTTGTGACCCTGGACCACAAAGCCAGTCTTGAGTCGCTGGGGTATATTTGTAGCAATAGCCAAAAATACATTCTATGGGTCAAAATTATTGATTTTTATTTTATGCCAAAAATCATTAGGATATTAAGTAAAGATCATGTTCCATGAAGATATTTTATAAGTTTCCTACTGTAAATATATCAAAACTTAGTAATATGCATTGCTAAGAACTTCATTTGGACAACTTTAAAGGCGATTTTCTAAATATTTAGATTTTTTGCACCCTCAGATTCCAGATTTTCAAATAGTTGTATCTCAGCCAAATATTGTCCTAACAAACCATACACCAATGGAAAGCTTATTTATTCAGCTTTCAGATGATGTATAAATCTCAATTTTCGAAAAATTGACACTTGAGACTAATTTTGTGGTCCAGGGTCATATATATAAAAATAGAATTAACATTATTAGAAAAATAACACAAAAAGATGAACCACTTCATTTGCAGTTTCTGTTCAAAGAAACCAATTCACTAATATTAATCAGACTTTCCAACATATCAGCAAAAACAAAGAAAGGACAGTTTATTGGAACAAATTCAGTTCAAACAATATGACCAAATGTGGTGTTTATTCACACTCCACAACTAATTGAAAAAGGCAACTTGTTAACTGACTGAAAAAGCTACTTTATGTCACTGGGGAGTAAAATGTTAAATCAAAAATAAATGCTCAGTGGTCTGTATTAAAACTTCCAAGTGTTGTTTTGCTTTTTTTTTCATGATTTTACTCCTTAGGAGTCATTTTAGGTGAAAACACCACCGATCTATGATGGACCAAAAGCTTGGCTCTTCTCGACAGGGTTGTTTGGCCTTTCTAAATCAAAATGACCTTAAAACTAACACAGGGCTGGTCATAACAGCTCCGTTAATAGACTCTGCCCCTCCTACGACTGTAGACAAACTTACAAAATAAGAATAAACTCTCTTTGCAAATGTCAGCGTCTCTGTGCAACCAGATTCCTGCTGGAATAAATTTGTCATCATTCACACGCAAATACACACTCATGCTGGGTGAATCTCTGTCTTGTTTGTGGGAAGCTGAAGCGTTTAATGCTAAACTGAGTTGACCGCAGAAAGAGCATGCAGTCAGAGAAAATACACCACAAAACACAGCAGGATCTCAGGAGTCAGGGCGGCCGGTTTAGCAGAGATGACAGTCAATGACAGTAATGCAAGCGTCCCCTGCTGGGATATGTCTGCATGTGCACCCTTTTACTCTAAGTTCACTCTTATCCATTTTAAAGTACTACTAATTTACAGCCAAATCAACACCAAGCTGCTATATACAAGCTCACAGTTGTAAGAGTGAAGAGTTTTGAAAACTTCATATTTTAAAATCAAAAATATATTTTACTGTCACTGACATTCATCAGAGTTTCAGGTAAAATCAGTTAAATGAGCTGGACGATACAAGGAAAAACCACTGTTTTGCACTGGTCAGTTTTGAGATTTTGGGATATTTTGCTTCCATAACATGTTTTATTTCAGACTAGTGGAAAGAAAACATCCAAAACATCCATGATTTTTTACACTTTATGTAATCTGTACAAATTCATTTCTTTAAAGGTCATTTTCGCAAAATGATTTTTTTTTTCTCCTGTACTGAGCCGGAAATCCCCACTTTTGAAGAACTTACATACACCAAAACTTTTGAAGATTTTTATGTCATTTGTCTGTTTTATAAAACACTTTATTTATTAAAAAAAAAATTGATTGGTGATTATTTTCTTGGGCTGTTGACAGTGTTCTCTGAATTGAGTGATAAAAAGCTGTCCCCTCTGCAAAAATCTTTAAATCTAATTTATTAACAGAATAAACCAAGCATTCTAATCCAATTTCTGATTTCTGATTACTGTTCTGGAAGTTTATGCACATTGTTGGATTTTTATAATGCATAATTTGCATATTTAAACATAACATTTCAGGAAGCTTGTCATACAAAACATTTGTCTTATTGTATACTGTGTACTTTTATGTTTTTATTTTTTATTTAATTTATTCATGTGATGTCAAATCTGAATTTTCATCATCATTCCTCCAGTCTTCAGTGTCACATGATCCTTCAGAAATCATTATAACATGCCAATGCAGCTCAAGAACCATTTTTATTTTTTTTTTATAGCTACAATACATTACTTAGCACAGATGTTAATATTACTTAGAGTATTAATAATACATGTAATTATTTTTGGTATCTTTCATCCTAAAATGAACAGTGTTCCATATGACCAAAATGAATCAGCCAGTGCACTACGGACAAATTTTAAAGGGAAAATACTGAGGAATGTATACATTTTTTAGCAATGCATGCAACATTTAATTCCATGACTTTCTGCTCTGATTTAAGGCCTTAATTTGTGGAAGTGTGAATTTTTAAGATGTTTTAAAGACCTGCAGACTGAGAACTCCATTAAGGTTGCTGACCAATAGAGCAATAGAGCGAATTAAACTGTTTGATCCTGTTCTGAACACATAGCTGTTTCACAGGCTTACAGACGCGGTACTGATGTGTATCATCTGCTGCTGGTATGCACTGACATGCAGCACGTACAGTCTTCCCTCCATCATTGCATGGAGAGGAGACAAGGAAGCAAACGATTCATCTCTCTCTCACTCCCGTATGGGCCTGCTGCCAACAGGAATCCTTTTTATACAGAGTTATGACGGGCACTGGGTTACAGAACGGGGTCATGGAGAGGACGATAGGATGTTTTTCTCTGAAGACATCAGGAATCTTTAATATCAGTGCATCGGTTTGTGCACATGTATGTCTGGCAGTTATTTTATCTCAGCTTTGGAATGTGAAAAGTATTTCTGGACCTAAAAATACAGCATTTTTTATTTTGTTCAGTTCAGTGTTGATTTTGACTAGTGCTGAGATCATGTTAAAGCTGATGGTCGTCCTTACATGCATGAGATATATCAGATTATATGTACCTTTCAAAACCCGTTACACGAACAGGAGGGCCTTGTGCTACTGTAAATGGGATCACTTTACACGCACCTTGTGACAATAGTTTAAAATGTAATGCATTCTTGTGATGCAAAGCTGAATTTTCAGCACCATTACTCCAGTCTTCAGTGTCATGATCCTTCAGAAATATTCTAATATGCTGATGCTGCTCAAGAGCCATTTATTTGAGATTTTAAATGAGATTTTCAAAAGAAAGTTCAAAAGAACAGCATTTATTTGAAACACAATTTTGTTTTGTAGCAATGTTAAGTATTTAAAAAGTACATCTGAGCGGTAGTGCATGTTCTATTTTGTTTCCTGGGTTTAGAGAATCAGTGCTTTTTCCTATAGTTTTGTCATCTGATGTTTTTTTGCAAGCACTAAAAGTTAACCTTTTACTTCCAGAAAAAAGTAATTTATTATAATAAATTGACTTATTTACTCGTCATTCCAAACAGAACGAAGTTTCTTCTGTGGAAAGTGAATGTTTCAACATTTTCATTGCATACACTCTTAAAAATACAGGTGCTTCAAAAGGTTCTTCAAGCGATGCCACAGAAGAACCATTTTTGGTTCCACAAAGAACCATTCAGTCAAAGGTTCTTTAAAGAACCATCTCTCTCTTACCTTCTTTCACCACAAAGAACCTTTTGTGAAACAGAAAGGCTCTTCAGATGTTAAAGGTTCTTTATGGAACCATTTAGACAAAAAGGTTCTTCTGGCATCGTGAAGCACCTTTATTTTTAAGAGTGTAGACAAAAAACATGGATTGAATGAGATTTTCATTTTAAAGTCAAATCTGTATTTAATTTTGCATCGTAACTTGATTTTAACAGTCGAAAGTACAGCTCTGACATCTCTGAGAAGAGCCAATGCTGTCTCCTTTTGGAGATGCAAATTAGTAAATGATCACAATTTTTAGAAAAACAGTAAAATATTGTGTAAAAATATCTGAGCAATATGAATTAGATGTGAACCTCAAAACCAAGATCTTTCAAGCATATCTGCACATGATCAAAATACGAATCCATTGCAAACCATTCATCGTTAGTTGATTGATGATTTAAGGGATATTTCAACCCAAAATAGGAGTTGAATGACCTCCGATTTTTATGTAGTTAAAGTCAAGATCAACTAGTTGCAACTAGTTATTAATGTCATTAATAAAACACACAAAAAATGTTTTGCGACCTGCCACAATTTGCAATTTATTTGGAAAAAAAAAATCAGATGCTGACATAATGTTGCAATGGTCACAAAGCTACAATAACACTAACTCATATTTTAGTACAAAATAAAAATGATTGATGCATAACATAATAATGATCTACATTAGAGTTAAATTAGCATGGATATGTGTCAATGAGTCATTAAAAACAGTTTTAGTTTAGTAGTACATGTTGCATAAACAACAGATTTACAATCACGCACCTGCAGTGCTTCTGTGAAATGGAGAAAAACAGAATAAAAACCAGGTTCACACACACACATCGTAACATTTCTAACTACACATTGCAGCCTTGTCACCATCAATTTAAAATGCAGTCAAATAAACAAGTAGGCTATACATCGAAAAAGATACACCACTCAATTTAAACAAATGTTGCATTGCAAATACAGTATGTAAACATTTGTGTTTGTGCTGAATGAGAGATGTACATTTCAGTTTCACTTTTGCTTTAATTCATTTGGGCTTGACATTTATTTTGCTGTTTATAAGGAATGCCATTATAATATAATGCCATTTTATAACTATATATAATTTTATTATATAGCTACTTATATTTATATTTTTAATAACTTGTTCTGTTCTGAATACCAGTAAAATTTAATGGATCAGCGACTAGTCGAGCTTAAAACCTCAAGGCAGAGCATTAAAGTCGACTCGTCAACCAATCTGTCCCTACCCAAAAATGAAAATTCTGTCATCATTTACTCACCATCATGTTGTTCCAAACCTGCATGTGTTTCTTTCTTCTGTTGAACACAAAAGACTATATTTTGAAGAATATTGGTAACCAAAAGTTGACGGTACACGGCCACTGACTTCCATAGTATTTTTTCCATACTGTGGAAGTCAGTGGCTGCCATCAACGAATTTTCATGTTTGGATGAACTATCCCTTTAAATATGCCAATTCTGAATAACAGTTCATTTTTACGAGCTGAGACATCAGACAAAACTTGCACTGATGTCTATATGCAAACAGATGACATAAAATATTACAATGATGTTACTCTTAATAATGACAGAATCTATATATGGGGCTGCATAAGCTGACCTTTATGCTGTGTTTGTATATCTTCAAAACCACTATGAGAGGTTCCAGTTGTATAAAATATCCTGAATGGCTTTATGTTAGAGTCTTTTTTCTATCTATCAGTCTTCCATTCATGCCGCAGGCGTCTGATGCTCAGATAGCCGTTGATCTTTATATGGAAACTGAGTACAGTTTCAGCATGTGTGTCTTTGAATAACATGCCGTGACTTCGAGGAAGGCGATTAATCTGGCGGTTTTGGTCTGATCAGAATGAGGTCTTGGTTGGATGACAGCTATCATTCAATCTCATGTGAGGCAGCACCTTCCTCTGCTTTGGGCTGATACTTGTGTTTATAGGCTGAGCCAATACAGGCTGGTTTGGAACAATGCAGTGTTTTCGTGAAAAGAGGCACGTCTGTGAAACTGCACGTAGCAATCGAAGCCATGCATGCAGGCTCCGCCTCGCACGCCTTCATGTGGGCTTCGCCATCACTATACTATGTTTAAATGGGACGGTACAGGTTGGGTTCATGGGTGACTGCACATTTTTCCACAAATAGCCCATGTTACATAAAGAAATAATAGCTGGAATTGGACTGGGTGTTGGCAAACATGCATACAAGAGCTGTTTTAAAGTTCACACAAAATTGAAAGTTCTGTCATTATTTATTCACCCTCATGTCATATTAAACAAAAGGAAGAATTTTAATGCAGCTTTTCCCAGTTTGTATTGACCACAATTTATATTTCACTATATTGTGTATTTTCTGTCGAGGAAAACAAGAAAAAAGGATATTTTTTTCTCTTCTTAAAATGACAAAAAAAGTGAAAAATGTGAACAATATAAAAAAATAATTATTATTTACCAAGTTTTTATCGAGAATTTGCAAAAAAGATTAGGCCTTTTTTATTACCTAATTTGTTGATGCGGTGTACAAAAAATCAATAAAAGCTTTGCATCATGTACAGTTTCTTCACAAAACAAGAATAACTATTTTTCTAATTATTTATCACTCTTAATGTGCTTATCAAAATAATAAAAGTGTCAAAAGTTTCAGTTTTAATGACAAAAACAATATTCAAAATGTATCATCCAACTTGCAAGCAACAAAGGAGAGGGAAAAATATGTTAAAATAATCCATTTATTTTCAGAGAACTTTACATAAATGCATGCCTTATAAATAAATATGCTTTGTTTCACAAAATCTATCATTTTCTGTTCCTGTTTGGATGTAGAAAAATACCCACAGATGTAGCAGAAAACATCTGGGTCATGTTTTGCACTTTCTTCTGTCACTGGCCATAATTAATAATTCAGGATTTTTCAAATTTCTAATTTTCAAACTTTTCAAATTTGGCTGAAAAGTAACAAATTGTTGTAACTTGTCTCACTGAAAGATAGGACTCATGTCTTTGTGGCGGGTTTTCTTTTGATTTAGTGATAATACAAGACTTCATCACCTTACAAATGGTTGTTGAAAGCAAAATTGCTGTAAAATGCACATAATTTATGAGAAAACAGAAAAAAAACTGCCATTTTTGCAAAATTAGTTAGAAACAAGTATTGGATTTCATTCAGCAAGTATGAGGGACAGAGTGATGTTATGAGTAAAACGTTTATGGGTGAACTCCTTAAAATTATACTCTTGCTTGTCTGAAAAAAAAGATCTCAGAGCATTCCTGATTTAAAAAAGGAATTTATGAGAACTGGCTGATTAAAACAATCATGTTTAGAAATGGATTTTAAATATGTTATTAAAAAGGGTGCAGTTTAAGGTGCTCTTTGATCATGAAACATAGAGACAAGATTGTAGCAATGATACAGAGATGTTGCAAATGACAGTACATAATGCTTTAACCCTAATATATGCAGTACAGCTAAATCATAAAAGCAAAATACTGTAAATGTAGTTTGTCAAATCAATTTAAATGTGAAATTTCTAATTATCTTTGAATAGAAATTTGCATAACTGTTACTGTACATGGGTCATCTCACCTGAAGCATGTCTGATCAAGCAGAGGATTGTCAATACAGATCATGGAAAGAACCTTTACTGTACATAAAAGAGCTTTTATATGTGCAACGATTCGTTTCATATTCAACCGGTCTGGGAGGCCAGCTGTCATCAAGGAGAGGCGTTTTCCACTGCTAAGGTTTTGGTCATCAGGATTTCAAAGGTGACACAAAAATAGGCCAATTGAGAAACACAAAAACAGTAAGTGCAAAGTTGATTCAGGTCCATTAAAGACAAAGTTGCAATTTTTATTTTTTTTCTAACGCATGACAATGTTGCTGTCATCTACAGTGGGGCAAATAAGTATTTGATGCACTGCCGATTTTTCAAGTTTTCCCACTTACAAAGAATGGAGAGATCTGTAAAAATCAGCAGTGTATCAAATACTTACTTGCCCCACTGTATGCTCTTAAATATAAAACTGAGGATGTAGGACGCACAGCAATGTTGCAGAGGGACAAAATACTTGGTGTCCAGGTTGCATTGAAAAAAAGCTGACCTCATCCCCACAATCATCTGCTTACAACATTATAAATGTTGCAAAGTTACAATGTGACATTGTCTGTAGTTTCAAGGCGAATGAGGTTTCGATCTTTTTCATTTCTCTGCATGCCATGGTATCATTCATCATATGCATGTCTTTCTCTGATCTGTCTGCAAAACATATCTGCATGTCTGCATATCATTAATGTTCATTAAAACTTATTTGGCAATGTCTGTTGGACAGGATGCATGCAAAAAAATGATAGCAAAATAATATTCACTGGAAAAGGCATAGACTGGAATATCGGATTGCTCAAGTGAATTCTAATCAGACAGTTTATGTATGATATAATTTTTAAATACATTTTTACCCAGTCACCTCAAAGGAGGATATTATTTATAAATGGCCTCCAACCTAGTTTTTATACACTTTTATATATACATTGAAAAAAAAATTGTTGGCTTAACAAAAAATGTGCACAACAGTTACAAATATTAAAGTTATGTTAATAATTAAATTTTGTTTTATGCATTTTATTCAGTTTTTTTATGTTTAGTGTTATATTTATTGATTAGTGTCATATTTAATTATCTGCTAAACAAATATGATATATATATGAGGTGGTGGTTAGAGTGCATTTTATTAAAGGAAGACTATACACGCAAAAATTAAAAGTTGCTTAAAATCTATTCGCCCTCAGACCATTCAAGATGTAGATAAGTTTGTTTCTTCATCTGAACAGAGATGGAGAAATATAGCATTACATCACCTGCTCACCAATGCATCCTCTGCAGTGAATGGGTGCCGTCAGAATGAGAGTCCAAACAGCTGATAAAAACATCACAATAATCCACAAGTAATCCAAACGACTCCAGTCCATCAGTTTACATCTTGTGATGCAATACTAAATTAATGTAAAGCTGTGATGTAATGCTAAATTTATCCAAATCTGATGCAATGAAGAAACAAACTCATCTACATCTTGGATGAGAGTAAGTACATTTTCAGCAAATTTTAATTTTTGGGTGAACTGTTCCTTTAATCTCATTATTTCAAATGAACTAACAATATGGCAACTTAATGCATAAAAGCATGCAAACATGATCAAGATGTTCAGGTGTTGCTCAAATCAGACAGCGGAATGTGGAAGGAATGGTCTTAAACTATGGAATGTTTGTCGTGTAGATAGCTTCTGGGATCGTCATGCATCACGGTGTATAGAGTTGACAGAGGAAATAAATGTTGGCAGCAGTTTTGTGGGCATTAAGGTCCACGAAAAATGACCACAATCTCACAGCAACTGAAAGAGCACAACATTACAACAAAGCTTTGATTAATTTGGATGGGCTACAGCAGCAAAGAACTGAGAGGCTAGTGGGCATATGCATAACAAAACTGGAAAGTTCAGAAGCGTGAACAAATTTTCATTTGGCATGGTCTGACCAAGGGGTCAAAGTTTCAACAGTTAGCATTATCCATTAGACGCCTGCTGGTAGATGTTGTAACTACACCATCTGGACCAAAAGGATCTCTCCACAATTAAGTATAGCAGTAAGTTGTATTTTGATAGCACTTTTCTCCAAAAATCAAGGTTGCAAGGTTACTACAAGCATTTAAAGGGATAGTCCACCCCAAAAATGAAAATTCTGTCATTTACTCACCCTCACATAGTTCCAAACCTGCATGAGTTTCTTTCTTTGGTGGAACATAGAAGAAGATATTTTGAAAGAGAACTGAAACTTGGTTGCCAACATTCTTCAAAATCTTCTTTGGTGTTCTGCAGAAAAAAAGAAAGAAAGCCCTTTTTGGAACAACTTGAAAGTAAATGATGACAGAATTTCAATTTTTGGAGTGGACTATCCCTTTAACCAAGAACATAAATACGTGGACAAATTCTATTCAGTGCAGTAGTGTCATTAAGTGAATGTTTATGCAAAGACGCTCAAAGCCAATCAGAGCAGCTGAAACAGAAATCATAGTTCAAGGTTGATCAGATATTCGTGTTTATATAGACTCACCAAAGCACTGAGCTCCACAGCAGTGAAGGCCACAGATCTGCTCCATTAAAGTAAGATATCCAGACTTGAACCAACCACTAACATTTCTTTGATGGTTAGACAGGGTTTTGGTCTTATTTTTGGTATATGCATACATAATTGTGTTCAACAGATTATTTATGCAACTGTACAGTAAATTACAGATATATTAAATGCATGATGCGTAGAGATAGTTTTTGAGCTTAACGTAGTTGTAAAATTTGTGCAAGTGTGTTCGGGAGTAGGCTAGCTTCTTGTTGTTGTAAAATGGTAAAGTACATTAACAGTGAACATGCAGGACACAAGTGCAACTCTGTTAATGAGTGATTTTCAATTAACTGATTCTTTGCCTCGTCAGTTTTTGGCAGGTCATTAAAATTGTCTAGCTGTGATCTGCAATTTTACATATGCACCACGATAAAGTGTTTCTTAACCTCTTTATAGAGACAATATTCAAAGTACAAAGTATCCAGTAGCTGCTATCTAAAGGAGAAACCGTGAGAACAAAAACAACCATGCAGGATTCCCATGTAACAGCTGAATATTGCATCAAAAATGTATTTCATATTATATTATAGTCTAGTATAAAAGACCATCTGCTACTATGGTACCATCACAGCACTTTTTCTAATAGGAACAGATGTAGGCTAGTAGTCTTTTTTTCCTGCATTCGTCCACCCCTTTTGTTAGATGATCATTAAATATTAATCTCTTAACTTCTTATCAGTATTAAACATCTTTCGTTGTTTTTGCAAAGGAAGTTGCACTGAATGGATGCATTATCAGGACGGAACCTTTAGTTATCAAGAACCGCATCGACACGGACTGTTTTTGCAGACGCACCGCTGCGCTCAGGAGAGTTTGAACAGGTAAAAGCTGCTCTTTTATAAGAATCTCGGTGATTTATGCTTGTGTTTTATGGGTTTTGCTGATGGAGCCTGCTCTGATGCTGTTACAATGTTATTTTTTTATTCTCCGCTACATTTGCTCATATATGCAGATCGCATAGTCCTGTAAAGACCTTGACAGCTGATTAATATCCTTTGCTCCGGTTTAAAATGTTTGCTGAACTTTGAGGTGAATTGAAAGGGTGTGAACTTGACTTTTTTAGCAATCTTTTGATATTTTGATCTTATATTTTTTTTGCAGTTGTATCAAACAGAATGGAATGTTTTCGAGTAAAATAAACCAACTAATACCACAAAAAAATGTGGTTTAAATCCACAAAAAATGATGTTTCTGCTGTTGTTTTGCTTCCAAAATGACGACACTTCCTTTTGTATTAGTTTAAAGTCTAACTAACAGGATGGAAAGTGAATTTGAGGTTGAACATGAGTTGAAACTGAAAAATATTTACAAGAAAGCACGTTTTGCTTGAAATATATTGAATTGAAAATAAAAAAATATAGCAAATATTTCAGATGACCACATAGATTTTTTAATGTAGTGGCTCATTAATCCATTTAAACCAATGTATGTTTATAATTAAACATATAATATGTTTTTATAAATGTTTTTAATATTATTTTAAGTTTAAAATAATATTTGTATCAATTCAGAAAAAAAAAAAGCCTATATAAAAATATACTTTTTCTCGTGTCTTCTCAGTTTAGGATGGCTCAAGCGGACAGCAGGGCTCTGGCTTTGGGAGTTCTGGCAGGGGCTGCCGGGATCAGCCTGGCGATTGTCTGCTTCCGCAAAATAGGAGCAGGCGGTGGCAGAGTCCTGCATCTGAGCAGCAACGCAGATCACACGGCAGGCAGCCTGGGTCTGCAGACGGGCCAGGCAGAGGTGCTAGATCGGCTGGGAGCTCTGATCCATTGTGTGTCTGAGCTCAAAGAGGAGGTAAAAGCCCTGAAGGATGCACTTCCACACCTGCAGGACAACGTTAGAGATCAGCTGAGGGGCCGGAGCAGGGACAACATCACCACTCGCAGAGTAAGTCCTCTTCATCGAACTCCCACCAGGAGAAAAAGAGCAGGCGTCTCAGCTAGAAGTGAAGGACAAAGCTCAGAAGAGGCAGAGAGTGAAGGAGGGTGAGTTTACTGAGATGCCAACCTGGCAGGTCATTCATTTTCATTTTTTTTATACATAGAAAGGCAAAAAATGCTTCTTCCCGACAGATATTACTAAATATGTTTGTTTAGCAAATACACCTTCTGTCTGTCAATAATTTTGCACATTCATTATGTGGCATAACAGAAAGAAGTTGAGAACATAGAAAGTTTTTTTAAGAAGTCTCTTAAGTCACTAAGGCTGTAAAACAGTAATACTTCGAAATATTATTACAGTTTCAAATACCTGTTCTATTTGAATATATTTTAAAATGTTACGTGTAATATATTTTACAAAGTCTCACATGATCCTTCAGAAATCACCAGTTAAAGCATAAATATGGTACAAATAATAAGATTATGAATTAAATAATGAAGAAGAATCATAAACATAACCAGAACCATACAATTCCCATGCTTATAGGGCTTCACGGGGCGTATTGTCAGGATTAGAACTCAAATAAAGCAATAAGCTGTGGTTTACAGTGAATTTATTACAGCTAAGGGGTGTTGTTAGGCAGAATTTATTTCATATTCTGTTCCCCCTTAGCTGTTATAAAACGGATATTCCATATTATTACATTTTATATATATAAAATGTAATAATATTAATAAAATACATTCTTCCGCCAAACAATGTAGTTCCTGAGAAACGGTTGTAGTTGCAACAAAGTTGTTGCTGAGCAACACACAGACGCAGACACAAAAAGTGTATGTTTGTAATTTACAACCGCTTCAAACATGGTTCAACCAATCAGGATCAAGGACCGGAACTATCCATTTTATAATAATTTGGATGCTTTATTTATTTGTTTGTTTAATACGTATAGCTAATCAGATAATGACTTATTATGTTTGCTGTAAAATAACGAAATCAGGGTCATGTCCTTAGTTTTGTGAATTTTCTAGCAGCTCAATTTATATGTATTTTAGTATTTAGTTTTTTCATGTCCCTACTCTGGGCAAATTGAACATAATTTAGAGTTGTAGAGGGATTAGACGTGTGTGCATAGCTGAGGTGTGATTCAGTGAGAGAGCCGTGTTGTCTGTACAGACGAGGTGAATTCCACTGCCTCCAGTCATTCATTTAAACAACTGTTAACTAAATTCTGCACTAAGCACTTTACAAGTCCATTCCAGTCTCACTAAATTCTGCTCCCAAAGCCGTTCAGAAATAATCTGCTTTGTTTTACGTAGCATTAAAATTTAGTTCTTGTTATTTTTGACACATTATGTTCTTCAGCACCTTCAATGTCCAAAAATGATTTGTTATTTTAAGCCGCTTGGTTTGTGCATCTTTGCCTCCAAATACTCCAAAGGAAACACTTGAGGCGTTCAGCTTTCATAAGTTGTTTTTGTATGTCTGTTTGGAGCATTTCTAGACCATGACTGGCTTTTGTGTTGCTCTGTTATCATGGTTTTACTTTGAGCTGGCAGGTTATGTTTTAACACTACAATCCAGTGCAGAACGATGATTCCAGTGGCCTGTAGCACGAAGCTGGTTTCAGTTTAGTTTCAGTTCAATTCACGTTTAGTTTGAGCAAACTCTTGAGTTTTCGGGCTCAAGAAGATTGGTTGGTTTTGAGCGGGTTTCGTTACCATGGTAACTTACGCTACACGGCTACCCTGCTCCAGAGCAGGTTTTATTCTGGGTTAGAGATCGCAAACCCAAGCTGGACCAATCAGCTGTGAGCAAAGTGACATATATCTGATGCAATGAAGCCACTCCCCTGTATCTCGTTTTCAAAGAATGATTGCCCGACTTTTGCAGCTACTTATTTATTTATTTTATATTAATTGTAATTGTTTATAATTCATATAATATATAAGGTGGCAATTAATTTTAAGCTTCTTATTTAAATTAAATCTATAAAGATATAGATGAGCTTTAATATATCCAACTTTTAAAATGACTAAACTTATGTTTTCCTTTTGAGCTCTGTGTGAAACTATAAATAAATAATTAAATTCAGTTGATTCCTTTGCGTAGTCATATTTTATTTCTGCTGCCAAACGTTTGAGGAGCGTCTCGCTGCAGCCTACAAGATCCAGGGGGCGTGGTTGGATCTAGATCAACTCCTCCCATCTTACACATACCTAAACCTACCCATCTTCACCCCCTGATCCCTAAACCCACCCCATCTCCACCCCTAAACCTACCAATCTCCACCCCCTAGATGTGGATCCAACCACTCCCCCTGGATCTTGTGGACGACATCTCTTAATCTTCAGCAGAATAGTGATTTGCTGACTCTCACGAGAAGTGAATCAAACCAACGCTTTGCTGATGCTCTCCACGCTTCGTGTGATTGGCTGTTCGCTGCACGTGTCACGCTTTCAGGTGCACACACTCCAGAGTTGATCACAAACTCTGGTTCAAACTCCGAGTTGTCAGAGAACGTTTATATCGAGCTTTGTGAGCCCGCTGATCCTGACCTAAACCAGGTTGGCTTTATCAGGTTTTGTCAACTCAACTTAATTCTGAAGCGAGTTTGTTCATCTCGCTTCGTGCTACAGGCCACAGAGCTTGTGTGTAGTTTGGTCCTGGAACTGCTTGGGTTTAAAAGGACTGTTCTTCTGTCAAAACAGTTTCCTCCTTTCTGTCTCTCTTGAAAGCACAGGCCGATCAATCTCAAAGAGTGACTGCTGAGTTATCACGGTCTAATTTTTACCGTTTTATGTAGGAGATTGTAATTTCTGTCACCGTTCCTAAATTGCTTGAGTGTAATCATGTCACAACTTGCCTTAGTTGCTGTAGGATGTTAATACTTGAATGTTTAAAACGATACCGTTTTATTATGTTTGATTGCTGTAGATGTAGAGAAAAGTTATTGTGTACATAGAGTACATGTGTATTAGAGAAACATTTATTTCATAATGAGATTTCCCCCCATTTAAAATTCCTATTATCCAATGAAAGGTTAGATTTTTGTAAATTTTTTTAATAAAAGATCAAAAGTATTAATAATGCAGATTAATTTTCACAGCCTTCTTTGATCGTATTTACCAAGGGTGCCGATATTTTTGGCCATGACTGTACACAATTCAGAATTTCAATATCTAGTTGACTTGATGCTAAATGCATGAAACAAAACATGATTTTAGCAACATTTAGTGCATGCACTGTAAAAAAAATAAAATAAAAAATTATATTCTAAAGATTGATTTAACTATGAAATATAGATAAAGTTAACATTACATAGAATATTAATGTAGGTGAATTTTTGGCCATTTAGTTTGAGCAACTTAAAATATTCAGCAGCATACTGAGTTTTCTCAACTTGTGATTTTTTTTATTTTTTATTTTATTTTACAGTGTGTGACTTGCTTTTATTGAGAAGATATGAGGCTATAATTGGTCATTGTTTATCAGTAATGTCTGTAGCAATATGTTTGATCTGTAAAAAGTTTGGCCCTGGTTGCACATTAACCTTGAGAAGGACATAAAGATTAGGGTTTTTTCAGGGTCTGGTAAACTATTGTTCAGAAGTTTGGGGTTAGTATGATTTTTTTTTTTGAAAGAAGTCTCTTAAGGCTGGATATATTTGATCATAAATACAGTAAAAATAGCAATAATGTATTCCTGGGTTGGCAACACTTAGTTTTCAGCATCATTACTCCAGTCTTCAGTGTCACATGATCCTTCAGAAATCATTCTAATTTGCTGCTTAAGAAACATTTCTTATCAATGTTGAAAACAGTAGCATTGCTTAATATTTTTTTATGGAAACTGTGATGCACCTTGTTCAGGATTCTTTGAATAGAAAGTTAAAAAACAGCTTTTATTTAAAATTCAACGTTAACGCGTTAATATTTTTTTTTACGCAAATTAATCGTTTGATAAGGTTTGAGCCCAACTTCTTGCCGTCATCGCAGGTAATCATTGCCTGCGTCCCAATGTGCACACTATCCATCCTAAATTCTATGTGATATAGTGATTTTCAATACTATTTAGGGCAGATAGGGTGGATAGTATGCACATTGGGACGCAGGGATTGTGTGATTGAGGCGCCAGGCTAGATAAAAGTGAAGCGAGAGAGAGCACGAGAGATATGTATACTCATATGTGATAAGGATACAGTGAACCAGTGTTGCCAGGGTCGCGATTTTCCCACACAATTGGGCTATTTTGAAAATACAGTCACGGAAAAAATGACAGAGCCGTGGGTTGCGGTTTTTTTGGGCTAAATTTATAATGTACCGCGGCCGCCAAAAGTGTATATATACATGTGATCGCAAAAGGAAGTTATTACAAACACTCTGGTGGTTTAAAGTGAGTTCTGAGTGAAAGTGTACTATTAATCTCATAAATTGTCTCATGTAGCATGATGCTAATGTTAGCTCTAATGCACTTGCAGAACAGGTCCAATTCTTCTTCATAATGCATTTTGTCATAATACTTCATGTAAGGTCGCAAGAAAATGTTTTGTTGTATTTATTTAGAAATACTTTTGATAATAGTTGGGTAAATGTATACTGAGATTGAAGCGATGTGGCTTGGTAAGCGCTTTATTGTCAGTATAATGGCTGAATTAAAACAAAAGAATAATAAGGATTATGTCTCATTCCTGGCGGAGATGTGAAAGGTTCTGTTTCCTTAAACTAGTTTGTCATGCATTCCTTTATTTTAACACATTTACAGGTAAATCCTAGTATTTTAAATTTGTGATTAATCACAGTCCAGGACTGTTTGATTGACAGCACTAATTTAAAATATAAATCCATTGTAACATTAAAAATGTCTTTACTGTCACTGTTGATCAATTTAATGTGTCCTTGATGAACAAAAGTTATTAATTTCTTAAAAAACAAAATCTCACCGACCCCTGACTTGTAGGTTTAGTACTGTTCCAGAGGAATAAAGAATGGTCTGTGTGTCCAAACTCCAGGGGCTGCGTCTGATGAAGTCATCTGAATGTGTGCACAGCCGGTGACTGTTGGGATGGTAACCGTGAACAGCTCTCCTTTTCAAAGTCTTTGTACTTTATGCATATTAAAGACTTGAGAGTTTTATTCAGCTCTGTTTGGCCAGTGGAGGTGTTTTTACCATAACGAGCACAAACCTTCACATTTCTCTGTAGGGTCTGTCTAAAACATTTTTAAATCCCAAATGTAACTTTGTGCACACTGACACATACAGCATCAGTTTTTTAAATAATGGGGTAATATGTGCCCTCTGGAGAATTTGAGTAAAATTTGGCTTTTATAAGTGTAAATATGGTGTGCCATCCATTTGTTGAAATGTTCAGCTGAATCAGAAAAAAATAAAAATAATTTAATTGATTAAACAACATTCACCTCAACGATTACATTTAATCAGTTTTAGTTCACTACAGAAACTGAAGGATTTCATTTTTGCATATGCATTTTTACAACTTTTTACCACCATTTTTTAAAGAATAAATGTAACACTTTTGTCAGATTTATGCTTAAACAAGAATAAACATAATTAATAACTAATTCAGTAATTTATGATGATAATAGTAACATAAACATCTAATATTTGATCTGGGAGAAAAATACAAAATTATAAAATAAATATTAGGAATATAGCAGAAAAAGATGCTATATTTTGCAATGTCTGTCGTTTTATTTTAATGCTGAACATTTTTTAATTCAATAGTTCGTAGCACTGCCCTCTCAGAGAAAACATGTTTGGTTCATTGTGATGTGTGACAGATGTACAGTAGTCAAATAGTGGACCGGTGCGAACCATTCTTGGATGAGAATAGAGATGAGCTTTAGTTCTGGAATATGCTGATTTACCTCATGAGCACCTCAGAGAGCATGCTCAGCAGATAAAAACAAAGACTTTAGCTGATGAATGAGGATCAATATGAATGAAATCATACAGAAAGGGACCAATGCGGCATTTTCACAATTGCATGGAACGCTTTAACAAATAGAAATGTTGGTTTAAGTGCAGGTTGGACAGTAGAAATTCATTCATATTTTTGTCATTCATCATTACAGAGGGTTATTTTGATTTCATATTCATCGGGGCTATGAGAATGAGCAAAGAGCTTTTTGAACTATGATTTTTGTGTGCAAATCAAAACTATTTGCTCTGAACATAAATGACTTAAATGACAACAGCAAAGGCAAACAATTGTTTTAGTTTGCATTTTTGTGTTTGTACGTCAAATGAAGAGATGTGGTGATTAGACTTGGTTTTCATCGCAAAGATAAACAAACAGAAGCAGAGAAGTAGTAATGCAAAGGCAAACCTTTGCGCTTATGATGTTGGTTAATGTTCATCCAAATGATGCTTGAGATCTGAGTGTTCAGCCAGATCCTTGACAGTTGTTGATCTTAGCTGAGGACGGATGTAAGACGTGCTCTCAAACAAACACTGCACTCTTCAATTTACAGTTCTGCTCATGATGGCCACACAAAGAGGGAGATAAAAGATTGGCATCAAAATAATCCCTGTGGAAGATTCAGGTTTTCCTGGGTGTGGCTGTGTCCTTCAATCCAGATAGAGGAAAGACAACTTCATTCAGACTTTAGTTAACTTTTCTTTTAAATGTTTTTGAAAGAAGTCTGTTGCGCACAAGGCTGTATTTATTTGATCAAAATTACAGTAAAAACAGTAATTATTGTGAAGCATTATTACATTTTAAAATAACTGTTTAAATGTAATTTATTCCTGTTATGGGAAAACTACATTTTCAGCATCATTACTTCAGTCTTTAGTCTCACATTATCCTTGAGAAATAATTCTAATATGCTGATTTCCTGCTCAAGTTTTACTTAATATTTTTTTGTGGGAACCGTGATATGGGTTTGGGGGTAAATAAGGTACATTTTATTCAGCAAGGAAGTATTAATTTGATCAAATGTGACAATAAATACATTAATAATGTTTCAAACGATTTCTGTTTCATCAAAGAATCCTAAAAAGTATCATAATTTCTAAATATTAAGCAGCATAAATTTCTAGAACATTGACAATAAAAAGAACCATTATAAGTAATTGAGCACCAATAATAATTAATAATTGCTTTTCTGTAAATGGTTGAATTTCACTAAGTAATTGCTGCTGAAAATTCCGCTTTGCATTACAGGAATAAATTATATTTTAAAACACAAAACTGTTCTATAAATTCTAATATTTCACAATATTACTGCTTTATTTTTGGTCAAATATATGCAGCTTTGTGAGCGTAAGAGACTTCTTCTTTCAAAAGTGATAATTTTCTAAACTTTGAATATTTGTATGTAGTATTTTGTTGTTTATTGCTTTGAGGATATCCAAATTGAGTTAGTTTTGGGATGTGATTTATAATTATGTCTGGACGACATTGCAGAAAAAGAGTTGCCAGTATATGTTTAGCCATAATGAGGGTCTGAGAATAATATCATTTCAGACAGACTGATGAGATTGGCCAACATGACTCAGATCTCTGGCAGTTAATGTGTAACTGTAGCTCCTTAAATCAAAAACACACCGGCTGTGGGTGATTTCCTTTGACTGTCATGAGCGACCGTGGTGTATGTAACATTTGAAGTGCCCTCGGAGGTTCCAGCTCCAACACATCCCTGCAGAACTATCGCTCGAAGTCTCAAATGTTCTCACGAACCGCGAATGACGCAAATGCTTCAGGTGCCAGCTCTTAATGGAAGCCTTTTATGTTTTCACTTTTTCTCAAGTCTTTAATTTGTACCTTAACCTGTAATTAATGTTTTTACACACTCCTCTCGGCTGCTGAGAGTGTTAGTGCACGCCTACAGTTATTGAAATGGGATGCTTTTCGGAGGCTTAGGCAGGTATTGCATGCCTTGTTGTAAGAAAAATAAACAACCCTCACAGAGTTTTTACATGAAAGCCTTCGGGTGTCAGTCTGAAACCGGCAATCCCAGTAAACAGTTAATTAGCCTGCTTCACATGTGCTCAGATCCTGTGGATGTTTTGCATGTAAACACTTTATGAATACATATCCATTACTGACTGCATCAGTGAGAACACCTATAAGTTTCTACATTCATTACTAAATTTGTGCTTGGCTGCCAAATAAAATTCCTTTTACCTTCTGTCTCTTGTGTAGGGAAAGCACATTTTAAGCATGTTGTTTTGCCTGAGCTTCCTGAGAGGTATCTTTTAGGTTGAGGACACTGTAAATCACTTAAAAATCCACTTTGCTTCTGTTATGTAAATGTATTTGAGTTTGTTTTTATGTCTTGAATTGAAGGAATAGTTCAGCCAAAAATGAAATTTACTGAAAAGTTACTCACCCTCAGGATATCCAAGATGTAGACGAGTTTTGTTTCTTCATCTGAACAGAGTTGGAGAAATTTAGCATTACATCACTTGCTCACCAATAAATTCTCTGCAGTGAATGGGTGCCGTCAAAATGAGAGTAAAAAGAGCAGATGATAACCTCACAATAATCCAGTCCATCAATCAATGCCGTTTCTGGTCAAAACGAGAGTCCATAATAATAAAGCTTCTTCCTGTTGTCCTCTCACATCAAAATCTACAACATATTTTATATAGAACATTTTGAGCTGGTTTTGTTTGTAAACAATGCTTAATCCATGCATATCTCTCTCCTGATTCAGACAAAACATATTATGATGGGGTTGTTTCTTAGAAACACAGCTTTTTGCTTCAAGATATTAATTGATGGACATGAGTCATATAATAGATTATGGTCTCATATTTTGGCCAGAAGCAACCGTTTAAATTTAAAATGGCTTAATAATGGATTTGTTTCTTACAATCACACAGTTATTTGCTTCACAAGATGTTAATTGATGGTCTGTGGTTGTGTGGATTATTGTGATGTTTTTATCAGATGTTTGGACTCTCATTCTGGTGGCACCCATTCACTGCAGAGGATGCATTGGTGAGCAAGTAATATGCAATTTTTTTCCAAATTTGTTCCAATAAAGAAACAAACTCATGTTGGATAGCCTTAGGGTGAGTAATTTTTCAGCAAAGTTTAGTTTTTGGGAGAATCGTTCCTTTTAGAGAGTCACTAACTTTCCAAAATACATTTAACAGAATTAACGTAAATTACGTCCTTGTTGTTAAGCCACTGGCATTCCTGCATAACAAATCAAAATGTTTTTGGTCTGTCAGGTTTGAGTCTCATAAGAAGCCGATTTCATCACAACAACAGATATAGGCTCACTGTCTTCTCTGCCGTGTGTTACAGGTATATAACGGCACTGACAGATTCTGAGGAGGAGGAAAGTGACGATGACCGAAAGTCACTGCAGGAACCAGTGGATGAGCTCACGGCCCTGCTGCAGAAAGCAGACCGATTGCACAGCTGTAACGGGGCAGAGAAAGCACAAGGCCTGGATGCTCTGCTGGAGAGGAAAGCAGAGGTATGCAAACTACAGCTCAAAATCTTGGGGTCAGTATAATTTCTTTTAATGTTTTTGAAAGAAAATAATACTTTAGTATAATAAGAATGACTTAAGAATTTAAGTGAAAACAGTTCATTTAAATCAAAATAATACTTCACAATATCACTTTATTTTTGATCAAATAAGTACAGTTTTGGTGAGCATGAGAGCAAAAACATTTAAAAATCTTACTTACCCCAAACTTTAGTGTACGGTGGCTTCTGGTTTCTTAGTAGAATGTTTTAACACACGTATGTATGTGCTTACAGTTTGATCAGAAGTGCCAGTTCCTTTGGCGGTTGTCCAGAGCCTATGCAGATGCACATGATTTTGCTGTAGACCTTGCAGAGAAGAAGAGCTGCGCTGAGAATGGTAATCACTGCTTTTTATGATTACAGGTTGACGTTTATGTATATATTGCTGACATTCGTGCCAGAATTGAATAATTTGACATAGTGGTTAAAATTTAGTGCTTGCTTTCAACTACCTTGAAATAGCATTGAATTATAATTATTTGGCAGATTTTCTCCACAAATATTGATTCATCAAAGGAAGTGTGATTTTTATTAAAATAACCATCTTGACTTATTCATGAAAACACAACTACCACTAATTGTGAAGAAGACAAGTGTTGTCTGTCTTTAGGTTATGAATGCCCGTGCGCCCTGTGTTTTGCTCTTAATCCATCTGCACTCTCCATTGTCTTTCTATTACGTATTCTTCTCTCCCTGCCAATTAAATGTAATACAATAGCAGCTTGGTCCATGTGTGTATGGAGGGACAGGATCAACTAGTTCAGTTTCCAATCTTTTTTTTTTTTTTACTATAGTGCCTTTATAATTGCTGTTCTCCAGTCATTTCTATGTATGAACACTTTAGTTTCAAAGTCTGGAAGCAGGCCAATTATCCTATTTAAATCTTTAGAGGAAGTCTCATTAGTCCAGATGTAAACTGGTGTATGATCATCTGCAAAATAAACCTTTCCATTGTTGTTTGATTTAGGAGTGAAAACACATTGGATGCTGCTGGTCTGTCACGTCTTGCTTATTTTGTTTGCATTTTTTTTTTTTTTAGGAAAAAAAGTTGGTGAAGAGGCAATTTCCATCAATCCACAGTGTGCTGAAGGTCATCAGTGGTAAGTTCATGTTAATATTAAATACATTTGTTGTCCAGTTAACTAGTTCTTTTGACTCAAGGTTTAATGAACCTGTTTAAACTGACTATAAAAGCTCATTTCCAGCCTTTCACGAACCTATTACTGACACCTTTTGGCATAGCTTAGACTTTACTGGATGTTGTGTCGCTTCAACATCCTCAAATTGGTTTCAAGAGGTTTTACATATTTCAAGAGCATTTTCAGAAATCTGGCCATCATAAGTAGAGAAACACATTTGCATACTTGTTTGTAGCACCTGGGCTCTGGTGTGTCTGTGGGTCTCTGAATGTATATGTGGGTATGCGTATGCGTGTGTGTGGGTGTCCTGCACCGGAGGTGTTTTTCAGGCTTGCCAGCTCCTCTGGATATGCTCACTCATCTTACGAAATCCTCTTGATAGCATCACCACACCCCAGGAATGTAAACACATGCAAAGACAGCCCCAAGCTAACATATAAATACTTAATTTTTTTGTTGCAGTTTTGGTGTATATATACAAGTGTTCAAAGGTTTGGGGTCAGAAAGGTGATATTTTATTTTTTATTTTATTTTAATTATTACCGGTGTATATATATATATTTTTATTTGCAATTTTATTTACCCAGAATACATTATTGATAAAAAGAGGCTGTAAAGACATTTACACTGTTAGAAAAAAGTTATATTTCAAATAAATGTTGTTCATTTGAATTTTCTGTTCAACAAATCTAGAAAAATGTATCAAAATCAGCATTCACAATAATCATGTATAATATAATAGTAATAATTATAATTTCTTGAGCACCAAATTAACACTTCAGGCTTTCCTGTAGCTCCAATAGTAGAGCATAGCGCTAGCCACGCCAAGGTCATGGGTTCGATTCCCAGCGAAAGCAAGAGCTGATCAAATGTAAAAACTGTAACTTGAATGCAATGTAAGTTGCTTTGGATAAAAGCATCTGCTAAATGCATAAATGTAAATGTAACATATTAGAATGAAGGATCATGTGACACTGAAGACTGAATTAATGATGCTGAAAATAAAATTTTACCATCACAGGAATACATTTTAAAATGGTTTAAAATTTTAAAAATATTTAATTGTAAAAATCACACTCTTTACTGTATTCATCAATTAATTCGTATTGCGTTCATTTATTCATCATACTCCTCAATGGTGAGCATAAGAGGCTCCTTTAAAAAACATGAAAAAAACCAAAACTTTCTGACACCCAACCTTTTAATAGTACAGTATTTTAAAGGCATATTTTGTCAATGCATTTAAACATTTAGTGGACTGACTGACATGATATGTGGATGCTTTTGTGCCTGTCCATCTGATATTGTTGATATAGTTTTGAAATATGAGAAACAGACAATTTCTCACATTGAAAGACACTTCATGGGCTTCATGTATTGCATGATGAAACGTATAACTTATCGCATTTTAAAAACGTGATATCATCAGAAGTTATCCTGCCTAATCCAAGTGCAGGGCAAGCTGCCTGTTAATATTTTTCCGTTGAAAGCAGTTGACTGCAAGATCAGTTTTGGCTCCCTTTAATTTAATTCTTTGTGAGTTGTAATGTTTTGACATTTTTGATGGCAGTGAATCAATTAAATATTGTAATATGAAGGGTTATTATGTTTATTGTTCAAGTCTTGCATGTATTGTAATATGCATTCTAATATGTTTACGGTGTCTAACACTGCATGTTACAGTTCCTGTGAGCTGTGCAGCATATGCTTGCATTTGTTTGGTCTTAATGAAGGCATGTTCACTGATCTCTGTGTCTGTATTTTGCCTGCGTAAAGCCCTCTGCAATGCTTTCCGTTCCCTCACAGATGCCTGGATTATTACACGGAGTGCAGAGGGTCGTTGTGACCTCCACACACACACACACACACACACACACGCATCTCAGTTACTGCTGCTCTTATCTGTGATGTGTCCTTGGCATTATGGTTTTCATTAAGGATCTGGCCTTCAGCTCTATTGAATTCTGTCCTGTCCTCAGTGCAGCAGCTCTGCTTAATGATGCAGTGTGGGAAGGATACATTATAAGAGTTTTTTTTTTACCTTACTCTTGTCATGAGCAGAGCCAGTTCCATTGTATGTAAAACTTGCATGTTTTGACATTTGGTAATTGAATTACAAATGAATTTACAAAACTGTTCAAAAAGTTTGCGGTCTTTTGGGATGAGATTTTTAATGCTTTTAAAGTTTTTGTTCATCAATATTGGAAAATATTATTGCACTTAAAAATGTATTCTATTTTAATATATTTTAATGTTGTTTATTCCTGCCTAAGGTTTTTGTAGAAATGGTGATACCTTTTTTCTGAATTCTTTGATACAAAGTTCAAAAGAACAGCATTTATTTGAAATTTTTGTAACATTCTAAATATCCTTACTGTCAGTTTTAATCAGTTTCAAGTCCTAATTTAATTGTTAAAAAAACTAAATGATCCTAAATGTTTGAACAGTAGTGCATGAATGATTTACAGAGAAATTACATTTTAGATTCGGGATTAGAAAATACAATTAAGTACTAAATATGGATGCATTACTCAGCAGACATAAATAATTTCTCAAATGGTGACACTTGTTGAGGAGAGATGTGCTAGTGCCTTTCTAAGCTTTAAGATGTTTGAATTTCTGGATGATAAATAGGGCGAAAAGGTCTTACTTTAACAGTGATTAAATATGACTCTGGTCTGTTCTTCAAAGTAAAACTTTATAATGCATTACAAGAAAATCATGAATCTGAGCTCTTAGAACAGTAATATCATACCTCGCCTAAACTGCATCATTTGCATTCTCATGGAAACTTAGAAACTACGTAGCAATGCCCTGGCAACCACAAAACACTTCAGCTTGACTTTTGCACCAGCCAGATTTTCTTCAGTAAATATAACCTGTACTTTTTGCAATTGGTAACTCTTCTCTGAATGAACCTGTATTAGAAAGTCTTGATACATTGGTCATCTTTAACTCTTCTTTTGCCGTGTAATTTGTTAGGGTTTGATGTCTATTTAGCCAGATTCCCTGAGCTTAAGGTTTCTGTCAGTGTCTCATGGTTTAAGCTGGTCATTTATCCTTCCATTCTGCAACATAGCTGTTTTCCTTGCAAACAGAGCAGCAGTTTGACCTTGAATGGCAATGGCAGCTCTTGTCATTGAGACTTTATTGAATGCTCAGCCCAAGGTGATGAGAGAGAACGTTCTGTTCTGAGCCGAGAGGTGAAAGGAATCTGTTCTTCTGTCAATCAGTTTGACTCTTAGACCTCTTTGTTTGTGACCAGTTGCTCAGGGGATTTCTCTGCCCATGAGGAAAATGCTGATTAAACTTGCATAATCTTCTGGCAGCCACAAGTCTTAGTGTTCGGCTTCTTTCTGTGTGGTTTGTGTTTTTGTGTATGCATAAGTGTGTAGGAGTCTATATAATATTTCAACTCACCGAAAGGACTCTAAGCAACCGTCAGAAACAACCCTTGGCCAAACCACACTTTTTCTTGTACAAATCCCTTCTCTGCCTCTTCTAGTGTCATTTTCATTCTGTTTTTGTCCTCTCCCACACACACATTTCAAGATAGAATAAACTTTACAGAAGTTTCACTCCAGAACACTGGAAACTGCCTGAAGCTCACAAAACCTCCCCGACCTGTTCTGAGCATGAAGAATTACACTAATAGAGTAACAAACATCTGCTTGTTTTCTTTAACACTCTTGGATTTCATGGCCGGTGAACTCCGATGAACTCGACATCATCTGCTTTAAATTGCCTTTTTAATTCTGAAACTAGAATTGCATTTCCTCCAGGAAATATCAGTGCGTGCAGGGCAGCAAATGAATTAATTTGTAGGTAAGACTAGGATTTAGACTTTAGTTCTGCATGAATGAGATGCTGCATCAAAGCCACCTTATACATGGCTGACGTCATTGTTTGAAGCGAACATGATGTTTGTTTTTCGTAAACTGTGCTCAGTCAACACAGTGACACAATCTTTGAACTTTATAGGAGGTTATCGATGGTTATTAAAGAACCAGTCACAAGTTAATATGCAAACAAATGCTTGGAAGAATGTGTTTAAAAATGCAAATGCAAATATTAAATTTACATTTCATTTAGTTATTTAGAACATCTCAAGGAATTTATGATGCAAATTTCAATGTGCGCTACTGTTCAAAATGTTGGTAAGATTTCTGATCTTATGCTCATCGATGCTGCATTTATTTGATCTAAAATACTGTAAAAACGGCAAGATTTTGATTCGAAATATTATTGCATTTTAAAATAACTGTTTTCTATTGTAATCTATTTTAAAATGTAATTTATTCATGTGATGCAAAGCGGAATTTTCAGCATCATTACTTCAGTCTTCAGCGTCACATGATCGTTCAGAAATCATGAAGCTAATATTCTAAGATGCAGAAACAAACGATTAATGTTAATATTTGGTCAGGATTTGGTCATATTGTTGTCAGTATTCATCAGCTTTCTGAGTAATATTAAAGACAGACAGTAGAGAAGTGGAGCAAATTAATGCTGTTCATGTAATAATAAAAAATGATGATTTATTTTAGCTACATTTAAATAAAAAATGTTGAAAGTTAATCAACTTAATCTGTTTATTTAAATGTAGCTAAAATAAATTGATTGCAACCACTCACCTTAAAAAAAAAAGGAAATTCAATCAATTATTTTTTTTTTTGTGTGTATAAAATTCATAAAAATCTAAAAAAAAAAAAAAAAAAAAAAAGAATTACTGAATTTGTTGAAGGAAATTCTGGAGAAGTATGAAATAAACTTCAATACATTGCTGCCTTACAAGCATACGTGTTGCTGGTATATTTCCACCGGTATTGCTTTGATACAATCAAAGTATCCACATAAGGTAAACAGTTTTTATTATTGGGATGTTTACCCGTAATGCCCCTGTGGAGGGAAACCCCAGATTCCTGGTGTGGGGAGATGTTGTCAGGTGTGTGACGTGCTCATTCAGCCAGCAGAACTTCTGCCACTGGCTTCCATCGATTTGCTGTGGTTAAATGTTCAGGCCTCCGGGCATTGCCAGAACATGACAGCAATGAATAAAAACTCTTCACAAACCAATCTGTGAAAGGAGGGGGGAAGGAATTAGCCCCGGGAACATTGAGCAACCTTCTTCCCACCTGTACTCTTTCTGCCAGAAGTTGTTATTAGTAATCACTTCTGGTATGTCTTCATGTTGCTTCAGTTCAAATTTATTTGCAATTCATCATAAGAGCTATTTTGGTTATCTTCAACTTTATGTCCATGCACTGCCATTTTTTAATAAGTAATCAGGATTGTGTTGTCAGTTTTGGCTGTTTTCACTTTAGCTCTGTTCCAAAACCAGTCTGTTGTCTACGTGGGCAGCATTCTAACTGAAATGAACCTTACAAGTGACAAGCAGCAACAAATTGCAATCGAATAGTTTCAGACTTTGATGCCAGCATGCTGCAAAGCTAAATTCATGATATTATAACGTATTGAATGAAATATATCTTTATAATCCTCTGTAATCTTGGTTCACTTAGTTTATTGCAATGCATTCTGGGAGTGTTCTGTTCATTAAGGAGATATTTGATGTGAATTCGATCAAAATTGGGTATCAGCATAATGTCGCTGCCTAGCATTGCAGCCTTCATGTCAAGAACATGACTATGATTATTTTAAAGTGCTGTCTATGTAGGCAGCAAACTTGGTTTTGGAACAGGGCTTTTGGCATTTGTCGTCTCCGTACCCAAAGATCTAATAACAGACTTTGTGATCTTCTGCTGTGGTTGGTCATCCTATTTTTGGTGTAGAGAGTTTAATATAACTGCCCAACTCTGCACCATTGAGTCACAGTAGCCAGACAGAGAAATTGCCAAAGCTTGCCCTAGTGTTTGTTTGCTTTGGGAGAAAGTACGTGAAATGTGTTCCTACACAGTCTGTCCTACAGTGATGCCAAGCTCAAAGAGCCAGCTCCTCAACAAGGTGATGCAATGTTCATGCTCAGTCATCCTCTATAAAAAAAGAAGAGAACCTGCTGTTATTCAGTCAGACTTTTGACAAAAAGTCCCAAACAAAGTGAGTTTATTACATTTTGCATGCAGTTTAGAAAGAAACTGTGTAAAATTTCTATAATAATCTATAGTTCTTATTTGGATGAAATAATTTCTGATCACACAGACAACTTAGAAAACAAAGCGGAGTATGCTGTTCAGTTTGTGCAAATCTAGATTAATGGTTGACAATCTCAATAAAATTTTTCCATTATTGCAGAAAATAAGTGACCATCAAAAGTTAATGATTCTACTTTTTTTGATCATGATACTCATCGTAAATGAACATTACTTTGAATTTGGCCTAAATACAATTGCTAGAAGTAGAAAGCTAACTACATCAGGATCACTTCAGTGCCACCACCACAAAACCTCCAACAACTCAAAAAAAGCATTTTATCTGAAAATATGAGTTAGAATAGTTTGCAACAGCTCAATTATATTCCATACATCCATTTTTCAAAACAAGTTAAAGCTTTAAAAATGTCACAAGTGGATATTACTAATGTATGTTGTAGAATAAACTGAAAATATTTTGAGCTTGTGTTCACCACAAACCTTATTTCGTTTCTGGGTTTTGGCTTAAAATAATGCCATCCCTGCAGCACTCTTTTGGTTTAGCCTTGGAAATGCAATTTGGTATCCTGATTCCAAAAAAAACTGTTCTTACTCTCAAATGTTGCGCACAGTCAGCCAATCAGATTAGATCTTGCTAGATTGAGAAGTTCAGATGGTCAGTGAGCAGACTGTGGGTGGTCCGTGGACATGCTGCCTGCAGCTGAGACTATTCAGTACAGCCCAATCTTAACTTCATCTACCAATCAATGAATTAAAATGCATGAGAGAAGTTATGTTGAGATCGATGCTCTTGCAATTTCTTCCTAGATGCATTTAATTTTCCTTTATTTTGCAGTCTAAATGGCCAGTAAAAGAGCAACTTCCCAACACACACACACACCAGTGTAACAGAGTACAGTAAGTCTGTCCATAGAGGTACGTCTATGCGGGTGTTGAGTTTCTCTCTGGTGAGCTAAAGGTTGAAAGCTTTTGGCTACAGAGTCTGTCCCCCAACCGCTCTCAGACTAACAGAGCCCCTCTCACCTCCTGTGACAGTCATTTGACCTCTTCACCTCTTTATCGTGCACATAAAAGGTGTTTGTGCCCGGCTCCATTGTCTGACTGAGTACCAGCAGGATTTACATCGCTATGCTGGAAAAGCTTTGATCGCCTCTGAACCGGCCCCTCAAAACACTATAACTACACATGTACTCACGCACATCAGTCCCTTCACTTACAGTCACGATTCTTCCTTCTTCTTTCTTTCTTTCAAGTAAAATCACTTCACAGCTTTAAGTAGCAACATGATAAAAGACAGCAATCTTCATAAAATAGCCTTGTAAAATGCGTTAATTAATCATCAGAATAATTCCTCTGCAGTTTAGTTAATTAGTTTAAACGTTTGTGGTTTAGCTAGCAATCTGGCACAGGTGTGCATTAATTAGCCATTTACAGCGGTTTTGAATGTGGTTTATTCAGACAGTAATTAGAGTCAGATTCTGTAATGAGAAATTACTTATAACTCTTATTAGATAAAATATTTATGGTTTGAAGAACTGATGTTAATTCTGTTTTTAAAGTTTTGTACTCATCTGTTCTTTGGTGCTTGATTTTGAAATCTTTTTTCATTGAGGTGTTAATACTTTTATTAATTAATGCAGATTCCAACCATTTTAAAATTGTATTTTTCAACTATTGGATAGTCTCCAGTTGCCAGTTACTCTTCAAAAGTATCTATAGAGGGTTGATAATATTCAAGTCAGGTGATTTGTCTGGCCAGAGCAGTTTTTGAAGTACATTTTGGTGCTCCAACTGTCCAGGTTTTATGATCATGACACCATCATTTTTGCATTGTAGCATTAGTGTCTGAGATTGAAGTTTTATCAATTGCAGCTTTTTCAGGGATGTTGCCATAGATCCTTCACATTCGGTTTTCACCCACTGTGTTTGTTTTTTCACTGCAGTCTACACAAATTATATAAGCTCTTATAATTAATGAAATATAGCATATCTTTTATTCATATAATTACTGTTTTCTTTTCTTTCTCTGTTTTTGTCTATCTCTGCATAGGTATGCTATACTCTGTGGGCTCCTGTCAGAATACGAATCTATTCAGAATAAAATAAAAAATGGTTATCTTTTTAAGGTGAGTGTGCATATTTGTTCTTTACACAATGTTCACCTTTCTTATGTTTTGATTGGATGTCATAAAATATAGGTTAATTGCTAGTTTTTTTTTTCTGTATATATTCAGTCCAAGCTGTTTAAAGCTTAAATACAGACAGCAAAATATTTGAGCAGTTCAGATGGACTGTTTACAGCTAGGCTCTTGTCAACATAGGAAGTTGTTCCTTCCACTTTTAATTACTTCCAGATGCTCCCACTTACAAATTTGACCCTTAATTATTTACACATTTATTCCCGTGCTTCATGTAGAGAAGAGTTTAAGGGCAGTAAAGGATATGGCACTCTCAGCATTTCAAAGGTCATTTCAGTTGATTTCAATGGTTGTATGTGTTGATAGGAGCATAGCATCAGCTTCTGTTTCATAATCTTATCTGAGACGAGAGGAAATGGAATGAGGGTACCACACGCACACAGACGTATTTCATAATAGCAGATCGGTCTCTGATACACACAGCATTTTATCTGAGCTGTCAGCTAGATTTCCAAACACCACACACCTGCAGAACCCTGGCAGGTGAGCTAGCAGAGAGAGAGAGAGGAGCTAAATGACAGATGCGTGTGGTGGGTTTTTCTATGTTCGTGCGAGACAGTTCAGGAGAAATATTTGCGGTATCTCCGCTGTAGAGATCAGCAAAAAAGACAAGTCGTGCCACATAGAAAGAATCTTCTCACTCTCTTCCTTCTGTTCTCTCTGTCTCAAGGATCATCTGGATAAGGCAATTGAGTTGAAACCTGAAGATCCTCTGTTGTATTACTTGCTGGGCCGCTGGTGCTATGCTGTGAGTGACCAAGCGTTTGGTATAGTGTGGTTGGGATATTCATTACATTGTGTTAGTTAAAGCCTGAGTCAGGGTACCCATGCTAATAAAAAACCTGGAAATATCAGATAAATATTTTTTTTTCTTTATTTTAAAGTCTGAAACCTCATGAAATAATCATTTTAATGAATAGAAATTTCTAGTGCGTGTATAATTATTAAGCACGTTGATATTCTGATCATATTTTTTTTCCAATCACATTTTAAATCACCGTGGGTGTTGGAATTGGTAAAATGTGCTTGGAAAAAAAATATGATCAGAATATCAACGTGCCTAATAATTATGCACGCACTGTAAAATGAATATACACTACCATTCAAAAGTTTGCGGTTGAAAATATTTTTTTAATGTTTTTAAAAAAAGTCTCTTATGCTCACCAAAACTCCATTTATTTAATCGTAAGTCAAGAAAAAAACAGAAATATTGTGGAAATATTATTGCAATTTAAAACAACTGCTTTGTATTTCAGTATATATTTAAATGAAATTAATTGATGTGATTTACAGCTGTATTTTCAGCATCATTACTCCAGTCTGCAGTGTCACATGATCCTTCAGAAATCATTCTAATATGCTGATTTGCTGAATGTTGAAGGTTGAGCTTACTATTTTTGTGTAAATTATTTTTGTGTGTGTGTTTTAATGATTCTTTGATGAATAGTTTAAAGTTCAAAGAATAGCATTATTTAGCATTTTATAACAACATAAATGTATTTATTGCGCTTTTTCATCAATTTAATGTATCCTTGCTGAATAAAAGTACTGATTTCTTTTTTTTTTTTTTTTATTCTTACTGACCCCAAACTTTTAAACAATAGCATACATACTGTATTTTTACAGTTCTGTGTAATAATGAAAAAATAAATAAAAAATAAATACAGTTTGGGGACATTGGTCAAAATGTGCTCTATTCTGACTGACAGTGCTGCAAAATATTTTTTTATAAAAAAAAATTTCTTTGTTCTTTCCTTGTATATTATTTTATTTATTTTTTTATTGTACTAAGAAGCTAGTCTTAGCCACACCTACGTATTAACCAGCTGTTTTTGATGATTCATTAACACCTCATTAAGAATACCTGTTTGAGCAATTGATGTGTCCTGAAGAAGGCTGTTTTTGCCAAAACGCGTAGATCTACTTTTAACTATTTTGTAATGATTTAATCCCAGTACATTAAAGCTATTAAAATTTGTACATACATAAACATGTTGTGTGCAGGTGTCACAATGTACATGGATAGAGAGGAAAATCGCTGCTACTCTGTTTGGAGAGCCACCCAGTGCCACAGTCCAGGATGCCCTGCAGAACTTCCTCAAGGTGGGACGTGCCTCTAATCATTGGAACACACTGGTGATTGACTGTCTAAAGAGCCTCTTTATTTCGAGGCCAAACAGTTGAAAGAATATATGCATGACATAAAATGTTATGTTATTAATATTTTGGTAGCTGATATGAGCTCACGGAAATAAGGAAAAAAAGTTTTAATTTTAGCTGGATACTCAAGAACAGATTTTGCATATAAACATAAAAATAGCTATTTTAGATGAAAGTTTTATAGCAAACTTGACCTAATTTTTTTTTTTTAAATCTTTTTTTTAAATTTCCATCAATTTGTCAATTTGAGGTTTCCAACAACCAATCCAGTTTCTGGATTTCCCCGCCACAGACTGAGCAGAGATTCTTTTAGTACAGTATGTGCTGTAGACGGATTTGTCTTAGAGGTCCTAGTTTAAATAACAAACCCTGTTTATTTCTGAAAGAACTTGACCTGTGTTCCTACATTCAGCGTTTTTACATAAGTTGCTCTCTCCTCTGATGTTCTCCTGTCCTTTGTATCTCACCCATCACTTCTTATTTAAGGGATCTGTGCTTAGACTTGTTGCACCCTGCCAATACAACACAGCATTCTGGAGAGTTATACAACAGCACGACTGATTAAAGGAAAGAAATAGGGAGTTGCTCTTGGCCATTAATCATAAATAGTCTAATTTTGTGCAAAAAAACAGAAATATACCAACAGCTTATGTCCAAATAACGTATTGTCTCTTCATCCACACACTGAGTGATCCACCTCCATAAAGAATCCAGTTTTACATGCTACATGGCCAAAAGTATGTGGAAACCCCCCTCACAGTAATGTTGCAGCTATACTACTAGTAGGTGCATTTTTAGTTAAATGTAACATACATGGTACTGCATTATAATTTACAATGTGAGGTTCATGCAGAAATGTCATCTAATGGATGCATTTTGGCTGCATACTTTTGTAATTTCTCAAATCTAACCACGAAATGTGCTGTCATAAATAATAGAGTTGTTCCAAAAATTATATTTAGCTCTTGGTTTTTGTTTGAAATGGCAGGATTTTGTAAATGTTTTAATAATTTTTTTTTCTTTCACCCAAGAGGAACCCCAGAAGCCAGATCAAATATTAGATGTACAATTTAAAATACAAGTAATTATTTATTTATTTTTGCTATGGTGGGTAAGATGTTAAAACTAAAGAAAGACTTTAAAAAAAGACTTTAAATTTAAAGAAAACTATGGAAAACCTAAAAATATGAGGGAAAAGCCCTAGGATTTTCTCTGTAAAATCCTCATCCAATAATCATAAGCAGCTGAAAAATGTAAATATCATTAAAATCTGTTTATCAAAAGGTGTAGGAACCCTGTAGTTTGTCAAAAGGATAACCTCATATATGTGGCTACTACAGTTTATATTTTGTGTGATTGTGTAAGTCTCCTAAATGTCAACAGTATTATCATTGCTCTGATTATAGAGTGGAGGTTTACTGTCTGCAATGGTAATTGTTTAATATCTCATTTAACACGCAAAGTGTTTGAAAAACGTACCCTGGATGTTTGCCTGCCAGCAAGAGGTGTTTTTCATGATCTCATTTAATTAACTACACCTGAAATGCAAAAAATCTGTTACATAAACGGTCTGTGTTTAGACATCAACACTCTGTAGTCAATAAATAATTTCAGTTTGACTGTGAATGACAGATTGCATTTGCTTTGTTTGATTCTACAGGCAGAAGAGATCAGTCCCAAGTATTCAAAATTCAACTATGTGTTTTTAGCCAAGGTAATGACTTCAGGTCTTGACTGTTTTATTAATGAACTGAATATTGATTAATAATGACATTCGGAATTTTATTGGCTCTGTTCCAAACCTAGTGAGCTGCCTTGCTGAAAACCACCTACATAGACGGCTACCTTCCAAAGCAGCATCCTAACAATATGAAATATTAACCAATATAGAATGTTCTACTTGTAACAAAAAAGTGATATTTCAGATAAATGCCTTTTTTTATGTTCTATTTATCAAAGGATCCTGAAAAAAGTTTCACGGTTTTCACAAAAAACTGCAAATACTTTTATCAACATTGATAATAAAATGAAATGTTTCCCCAGTTATTTTAAATTGTTATTTTAAATTGTAATAATATTCAGTATTTAGTCAGTATAATACAGTATTTAAGATTTTGCTGTATTTTTGATCAAATAAATCCAGTCTTGCTGAGCATAACGGAATTAAGTATATTAACAAATATGAATAATTAAGTGTTACCTGCTATTTACTTAAACTGAAATCTCCTAAACTATTTGTAATGGTTACATTTTAATAACATTTCAAATCCACATTCAAAGTTTACAGAAGTGGGATCATACATTTTTCTGTGTTTTTGCAGGCACGCTCAGCTAATGTTTGCTAAATACTATTTTTATTTCATTATTTTAATCTCACTGCAGTTCAACAATTTGGGGTCAGTGTTTATTTTATTTACTTACTGGAAAAAAATTTTCAGCAGGGATGCATTAAGAGCACATTTCATCTTTTATTCATCAAAGAATCTTGGAAAAGCTCGTGGAAATGTGTCATGGTTCCCACAAAGTGCACAGCTGTTTTCGATATTTAAAATGCATTCAAATAGAAAGTAGTTATTTTAAATTGTAGTAATATTTAAAATGATCACTGTTTTTACTGTATTTTTGCATCAAATAAATGTAGCATTGATGAGATTAAGAGACGACTTTCAAAAAAACATTGAGAAATCTTAACTTTTGAATGATAGTACTGTATATAATTGACATTTCTCTAATGTCTTCCAACTTCAGTGAAAGCATTTTTTTTTTTTTCACCGAGTCTTAGATAATCTTACATAAGTATGCAACACACTTATACTGTCTACATGGGCAGTGCACTAGATTTTGAAACTGAGTCAGTAGAATGAGAACATTGTAATGGGTTACTGTAACTGCGCCTATTTCACTTTTCTGTTGTCAGTGTTACAAAGACTTGGGTCAGAGGAGTCAAGCCCAACAGATGTGTGACGCTGCCTCTGCAATGAGCATTCAGACTAAAGAGGTGTTTTCTTATTCTGATGAATCAGATTTTTTTATAGTTCGAGTTTCTTGCCTTTGTAATTCTTTGTTTTTGTTTTTTGTATGTGTGTGTGTGTGTGTGTTTTCTTTAAAGGATGAGGAGGCACAGAAGGAATTTGACACTCTTGTTGCATCACTTTAACAAGACTCTAACAAAAGCTGTCTGTCTTTGTGTTCCGTCTCTTTGAACTCGACTGTGACTGGACTGTAGCTGTTTACCCAAAACCAACATATGAACTACTAATGTTGGCCAGGCCACGTTTTTCCTCTATTAAAGGGGAGACCAACAGCAATATTTTGTTAATCTTTTTTGTTTATGCACAAAATACTGTGTGTTTCTTTTTAATTTTTGTCTTTTTTTTCCCCACAGAATATTTTAGACGACATAAGTGCAATACACGACGTGGCTGTCACCTATTGAAAACCACAGTGACCATCAGTGGCTGCTGTTAATGCTGTGCATTGAAAAATGCATTGAAAAATGATATTTTGCTGAAAATCTACTCTCCCTCGGGTCATCCAAGATGTAGATGAATTTGTTTCTTCATTTAAAAACAGATTTGGATCAATTTAGCATTACATCACTTGCTCACCAATGGATCCTCTGCAGTGAATGGGTGCTGTCAGATTGAGAGTCCAAACAGCTGATCCAGAACACTATTCCAGCCACACTATCAGTCAAAAGCTGCAAGTTTGTAAGAAACAAATCCATCATTAAGACCCTTTAACTGCCATCATTTTGAGTACATCATTCAAAAAAATAACGCTTCCTCCAGTGAAAAGTCCATCCCCTGTTGTCCTCTCAAATCAAAGTCCACCCACATATTTGTTTAGAATGGTTGTTGCTTGAAATCTATGCATATTTCTCTCCTGATTCAGATGAGAGTGCTTTTTCATTGGAAAAAGCAATATTACGGATAGATGACTATTATTTTAGCCATAAATGACGGTTAAAAGTGTCTTAATGATGGATTTGCTACCAGTGCTGTCCATTGGTGAGCAGGTCATATAATGCTATAATTTCTCAAAATCTGATAAAGAAACAAACTCATCTACATCTTGGATAGCCAAGATGGATCAGCATGAAGTCTGGTGCAGTTGTGATTAATTCTGACCAATACCGAAACAAGAAAGATCTGTCCGGTTGGCATTAAAAGCATGCATTGGCAGTTCCATTTGTTTTTGTGTGCCTTTTAGGGGCATGTTTATGTGTACTTTCTAATTAGCATTTCTGTCTATTTTTGTTCATCCAAAGTTATTAATGATTATTTCATAGACATAACTTACAAAACAGCATGACTATGAAGTTATATTTATGGGTATCGAGTTTACCTCCCGATAAATGTCTGAAACAAACCTTTTGAAGAACTTTGGCACATTTAATGGTTAGTTCTTCCAAAAAAAGCTGCTGATATGAAATTGCAAAATTGAAAATCTGTCCAAAATGTTAAACCTTTCATAGCACAATCCTCCCTCACGAAATGCAGTTTTTATTAAGAGCACCTGAACAACTCCATCTGGATTTAATCTTGTTAATCACATTCTCTGGTATTTTTTAGTAGTTCAATTTTATATATTCATATGACTTGTGTAGATTTGAATCCCTAGACATTATTTTTTGACCAAATTCCCAGAGAAATTATGGGGACCATGTAAATCTAATGTAATTTTTCCCTCATGTTTTAATATCATTGGTTGGTAATCCAGCATTATGAATGTAAGCATTTCTATGTTGAAATGATGGCACTTGCTCTGTATGATACATTTTAGATGATTGGTGATTATTGAGATTGAGACGGTGATTGTAATGGTGCATATGGAGATCATCACTTCATTTCTGCTGCTCAGTACAATATACAATAAGGTGAATCAAGTCTGTGTGTTGTACGTTGATCATAGTTCATTTTTATGCTGTTTGTGTGGTATAATTGCTAACTGTTATATATCTTGTCTTTTTCATGTTTCTTTCTTTCAGTGTTAAATGCAAAGTGCTTATTTCTGCAGCTTTAGTGGCACCAAACAGAACTGCAGTCTACTTCTCATTATTTTTATTTATGCAATTCTGTTTTGTGGCATATAAGTTATACACTTCACTTTTAACTTCTTAAATGTAAGTCCGATAGTTTTCAGTCAGTATTATGCCTGTATGCTCTTGTCCAGAAAGAAGCCAATCATAGGGAATGCCAGGAAGACGGAAGAAAAAGGGCTAATTTTCAGATGTCAAGCAATGATATTACAGGGCACTCATACTGACTTAACACCCATCATTGTAAACAGAAATAACCCTTACATGTCTGGACATCTGCCTTTCCTTACATCAGAACCACAGCATGTCTTCAGCAGCAAACAGCTTCCGATCAGAGACTCTTCTGTACCGACATGTTTTATGTGGATTGACGTCATGTAACCAAAGGTACCTGAGGTGGTCTGCATTTATTCGTAATGCTTTTTGGTTATTAGTCATTTTATCGTTTCTTACTTTTTGCAGTTATATTAACACGACTGTTCAAAAGTTTGGGGTCAGTAGGATTTTTAAATGTTTTGAAAGAAGTCTCGGTAACACTTTGTATTTTAGGGTCTCTTAATTAGTTGCTTATTAGCATGCATATTACTAGAATATTAGCCATTTATTAGTACAAATTAAGCACATATTATTGCCTTATTCTACATCCCTAATCCTACCCAATACCTAAACTTAACAGCTACCTTACTACATTTACATTTATTCATTTAGCTGACGCTTTTATCCAAAGCGACTTACAATTGCTATATATGTCAGAGGTCGCACGCCTCTGGAGCAACTAGGGGTTAAGTGTCTTGCTCAGGGACACATTGGTGTCTCACAGTGGATTCGAACCCGGGTCTCTCACACCAAAGGCATGTGTCTTATCCACTGCGCCATCACCACCCAGTAACTATTAATAAGCAGCAAATTAGGAATTTATTGAGGGAAAAGTCATAGTTAATAGTGAATGTGTTCCCTATTCTAAAGTGTCACCGAAGTCTCTTATGATCACTAAGGCTCCATTTATTTGATCAAAAATACAGTAAATCAGTAATATTTAGAAAATATTATTGCAATTCATAACTGTTTTTTTTTCTGGTCCTTAATTCTGATTGGCTGAGAGCCTTTTTCAGAGGTGTGATATTCTAGTGATAACCGTTTCACCGTTTGTGTCAATAGATGGACTTACTTGTCTTTTCACGTCTTCAGCCATGTTTATGTGACTACTACTGGATTAGCTCGCTAGTTTGATGACATTAAAATAAGCGAAAAAAGTATGATGTTTACAATTATACAAGCCTTTCTGGTCCTCAAATCTGATTGGCTGATAAGAGTGAGATATTAGAGTGAGAGCTACAACCGCTTCACCGTTTGTATCATATATCACTCCGCTTGCCGTATTTCTCAAAGTGAGTGTTATGGCAGACGCCCAGATCCACTATAATTTAAGAATAATACTGTCTATGTGTCAGAATGTAAAATTTGTTTCAGCGTTTTCGGAGATGTGAGCTCCAGGCCGTCAGCGGCCGTTCAGCGCTCATGAACCCCCCGAGAGCTGCCTTACCTCCGTCAGATCTTCTGGAATTCACCTCTGGCTCTGATGTCTCTATAGTGGTAAACCATGAGATATAGTTACTTTTGAGTAATCTAATGAGCAGTCTTTGGTCTCATTAATTTATTATTTGTTCCAGAGCAAATAGTTTTGGCAATATCTCATCATGTTTATGTAAATTCAATGCCTTTGTACTTTTGACTGAATTGCCTATAGCAACTTTTATGATGGCTGTTGTTGTTTATTAAATATTATTATTCAATAAATATTTTATATAAATAATAGTACTATTTAGTTTAATTTGTCATCACAACACATAAAGAAGGTAAAGGTTCATATAGTATCCTTACTTTAATATCATTGTAATTTCTCTCTCTGTGCGTTTTACACCCCTGTGTGTGGAAGTATCATGACAGGACAACTGTTCATCCTCAAGAACTGAAAACCATCTTATAGTGTCTCATTACCTAATGTATGTAAGTCTGTTCTCTCATACAGCACAGAAATGATGCCTGCAAGACATTACCTGGATTCCTGGAGGTCTCTTCTAGATTTGATCTTAATGAATATAAATAAATATTGCCTTAGCAATTTATGCAATTATTTTTATTTCCAGTGTTTCCTTAATTTAGTTCCAAAGGGAAAAAAAACTGAGATGAAGCTAAAACTTTAATAATCAAAATAATTAAAAATAGTAATATTCAAAAGTGATAATAAAAATTGAAAAAATGCATAACAAAATGAAACTAAAATTAAAAAGAAAACTGAAAATATAACAATAAAACCTGATTTAGAATATTTTTTATTACCGTGAACACAGTTGTGCTGATTAATATTTTATGGAAACTGATCATTTTTTTTTTTTATGAATTATTTGATGAATGGGAGCAGCAGTTAGAATTTAAATTAAGACCAAAAAAAAAAAAATAAAAAATCAACCCCAAACATGACAATTACGGAAAATGAAACTTTTCTTAAAAAGCATTTCATATTTCATTGCATCTTAGTTTTTATTACTGCTGATTATTTTGTCATCTGATTTTTTTTTTAAGGAGGCACTGACAAACATGTACCGCTTAACGTTTGTACCTTAGGGTGCCATCCCAGTGACAGCTCTGTAGCTTAATTCAACACTAGTGAAGCTTGTTTTCTTTTCTTTAGCAGGGCCTGGAAGGGGAGCATGCGGCTGCTGGTGTATCAGTAATCAGTTGGCTTTATCTGGACTTGTCACGCACTCAAAGCTCGGCTGGCTACAATCCTCAGGCTTGATCAGAACAGGATGTGCTGGGAAAGCAAGATAAAGCACTTCGCAGGGATGGGTATATCCTACACACTTTCCTTCTATTTTAAATGCCCAATTGAGTGGCTGCGTGCAGATTTGATTTGTGCAATAAAATTAGAATGGTTATTTTAACTTGCCACTATTTTAAGGGCAACTTGTTTGAATACAACAAATGAGAACTTTTGTTTTACATAATCACATTGCGTCTAGGTCTTGCATTATATAATATTATAAGCTATATTATATTATAATATTATACTGCATTTATTATCATAAAAGCTTGAGTAATGATATATAGTATTGACTTACACATGTATTGAGTAATATATTTAATTATAAAAACTGGAAACTGAATGCAGTTTAGAATTCACAGAGCAGTCAAATGTCAGAGCTTATATGAAGTAGAAAAATATAATATTACATGTTGGTATCACATAATAGGAACAACATATCAAACTTACATAGCAGTCTTTTGCATATAAAATATAGTAGATCTAATACAGACAAGCAGTCTATTATTAAGTGCTATTACAGTCCAAAAATATTTTACAGCAGATCAAACATTGCGATTACAGTTCAAAAATATATTGCAGCAGTTAGAAATGAGCAAAAATGTATAATCATAACGCATATGTTAGTTAACAAGCCCTGAATTTCCCCTTCAGGATCCCCCAAACTAGAAGGGACCTGAGGGACACAGAATGTATTTCCTTTCATCTACACAACATCATGTGCCAAATATGAAATATCACATTCAACTTATAATAAACATAGATGTTCAGAATAGTTTCACTGGAGACTTCCTGTGACCTACTGTGAGGATCTCCAGACAATATTTGATTGGGAAGGATGTCGCGCGAACACAATGGAAGTGAACTGTGTTAAACCTGCCTATGTTTATTTTAATTATAGATTAATGCTAAGAAGTCTCTAATAATAAGGCACAGACTTCAACAATGCTGTAGTGAGAATCTGGAAATATTATCAAGAAGAACAATAAAGTGCTGTAAGTTATACTGTAAAAATTTCTCATTTTATGAGCTTTATATAGGGACGTTAACAATGCAGCATAGGGCTAGATTGAGCTAAAGTACCATAAGCAACAACAAAAACTTACTTTAAGCTCAATGCAATCATTTTTGAATAATAACTAAATGTTTTAAAGTCAACATGACATGTAATCAACCCTATTGTTTTCAACGAATGATTAAGTGTTGTATATTAGTCTAAATTACATTTTGATAAAATATTACAGAAAAAATATTAATGACTTGATTTTTCATGATCCAGTCAGTTTCAAATAGATCAAATCAATTACTGCACCACAGGTATTTCTCATCGAATATCTTGTTTCATTCAAAAATACGTCATGGAAGTAAAATGAGTTGCGAACAGCGTTTCACATTGACTTTAAGCCACAAAATGATTGGGATTAAAAGATTGAAGCATGATGAGAGCAAATTTTCTACAACTGAGGCTAAATATAGATCTGCTAGCTATATTTCAACTAGAAGAACTAGAATTAGTGACGCAAGCTTCTTGAATGAATAATGCTATGCATGTAATGTCTCAATACTCCATAAACCAACTTTTATTTGTTTGAATAAACATGCAGTGTCCTGTTGTGCTTTGCTACTCTTGCATAATATACCATGAATCAGTGCATCATGTCGTTACAGTAATGAATGGGTGTGTTTTTATGGCTGTAGCTCATTCTGAGCTTAAAAAAAAAAGTTTTGCCTGAGTTTTATATTTATAAATATATTGCTATAATGCAAATATGAGAGATTCTTCAGTGTTTGTTTTCTTAGCCACCTTCATTTGGCAAAGTATTTAAGTTGCATGCTTTGATTTCCCTTCAAACTTGTGGTCTCTGTCTCTTTTCAGTAGGAGTCTGAATCGTTCCTACCAAGCTCTCCAGCAGTTCTGCGCTGTTGCGGAGCGTGACAGACACTTTAAAGGATCTGGGTTTAAGCGTGAGCCCATACAGATAGTCCATGCTGGGAGTAGTTTCTGCTGTAAAACTACACTGATGGACCAGCAAGGAGGTGAAGAGGAAAAGCTGTATCTTGGACACGTCTTCTCCAATGCATCTACGCTTCCCTACGGAGAAGATCAGCACGTTGGTGGTTAAGTCTTTGTTGAGAGCTCCATCCTCATCCAGGAAGCGTTGTGGGTTGAATACCTCTGGTTGGTCCCATTTGGTCGGGTCATGGTTCAAAGACCACTGGTTGACGAAAATGATGGTATCTTTAGGAATGGGATAGCCGTTGATGGACGTGTCCGTGGTTGTGCTGTGTGGAATCGTTACAGGGACGAACGAGGTGAATCGCATGACTTCGTAGATGAAAGCCATGACATATGGAAGATGAGGCTGGTCTGCAATGGTTGGGAGGCGACTGCAATCCGCTACTTTGTCGACATCCTCCTGAAGACGTTTCTGGACTTCTGGATACCTGCAATGTAAGTGAAGGCCAACATTTTCAACTTTCTGAGTTTGCTCAATCATCAAGGATTGAATCGAATATGGGTATTTCAAACAGGCGGATTAAACAACATTACTACATTTGGTTGGTGATCTAAATGAAATTGTATTCAGTATCACTTCTATTTATAAATACACCCGGCCTCTTATCTCATCTGTGCTAATATCCTGCATGAAGCAGTCATTGTGTTTGAGTTTCACAGTGTGGCCTACATGTTTAAAAGTGTTAGTGGGTCAGATTTCATTTTGTGTTGCTGTAACCTGCCCTCATTAGTTGCTGCCAATACCTGCACGGAAGAGTTACATAACACATAAGAGCTGTTTGGTGTTATTGAGACCTGTCCGTCTCTTGTGGACGATCTCTGAGTTGCTGCATTAAACACTTAAAGTGCAAAGAAATTACAATGCTGTCATCATTCGCTCATCCCATATATATTTTTTTTCTTCTGGGCAACAAAAAAGATGTATTGCAGCGACTCTTATTCATAAAATGAAAGTGTTGATTATTGGTGTTCAAAAAAACAGAAACAAAAAACATAAAAGGTAATTATTCTAGAGAGCAAACAATTAAGGATATGCCCCTCAGGGCAAGATGAGATTTACAGTCAGACTGTAAATTTGTACATGCTATAAATCATGCACCAATGAGCAGCTTGAACATCCATATTAATTAGTAGCCTAATTTTATATTAAATATTTATATTATATTATATTAAAATGAAATAAATAATCGAACGACCAGAAGGCGAGTGAGTAAATGACATAATCCAATATAAGATGCAAATTTGTGATGGACCAAACGCATTACCTGACTAGTAACAGAATGATCCACTGTAGAGCTGTGGAAAGAGTGTCTTGACTGGCCCCAAAAATATCTGAGATGGTCGGTGGCACGTACTCTTTATCCAGAAAGACCCCCGGGCCCCCTGACAGCCCTTTATCCAGAGCAAGGATGAAAGCGTCAGTCATGTCACGGACGAGGCTCAGTAAAAGGGTCCTGCGGTGCTCCGCCACTTTAGAATAAATGAACTCGTTAAACTCCTCGTTGAGCTCTTTAAACTGGTCAAAGAGAGTTTTGATTGGGTTTGGGAAGTACTGCAGCCAGGGCATCACATCCACGATGCTTCCAGCTCCGACTGTCTTGGTGAACTGATCGTTTCTGCCCACCACCTGCTGGAATTCCTTATCATCATACGAATACCGGTTACCGAAGCAAACGGCGCTCATTGTGTTCGCCACGGACACCACCAAATACCGGTGAGGCTCGAAGTACCGCTGCTCGCGGGTTTTGGTCAGAAACAAGCGGATGAGCTCTCCGATCTCGCACACGATGTGCTTCTCAAATGTCTGCTTGGTGTGGATGTTGGCTGTGGAGAAGCTTCTCACGGTGCTGTGCGCGATCTTACGATGCAGTTTCCACCACTGGCTGTAATTACCGAACGCCATGCTTTTCCCATTGGACACGACCCGGAACGAAGCGAAATCGGGTCTGCCGGCGAAATCGACAGCTTTTTTAATTAGCGCCTCTTTAATTGCGTCTCCGTTCAGAACCACCACGTTTCGGCTGCCCAGTTTGATCTGAAACACGTCGCCGTATTTCTGAGCCATCCGGGTGAAGTAAAAGTGGGGTGAGGTACCGAGCTGAGCGGCGTTACCGATGACCGGCCAAGAGAACGGACCCGGTAACTGCCGCCGACCGGAACGAGTCCAGAACATGAGCGTTAAACACACCAGCAGCGACAGTAAAGCACTCCGCGCTGACAGCTGAATGCAATCTCCCAGAACCGACAGGACATCCATCATAGATGTATTTGCAAGCCTCACAATCAATGCAGATCCACTGTGATGAAACTCAATGAACCTGTTGAGCATCAGATCAGGGTTGAAGTTTCCAGCGCTCGCGCCGTCTCTGAGTGATGCATATGAGCTTAAGTGTTGTGATGGTCGGTCTAAAATGAATTCATCCAAGAATTTATCCACGACTAAATAACACTACCGAGAGTCCCCTCCTTTACACACACCTCTCTCTCTCTCTCTCTCTCTCTCTCTCTCTGAACGCGTGACTTATGTGATCTCATGTCATATATCTGTCATCTATCTATCTGTGGATAAATGTTATAGCTATTTAACAATGCAAAACAATTATTTGGTAATTTTACCATGGTGAAATACTGTTCAAATTATATTTAATAGTCTAAAGTTGTTCGGTAAAAGGGGATATTTAGAGTATTTAGATTTTCTCCACATAAATAATTACCCCATATAGTCGATTGATATCTATATCCTATCCCTTAATATATACATTTATTCCGTATCTTTTTAATAAACAGGTCCATGCAGCAATTAGAAACATAACAAGGTTAATTCTAAGAAAAGAGTTATACAATAAAAGATCCATCATATGATGCCTGCTACGCATGAACTGCATTCTACATGAATAAAGTATTTTTGCTTAACGCTTATGATTTGAACGGATTTATGGGTCTAGTTTTGAACTTCAGAAATGTGCGTGAGAACAGATCATGTGTACAGTGATGCTGTGTGTTGAGACAATAGATCAAACCTTACCTTTCAGAAGGAACTAATGTTTGACAGGGAAATGATAGGCTATACTTCCTTCATGCTTCATCATTGTGGAAAATAAAATAGATAAGCTAACATGTGATGGAAAATTGTGCAATGATGGAGATTTTTTTGATAGTATTTTCCTCTTTCTCCGTTTCCACCTGTTGCCACTAGGAGGACCTCATTCCTAACCAGCACTAAATTATACGACACTCGGATTAATTAATAAAAGGGAAATAAAGTCCTGAGTTTATTTATTTTTAATTCTGCAATTTTTATTTTTCGAATTGTGCATTCGCAGTCATACTTAGGACAACAACCTTTATCTTCTTATTGTAAATCTAATTAATAAATGTAGTTACAATTAAAAAAAATCATGTCATTGTCTAACAACAGCAACAACAACAAAAAATATACATTTTTCTTTTTCTTACAGGACTAAATGTCACACTGTTTAATATGAAAAAACATAAAAATTCACGATTTTCACAAAGAAGATGCACAATTTCTTATTGTGCTTAAACGGCTAAATAGCTCAGGTATGTGTTCCGAATGAGTCCTTTTTAAAATTCGCTTCATAACAATACTTTTTTTTTTTTTTTACTCAGTTTAAATTACATCAGATTATTTGGAGGTTTGTTTAACATGCATTAAATTAAATATCAAATATAAAATAAATATACAATATTATTATAGTCAATGCAACTAACAAAATGTAAAAATTCGTTATAAAGAAAACGATATATTAATAAAAACGAAATTCTTATCAAAAATTAAGCACGCAGAGTGAAAGCAGGGCTCCTCGTGAGTTCAGTACCACGGACAGCGCGCGAGCACTTCTGCGCAGATCACGTCAAGTCACGTCAAATCACTTGTTTTGATCGCCAGCGGAAGACTGTGACTCTTTACATCAACCGAGACTGAAAAACAAGTTCAAATGAGGTATTATAAAGAATAAAATTACAGCGAGTTGTTTTGGCTATACACAACGTTTCAAGCATACTGATTCTTTTATTATTAGCTTACATTCTATTATTTTCAACATTCTAAAATAAGAGTCATCAAAGCTATTTCTCTTCATGGACTTCATAATTTGCATTAAGGGGCGCTTTTTAAACAGTTTATAATTAGTGACAAATTTCCAGCCAAATTTATGCTTTAAAATTAGGGGACAGCATGCAGTTGATAAAAGATAGGCGACTGTATATTTATACGCAAAAATTTTTGTTTTATAGTGTTGAATTATTACTGTGTTATTAAAATACTGCGTAAATATGTCTGTCCATGTGGCAGTGACATATTTTTGGCCATTTTTGTTTGAAGTTTTTATGGGTTAAGGATAGTGTAGTTTCATTGATTTTTTTAGTTTTATAACTGTAGGAAAAACATAATCGAAAAACAGGCCTCTATCAAAAAATCGAATCAGTCTCCCAATTTTTAGGACCCAGCACACGCCACACACACATGCCGAATTCATTCATTTAATTTAATTAATTTAGTTGATGAATATTAGACCACTATTTATAGATCTACATACCATTACCACCACTACTACTATGTATTTATTTTTAAATACGTTTGTGTCGTTTGTGCTTTTATTGACCTTAAAATGGGTTTGTTTAGATGAGAGATGCCCAAACAAGGTCCCACAGGCCAAAGTTGACCCATGATGACCTTTGACATGCAACATTTACATGGCCCTCAGCTCTCAATCAAGTTTAGACATTTGATGTGTTAGACATGATAAAAGTATGTTTAAAAACTCATGTGACTTACATTAAAGGCATTTTGCATGACGGTGCCTTTTCATTGATATCATTCTTGTTGCACATATTTAAATTTTTGAGTGAAGTAATGATGACTTAATCCTCTAACCAGTAGGAACAGGAAAAACCTGACATCTTTCTTATTAGACACATTCATAGTTCTAAATCCTGCACATTTCTGATTGAACAAAAACAGTACAGTATAAAAACATGTATATTGACACTGCTGTGTAGTACGACTAGGGCAGGCCAGGGATTATATAAACTGATATCATGAAATAACAGCTCTGGTAAATGTGCAATACTTTGCACTGACTGCAGTAGTGTTGTCACAGCAGTGTGTACTTGAGACTGGCTTATCTTCTGCGCTCAGTCAGAACAGTCAGCTTCTGGAGGAAACAGACTACAGGAGAAATGGCCATGGGGCGCTGAGTTGAGCGCTGCAGTCACGCACAGCCACTTTATCACGAGAGGTGACATTAGACACTGCTTGCTTAAAGCTTTGCCTGCTTTCAGTGTTTCTGATGGCTTGGCTGATTAAGTAGATCATGCAGACAGGTTCACCTGTGGTACTTTCAAGGTTAATAAACAAGAAGAGCACGAGACTGCTTAAAATTTCAAAATATTCAAGTGCCATGTGAAAAGCAAAGAGAAAATGCTTACGTTTTGTGCACTTTAATGCACAAATATTAATTTCAAATAATTTTGTCTGTGTAACAATTTAAAGGGATACTTCAGGCAAAAATATAAGTCTTGTCATCATTCATTCTATGGAAGTCAGTGGCTACCAGCAGCTGTTTGGTTACTTGCATTTTTGGGTGAACTATTGCTTTAAGTGAAAAGTTGCATATGAATTTCAAATTTCTTTTTAAATCACTCAACAGTGTTAATATAAATTAGGAAGTGGCTATGAAGCAAAATATTAAAGCTAACAGTAATCATTAAGAACAAAACCAATGTTGTAATTTCAGCTGCAGGTGAAAAGGTTTTTCCCTGTCGCCGTCTGTGTAACTGTACACACTGTGAAATGTGATATTGTAGTTGTGTTGAATAGTAGGTAAGAGAAGTTAATTTAGCAAAGAATATTGAACTTCCTCCCCCATATTAACAGTACTTTGTGTGGTTTTGCAGCAGGAGAAAAATGACAATTGGTGATCTCTTTTTGTTTGCAAAGATGAATACAAAGCGTGAGAACACTCTTATACATAATGTAATGTCATTGCAAGTTATATTATCAGCATGTGCGTTACAAAAATACATGAATTTTAATCTCAGTATTTCATCCCCTTTTGCTTTATTGACAGCTACAATGAAGCTGACATAAGCCATGATATTCCAGGATAATTTGAGAATATTTCAGAGATCTTCAGTGGAACCAAAGAAGTCTGATCTTTACAATGGTACGTTTTGTTCTTATGATCTTCAGTATGGTCTTTTGGGCTCCACTGTGTGACTGTAACTTTGTATAATATTTGCTGAATTTACTCATTCTGCATCCTGTGATAGCATTCTGCAGTCAGACTGTCTGATTTCCCTTCTTTGTTTGTTAGTGTTACACTCGCACTCATACAGACACCTCTGCAAATGAATGCAAGCGGGACATTTGTATTTATCCCAGGCAGCGTCACTGGGTGTGATGGTGTCAGAGAGTTTAATCCAGAGCATCACCCTGCCACTCTGTACAGGCCGGTTCCCCTCATTACAACACAATGACCCTCATGACGCCACACTCTCATCAACCTTCAGTTTCCCAGGAAAATGATAAAACCCCTCATTTCCCCCCTACAGAAGCTCAAAAACATATTAAAACGATTGAAAAGACAAACAATGCTAATGAGTCTTTCGAAGTATCCTAATGACCCTGCAAATTAACAACCAATTGAGGTACAGCCTTCATCAGGCTGCGCAGCTTTTTTTGTCTAGCCAACTGTTGCGGAGGCCCTTGCCAAAGCGTAGTCACTAGTCCGTGAAGGCGTCTCCTTTTCCTGACACTAAAGAGGGCATTTTCCCCCAGAATTTTGAACGGTCACCCATGTCAGATTTACATTCTTTTTGTTTTTTTTCTCTCCTTTCTCTTTTTGTGAAGGCAAGGTCTAAAACTGGGCTTTTTGGGGAGAATGTGCAGGAAGCCACATGGGGTGGTACGTGATCAACCGCATGACTACGCTTTAAGATCAACCCACAATGGCTTTTTTTCCACTGCGTGATTGCCTAATGCCATTTTAAAGAAGAACTTGAGAACACATACAGTTCCTGCGACTTTATTGCTAACATGTCATTGTCTGGTTTTTAGAAAACATTAAGCGTTTTGCATATCCACTATAAGGTTAAACAGGGCTTTAGTGGGTCTGTTTGTGATGTTTTCTTTTTCTGTATTTTTGGTGTTACAAAGGTCCCAATAATATACATGGTTGTAACCACCTAGTTCATTTTTTTTCTTTTTTCTTTTCCCAGTATATAGATTGGTTGATCTTTATTTGGTTTTCAATTGCATGATTGCTAAAATAGTCGCTTGACTTCCCCAATATTGAACAATTGGTGGCATTCTTGATATTATCTTGTGAATTATTATATATATATATATATATATATATATATATATATATATATATATATATATATATATATATATATATATATATATATAGATATATATATATATATATATAGATAGATAGATAGATACATTCTCTTTATTTTATTTTACATTTTAATTTATTGTTCAAGAATATTTTGTTTTAAATGTTGTCTACATTTATATTTTCCCCAAATAGAATATGTCTGTCATTGTTGTTTCCTGAAAAAGTTTTAATGTGGAAAAAGTTTAATTTCCAAGATTTACAATTTAATTTCCAAGACTTTGTTTGGTTATTTTATTTTATTGGTGACACTTTATTTTAACGTTCAATTCTCAATATTAACTAGTTGCTTATTAGCATGCATATTAGCCGCATATTGGCTGTTTATTAGTACTTATAAAGCACATATAAATGCCTTATTCTGTTCTAGTTTTCTTAACCCGACCCAATACCTAAACTTAACTAACTTACTAACTATTGATAAGCAACAAATTAGGACTTTATTGAGGGAAAACCCTTAGTTAATAGTGAATGTGTTCCCTATTCTAAAGTGTTACCATTTTATTGTAGTGTAGTGTAGTGTAGTGTAGTGTAGTGTAGTGTAGTGTAGTGTAGTGTTCCAAGAATTTCTTTCCATGGAACACAAAAGATGTTTCCAGAATGTTGCAGTGAAAATTGTGACTCTTTTTGTGTTCGGTGGAAGAAAGTCAAAGCTGCTTTGGAACAGCAATAGAGTACGTAAATAATGACAAGATTTTCATTCTTGGTCCCTTTTCTGCTGTTGCCTAACAAACAGTTCCTTACACCTGTTTTGCCATCCATTTCAAGCTGTGTTGAGTTGCTGAATGCTAATCCAATTGAGATCTGGCATGAACAAACCACGTTTTTCCGTGTCAGTGGACTTCCACTCTTTACCTCCTTTATTTATCCAGCCTCCTTGGAAGAGGTCAGAGGTCAGCCAGTGCTCAAAGAGAAGTTCTGTTCCCCCACGATGAGACATGACGGCAGTGTTTTCATTAGCAGTTAATGATGACAGACAGTCATGCATGAGAGACACCAGCCTGCAGAGTCACGCAAGGCTTCTGAGTCAGAAGACACATCGTGAAAGTTTTTTTATTTTATTTTTGGCACGAAGAGCACAGACCTTCTGAAAACATAATTCTAGGAAATCAGCTCACCGTGATATAGGGGAAGCAACCAACTTTATCCCCCAAATACTCTTGGCAAGTTTATTTCTAGCTACTAGTTCACATACTTTTACAGCATTTTTTTTTACAGTTTTCTTTTTTTTTTTTACTAATATTTGTAATATTTGTTATTAAAATTAAATGGCTAATTACAGATGAGACAACCCACAGTACCATGTTGGCAATTTGGTTCCCAGCATGTACTGTGGAATGAATTAAATAAGTTACAGTTGAATGTTTTAATTATTTGCCAATTTATTTTTCTGTTGTTGCTGTTTATCTTATTTTCCTAGTTTCGTTTTATTTTATTTTAAGTAAAAAAAGTACAAACGGTATTTTCACTGGGGCTCTACCCTTTCAAAGGGTACATTTATAGAACTATTAAGGTAACTTTAAGGTAATAATATGTACCGTTTAGGTGTAAATAAGGTACAAATATGTACCTTTTAGCTTTTGTACTTTATGGTATTGTCCCAGTGACAGCTTTGTACCTTTTCTTCTGAGTGTGAAAAACTGAAATTAATAAATATAAAATAATCAAATATAAAAAACACAAATTAAGAAAATTGAATTGAAAATAGAAAATATTAAAATAAAACAATAACCAAAACTATAATAGCATGACACTGATTGAGACAAGTTTTCTGGCTTTGCATAGACTCACAGATTTTTATTTTATTTTTTTTATTTTACTGAATATACTTATTGTAAGACATTAGTGTTAAATCTTGTAAAATTTGGGTAATTTTGCACATAGAATGCATAAGAAGTATATATAACACATGCACAAATACGTAAACTGTTCCTTGGAAAAGTATTCAACAGAGCTTACAAAGCATGAGAGTATTATGCAGAGCAGATCGTTCGTCGCGTGCGGAGAGGGCAGAGATGTGATTAATCAACATGGTAATTATTTCTGCACTGGCATGAATTCTGTTTTTCTTGCGTTTATTCTATCGTTATTTCTGTCTTGCTTTTGTTTCAAGGAACTTGCGTGACATTGAGCAGAGTGAGGAGGAGGAAGAAAAATCCCCTTTTGGCATGCTGAATTTTCCCTACAGCTAGTAATATCTGAAGTTCTGCCTGCCCTCACAGTATTGTTTGAGGGAGGAATTTGTATAATTTCCTCTGGACTTTTTTCTTGTCATTAATACATCATTCTTTTTTGGTGGTACAGTTAGAGGAGTCATCACTTTCTTTATGCATAGTAAGAATGACACTCGCCTTTATGTGTAAAACAATTCCTAACGTTGCTGTTGTTGTTGTTTGTATCTCCAGGTTTATGGTACAAGCGCCGGGATCATGAGTGTGTGGTACCACACCAACGGCCTGGAAAAACAATGCTACAGTAGGTGAGTGCTGAAATTGCACGTACACACGCACGCTATAACCAGCTGGCACGAGTCCACGCCATCCCAAACATCCAGAGTTCCCAGTGAAAACAAGCCACTTCCTCTCCACCCATACCTCCCTTCAGTGGGATGATAAGTTCAGAGTCTTGCAGCAATGGGAAATCTGGCTCCAAGATAAAGATTGTAGGGTTTTATGGGAGGACCGGGCTGTAGATATCAGAAGAGACAAAAGCATATACAGGTACCAACAAAATGCAAGGCCAGTATTTCCAGATTCTGCAAACTGTCCAGTTTAAGATTAAATGATGTTGCTGGTGACAGATTCCCAAAATGCCTCACAAAACGAAACTCAGATCCAGTTGGAATGCTTTTGGAGATTATAAAAAATTTAAAGTGGATTACACTAAACGGTAAAAGATTAGATTTTTATATAGTTTTATTATAGACTAAAAATAATTTATTGAAATAAATGTTAAAATTAAATAAAAAAAAAAATATTTATTTCAGCTAGTTGTCAAGTAACAGTTTTAATTTTTGCTTTATTTTTGAAATACTAAAAAAAAGAAAAATATTAAAAACTATGTTGACATATTTAAAAAATAAATATAATAACAATAAATAACAAAAAAACTTAAATTAAATGTAAATACTAAAATTATAAAATGAATAAAAACTGTGGACATTTAAAATATACATAAAAATGACAAAATCACACAACAAAAATTTCAGCTAAACTAAATTTAAATGAAAGAAACAATTAATAACAACCATGTAGACATATTAAAAAAAATTATAATAAAAAAGACAAAAACACAACATAAACAATTTAAATCGAAAGACTAAAATAACTAAAATTATACAATTAATTAAAACTGCAGGCATATTTTTAAATAGATAAAAATAACAAAATCAAACAAAAACTTAAACTAAAGTCAATTTAAACTGAAGTACTAAAGTCACTCAAATTTAAGCAATTAATAAAAACGATGTAGACACATTTATTTTTTAATTTGAACAACTAAATTAACAAAATTATAATAAAATATAATAAAAAATTATAAAAATGACAAAAACGCAACAAAAATCTAAACTAAACTAACCTGACAACTAAAAAATTAACTAAAAGTATAGTGAAAACAAAGTATTATAAGTAAAATAAAACCTAAAACTATAAAACTATTAAAAAAAAAAAAAAACTAATACCATAGTTTAAGTATATAACTGATATTATAATAACACTGATTAAGACCGCAGGCGTTGCATGGTATCAACACTCACAGAATTCCGAATTGAAAATCGGAACTTCTGTCATTTCTAAAATTCTGTAAACCTCCTGTGCCATGTGTATTCATTTATTAAATAATCTAGCTATTAAGATTATGCTTTGGCTGTTAAAATTGTAGTCCTCTTAGCTCCATTTAAAAAGATGATGAAACTGAAGTAACAACAGATCGTTTCTTCTGCATTGTGACATACAGTTGAGTGAAATAGATTTTCCAGAAAGAAAATGTTTTAAGGTGAAGTGTTTTAATGTTTTAATGTCTTGTTTCCATCTGTTGGTTGTTGATTGGACGGAGGCAGATCTGGATGCCAGTTTGTGGTTAGCAATCTAAATGACTGGAGAAGTTCATTATACATTACCAGAGAGAAACCTGTTTTTTCACAGGGAGATTGAATTATGATATTTTGAGAATTATAGGTCTTTTTTTTACAGGGATTAATTGTTCAAAATAAGAATAACATGCATAAAGAACATAGATACCAAATTTAACAAATAATCCCCTATTTAAATCTATTCCACAAGTTTTCCTTTAAAATCACAGGTAAAACCTTGAAGAAAATGCAGTGATTGATCGCAGCTGCACTGATACACAGTACCTGCACACACAGGCACTAATGAGCGTTCGGCTTCACTGGCTGTAAAATCTTTCTCATGTCCCACTGAGCTGTTAAGGAAACATGAATATCCTCTAGCAGCAGGAGCCAGACTGCTCAAGCAAGACCATCTCACACTGTTGCCATAACACGGCAGGAATGTCACCAGCACTTAGGCTGGAACCAGTGAATATGAACATTACAGTAGATGTCAAAGATGATTCGCAGAAATGCACTGAAGGACAGTGACCTTCATCTAACCCACTGAAAACATGCAGGACGTGCAGGAGTGATGAAATACCAGTTGATTCATGTCTTATTGGGATGTAGATGAAAGACTGATACTTTGTAGGATGGCAGCAGGTTACTGGTGGCTTTGCACATGGTAGTAGATCAGAGATATAATATACAGTATTTTTCAAGACTTTGACAGATCACTCTTAATATTTAGGGGATTTTAATTGTATAAATATTTTATACACACACACACACACACACACACACACACACACACACATATATAGTAAGTAAAAATCTTTTTATTTGACAAGGATGCATTACATTGAAAGTGAGTGACAGTACAGACATTTACATTGTTACAAAAAATAAAAACAAATGAATGAATAAATAAATAGATCAAATTAATTATAATAAACATTTTCTAATAAACACTGTTCTTTAAACTTCCTTTCCATCAAAGAATCCTAAAAAAAGAAGTATCACAGTTTCCAAAAAATATTAAGCAACACAACTGGAATAAAATAATGCATTGCATATGCATTGCAAATACTCCACAGAAAGTAATTATATTTTAAAATATATTCAAAGAGAAAACAGTAAATTGTAATAATATTTCACAATATTATTGTTTTTACTGTATTTTTAAGAGTCTTCTAAAAAAATTAATTAAATTGTACTGACTTTAACTTATTTAAAACTTATTTTTGTCTTATTTTTGCTATATTCATATAGTTTTTATCATCATATAGGGACACAAATGACAGGTTTCATGTCAATAATGCAAGAATACTTAATACTTTTATGGATAGATAATGTCATTGAGTTTTTAAGACAGAAGGGAGGAAGGAATTACTGGACCATGACCCTTTTGTTTGGGTTTTTGCATTCCCAAGTCCTCCAAAAGTACTATGCTCTATTAATTCTGATATTTCTCTAATTAGATCGGTCATTTGTTTTGTCGCTGTGGACTACAGATCAGTCCTTCTGTTGTGAAATGAAAAGGTCTCGGTGGAACAGAAGCTTCCCCTCGGCGGCCCCAAAAACACAAAGCCGAATTCACCTCACCGCAGACCCTCTGCACACAAACACATAGATGTGATTTGGGAGTTTTATCTTCATTAAGACCTCATTCCATTATATTTTCAGTAAAGCACAGAACTTTGTATTTTTACAGATCCGATGTCAAGCTTTAAATGTTGGCGAGGGTATTTATTTATTTTTTTTTTATTTTATTTTATTTTATTTTATTTTATTATTTCTTGGTGTAGTGCATTGTTGAATTCTGACAGTATGCATGTTTAAGGTCGGTCACCTCCGTAACGGTTGCTAGGGGTGTATTTGGTTGCTGTGTTGCTTCAGTGAGTGAGAAAGGAGAGGTGTTGCCACAGGTAATGTGAAAGGCTGGCCTGTCAGTCTGGATTATATGTGTCTCGCTGTACTTTGATGTGCCGTGACCGTCTGAAGTAATGCACACACTCTGCTTCCTGCCACTGCTGGCCTGTGTGTTACTGTGTTTATACAAACTTTCTTAAACTAGAAAAGATTAGAAATCTCAGAGTTGACAGCCATGATGTATTTGCATGCTAATTATCATGCTGAAAGTTGTTCCAAAAATGTATGATTTCCTTTCCTCCTATAAAAACGAAATGAGACCTTTAGCAGAATTTTCATTCTGATGTTGTTCTGTAAATCCAGATCAGAGCCTGGCATGGTTAAAAAAATTAACTGATTTTTAAAAATTACATTTTCAATTCAATTAAACAAATCCAAAGATTATATCTTTCGAATTTTATAAATGATAGCAGTTCCCATTTCAGTTAAGAATGATGTGAGCATAGATTTTGTGCATAACCTACAAAACCCATTTCAATCTGCATAATCTCATCAGGTCTAAAAAACAAAAAAACAAAAAAGTATTTTGTTTTATATTTAATAAATGTAATAACCTTTTGAATATTAAAAGAAACCTTTAAGAATCATTTAAATGGAATTTAATCAATTGTGTTAATTTAATAAAATTGTTATATATATATATATATATATATATATATATATATATATATATATATATATATATATATATATATATATATATATATATATATATATATATATATATAATATAATATAATATAATATAATATACAGGTGCATCTCAATAAATTAGAATGTCGTGAAAGAGTTCATTTTTTCTTGCAAGTTATTTCAAAAAGTTAAACTTTCATATATTTTAGATTCATTACATGTAAAGTAAAACATTTCAAAAGTTTTTTTGTTTTAATTTTGATGATTAGAAAGTAAAAAGTAAAAAATCAGTATCTCAAAATATTAGAATATTTACACTTGAGTTTCAATTAATGACCATCCCTACAGTATAAATTATGTGAATCTCTTGTTCTTCGAAACCACAATAATGGAGAAGACTGCTGACTTGGCAATGATCCAGACGACGAACATTGACACCCTCCACAAAGAGGGTAAGTCACAGAGGGTCATTACTGAAAGGTGTGTCTGTTCACAGAGTGCTGTATCAAAGCATATTAAATGCAAAGCTGACTGGAAGGAAGAATTTGGGTAGGAAAAGGTGCACAAGCAACAGGGATGACTGCAAGCTTGAGAATACTGTCAAGCAAAGTTGATTTAAACACTTGTGAGAGCTTCACAATGAGTGGACTGAAGCTGGAGTCAGTGCATCAAGAGTCCAGTGGTCCAAAGTCCTCTTTTCAGATGAAAGTAAATTTTGCATTTCATTTGGAAATCAAGGTCCCAGAGTCTGGAGGAAGAGTGGAGAGACACAGAATCCATGTTTCTTGAAGTCCAGTGTGAAGTTTCCACAGTCAGTGATGATTTGGGCTGCCATGTCATCTGCTGGTGTTGGTCCACTGTGTTTTCTGAAGTCCACAGTCAACGCAGCCATCTACCAGGAAATTTTAGAGCACTTCATGCTTCCTTCTGCTGACAAGCTTTATGGAGATGCTGATTTCATTTTCCAGCAGGACTTGCCACCTGCCCACACTGCCAAAGGTACCAAAAGCTGGTTCAATGACCATGGTGTTACTGTGCTTGATTGGCCAGCAAACTCGCCTGACCTGAGCACCATAGAAAATCTATGAGATATTGTCAAGAGGAAGATGAGAGACACCAGACCCAACAATGCATATGACCTGAAGGCCACTATCAAAGTAACCTGGGCTTCCATACCACCTCAGCAGTGCCACAAAGTGATCATCTCCATGCCACGCCGAATTGAGGCAGTAATTAAAGCAAAAGGAGCCCTTACCAAGTATTGAGTAACATATACAGTAAATTAACTTACTTTCCAGAAGGCCAACAATTATGAAGTATTCTAATTTGTTGAGATGTGAATTGGTGGCTGTTTGTTAAATGTGAGCCTAAATCATCACAATTAAAAGAACCAAAGACTTAATCTACTTCAGTCTGTGTGCATTGAATTTATTTAATACACGAGTTTCACAATTTGAGTTGAATTACTGAAATAAATGAACTTTTCCATGACATTCTAATTTATTGAGATGCACCTGTATGTGTGTGTATATATATATATATATATATATATATATATATATATATATATATATATATATATATATATATATATATATAAAAATTGTAATTTAATAAATGTCTAATAGAAATTGAATATGAAATAAACTTTGAGTAAATATTTTAATTAAATTGAATCATTTAATTTTGATAATTAAACATTTTTATAATTTATTTTTGTAATTTTTATTTTTTAAACATTTTATCAACTATTTAAACATGCAACATAACAGGATTTTAGTATATAAAATATATAAAATTTGTAATACATATTTAAATTAATTTAATAACAATTTAATTATGTATATACAATTTTGAATGATTATATATGTTAGAAGTTTTGTAATTTTTTAAAAAGAAGAATGTGCACAAATAAGCAGATTTGCACAAGGTACTGCAGCTCAGTCTGAACAATTTATTCTATAAATGTGAATTTATGAATGACGTGAAAAGACCCTCCTCTAATCTTCATTGATAAAAGGTCTTTTTTTTTTTTGGGAGGTGTTGGAGGACAGCTGTATGTGGGTGTGTGTAAGTCTCTGTGGATGATTTACAGTGCAGCACATTTAGTTCTTTGTAGTTTACAAATGTAAGCAGGTCACAGAATCGGTGTCAGTGTGAATGGAACACACCAGACTGGATTGGCCAGATGAGGGGGAAGAGGCAGTTCGCTCACACGCACACATACACCAGCAAACACCCACGATACCACTCTCTAGGATTACTGTCTCTTTTTTATTGTGCTCCGGTCACTGTGACCATGCAAACAATACAATACTGTGTGCCAGAAGATCAGCTGCACTGCTCTGTTTAATTCAAGCATGTGAAAGTACAAGCTGTGAGTCAGACAGGCAAAACTCTGCTGTATTGTTATTGCTCTTTGTCACTGCACATGGGAGCTAAATTTGAGTTTCTGTCGTGTTTGTATTGTCTCTGTACTGCCATTGCTCCACCCTAGCAACTCCCTAACAACCATATTCTCACGAAAAGCACAGAGCGGGAGAGGAAATTAGACTTTCTCTTCTTTCATGTCATGCTTTTGTGGATCTTAAAATGTTTGTCATGTTCTCATCCTCCTTAATATTGATCGCTCTAATTTATGAATTAAATATTGCTCAGAGACCACACTGACAACAAAGTTCTATGATTTATTTGGATATGAAATAATTTCAAGTAAATAAATAAATGAAAATTCCACAATTAATTAATAATTTAATAAAATGCAAAATAGAAGTTTTTCACTTTTTTTAACAGAATTTAATATTTTTTTTCTTTTTGTCTTCTATTTTGTCTTTCTGATCCCCCTTTCCCCCATTTTTACTCCCTTTGCCCCATTTTACCCCCTTTTTCAACATGATTGTTAAATGACTAAAAATGAATTAAATATTTCTGTATGCTAATTTCAATCAATTTATTTTACATATATTTTATAAATAAGCCATAAAATGAATAACCATTGGTCAAAAAAACAAAAAAACCTGAGATAACACTGACTTCAAAGTTGGATTCATTCTGTGTATGTGTATGTGTAGATAATAAAAAAAAATTATATACAAATATACAAAATGGACAATTCAGTATGTACAGGTATGTTAGTTGCAAATTTGAAATGTAATAAGTATGCGTGTTAAACAAATTAAAAGTATGATAGTGTTGTGTGTTTCATGTTTATTGTTAAGAGTTCAAGTGTTCATGAGATAGATTGCCTGAAGGAAGAAACTGTTCCTGTGTCTGGTCGTTCTGGTGCTCAGAGCTCTGTAGCGTCGACCAGACGGCAACAGTTCAAAGAGGGAGTGTGCTGGATGTGAGGGGTCCAGAGTGATTTTACCAGCCCTTTTGCTCACTCTGGATGAGTACAGTTCTTGGAGAGTGGGAAGGGTTGTACCAATGATTCGCGCAGCATTCCGGACTACCTTCTGTAGTCTTCTGAGGTCAGATTTGGTAGCTGAGATGAACCAGACAGTTACTGAAGTGCAGAGGATGGATTCAATGAACTGTTTCAGTAAGTCCTGTGGCAGGTTGAACTTCCTCAGCTGGCGAAGGAAGTACAACCTCTGCTGGGCCTTTTTGACAATAGAGTCAATGTGATTGCCCCACTTCAGGTCCTGAGAGATGGTGCTGCCCAGGAATCTGAACGACTCCACTGAAGTCACAGTGCTGTTAATGATGGTGAGTGGAGGGAGTGCAGGGGGGTTTCTCCTGAAGTCCACGATCATCTCCACAGTTTTGAGCGTGTTGAGCTCCAGGTTGTTAAGACTGCACCATACAGCCAGCTCCATAACCTCCTGTCTGTAAGCAGACTCGTCACCGTCCTGGATGAGGCCGATCAGTGTGGTGTCATCTGCAAACTTCAGGAGCTTGACAGAGGGGTCTTTAGATGTGCAGTCGTTGGTGTAGAGGGAGAAGAGCAGTGGGGAGAGAACGCAGCCCTGAGGAGCTCCAGTGCTGATGGTGCGGGTGTTGGATGTGAATTTTCCCAGCCTCACTACCTCGTGAGGACTGCATCATCCACAGACCTGTTTGCTCTGTAGGCAAACTGCAGGGGGTCCAGTAAGGGTCCAGTGATATCCTTCAGATAAGCCAAAACCAGTTTTTCATATGACTCTGGAAATTGTCATTTTCTCCTGGTGCAAAACCACACTCTAGTATAATGTATTGTTAAGATGAGCAAGTACAATACTCTTTGCTAAATGAACTTTTATGACCTCTGTCCCTTATTCAACAATACAACTGCAGTATCTCATTTCACTGTGTTTACAGTTACACAGACACTGACAGGCAAAAGGCTCTTCAGTTGTGACTTAGTATTCTCATATTTCTCTCTCATTAATGATTATTGTTACTTGTAAGTGATAATAGTGAATAGATAAAAGTGATTATTTATAGTGGCTTGTTTGTTTGTTTAACCTGTTTAATTTATTTTTGACTATGTATTTATTTAATACACCTAATTTTAAAGGTTATGTATTTATTTAATACACATATTTTTAAGTATGTTTGCTTGTCAATTTGTTTATTTAACCTATATTTTATGTTTTGGGGGAATACGCTTGTTTTTTTTATTTTTGGCCTATTTATAGTGGCTTGCTTTATTTATTTATTTTATTTAATATAGATGTATTTATTTTGTTTGTTCGTTTAACTGTTTAATTTATTTTTGGCTTTGTATTTATTTATTTAATGTACCTATTTTTAAAGCTTTTTTTGCCTATTTACAGAGGGTTATTTATTTATTTAAAGTGTTTTCTAATACAGCTGACTGTCATATACTGACATAGTAATGATGGAGGCCCTGTGATCGCTCTCACGTGCATAAACAAGCTGGTTTGTCTTATTTACTTTTGTCCTCAAACGAGTGTACCATTATCAGCCTTTCTCAGTTTACTTTCTACTTTGCGTCAAGTTTACAGTCATATTTTGTAAACATGTTTCGTATTATCCTCTGATTGTATAATATTGCCCTGCCTCTAGGATTGTTTTGATTTTTCGCCAGCCATTTGCTGTAGCGACACTGGTAAATCTCTGCTTTAATTTACAGCAGGGCGATAAATTCAACACTTTTACATCAGCCTGGTGACACGTTGTTTTGGCTGTGTTTGTGTGTTGCTACTTGATGTCAACATTGATGGTTTTCAGCTTCCATTAGTATGTGTATCTGTCATTAACGAATCAATTCACCCAAACATGAAAATTCAGTCATTTACTTATGATTTTTTAAACGCATATGATTTTGTTTCATTCATTGAACTCAAAAACATAGTAAAAGTTCATTTTTTTCTATTATTTGAAAGGGAACTGCATCCATTTATTTTAGCTACAGTTTTTATTATGGCAGTACAAGTGTATTACATTGGAATTTTGCACGTTAACCCAATTTGCATAATTCTTTTACTGAATCGACTACTAAAACAACAAAGGCCATGCATGCAAATAAATAACAGAGTCATTGGGAACAATTTATTCACTAATGCTGTTCATCTGTAATTCATTTTCCTTGCAACCAAGGACTAAAATAGATGACATTTGAAGTGCTAGCTCTTATATATAGACCCAAAGGCCATCAGATCATCAGATAATGGACTTTCCATGAATGTTCTCCTTTTTGCAGGTTGCACGTATTGAAATCTCATTTATGGGAAAACTTTGCAGAGTTCATCATTTCGTTAGCTGGTGTCTATCCATCCTCTCCAGTTTCAGTGACAGCTCCTTATTATACACAAGCCTTTGAGAGAGATTCCAGCAGATATTTTGTTTGTTTTGGACCGATCTTCTCTGGGGTGAAGATTGTATAGACTTGTTTGTGGCAGACCATGTGAATTTGCTTTTGGATGTAAGAAAATGCAATCTATCCTGATGGTTGCTAGAGATCACTGTGGTGCCATTTTGTCTGTGTCTATTATCAAGCGATTTACAACTTCCTGGTATTTTATGTCACCCAAAAGAAAAAAAATGGTTGAAGTTCATGAAAAGAAAGAGGTAAATATAAGCTGAGGATCCAGTGTCATTTTGATATTGATTCACAAGCAAGATAAAAAAAAAAAAAAAACTGAAATAAAAAAATATAAAGACACATAAACAAATGTAAGGCATAAAACTACTAAAAATGACCTAAACTAAAATGAAAAATAAAAATTTATTCAAAGTATTAAAACTATAATATTTTTTCACTCTCTCTCTGTGTGTGTGTGTGCGCGCATATACAGAAAATTAAGGTTGGATGGAAATTTGTTCATTATAGTAGACTAAAGATAAATATCTGTATTTTATATCAATATAATCATATCTCTGGAATATGATTTGCATTGAGGTAAACAACTTTACATAAAATGTTCCATAGGTATAATATATCGATCTATCTGACATCATCATTTGACATAAATAAACACTTTTGTTAAATTGTTCCTTATTTTATATTTAGTGCAGTCATAACGTGAGATTTCTTCAGAAATGCTCCAGTAATGTGATACTGGCGTAAAAGGGCATCATTGTTGAACTGGAGTTCCCCTCACATCAGCTTCATGTTTCTATCACTCAGTGGACATCTGTCATTAGTTATCTTATTAATGACCGTCTTAAGCTCATAATGAAGCAGATAGACCATGAGAACTCTAATCACATGTTCCTGGTGACCTTTGCATTGCCTCAATGACCACATTCACATGCACATTTATAAATATTATTTATACATGATAAAGTTTATAATTAATGTTATGAATATTGCATAATATGAATATGAAATCAATGTGGAATTAATGTTGAATGTACAGTATATGACCTTAAGTACATTTTTCTTAAGAAATTGATACTTTTATTCAGCAAGGATGCATTAACTTGACAGTTAAAATGACAGTAAAGACTGATACATTTATTTAGTTTTAAAACTATTCAAATATTTCTGCAAAAAGAAAAAAAAAAAAAATATATATAGATATATTGACAGTAATCAGAAATGTTTCCTGAGCACAAAATCAGCATATTAGAAGGATTTCTGAAAGGATCATGGAGTAATGATGCTGAAAATTATTTAAACATTAATTACATTTTAACATATAATTAAATGGAAAACAGTTATTTTACATTTTAAAAAATGTTTTACAATAATACTGTTTTTTTAAATCAAATTAATGAGGACTTTTCAAAAAAACTTTTTTTTTTTTTTTTTATTTGTACGCTGATGGGTAAGTTGAACATGATGTCAAAACATGATGTGGTTTATAATTTCATAACATTATATTATACAACTAATTTAACTGTGTCACAGATACTTTTCGGTATTGAATTAATTATATTTCTAATTTCCTTCTTTTTTTTCCCATAGAGCAGGTCAACTGAGCATGTGATTGCTTTCTCCATGAAGGATAGCTGTGGTATGCATGGACATTCTTGCAGGTCTTTTAATCCGGATCAGTGCTGGTGTTTGTAACGGTATGTATTGTTGTTGGGTGTGGAGTGTGTAGTTTAATATCCATAAGCCCATCTGGTTTATGATGTGTTGGTATCCCTCTCACTCCATGACTCTAATGGAAACGTTGACTCGGGTAATCAACAGCTTGAGGAGGGAGAAAACAGCCAGCGTTCAGCTGGAGTGAAGTCAGCATTGAGTGATATACAATCACTAATCATAAAGGATGCAGGAACTTCCTGTCTACATTCACAGTCTCTGACTGAGGGCCTCGTTCACTTCTGCCTGTCCAGCTGTGCAGGTAACTAGAGCTTTTTATTAAGTAAACGTAAGAATAAATATTCTATTATTATATAACTTTAATATTTAAAGATGAACACTTGCTTGAAGCAACTTAATGTGGGTTTACTTATTATCCATTCATAATTTTGTAGAAAAATCATGTTAAAATGTATCAAATATTATACATTAGGCTTTTGCGGAACATTTATGTGTTATCATATATGTATTGCGTTACATCATGTTTTGCTCCCATAAAAAAACTGCAGAGCTTTGATTGTAAATGTAAGCATTTTACTAATATTTTTGGGAGTAAATTGTTACATTTCGTTTTCATTTCTTTTTTTCTGACATGCATATCAGGCTCATATGTCAAGTTGGTTACCAAGGTGAAATGATTATTATTCAAGTGCAGGTCAGGTGATCTCAACATAACACCCATCATAAAGATCAGCTAACTTTTCAAATAAGCATTTTCAGGCCACTAATTCCATAAGTTTTCATATCATGCGAGTTATGCAAGAAAGAACATTATAAAACATTTCCAAAATGTAGCTACTATTAATTTCTTTAGGTGTAACATTAAAAAAAACTCTTTAATTAACCAATTAAAAATGTGTGTTAAAATAAAAACATTTCATATCAAAACATATCTATTCATATTGAGAATTTGTTGCTCTTGTTTAGTGACTCTGATGATATCACTCTTAATCATAAGGCTTTATTGCTAACAGTAACGCAATATTTCAGCAATGCAATTTAATGATTTAAATTTGGCAATGCAAGTTTTGACTCACTGATTCCACACAGACACAGTAGTGTGAACCAATGCAACTTTTCCCTGCTGAATACAGTATTTGTGTTTGGTGCATGGTTGAAAGCAGGTGTGAAAGTACACTGAGATTTCTTCCAAACCACAGAGTGTGTTTGTGTAAGGTACTGAAAATGACGCAATATCAGCAGATCTTGTGTTACATAAACGACACATTGACCCAGAGTGCAACTACTGCTGTTGACAGTCAGGTTGCTGTTGTCAGTGTAGCTTTGGCCTTGTTTTTCAATTAAATTTACAGTATGCTGTACCTTGAACACTCCCTCTGAAAGAACATCTGAATATGCAATTTGCTTTTCTCATGCAAATGACTGTGAGAGAATATAGGATCCGTGCCCTCATGCACTTTCTGGATGTGTTGTTGCGCAGGTGTTATCTGAGCCATTTAAACAGAAGGTGAACCGAACGCCGTGCTGTCTGTGGGGGAGGCTTGTGCTGAACACAGAGATCGCGTGTGACTGAAGACCTGACCACCCACTGAGCAAAAAGCAAAACAGAGCGCTGTGTCTCTGTGGAGGTTTCCAGTGTCATTTCTCATGCACTTCAACACATGGCAAGACATTTTGATACCAACTTTGACTAGTAAAAATTCCAAATGAAATTTGTAATGCAATTTTGACTATACTGTTAAAAAGAATTCTGCCTGGACATTATCTATTAATTTTATGGACATTTCCATTAACCCTAAAACAAAATGCAATCCAGTGCAAAATTCATAAAACACCTTTCTATTAATTAAGTTCATTATGCCACCTTTACAGATTGTACTTCAAAGTAAATATGCAATTGGTATATGCAACTATGACCTACAAAACTTATTATTATTGAAGTTTTGCATGTAAAAATGGAAATTACTTAAATATATCTATGATTGAAGTTATGCATATAAAAATTACAAATGACTAATGAAAATTAAATGTAATATTGCTAATTGTTATTCTTACTTATTTATATGTTCTTACATATAAGAAGTTATTATAGTTAACCAAAACCAAAATTCATTACTTGAAACAAAATAAAAAATTTTTTTAATTTCATTTAGTTTAGTTGCCAAGGTAACATTTCTCGTTTTGATTTTGTTTAGCTAAATGCTAAAATTACTAAAAAAAACAACAACAATATAGACCTTTTTATATAAAAACAATTAATATAAATGACAAAAACACAAATTACTCAAACTGACTTAAATTAAAATAAAAACAGAAGATATAAAAATTAATTCAAAATATTAATAAAAACTCTATTGTTGCAATTATACTAAAATAACACTTCTTACTAGTTTAAATTGCATAATTAAATAACATCGTTCTGATATTTGTTTCTGAAATGTCTAATAATTAAATCCAAAATGATTAATTAAAAAAAATATGAAATGCAATTCTTAGTCAAAATGACACTGCACATAAACATTACTTGAAATTGCATTTTATTTTTTAAAATTCCAATTCAAAATTCTATTATTGCTACTAACATTATATGCATCCATCAGAAGGACTTTTTAAATGGAGTCTAAATCAGTGAACTGAGATTTGTTGCTGTAATTGCTGCGGTGTTTGTTTTGGAAGACATCAATGCACTCTCTAACTCTCTCACACTTCCACTCCCTGAAACGTCTGTTTACAGAACGTGTTTTTGGAAGGAACGTTACATGAACAGGAATTGTCCTAACAGAGACTGGCATCCGTGCTATGAGCAGAATCTGCATGCGTGAGAAATGCTCCAATTTCTGATCGTGCTTAGAATGAGAGCAGAATGCAGTGACACATTTTTGCGTGTCAATGTTTGGCGCTGGGCCATGTGCAAGTGCACGCAAGGTTACATAATGAGAGATCCGCCAGAGAGGGAGTGAGAAGTGTCATCTCAAGTGTCATTTTAATGCTTGAAGTAACAATACATGACACTTCCTCTGGATACACTAACTGCTCTCAATATCTTCCTCTACATGCAAGCTACACAGTAATCATCAACAAATAACACATCTGCTTGCACAGCTCTTTTTTGTCATAATACATGCATGTTTTAAATACAGATAACTCCTAAATCATAAAAGTGGTAGAATTAAACCATTTAAACTGTTTTCTCTGAACTAGCTTCACCTTTACCACAGATTAATTTAACAAACAGAAAGTTTCCAAATACCCTTTGTCTTGAATCTGAACAGTACATCATGATCTAAAACCTAACAAATGTGTATTTTTTGTGAGATGGTTTGTTTGAAAAGTGTTCTTGTGCTGTACTTTGAAATAAACAGCACTTTGGTTTGCAATTTTGTATGTAATACAATGAAATGAATGTATCGTGGCTCAAGTTTATAAATACTTTTTGGGGCAGGAAAGGTAGTTTATGCATCTCAGCCTTTTAAAATAAATATCAAACCACAAAAGCTTACTGTGAAAACTGTAACTCTGTCACTGGTGAGTGAAGAGCCCTGAAGGTGTGCGTGTGCTGAGTGTAAAGAGGAAGAAAAAAAATCACAGCAAGGTTATACGAGGTGAGTTTGCATTAAGAGAATGCTGATAAATGGAATGATGGGTAATTTCTATGCTGTGTTTAGCTGCAACTTGCTCCTCTCAGTGAACATTCCATGGTTTTGAATGTATAATTGTGACAATGTGCAATTAACACAGCTAATGTGGTACATAAACTTATCTAACTTCTTATCAGTGTAAACATTCCCAGTTGATTGACTCTACTTGTTATAAAATTTTGCAACCTCTATTAACTTGTCCTCAAAAGTTGATTTATTACAAAAAATGTTCAAAATTCGCAAATCCACCTTATTTGCATCGCGGAAGTATGCAACTTCCGATTCATTAGCCACTCTTCTAGAAGAATAACAAAGTGCAGTAAACGGTAAAACTATTTGCTCAACAAACAAGTGTGTTTATAATTATGAAAAGACATCAAAATAATACGATATGAAATGCCAGTTTTAAAATACCAAGCAGCAAAACGAGTTGCTTTGCTGTTTTTTATACAGATACAAATAACTAGAAGCGGAAGCCCTGCACATTCAAGTTGTCCACTTCCACATTAAAAAATAAGATGTTTGCTTTGTTTAGAATCCTCATATTCATGTTTTGTGTTCCACAAATACAACACCACGAGGATGAGTAAAAAAAAAAAACGAATTTTCTCTGAAATATTTCAGAGTTTCAGATGATTTCCCAAAGGTTCTGCTTTCGTTCTCTATGATACTATACAGCCGCATGCCATACAGGTGTTGTGGTGACAAGGCGTTCAGTTTTGTTTTAGTGTTAAGGATATGCACTTCATTCCAATAGCTAAAAGAACCAACAGTTTTAGTCTTTTTTGTCCCAATGTGCATACTATCCATCTTAAATTCTATGTGACATTAGTAATTTTCAATACTATTTAGGGTGGATAGTATGCACATTGGGATGCGGGGTTAGTCATTGGTTGTGATGGGCAGTGAAGTTTCAGTGATGTTTGATTTTCAGGGCACTCAGTAATGACCGGAGGCCCTCATGTGGCCATGATTGTAAGTGCATTTCAATTGCTTACCTTGAAAATTAAGTAAATTACAGTCATGTGTATAGTGGGCTGTATAATAATGCCAAATATGCTATAATAATGAGCGATAACCTCGTTCATTTTGGGGGAAATTAAATGTTCTAGTGAACGAAAATAATAGATCCTGTTTGTTGGTTGTTATACTGAGACAGACAAGTAATGGACAATCTACATTTAAATATTTACAACACGAATTCTGGAAATGTTGGGACGTTTTTTAAAATTTGAATAAAATGAACTAAAAGACTTTCAAATCACATGAGCCAATATTTTATTTCAATAGAACACAGAGAACGTAACAAATGTTTAAACTGAGAAATTTTACACTTTTATCCACTAAATGAGCTCATTTTAAATTTGATGCCTGCTACAGGTCTCAAATAAGTTGGCACGGGGGCAACAAAAAGCAATACATTTTTAAAAGATTCAGCTGGGAGAATATCTAGCAACTAACTTAGTTAATTGACATCAGGCCTGTAACATGATTAGCTATAAAAGGGATGTCTTAGAGAGGCAGAGTCTCTCAGAAGTAAAGATGGGCAGAGTCTCTCCAATCTGTGAAAGAGTGCGTAAAAAGATTGTGGAATACTTTAAAAACAACGTTCCTCAACGTCAAATTGCAAATGCTTTGTAAATCTCATCATCTACGTTACAACATCAAAAGATTCAGAGAAACTAGATAAATTTGTGTGCGTAAGGGACAAGGCCGAAGACCTTTGTTTGATGCCCGTGGTCTTTGGGCCTTCAGACGACACTGCATCACTCATCGGCATGATTCTGTAATAGACATTGCTAAATGGGCCCAGGAATACTTCCAGAAACCACTTTCGGTAAACACAATCCACCGTGCTATCTGCAGATGCTATCTAAAGCTCTATCATGCAAAAAGGAAGCTATATGTGAACATATGTGAAGCGCCGTCTTGTCATGTGGGCCAAGGCTCATTTAAAATGGACTGTTTCAAAGTGGAAAAGTGTTCTATGGTCAGATGAGTCCAAATTTGACATTCTTGTTGGAAATCACGGATGCCGTGTCCTCTGGTCTAAAGAGGAGGGAGACCTTCCAGCGTGTTATCAGCGTTCAGTTCAAGAGCCAGGATCTCTGATGGTATGAGGGTGCATAAGTGCATACGGTATGGGCAGCTTGCATGTTTTGGAAGGCACTATGAATGCTAAAAGGTATATAAAGGTCCCCTCCAGACTACGTCTATTTCAGGGAAGGCCTTGTGTATTTCAGCAGGACAATGCAAAACCACATACTGCAGCTATTACAACAGCATGGCTTAGTAGTGGAAGAGTCCGGGTGGCCTGCCTGCAGTCCAGATCTTTCACCTATCGCGCATGAAAGATGACCACGAACTCTTCAGCAGGAAACCTATATCAGACAAGAATGGGACCAAATTCCAACACCAAAACTCCAGAAACTCATAACCTCGATGCCCAGACGTCTTCAAACTGTTTTGAAAAGAAGAGGAGATGCTACACCATGGAAAACATGCCCCCGTCCTAACTATTTCGAGACCTGTAGCAGGCATTAAATTTGACATGAGCTCATTTTGTGCATAAAATTTTAAAATTTCTCAGTTTAAACATTAGTTATGTTATCTATGTTGTATTGTGAATAAAATATTGGCTCGTGTGATTTGATTTTATTAAAGTAAAAAAAAAAATGTCCCAACATTTCCGGAATAGTAATAGTAAGCCTATTTTCCTATTTTAAGATTCTTTCTACTAGGAAAAGCACATTTGTGCAACCTTTGTGATTTTTTTTATTTGTATAGACCCTTAAACTGTATAAGTAGTGAAGTAACTCGTCACACTGTTAAGATGAGGAGGTACCTGAAGACTACTTTTTACTCGTATAGGCTACCATCATGAGATGAAACCTTAGACATAAGTTCAGTTTCTCAAAGACCAGCACATGTAATCTGATAAGAACCTGAAAAAGAGCATAATGAGAGCAAACCATAGGAGTTAAGATTTTCCTCAATTCGTAGCTGCCAACTCGCACGTATTGCTGCATTCAGCTGGCACTCAGATTTTCCATCTGATTACAGTGTGGTGTGCTGCATTAGGCTAGTAGGCTACTGCTAGAAAAGTCTTTCTCTGGAGCATTAATATAACATTCTTAAGCTTCTGTTGCAGAATGCAGCTTTTAAAATTACATTTTACAAATACATTTGCTATTTTAATTGATTGAAATAAATCGGGCTAATAAATCTTAATCACATTAAATTACCAACTTAGTTGGATGTTAAATAGATAGACCTATTTTTTCAGTGAAATAGTTTATATGATAATTTTACAGTTACTGGACAAAAATAAGAAACAGAAGGTCTAAGGCTGATCTAACCATATCAGCATGTAAAAAGTACATGTAATTTACAGACCTGTTATAAATCCGCGTATTTTTCCTCAGGAACTACATCTCCCAGAATGCAATGTGACGTGGCGTCACCACACCTGCCTGACGTCAGTAGCAGAAGTTCCGCGTGTTCGGATGTGTGGGTAATATCATACGTGGATGTGGAATATGATGGAAAGCCGAGGAGTTTCATCGATTATATTTGACTTGGATAACACGCTGGTCGATACAGCCGGCGCAGGACGAATTGCCATTCAGAAGGTAAATGAATGAATAAGAAAAATGCTTAAACGAACATTTCAACGAACTGTTGACATTACCATGGTATTACCATAGTTTTGGGGGCACGTATGGTATTATTTGACATACTTTGAAGCATATATGGAAGTGCCATTGTGTATTACCATGGCTTTTGGACACATACCATGGCATTATTGGACGCAGATAATGTATCAAAATACCCTGATATTACCATGTTTTTTTTTTTTGTACGCATGCCATGGTATTTTTTTTACATACTTTGAAGTGTATATCAAAGTACTATGGTATTACTATGTTTTTTGCACACATATAATGCCAATGTAATGGTATTCTTTGACACTTATATCAAAGTTGTTTTTTGACACATACTGTGGTAATGATATGATATTGTTCTCCAAAAATATTTGGACCCTTAGTCAGCACTTAAATTTTTTTTTTTTTTTTTTTAAATAACTAAATATGAATCCAAACTGTATTATTTTTTTTTAATTAAATATGTAGATCTCATGATTTATGTTGTGTTCTTTAGGTGTGTGAGCTGCTGAAGTCGACGCATGTGCAGGAAATCCACATCAAAGACATCTGTGATCGCTTTTTACAAAAGCTTCGCCATGAATCGTTTGACCCATCAGAAGGAAAAACAATAGATGATGTGAGGATCCATCACTGGTATGAAGCCCTACAGGAGACGCAGGGCACCGATCCTGATCCGGCTCTGGCCAACAGCTGCTACTACATATGGAAGAACACACGATTACAGGCACTGACTCTTTCTCCTGAGGTTCGATCCCTCCTGGAGGAACTGCAGAAGAACTACAAACTGCTTCTGATCACCAACGGCGATACTCAGACGCAGTGGGAGAAGATCGAAGTGGTGAGATGTGAGGGTCTCTTTAGTTTGGTGGTAGTCGGGGGAGATCATCCTGAGCAGAAACCAGCGTGCTCCATCTTCACTCACTGCTTCGAGTCTGCAGGAGTCCGGCCGCAGGACTGCATCATGGTGGGAGATTCTCTCAGCACAGACATCCAGGGAGGCATTAATGCTGGAGTGCGGGCCACTGTGTGGATAAACAGTGACTGTAAATCTCTCCCGCAGGGCTCTGTGACTCCAGACTACACTGTTCCTAGTGTACTGAATCTGAATGATGTTCTACTTGAACTGAGTTGATGTTTACATAGATTTCTTTTTTTAAATGTGATGAGTTAGATTAGAATTGCAGATTAAAAAAAAACTCTTACAGTGGCCACAATTGTGACCAGCCAAATGATACTAAATGACATCTGAATGTTCGACTTGGAGCGGTTCATGTCCTACTAATTTTATGGCAATAATATTAACCCCAAAATGAATCTGTGTAATTTGAGTGATCAGTAGACAAAACCACAATACATCAAGTAACAGTGATTATGCATTTTCAATACAGTTTAGTTCATTGAACAGGAGATTTGACATGTTATCCAGCTCTGTTCTAGCAACATTAAACTGTATTGTATGTCTTTTATGTTCAGATTATAATTGGCATTATTAAGATGTTAAAAGTGCCAAAATTTATGGAATTGTAAAATATTAAATATTTGCCAATACTACAAAAATAATTTAAATTATGGAATAAATTAATCATGGGTGACGTATGTCTTTGGGTATTACATGATTGCCAACCAAAAAATAAAAAGCATCTATAAGCTTTCAAAAGCTTTATTGAATTTCTCTGATACCTTAAGATGTCATTTATTCATCCTTTTTTTGTACAAAATCCCAAACCTCTTGATTGATAAATGAGTTTCTTTATTCAGATTTCACTTGTCACTCACCAGTTTGATGTGATGCTCAATGAGCAGATAACTACCATGTTTATTGATGTTTGTGTGTATAGAAAAAAAAAGTCGGCATGAAATGGAAATTCACCTTTCACTAAATAGTATATTTAGTAATTATAAGTAAATAAGAACTGTTTTATGACTCCAATTCCTATACATGTTCTTGACAAGTTTAAACAGTCCACATTAATCCTGCTATTGATGGACTAGTGACTAGTGAGCAGTGCCACCATTTTCTATTTTTCACGATACAAATGAGAAGTGAATAAAATTGTATGCTCAGGCACTTTATTTTCCTTCTATGCAAAGAAAGATAGTCAAATCATTTTATTTGACATCTAATTTGATTTTAATGTTCATTGCCGCAAGCTCTGCTACGAAGTATCTAAACACATAAGGAACGGACACAGTCTCGATAGAGTCGCTCTTGTTGCACAGCAAGCAGATAGTTTTCCGATGGCGTGTATTTGACCAATGAGGAGGCGGCTTTTCTAGAAGCGGCGACAGCAGGCTACCGCAGTCCATGCAAACCTGCGCCACAGAACGGTCTGAGCAATTAAACATCCGGTCGTGGAGCAGGAACGACGTCCCGTGAGCCAGCAGAGCGTCCCGCTCCATCTCTCCAAAGCGGATTCCTCCCTGAATGTACCTCCCTCCCAGCGGCTGATTGGTCACTTTATCTCTCGCTCCCGTAGTTCTGACCTGGAACTTGTCGGAGACCATGTGACGCAAGCGCTGGTAGTAAACCACCCCGATGAAGATGTCTGCCTCGAGCTCCAAGCCGCTTATGCCAGAGTAGAGGCGCTCCGTGCCGTAGTAGTTGTATCCTGCGGCTTTCAGCATTTCGCCGAAATGCTCGAGCGCAGAGCTCTCCTCGGAGAACTTGAACGGTGTGGCGTCATGACACAGGCCGTGGAGGGCTGCGGATTTTCCAGCCATGCTCTCGATGATCATCCCGATGGTCATTCTGGAGGTTGAACAGGATGTCCGGGCACATGCCGCTCTCAGTGAAAGGCATGTCCTCCGTGGGCCACAGGCGGCTCAGGATTCCCTTCTGACCGTGTCTGCTGGCGAACTTGTCTCCGATGGTGGGGTTTCTGGGAATGCGGACTGTGATGCAAATGCGCTTGAAGCGGCCAGTGCCGGTGTCATTGCTGCACACCTTGATGTTGTCCACCACACAGCTCTCCTGACACCTGAGGAGATACAGAGCTTCAGAAATCAATCAAATATAAAGAAATATAGCTGCACTAAACATAAAAATATCAAAACATCCCGTTATAAGTACACTGAAGCGTTGTACATTGACTTGTTGCCTGGTGATAGTGAATTTACAATTAGAATACTTAATTATGCAATTTTTCATTCAAAAATACAATAAATTGTAATAATAATAAGAAAAAAATCCTTAGCTAAATGTGATCAGTACTTTGCCAAATCAATAGTGTTAATCTTGTCAACAAGATTACAATATATATATATATATATTTACATATTACAGTATTTTTAAGAACAAACAATTAGAACATTACTAAATCAATCTCAAGGCACATTGTTAATGCACTCTTTTTGTAATTAATATGAGCAACTAAAACAAAGAATTGTACTACAATAGTATATTATTTGTAAATGTTAATGCATTTAAGTATACAGTCAGGTCCATAAATATTGGGACATCGACACAATTCTAACATTTTTGGCTCTATACACCACCACAATGGATTTCAAATGAAACAAACAAGATGTGCTTTAACTGCATACTGTCAGCAATAATTAAACTACAGAAAAACCCAAACAATTACCCACCTTAAATCTGCGAAGAGATTCGATGACAGACGGTGCAACTTCTTTTTCCACCTAGCCAATCATGGCCCCATCTAAAATGACTGGATAACAGTCTGAAAACGGCTGACCGGGGCTCCCGTCTACCGCAGTTACACCTGGTGATAGAAAAAATACGGTTTTAATAGTAAATATACAATTAATAAATTGGACTGCATGATTTCGGGGGAAAAAATATCTAATTGCGTTTTTGCCCTTTTCTGTGATTAAAAACTGTGGTTGTGGTTTAAAATGCTATTCTCTTAAAGTTCTTAGCTTTCTGTGTTCTTTATAAAATTAAGAAACATTTTATTTTAAAATTTGAAATAATTATTTCAGAGTGAAAAAATATTTTATAGTACAACTGCAGGGTTACAATACCAATATAAATAGCTGTCTTCATTTATTCATTTTTAAACATTAATATATATAAGTTTGTGAGATTTGATAATCGCACTATTCATATTGTGGTTATGGATTCATTTGGATTAATCATGCAGCCTTAATTATAGGCATTATTATACATTGCTGAATTGTTTACTGATGGCCTTGTTTAACAATGTTATTTACCCAGAGAGCAGAGCAGGGCAGGCAGGGTTGTTGTGGGATGCATTGGGGCCACAATCTCGCACTGGGCTGTCAGGTGGTTCATAAGGCCGCACGGTTCTCCGTCAGGAGTGTGAACAGGGCACAGGAAACCCCAGGACTCCGGCAGCAGCTTCCTCACAGACGTGGTCCTCATCTTAGCGAAGGTGGCTCCTCTGTGCACACAGCGGAAATGAGACCGGTAACGGATGAAGTTCAGCTTATCCAAGTTGTAATAATATTTCAAAATTGTACTGTATTTTTGATCAAATAAATGCCGGCCTGCTGAGCATAAGAGATTTTTTATTAATTTATTTATATCTTACCGGCCCCAAATTTTTGAATGGAGGTGTAAATGAAAAGGAGTATCGACACGGCTGTGCTAGACACAGACAGGTGAACAAATAATAACGTTGATCTTACTTTTAGCAACATGAGGTAGAGCTGGCCTGGTGTCAGAACCTCCTGGAACATCAGACTGTCAGGGTTTCATTCATATTAGGGATTCATATTAATGGCTGTGTGTTCGCCTCTTACACAGCGCATTGAAATAGCTGCACACAGTTAACACCCAAGTCAATATGCATATTTAATAAATCATATTGATTTATTCAATCTGGAAGAGACGCAGCACTTACCGTACTGAGTGTAGCGCTGTCCTCCGCTCTTAAACTTTGGTCTTAACACAGCAATGGGATAGTTCCTCCTCGGCATGATCAAAAGGCGAATCACCTTCTCTATGCCATTAATGATGAAATAGCCGCCCATTTCCTACCGGTAAAGCAAGATTAAGTGTTATTTAGCCCAAGAGAAAACCAGATGACAGTGGCATGTTACATGAAGTTCTGTGATGTGATTTTACCTCAGCTTCTTCGTGATGCTCGATGAGCTCTTTGGGTGAGAGACCATGAAGGTTGCAGAGTTTTGATTCGACCATGATCGGCACATTACCCAGAGACTGTTTGATAATTCCTTTGGGAACGCCATTAACAGACCAACTCACGTCTGCCTGTGAAAACACACAAAAATTATTCTTGTTTTTTTAAAATACTGATGCTTGTTAACTGGTTTTGCTTTAGGAACCAGACTGGATACCGAGAAGTGATAGAACAGTCACAAATGACTTTTTTTTATATAATTATGTTTTTAAACCCTAATTACTTAGTAGAGTTTCAACATCTAATGGTTTGAACAATAGATTTGTCAATGTGATATTAAAATAAAAAAGATCAGTTTTATTATATTATTTTACTTACTTTTACTTTTGTCATTTAGCAGACGCTTTTGTCCAAAGCGACTTACAAATAAGAAAAAGTAACTAAAACTAAAAATTTACAACTCTATAAATACTATCTACCCACATATTTAAGAAAATAAAGCAATTAAATAAAATTGACACATGCATATAACAACATTTCAATAATATTGATGGCCTCCACAAACGACAGACTGATCCTGTCTCCCTTGTACATGAACTCCATAGGAGGAATGGCCTGAAAACAGAAATTTGACTTGATACATGCACATGTCAAGTATCTGTAGAGAATCTGCATGTGTATAAGCACGTGTGTTTGTGTCTGTCTGCACCTCACCTCCACAACCCGACATAATCCATCAGTAACTGCCTGATCAAATGACTCAATGTGCGCCTTCACCAGCTCCTGCACGGGCACGCGCTGCTTTTCTTTCGGGACACCGAACCCTGCCTCGGTCAAATGTTTTAAACTCGGTTCAGACTTTAGATTGCACCACTTATTTAGATCCATGCTGGGCACACACGTGTGTGTTTGTTGACAGAATCTCGGAAGTTGCGCAACACTTCCTGTACACTACTTCAAAATAAAAGTATCGTTTTTTATGAATGGTTTATAAAAGTCGCACACAAAAATGGTCATTTGCTTAATGTGATGCCTTTCAACACAGAAGAGTTTAACCATAAATATAGTTTTATAAGTATTTGGAACTCTGTATTTAAAACAATCCACTTTCACTATATGAAAATAACGGCAAAATAAAATAATATGAATTCATTTGAAAAACTTTAGATCGTTTAAATAAATCAATAAGAAATCAATAATTTTATTTTGGTTAATATTGACCTTTAAAAAAATAATCACACTCAGTTCAACCTTCACCGACCACGTGTGCAACCGTAAAGTCAAAGTAAAAGTCCATCAGTTGCTTAATAACTCGCGTTCTGCGTAAATACAGCGCACAGTTAATCAGCTTGAACTCTCCATTTGGCCTTGAGGACGACTGAAGATCTTTAAATTATGAGCAAGAAATAATCATAATAATACAAAACAATAATAATTAACCATGAGCGCGTCCAACTCTTTCCATAAAGGTAAAGACTTCCATTAAAGATGTTATTTAAAGGTGTTTTGTAAGGAAAGTGTACTGTTTTGCTCACGCTGTTATGTGTTTATGGTCGGAATTTTAGCAGTAATTTATTAGAAACTACTGAAATAAACTGAAGTATGGAAGATATGGTTCACAAACACACATCAACAGGTTATTATATGTAAGTGAGCGTCTCTGGGTCTTCATTTGTGCTCTTTTGCTCGCTGCATCGTTGAGAATCTAATAGACGATCTCTGTTCAGGTTTTTAAAAATTAAACATAGTTTCAGTAACTGACATGGATTTAGTTCCTATGATTATTTAATGCAGTTTCAACGTTTAATGGTTCAAACAGTAGATCTGTCACCGTGTAGACATAGAGAAACGTCCAGTATTTAGTATCTTTATTTTTATTTAGCCTAATTAATAATATTAATATTTTATGATATCCTTTTAAGTATATTTTTCTCATTTATACATGCATATCTAAAAATGGGTTATTTATAATTAACATGGATTTAGTTCCTATGATTACTCAATGTTTTATATTTGTCAATGTGATGTTACTGGAGTAAAAGGCTCTGTGTAGTACGGTGGCCGAGAAGTGCAAAACAAATCACGATTCTGAAAACAAAATAACAAATTACAAACGCAAATGCAAATATAAAAAACAAAACAACAATTCCGAAAACATTATAACAATAACAAAACACAATGACAAATCAGAAAGCAAATTAACAAATCAGAAAACAAATTAACAAATCAGAAAACACAAGGACAAATCAGACAAACCGGAAGAGGTAGGTATAGTTTGAGACAGCGCCATTGGTTTGGAAATAGATTACTCATCGCTGATTGGACGAGATATCTGTCAATCAAGGTGTACGTTATTATTGCATACTGTTTTTTTTTTTTATTACAATACTGAGGTTAGCTGCTATCGCTATTTGACAGAACTATGTCAAATTTACCGTCACTCCCATAAACACTGTATTAGAAACACCCTCGCATTAGCGCTAACAAGTTTTTTTTTTGTATTCTGATTCAAAGGTAATATAATACAGAGTACAGTGTTGTAAATGTACATGCATGTATATTTTAATGCAGCAGCTATTTGCACTGTAAACAGCGATAGAGGCTATTTAACTAAGTGCAAATACGTATTTACACTGTTAAAATAGCAGGATATTGTGCTATGTATACTACTTGTTGCAAATAGTGGCAATTATCTGCACCTCAGTATTGTAATAAAAAAAAAAAACAGTATGCAATAATAACGTATTGAGCGTAAATTATCATTTTAATTCAAATGGATGCCACCTTATTTGTACAATAAAGCTCTCCCTACACCTACCCTAACCCTACCTGATACTTTATTTTCAACTTTTGGATTATTTCCTTAATTTTTATTGAAAATAAATACCTTTCCGATGCGATACAAGATTTGAAAAGGAAGAAAAACAAAAGTTAGGCAAAAGGCGGACTCGAACCCGGGTCGATCGCGTCCAAAAACTCAATGACACGCGCTCTACTATCTGCGCCAGTGGAGCTGAGCTGTTAATGGTTGACTCTGCTGTTCTTCTTCTCGTTCTTCCTGTACACCTTGATTGACAGATGTCTCGTCCAATCAGCAATGAGTAATCTATTCCCAAACCAATGGCGCTGTCTCAAACTATACCTACCTCTTCCAGTTTGTCTGATTTGTCGTTGTGTTTTCTGATTTGTTAATTTGTTTTCTGATTTGTCATTGTGTTTTCTGATTTGTTGATTTGTTTTCGGATTTGTTATTTTGTTTTCGGAGTTGTCGTTGTGTTTTCAGATTTGTTCATTTGTTTTCGGATTTGTTATTTTGTTTTCTGATTTGTTAATTTGTTTTCGGATTTGTTGATTTGTTTTCTGATTTGTTGATTTGTTTTCTGATTTGTTAATTTGTTTTCTGATTTGTCATTGTGTTTTCTGATTTGTTGATTTGTTTTCGGAGTTGTCGTTGTGTTTTCAGATTTGTTCATTTGTTTTCGGATTTGTTATTTTGTTTTCTGATTTGTTAATTTGTTTTCGGATTTGTTAATTTGTTTTCGGATTTGTTGATTTGTTTTCGGATTTGTTAATTTGTTTTCGGATTTGTTAATTTGTTTTCGGAATTGTTGTTGTGTTTTCGGAATTCGGAATTGTTGTTGTGTTTTCGGAATTGTTATTTTGTTTTTTAAATTTGCATTTGCGTTTGTAATTTGTTATTTTGTTTTCAGAATCGTGATTTGTTTTGCACTTCTCGGCCACCGTAGTGTGGTAAGTGTCTTCTGTCCTTCTCCAGCTGAGATCATCACTGCAGTGTCTGTGACATTTGGAGCTGCAGCAGTGGGAATCCTTATCTACAAAACATTTTTCAGCAAAAGCACATGCGTGAAGCCAAAGGTCAACCTTGATCTGCAGAAAGACAACCCCAAAGTGGTGCATGCGTTTGACATTGAGGACCTGGACGACAAAGCCGTGTACTGTAGGTGCTGGAGATCCAAAAATGTGAGAAAGTGCTTAAAGAAAAACTTCTGCCATTAGAAACTTTTAACTTTGAACCATCAACACTCAAAATACAGAAACTGTTGCATTAGAAATGTGAATGTTCTCATGGACATCTTGCAGATGCCAGAATCTGAAACTAACCCTCATGAAATCAGAAGGAATGTTTATTATGTACATATAATACATGGACAGTTGGGTGTGATTAATACAAGGAGGTGTTTATGTTGAACCTGTCTGTTAGCATTCCCATTTAACTCATGCAGCACTTGCAAGTCACGTATTGCAGGGGTGGATCCAACCGCCATTGACCTGGCCCTGCAACAGGTGACTTTTTGGCTGTTGGCTGCAATCACATACTTCCCTACTATATAGTAGGCAAAAAACTGTATGTGAACTATAGTATGTCCAAATTTGTAGTATTCCAAAAAAACAAAAAGGGCAGACGTCGCTGGATGACCTACTATGATGAATGTAATATGTCTAGATTACATTTATACTACACTCATTCATTCTTTTTGATGGCCACTAAGTAATTGCTTATTCATAAGAAGAACCTGCTCAGAAAATATGTAATTTCGGAAGCAGTTGTTGTCTTTGCTCGTGCATTTTCAGTTCCTGAAATTTTTAGCCAATCACCTGAGTTTTAAATTCCATGTGACTATTATTGTTCTGAGGGCATGGGAACATCACTAGTGGCTATTTTGATCTGTGATCTTAAAAGCAGCAAATAAATGAAATAAATATTTATTTCATCCAAAGCAAAAAGAGTTTTAGGATCAGTAATATTTTTTTGAAAGACATTTCTTATGCATTTATTTTTGACGAAAAATACAGTAGTATTGTAAAAATACAGTAACAGTTATATTGTGATATATTATTTTAGTTCAAAATAGCTGTATATTATTGTAAAATATTTAAAAATGTAATTTATATCTGTGATGCAAAACTGAATTTTCAGCAGCCATTCCTCCAGTCTTCAGTCTCACACGATCCTTCAGAAATCATTCTAATATGCTGATTTGCTCTTCAACAGACATTTCTATTTCTTCTTATTATCAATGTTGAAAACACCTGTGCTTGTGGAAACTGTGATTTTGTTTCAGGATTCTTTGATTAATAGAAATCTCAAAAGAACAGCATTTTGATCAGTTTAATGCGTCCCTGCTGAATAAACTTGCCAAAACTTGGTTTTTAGCATCAGTGACATGAAACATGCTGTGATGCATTTCTAATGTAATTGTTTTCTCTGGTCTCTTGCAGTTTCCATACTGTGATGGCGCACATGCTAAACACAATCAGGAAACGGGAGACAACGTTGGTCCTCTGATCATTAAACGCAAGGAGGCATGAGCATTTCCATTGTTCATGACCGTCCATTCGCAGCGATAGAGATTAGTGTGGCTTCGCTTTAAATGTGTGGTCAAGGCTGATGGGATTAAATGTGTGATTATGTTATCCTGTGTATGTGTGCTTGATCATGTTCTGTATGCTTGACCGGTTTCAGTGATCTGCTCTCAGACCAGTATTATATATATATATATATTTATATTTGGGTGGTTGTTAAGCAATACATATCAATTTTCTCTTTTTATCTGCTTAGACTTTATGGGATATGTTCTGGTTTAACCAAACTCTTCTAAATATGTTTCTGTGCTTAAACACTGGTCATATTATTGTAGATACACTAGAGACAAAAACTTGAATTGAAAAAAACACATGAGTTTGAACTGAATCTTGTCTATTTTAGCCAATATGAATGTTAAAGGAGTATGAAATTTTGAGCTAAATATGAATGTTAAAGGAGTATGAAAACCAAATGGCCATCTTCTCTTGTTTTTTTTCTTTCTATGTGTTGCCTATTAAACTTCACATATGACCTTGACTGATCACTGACATTAAATGTATTTAAAATGGCATTCTCCTATAATATATATATATATATATAGCTATATATTTCGAATCCTAGTCATAGAATCTGACAGGTAATGTTTTATGTGGTTTAAAATCTAATTTGGAGTGTTTTGCCTCTTGTCATTCAGAAAGATGTACTAGTGGAAATGCTAGATCTATTTCTGTAATAGAACCAAATGTTACATGGACAAAATCATGTTTTGATGAGCTTGTATTTTCTGTTAAATTATCGTATTTTCTCTCTCAGAAAATACACTGTACAGGTTTGATGTTAAATAAACAGTTTTAAACTGATTGTGTGAGACGTTGATTCACCCAAGCATGACATTCAGATTCAGAGTAAAACTTTAATGAAACGTTTCACAGTTTGAGTCGCTTGAATACAATTTATTCTTGCTTTTAACTAATTTAAAAGCAGAGTTAAAGTGTGCGTTGTTTTGTTAAAACCTTTAGTGGAGTGAGTAGAAGTTATAAAACGGAACGCGAGAACGCCAACTTGGATTGGTGGAACCAGATCGACGCGTCGCGCACGAACGTATGGAAGGCCGTCGGTGCCAAAAATCTTCAAATGGGACGCGTGAAATTTGACCTCGTCAATACCATAGACTGTAAAAAAAGATGGACGACGCGTCTCCGCTTCCTTCCATTATAGAAAAGTGAAGCGTATACATCTCAGTATGGCCGCTGCCATCGTGAGTAAATGACGTCATTTGGAGCCCGAGTCTGCGCAGTAGAGATTCAGAGATTCGTTTGGAGCCCGAGTCTGCGCAGTAGAGATTCGTTTGGAGCCCGAGTCTGCGCAGTAGAGATTCGTTTGGAGCCAGAGTCTGCGCAGTAGAGATTCAGAGATTCGTTTGGAGCCCGAGTCTGCGCAGTAGAGATTTGTTTGGAGCCCGAGTCTGCGCAGTAGAGATTCGTTTGGAGCCAGAGTCTGCGTAGTAGAGATTCAGAGATTCGTTTGGAGCCCGAGTCTGCGCAGTAGAGATTCGTTTGGAGCCAGAGTCTGCGCAGTACAGTCGTGAGGCGGAGCCGCGGAACCAAACTCCCGCCCAAACTCCCGCAGACCCAATCAACCATAACAACATGCCCTGTTTTTATAGCATCAAATTACTAGCTAAAATCAAACTTACCACAAAAACGAACAATTGAACATATATCAGCGTGATAACAAATATCTTAAATGACCAAAATCATGTTTTGGAAAATTGTATTGGAAGTGTAATTAATTTTTTTGTTATGACTCAAGTCCCAAGTTTTTTTGTTAGGACTCAAGACTCAAGTTGTTATGACTCAAGTTTACATGGAGAGGTTCAGAGATTCGTTTCGAGCCCGAGTCTGCGCAGTAGAGATTCGTTTGGAGCCCGTTTGCAGTACAGGTTTATGACGAAGTATTGCTCTGAAACAGCGTCAACAACGAAACAGTTAAGCAAATGGACGAATTATAACGTATGTTGTGTTAGTTGATCCACCAAGTGATTTGGGGGAGTGGTTAGTGTGCTCACTGTATCCTTCGAATCCTGGGTGAAGCAGTCATCTTCATAAAATTATAATAAATAATTCAAATGTTTGTTTTTATTGTTCTGTTCTTGTAAAGTGTTGAAACATCGGTCAGACATCTGAATGAGCTCTTTGTGAATAAATAAGTGTTATTTTGGTAATGAAAAATAGACAATAGAATACATCAAGCCACAATGTCTTATTTAATTTTTTTTTTAATTTACATATAAAGATTTTTATTTAAAAATAAAAACAAATTCTGCTGTTGATGGACTTAGTCTACTTAATTTTTTTACATAGAATTTCTCCAGCCTTTGAAAAAATCTTCTCACAAAAACCCACGAAGTGAAGATGCGTTAACTCCACTTTTATAGTTTGTGGGAGTTAGGTTGAGACAGATGTGCAACTGTGTGATTTGTTCCCGACCCTGTCAATCAAACTCAGAATCGGCAGGTATGCCACGTCTCGAAACACTTGTGACACGCCCTGATGTTTCGAATCGCCTTAGTCACGTGACATGGGTGTTTCGAATCACACTTCGGAGCAGTGTTTCGAAACATCTCGACACCGTGTCGAAAAGTCAGTTTCGCGTCAACCATCCCTAGTAAACAGAGGGTAATGCCTTAACACGGTCAAACTGTACGTGTCTACAAGAAACGCCGCAAACACTGACGCCAAAATGTGCGTGTCTACACGCACTAAAGGAACGCATTAAAAATTGCCGCGTTGAGCCCAATTTATACTTCTGCGTCGGACCTACGCCGTAAGCTGTGCATCGGTTTTCATTTATGCTTCTGCGTTGTTGTCCGCGTCGACGTGCAGTACACATGCGGACTATGCAGTGTCCACGAGCATGTTGCTGCTGTAACCCCGCAGTACCACGGCAAAAGCTGAAGAAGAAGCGGCTCGTTGGAGAAGCATTAGCCGTGACGGCAGCAAATAAATACCAAATCATTACGTTAAATCATTATTTAAACTAAAAAAAGGGGACAACAACAGAACAGGAGAAGATGGCATCCTTTCAATCTCCACAAGGATATGTACCACGGCAGATCAACATTGTTTGTCGTGGACAACTACTGATGTATAATGCTATGTAGTATAATAATGATAAGACACTTGTTCTTTGCTTTGTTTTATTTTAAATAAGGTGTAACATTAAACTACATTACAGTGCTCATAAACGCACACACAAAACTCAAGTGCATACAGAGGGAGGGGTTCTAGCAGACCAATCACAGCGCTTGCTGTGATTTTTGGAGAGGTGCACGTCAGGTACGGCGTAGGTTCGACGCAGAAGTAATGGGGCTTTAACGCAAACAATTGACGCGGTCAAATTTCACGCGTTCCATTTGAAGACTTTTGGCCCCAACGGCCTTCCATACTAACACAACGTTTCCGAACGCCAACTTTGATTGGTAAACTGCGTGCTTACGTCACGAACCATTCAGCAACACGAACTACGCGACGCGCTCCAGTGTAGATTTAAACTACGGACACACATGCGAGTGAATGAACAAAAACACAAGAAGAAAGAGACATTTTTGAGTTTTAATGAACATGTTTATACCTTTAGAATAACTGTCAGATATGGAAAATGATTAACAGAAGTTGTGCCAGCTTCTGTTAAACTTGGATACATTGTCGCTGAACATGTCTGCAGATGGTCAAATCATGGACTCATCATCTCGAACCCTGGAAAAACTGGAAAATGAAAATAATAAGAATGGGTCAGTAAAGCAGGTGGTCTTGGATGGATGTGTGCCCTTCTCTCATCAGGTGGCTGGACATAAATGCGGGATCAATAACACTGGTCAGTTTTTCTGATGCTCTTCATGTGATCTTCCTTTTTTCTTTTCTTTTTTTAATAGAAAACCTTATGTTTAAGGTCGTACTTGGACAAATTTTCAAAGTCAGTTGTATGTCGTGGACCCATTAAAATAAAGTGTTAGAAGATATTAAGCAGACAGTCTTCTAATACCCTAATGACTACTAATCAACAAGTACTGTTAGTAGAATGTCTAAAGTGGACTATTGAAATAAAGTGCGACCTTAATTCCTGTCCGAGTCTTTAGTTCTTGTTTGACTGAAGTGAGTATTCTGTGCATCATACTGTTTAGATTGCATTAGGATGAACAGTTTATACAGGACATATTTCTTCCATAATCTGTTAACCAATCCTAAAGGGATCAAAAACTCCTATGAGAATTAAAATGATTACTTTATTAAAAGGATATGTGGATTGTTTTGGATAAAAACCATGTGGTTGGTGTTTAGTTAATTTGGGAGGAATATATAAAAATAATATAGGGACTGATATTAAAAGATATACTGGAACATTATATGGAATTGTATAGGGGTGGGGAAAATAATAAGCTTTTTCTTCATCCCACTCCTTTTCGGACACTTTGTAATGTATAACGTCTTTGGGACGTGGTTTCTCTTTGGTTTGGCAACAATTTGTTGTGTTTATATTATATATTTTATTTTATATTGTGTTTTGTTCGAAATACGAAAGAAAGAATCAAAAGGCATCCTACATGATAAAGTGAAATTCCCACTGAAATCTTTTGTAGAATTATATTGTAATAATGTTGGGATAAAAAGGGAATCTCGGTGTGATCTATAATAAAATCCTAAAAGATTTTCTTTAAATTATTTTCCTAATTCTATGTATGACACTTTATCCTATGTGCAATCACAATAATCCATGTGTTTTTTGGGGGATTTTGCTGAGAGCAAGTTTAGTTGTCAACTGTGGAGGACTTTGCATGGGGTTTTCTAACAGGCTTGCAAGGTTGAGTTGGGAAATATATCATATAAGAGAGCTAATTAGGCCTATAGTTTATTAAAGGGTTAGAGGATTTGTCACTTGTTTAACATGGGATATCGTCATGGTGATTTCGATGAAAATAACAAATGAAGTTGTTTCTGCCAACAGTCAGATGACATCATTTCCTCTGTTGTAGTAACTCTCATGTGTCATTTGAGGCTCTGTCATGGGGATTTTCTGAATGAATGAGATGTGAGCTGTTATCTGATGGACTGTCAGATTGTCAGCGGTCAGCACTTTGTCTTTTCTTGTGTTAAAGGAAAAGTTCACCCACAAATTCTGTATTAACTACCTAATGTCGTTCCAAACTCATTGATTTTAAAAGGAGAAGTTTTGATGGATATTTCTAAGACAATGACAGTTCAAAGTGACTATCAAGCTTTGAAATGGACAGAACGATTCAGTACGATTTTTCCCTTTTTAAAATAAATTAATGCTTTTATGCAACAGGGATGCATTAAATTGATACAAAGTCCATCCTGTGAACCTCTTTAGTCATTTATTAAATCCTAGTTATAATGTAATTCTTATAATGACACTCATGCATTTATGTGGCTTCATTTTCTCCTTAGTTTTTTCTTTCAGATGTTTTCTTGGCTGCCATAAAAGTTTTCACACTCAAACTACTCCCAGTTGTCATGATGATGAAATGTTTTCATGATGTCGATGCAGGTTTTCAGTGTTTGCATCTCTGTAATTGCACAGGTGTTCTGCAGCATCCTGATGGATCGATCCTGAAACAGCTACAAGCTCCTCCGAGAGGCCCACGAGAGATGAACTTCTACAAACAGGTAACTAAGATGAATCCACACCACTGTAAGCAGTACAAAATATAAACAGCGATAGTCTTCGCACGCAAATAATATCAGAGGGACAAACATCTAAACCAAAATAACACCCTGAAAAAAAAAAAACACCTGCAAGCCAAAAAGTGCAATATAACTTAACTGTAAATTTCCATTAAAATGAATGAATTACACTTTTCTTTACTCTTTACACTACCACTATTACTTTAGCTACTTTTATTCAGTAAGGATGCATTAAATTGACCAAAAGCGGCAGTGAAGACATTTATAATGTTATAAAACAAAATATTTTTATTTGAAATAAATGCTGTTCTTCTGAACTTTCCATTTCCTCAAAAGAATTAAGCAAAACCGCTGTTTCAACTAATATTAACTCCTTTTTTTCCAGTAAAAATTTATTCTTTGAGAGTGTCAAAATGAAAGAGTATACCCAACAAAAATATGTTCTAAGAATGTTACGAAAACATTATTTCTATAACATATTTTTTTTTTTTCACATGTTTGTAGGTATTTGCTAAGGACTGCACAGATAAAAGGCTACTGGATCTGCAACAACATCTTCCCAAGTTCTATGGCACATGGATGCCACGAGAGTCATTACATGGTGAGATAAAACAACAACCCAGTAAACAAAAATATGTTCTAAGAATGCTTTGCTAATTAATTTTTTGAACATTCAAAATGTGCATTTAAAAAAATATATATTTCTTTAAATGTTTAAAAAAACATTATTGGAACGTACTTTGGACTTTTCAAATGTTTTCAATCTTTTTTTTTTCCCCTGGCAATGTGAATGCTAAGGGAATATTCAGTTTTATCATTTTTCAAACATTATGGGAATATTATTATTTTTAAAATATTCTCTGAACTTCTGAAACTAGTAGTAACGATTAAAAAATGTCAGAGGAACGTCCAACTAAGACGTTTTAGAAAAAAAAAAAAAAAAACCTTCCATGAACTCTGTATAAATAATATTTTTGTGCTAATGTTTTAAAAACCTGAAGCTTTCTAAAGCTTTCTATTAACGTTATTGGAGGAATGTTTGTTCATAACGCTGAGAGAACCTTGAGAGAACATTAACTGAATGTTCCCTGTTAGCTGAGAAAACCCAGGATTGATTATATATGGATAGTGAACATGAAACAACATCTGCAAACCAGTTTATTTCCATCTTATGCATTTAAGAATAAATCAGGATATTCAACAGGGGTGGAGCGTGCTGTTTCATTCTGATAAGATTACAAAGGCAAACTTTTGATCCACAATAAGACCAAGATGATTGATGAAGAAAGTAAATATGCGATTTAATGACGTATTGTGTCAGTCCTGGTTGAACTCAGCAATCAAGTTCATTAAAACTGTTCCTTTAGCAGTCCGGTTTGAAGGTCATCCGCTCCAGTTAGTGTTATCTGTGTTTGGTGAATTTAGAGGGTTACTAATGAGTTAATAATTAATAGATGGTTTGGTATGCGGTGTGGGATGTCATGCAGCAGTGGTATGTTCTTTGGAAGCTCATAAAGATGCTTATATAATCATATTTTCTGCCTCATTATGGGAGTTGCCATGTGTCCAAAGTACATGCGCTTTGTGGGTGATGTGTTTGTTTAGTCTGTATATGTACTTTAAAGGAGTGTTCAGTTTATCAGTATTGGACTTTAAACTGCTGTTCGAACTCTGTCTGCTGTCTTGTGCTTGTGTGTGACCATCCTGGTAATGATGACACACCATAAAGCACTGTGTCAGCTGACAGCACTGAGAAAGAACTTGTCAGAAATAACTGACTGGTCATTGAGGCTTATCTGTTGACACACTGTCATTTGGCCTCTGAAACATCTCTAGCTTCAGTGTTCTGTGAGATTGAAGCATTTAGATGAAATCATCACTGCTTTTTAATGATGTTTTAATGAAGATGCAGTCAGGCCTGTAGTTTATATTTTTACTTGCCCTGCAAAAATTTTCACTGGCCCAACCTTAAAGGAATACTTAGAAATGTTTTATATTAAATTACTTTTTACTTAAAAAAATATTATATCATTCAAAAGTTGGGGTCAATACAATAAAAGATTATTTTAAACTAAATTAATACTTAATAATAGAAAAGTGTCAGTAAAGACCTTAACAGTGTAACAAATAAACAAAAATTATATTTCAAATAAATGTTGTTCTTTTGAATTTCCTATTCATCAAAGGATCCTAGTAAGTAAATAAATAAATAAATAAACAAGCAAATAAATAAATAAATAAAAATCACAGTTTACATAAAATTTAGCAGTACATTTTTTTTTTTTTTTTTTAAATTTTGATCTATCATCACAGGAATAAATTACATTGTGAAATATATTAAAATAAAAAAAGAACAGTTATTACAATATTACTGCTTTTATTGTATTTTTTGATCAAATAAATGCATCCTTGATAGGCATAAGAGACTTCTCTCTAAAAGAAGAGAAAAAAACATATACAGTACATATATACAGTATATATATATATGTATATATATATATGTATATATATATATATATATGTATAGACTGTATATCATTTTTTATCTTCTTTTAGAGAGAAAATGTGATGTTTTTCATTAACGTTTCATACACAATTCATACATAATTTTCCATTTCACACACTTTTTGCTGACAGATAAAATATTTAAAACATTACAGTATGTAGTTTTCAGCATGATGGCATCAAGACTATCACTGTCATTTTTGCAATTTAGATAACATTTTTGCCATATAAATAACAACAGTGTACTTTACAGAAAACCAATTGTTTGCAAGGCATAAACGTGCATAAAAATGTTCCAAAAAATGGCTGTAATTCTGTCATTTGCGTCCACAAAAACTCTAGTGTGAAAGTACTCTCAGAACTCTACTATGTCTCAGAGCTGTATCTGAAACTGGAGGATGTGACGAGGAGGTTCTTACGGCCCTGCGTCATGGATGTGAAGATCGGGAGGAGAAGTTATGACCCGTTTGCGTCAAAAGAAAAACGTGAAGAGCAGATTAACAAGTATCCTCTGATGGAAGAGATCGGGTTCCTGTTATTGGGCATGAGGGTGAGACAGCGTGTGTGTGTGTGTGTGTGATTTATTAACTTTCCTTATCCTAATGCAGGGTCTCCTGTTTTTCTGCTGTTTTATCTCTGTATCCTCCTCTCAGTATCTGATTTTCTTATTACAATCTGTGAGGCTTCATAAACACAATATTAAGCTTCAGATCACCCAAGGGAGGGCTCTAAGGTTTTGTGTCAGTGCTGCACAACAGAAATCCCCGTCTGCTGTCTTGTAAGGCTTGATCAATATTCAGAGCTTATCCGGACACTTGGTTAATTACCTCTGAGGAATACTGATAAGACATTTGATTATAAGATTGTGATTAAACCAGCGGTCAGTGCACACACTCCTCTGCTTTTGCTTTCTACACCTTATTGTGCTGCACTGGCTGTGAAGAAGATCACATGAGAAGAGATCGATACAATTAATTCAGTCATTGAGTTTAAAGATCGTCTGGTTCTGATGCATTTATCATGATACAAACAGTGACATTTTATGCTCATTCACTGAATTATAGTTGACGACTTTTTTGTTTTTTTTTTCTTTGAGGAAAGGGTCTGTGGAAATATCTGTTAAAATGTGGTTAAAAAACATTTTCGTTAATTGATGTGTAGCTGAAGTGAAACAACATAAATATTAGATGAAAAACTTGAAAAAAAAAGTTGAAAAAAAAGGATGTTGCTTGCCAACTAAATTAAATAAGTTGAAGGTGAAGTAAAATATAAAATATATACTGTAAATATAAATATAAAATGTATACTAATTCTAAAACTAATACAAATAACAAAAACACATAACAAAATGACTAAAACTTAAACTAAAATTAAAATAGAAAATATAAAAAAGCTAATTCTAGATATGAATAAATACTGTACACTATTAAATACTATAAAAGGCAACAGTAACTCAAATAAACGCTTGTTACAACCAAGGTATGCAGAATACCATCTCTGAACGCACAACACGTCGAACCCTGAAGCAGATGGGCTACAGCAGCAGAAGACCACACCGGGTGCAGCTCCTGTCAGCTAAGAACAGGAAACGGAGGCTACAATTCGCACAGGCTCACCAAAATTGGATAACAGAAGATTGGAAAAACGTTGCCTGGTCTGATGAGTCTCGATTTCTGCTGCGACATTCAGATGGTAGGGTCAGAATTTGACGTAAAGCACATGAAAGCATGGATCCATCCTGCCTTGTCTCAACGGTTCAGGCTGGTGGTGGTGGTGTAATGGTATGGGGGATATTTTCTTGGCACACTTTGGGCCCCTTAGTACCAATTGATTATTGTTTAAACACCACAGCCTACCTGAGTATTGTTGCTGACCATGTCCATCCCTTTATGACTACAGTGTACCCATCTTCTGATGGCTACTTCCAGTAGGATAATGCACCATGTCACAAAGCTCAAATCATCTCAGACTGGTTTCTTGAACATGACAATGAGTTTACTTTACTCAAGTGTCCTCCACAGTCACCAGATCTCAATCCAATAGAGCACCTTTGGGATGTGGTGGAACGGGAGATTTGCATCATGGATGTGCAGCCGACAAATCTGCAGCAACTGCGTGATGCTATCATGTCAATATGGACCAAAATCTCTGAGGAATGTTTCCAACACCTTGTTGAGTCTATGCCATGAAGAATTAAGGCAGTTCTGAAGGCAAAAGGGGGTCCAACCCGGTACTAGCAAGGTGTACTAAAGTGGCCAGTGAGTGTATATTTCTGCATTTATAATTTCGAAGGGGGCTCTCGCAATGGGATCGTCATATTTGAGGGCCGTTGGCATCAAAAGCTTTGAAAACCCCCGACCTGGTCAATCACAACGTTTCTAACGGCCAGTAGGTGTTGCCAGCTTTAACATCTGTGCCCTGTTAATCTGAAACCAACCATGATAAATATTATCAATGATAAATTACAGCTGAAAGGACATTTTGTCAATGGTGTCACACTGGTTAGCTCCGCCCACCGTGAAATCCCGCTCCACACAGCTTTAATCAAACATGTTCTGTATTGTAAAGAGTAAAGAGAGACAAATAGACCCATGAAACATCCCTGACTTTGTAAGGCAATCAAATTATTAGGATAAAGAAATGATGTTGCATTTTACTATTGACGTTTTTTGCAGCCTTATAAGTTCCACTAAGTGTGACGCCTCCATCTCTTTTCCTCTGTTCAATGTTTCCATCCTCCAGCCTCTCAGTAAATCATCTTCTCTCTCTGCTTTCTGCGTGTTCTTATTTCTTTGCACCTAATTGGTTTCAGTGTCTCAAGGCTGGGAAATATTTGCCAGCTGCTGTCACCCTCTCCTTCCTCTCCCCTCTCTCTCTCTGTTGCTCTTGCTTTCCGTGTTATTTCAGCTTGTTTCATTTGTTTTGTAGTGTGGAAGGATGCATTCAGTCAGGCTCATCACAGTTTTAAGTCTGAATTCATGCCAGTCTCTCCAGCGCTGTTCTAAACCTAGTGAGATGCCTATATAGATAGTATTTTAAGGCCTCATAGGCACAATCAAGAATTGACTGTTTTACTTAATATTTGTCTGTGTGGTGTATTTAGCTAAAGCTCATTTCAAGACTTAAAGGCAGGCCTGTTGTTTTGAAATGGAACTTCTTTCATGTTTCTCTTAATTGTTTGTGATGGATCTCCTCTGATCTTCTTTCTCATCTTCTCACCTCAGGTGTACCAGATCGACTCAGACAGTTACATCACTCATGACCAGTTCTATGGACGCAGTCTCGGAAAGGACACTTTAAAAAATGGTGTGACTCCAACTTTATTATATATAAAGCTCAAAAAATGTATTTGCTCCATATTTATTATTATTATTATTAAAGTTCTTGTTTTTATGTGTTTTTAACTGTGATTTCCAGGCTTTGAAACAATCAAACAAATAATAATAATAATAATAAAATTATTATTATTATTATGCACAGGGATCTAACCATTTTATTATTATTTTTTATTTCATTTTATTTATTTTAAATGTAATCATTATTTAAAAAAAATTTCAGGCTTGAAAAGCAAACTAATAATAATAATAATAATAATAATAGTTATTATTATTATTATTATTATTATTATTATTATATATTTTTAATTTTCAATTGTGATATCTAGGAAAGAAAGAAAGATGGATGGATGGATTGATTATTTTACACATGATTAGAATTGGTAATAATGTGAACTATGTTTATAATAATGCGGTTCACACTGATCATGAAGTCACAAAAATTAATCTGTGAATTTTTATTCCCTTAGGCCTGAGCAGATTCTTCCACAATGGTCGAGAATTACGGAGGCATGCAGTTTCTCTGATTGTCTCCAAAATCCGAAGCATTCTCCGCTGGTTTGAGAACCAGACTCAGCTGCATTTCTATGCCAGCTCTCTGCTGCTGGTGTATGAAGGGTCTCCACACACAATCAATAAATCCAAACACACGCCAGCTGATCCAGGAACAGAACATCAGCAGGGGGAGCCACAGAGCAAGGCTTTGAGCTTTCAGAGCAGTTTAATACACAGTCATCCGTACTGCCACAACGTTCAGCATGAGAGGAATGCCAACGGAAAACATGGAGGAAGTGTAGAAGAGCAAGTTGAGGAAATCGGAATGGGGGATAAGAAGCAATTTGGACAGGAGGAGACAGTGGAGGTGAAGATGATCGATTTTGCTCATGTATTTACCAGCGACAGTCCGGATGAGAGCTACATGTACGGACTCAGGAACCTTCTTTCAACTTTAGAACAAATACTGAAGGACTGACATCTGTCCACCTCTCTCTTCACTGGTCGGATATTTCTGACTGTTGTTTTAAAGCAGTGCAGATCATTTCACACACACACACACACACACACATACATGTGTGTGTGTGTGTATATATATATATATATATATATATATATATATATATATATACATAAACATTTCTGATGTCTTAATTTGGAAAATAGCTTTATTATATATTTATTGGGATATTTTTCTTAATCTTTTGAGATAAAAGAGTTAATTGTATTATGAAAACATGCTGTAACTTTCAGAACTTAAGACTCCAGATAAGAAAGGCTGTCGCAGTTGGCTGTCAACAACTAATAATTTACTAAATATATAGGTACTGTAAATTATGATATGATAAAGCAGTTCATCTGTGCTGTCAAAATACTTACAATGTGAGTTACTGATGTCTCATAATGACTCCACTTCTGATGCAACTTTTTTTGTTTTTGTTTTTAATTCTAAAAATGCACTTTGATTCCAAAGTAAATTATAGTTAGATTTATTTTTAACATTTATGTTTACCTTATCACTGTCAAAAATATTCACATTGCTGTACCTTTAAAAAAAAGAGTAATTTATTTTATTTGTATGAATATTTAAAATTAATTTTGGCTGATAAAAATCTGTAAAAACAATGCATTTAAATTATATTCATTATATTAGTATGTTTACTTAAGAACTTTAATTGTTTGAAAATAAGAAAAGTTCCCAAGAACATGTTCAATGTTTTTCAAATAAATGTAAAGTTTTACAATGAATGCTTTCTTTCTTTCTTTCTTTCTTTCTTTCTTTCTTTCTTTCTTTCTTTCTTTCTTTCTTTCTTTCTTTCTTTCTTTCTTTCTTTCTTTCTTTCTTTCTTTCTTTCTTTCTTCCTTCCTTCCTTCCTTCCTTCCTTCCTCTTTTTTACATCACTTACATTTGAAAAAAATGTAAGTGACGTAAAAATCACATCTCTACATAAAAACATGTTATGAGAGAAAATACTTTATGTATTACATATAATTCTTTATGAAAAAAACGAATTAGCAATGAGCAGTCATTAAAGGAATAGTTCACCCAAAAAGGAAAATTTGCTGAAACTTTACTCAATCTCAGGCCATCCAAGTTGCAGATGAGTTTGTTTCTTCATCAGAACAGATTTGGAGAAATTTAGCATTGCATCACTTGCTCACCAATAGATCCTCTGCAGTGAATGGGTGCCGTCAGAATGAGAGTCCAAAACAGCTGATAAAAACATCACAATAATCCACCTAATTCCAGTGCATCAATGAAGGTCTTGTGAAGCCAAAAACTGCATGTTTGTAATGAACAAATCCATCATTAAGACATCTTAAACTTTAAATCATTGCTTCCAACTAAAATACCTATAAATGTGCAGCTCTTGCACCTGTATGTATGACATTAAATATACAGAATTCATAATAATATGAAGTGTTAAACATATCAGACTGATTTTATGCTGCTGACAAGTTAATTCTAATAGCATTTTAAAGCTACTTTTCATTTACCCCAAATGTCTCAAATCTCAGAACGTAATGTGTGTAAAAAGTCTAATGGACTAGAAATGTCTGTGAAGCATAAAATGTTCAAGCGACAGAACACTTGATTGTTCTCTTATGCTTTAAAAGTTATACGAGCACTCTCTCCTGTGATAATATGGATAAATTTAGCTTTGCTGAAAGCTTCAAATTCTTCACTGACTTACACGTCTCCCTAATGGTTGCTTTGTGTTTTCATCTCTCTCATAAAAGTTTGTTATTATCCATAAACCATCTCTCACATGAGCAACAAAAAAAAAACACTTTCCCCAAACGGCTCTTATAATTAGAGACTGGACAAAAGACAATGTTCTGTTTTTGAGATGTTCTGCATAAAGCATAATGAGAACGCAAGATTGTTTATGTGCAAGCAAACAGGACAGAAAAACAATTACTTTAATTCTTTTCTGAAGCTTTCATTATTTATATTGATATGCAAAAAAAGCAGATTTCTTTTTAATACTTAATCAAGCAAGTCAAGACAAAGACATCAGCAGCATAATAATCAAGTTGTTTAAAAATAGATTAAAACAGACAAATGAATGTAAATTAAATTTCATGTGGATAAGCACACAGTTATCACGCCGCTGTCCTGCTGTGCTTCTTCATTTACAGTTTTCTGAGTGTCATTCCATCCTCCTGCTCTTCTTTAAACTGCAGGGATTTTTCATTATTCCTAATTTGAAATATAATTGGAACCTCAAAAGCAATTTCCCATCAAACACCCCCAGAAAAGCTCAGCAAGGTTTAAAACAAAAATTGTATATACTAGGTTAAGATCTTATTTTTTTTGCATGATTTGACAATGTTTTTCTTTCTTTTTTCACTCGTCCTCAACTGTTGACCTCATTGTATGTATGCATGTGTGAATCGGAAAACATTTAATTTGCTTTCTCACAGCTCTGAATTAATAAATCATACATGACATACATATTTGATATTTACATTTCTGGCTGTGTGATTTGTGCTCATTAATGTCTTATTGTATGTGTGTAGTTCCTCACATGTTCATTTGGTGGCGCTGTGGCTCCTGTATGGCCGCACTGATTGAAAGACATGAGCATGGATAGATATGCAAAACTCAATCCATTGGCATCAGATCCGGGAGAGAAATTCAGTGGAAAACGAAAAGCACTCCATGCTATATGTTGCAGTGTACATGATGTGCTTGTTATATTGCTTTCAATGTGTTGTTCTGAAAGAGCTCTTGATTATTTTGCTTTGGGATCCATGCTTCCTTCATGACACTTGTGAGAGTTTGTTTGAGATGAACTTGAGCTATTTTATTTGCACGGTTCTGTGCTGGACCCCTCTCTTCAGTATAGTTCAAGTTCAAGTTTGTTTGTATAGCGCTTTTTATGATACAAACCGTTGCAAAGCAGCTCTACAGGAATTTAAGTTTCCACAATATATTTATATGTTGCAGAATCTTAATATATTTAACTTATGGCAAAATTAGGTAATTCTGTATGTTGTCTGAGCGTTGGCATCCTCTGAGGGGTTGGCATTATCTTTCCTCAGGTGTTCGGTCATCTCAGATCATTTAAGGGTTGGATCCAGACTGAAGCTTCTGTAATTCCTAGAAACAGAGAAACAAATGGAGACATAATTAGCGTAGCTGCTGTTCCATCTAAGCAAAAATGATTGTGTGTTGGTATGTGCATTGATCATGCTGGAAGCGTTTGTGTGATTTGTTAATAGTTAATCAATAAATGGTGGGATCGAGGAGGAAAAGAGAGAAACTAATTAAAACTGAAATTGATTCTTTATTAAAATGACAAGCTTTATAGTGCTCAGACATGTGCATCCAAATAATTTATTTAATGAATCGAAGCAATATCATAATCATAATTCATTCTGATCTTTCGCCCCTCTGTTTACAGTTCAAAATCTTCCTACAGTTATGTATGATGCATTTTATTGAAGTGATTATGATTGACTATACCCCATCCTAGATATAGCCCTGCATTGGATGTTTCTGCCAGCAGCATGTTTATAATGTCCTCTTAAAGTGGTCAATATTAAATGGATATTATTCCCTCGTGGGCTGGAATGAAGTGTGACATTGCAAAGCATTTATCAGATGTTTTCTTTAAAGAAATTGTTCAATTACACTGAGCTGATTTGATTTGCCGTCTCCACACTTTAATCGAGTCAAATGCCACAAACTAAAAACGAGAAGCCTTATTTAGTGATTACTGATATTACAAAATTAGTGTAAGTGAATTAGGGCTGGCTAGGCTATCGATATACATTTCCCAATGCTATGCAGTTCTGATTAATTTAAGTAGGGCTATAGACCTACAATATAGTATTTCAGTTAAAATGTCATTTTCGCTTATATTTTGTGGAAAATAATATATTGAACTATTACAGGCGGTAATAAGAACTTGTAATTGATTTAACTGACTCTTGAGTTTTTAAATCTTTTGGAAGGAAAAAAGATCCTAATAAAAATAGTTGTTCATGAAATGATTCTGATCCATGACATGCATGCATTAAAAAATGTAGTTTGTGAACTGGACATGCATCCTCAATACTAAGGTATTTTCTTGCCGTTATTTCACTGTAAACTCTGGGCTTATTTTACGGTAATATATGACTTATTTAAATAGTGATAGCCTTGTTACGCTATAGACTTAAAAATCTAAATTCTAAATGGAATTCATTTTCTTTCTGCTGAGCAGTAAGTGCACTCTCACAAAAACCAGGCTTTTAAATGTACGATAACCACACTGAGGTCTGCAATGCTCTTAATGCGTTATTATTAGTTGTGCAGTGAATGAAACCAATGGAAAAGTTTCTTAATGCGTCGTCTTAACAGTCTGATGGACATCTGATGTTTGGTTCTTTGGAATGATATTTGTAGATCTTCTGTTTGATGAACATATAGTGGTTCATGGCCTGTGATTGGTGTGGCGGTTAAGTCTCAGGACTGGTAACCAGATCATTGTTGGTTGGTTTCAGTGAAACATTTATTCATTAGCTATGACCATGCGGCCTTGAGCAAGAGATTTAACCTCAGTTAACCTCCAGGGCACTTTATGGTTTATGGTGCAGTTCAATGGGAATGTCACGTCAAAGACTTGTAAATAAAATCCATCGGGATTGTGAGGAGGTCGCTTATCAGAGCTGCTTCGTGTTATTTTGTATCTTTGTAAGAAGAATCTTTTTCAAATGATATGAATGTTGTTCTGAGGTTAAATAACATTAGCTTTCATTGAAAGGTCTGCATTAGAGAAACTCTTGAACCTTAACATGCCGTACTAATATAATTCACTGGCCTGTTTTATTTTCAAGAACATCCTTGAGGTTTCCAGCAGTGTTTGATTTCTTATTGAAGTCTCACCAGTTGGCTCTATATTATAGCCACAGTAGAAAAGCTACAGAATTTCAGCATTTTGTTCAAAGGCTGCCTCTATAAGCAAATTACATTATTGCTCCCAAGGACAAACATGAACAGCAAAAAAAGGTAAATCGATGTCAATCATTTCAACAAGAGCATTGTGAGTGACTCAGACTTCTGCTGATTGAGATGCCACTCAGGATTGTAAAACATGAAGGCTTAATGGATTTTACATATGATGCGATTTTATGGTTATTATAATGAAAGAGTCAGGACAAGGGTAAAAAATTAACAAAGCAAAATGTAAGCATTTCTAGTTCGTACATGACAATAATGAGAAAGACCAAGGTGAACCAAGCAAAGGAAAGGTAAAGAAGCATCGGAAATGAAATTGAGTTGCTCAGCTGTTCTTTCTTTCTTATAGTAACTGAGGTCAAGGTGTCAGAACAGGTGAGGAAACACTGAGTGCATTAGAGTAAATAGTTGATACTGTTTGCAGTAAACATGTTCATGTTTTTTTTGGTTCAAGGTAAATCTAAAGAGTCCACAGAATAAGGATATTCTAATGATCATATTATTCCGACATTTTTCTGTGTGTTTTCAGATCAACAGGTTCACTTTAAAGTTCAGTTGCTCATTTCTACAGAGCAGCTTTGTTTAGGTGTGAGTCAGTAGTCATTCTAGAATATGTGAGTGTGCGAGGGGTTTGTAAAGTAGCTCTTATCAGTGAACAGACGAAGAATGAAGACTGAATTAAAGAGCAGCAACACATGCTCCAGGCTCAAGTACGGCACACACAGTGGCTGTAATGTCCTCAATGTTCTCTATTAGTATTTCATTTAGAAAAAAAATCTTATTATTAATGTCATGCCCAAACAATTCATCAAGCCTCTCTCTTTGAAGTTCTGTACAAGGGCACTTCAAGGGTCTAAAAATTAACTTGGATAAAACTACTTTTTTTAATAAAATAAATATCATTGACACACTCACAATTTCTACAATTCACATTTTAAAAAAAGAAAAAAAAGGATTATATTTATTTCCCTTTGACAGTTGAACTATTTTGCTTTTATTTTTTGAATGTTGGTGATAATGCAATTTCTGGCAACACTCAAATATGAGAAATATGAGATAATCAGCCTCTGCCTCATAAAATGATATCTGGCACAAAAACAAGAATACATATTTTGATTTGTTAGAGGTAACATCTTGTTATAATATTTACACTTAAGTAAAGTTTCAGAAAATATAGCAAAAAAAATGTCATGTTACTATTTATATTTATTTGTGTCTCTTATTATTAGCTTTTAATAGTGTTATTCCAGTAATTTGATGTAAACCATGTATTGTTTCAGTCCCTGATAAAGTTATCAGCCACTGCTGATACTAAACTAACCAATTCTGACTTATTTGACTCTTGACAAGTATTAATTTTGTACCATGGTGCCTGGGAAATACATTTTTGTTTTTGTTCTGTAAAATTCTGAAAGGACAACCAGAAGCAACACATCCCCGCAAATCCCCCCAAAAATTAAATAAAAAACATATCAAACAATATCACCATGGAGAGGATAGAAAGGTCAGATTCATTCACCATGACTGCAGGAGTGCGGCAGAGGAGATGAAATCTATTTGTCTATTAATTGACATTTGCAAGAAGATTCCAGGACACTTTAAATGGGAAATAGATTGGAGCGAGGGAGGGAGAGAGAGAAAGGAGAGACGTGAGACAGGATAGAGAGAGACAACTGGACCCGCGCAGTATCTGATGAGTTGATCTGTCATGAACATTTGGGCTTGTAGGAATTAATGCATGTGAAAGGTTCTGACATCTTTCGTCTTGGATCCACATGAAGTAGAACAGACTTTTTCTTCTTCAGAAGATCTCATTGACAGAGTTTCACTGGACTTCTGTGGCTCCATCTGCTGAAATATTCATCTTTAGTAGTAATTGAGAAAGGGAGAAAAAAAGCACTGAATCTTCTTGCAGCAATTCAGTTTCTCACAAGAACGCCACAGTATAGGACACGCATCATTAGATAACGGCCTACTTGTGGCCTGTACAAAATCCAACTTTTAATTAGTCACACACTATTTGACTATTTTAAAGGTTGATTGCTTATATGACTATCACAGTCTTGATTTGATTTTGTAACGGAGCCAACGAGACGTGAAGCGTAGGGATCCATTTGCAAGCTTTTATTCAAAAACATGGTCAAACATCAGCAGACAGATATGTTGAGGGCAAGACACAAGTATTCCGAGAGCATGTGTGGGTCGTCGATCGGCAAACAATATCCAAAGGGCTTGACAATAGGGGTAATCTGAGTACACGAGCAATAATCCAAACAGGGGCAAACAGAGTCCAAAAGGCAAGACGATAGGGCAATCTAAAAACACAAAAGCAATAATCAAAACACAGGTAAACAGGCTTGGCAAGACTAAGATATAGAAACTAGGAAAGGCTCCGTAAAGTAGCTATCAGCAATGACTGTGATAAATGCTAAACAATACTCGGCGATCTGTGCAAGGAAGTCCATAGTTTATGTAGGGTGTGTGATTGTGTTCTCAGGTGTGAGCGTGTGATTAGTGAAATGGCTGCTGGGAAATGTAGTCCGGGGTAAATGTGAAACAGTCTGTGCAATGTGATGGAAGAGTGTCCTCTGGTGGCGAGCGAATGGAAGTCCATGGACCTGATTCATGACAGATTTAAGAATTAAAAATATGAAATTCCTTTTACTTGAGTTTGTTCAGTTATTGGAATGTATTCAGTTACTAATCGCTAAACAGTTTTGAATTGAGTTTTTCTTTAGCCGTGCAGAATTTTGTCTTTCTTTTTTGAAATTCTGAGATTATATCTCATAATTCTGACTTTTTCTCAGAATTCTAAATTTGCATCTCGTAATTCAGAATTTATATCTTGCAGTTCTGACTTAATTTTTTTTTTCAGAAGTATGAGTTTACATCTCTTGACTTTTCTTTGACACATCTCACAATTGTTATTTTTTGTTTCTGCCATGGAATCGATTTTTCATCTCAGAATTAGTCTTTATATTGCTATCTTTACATTGAATTCTGAATTAAGAGATGAAGAATGTCATGAAAACAAACTTTCACTTTATGCAGCTTGCGTTTATGGTGTGTTAACTTGAAATATCAAGAAAAGTGCGTGTGTTAGGTTTATAGCAAATAAGACCTTCAGATGTGCAGTGACATTCAGGACACATTTGTGAGCTTATGCTACCCACTTAACACACGATGACCTTTTCTATAGGGACCGGAGATTATTATCAGTCATTTTTTTTTGTTTGCTTGTTTGTGCCAGTGACATAGTCTGGGTTTCAGAAAAATCAATGACCTAGATGTCACTGATGTGATGTACACCAACAGTTTTCTGTTGATGAGTATTATAGAGAATTGAAGGCTATCTGTGTTTGGTTTGGCAAAGCATCAGCATTCTCCAGTATTATTATTATTTTTTAATCTTTTGTAGTGATTTTTGTGATTGGATTAGAAGTTACATGATGGCTGGTATTATCATGGTTTATTTCTCCCTGTTCAAATGGTATGCTTGCACCATGTTACAAAATTAACTGGTATATACTTCAGGAGATACACATCTATTTATTGTTTGTAAATCAGTAAAATGGCTGTTATGAAATTTTGTTGTTGTTAAATTGCTGTTACGTTTTTAGGTCATTTTAGGTTTTATGGTTTAGTTCTGTATAAATGAAATTCTGTTGTCATGACACTCAGTAAGTGTCTTGTTGTCATAAGAATCAATATGAAACATTTACTGTGCAGTGTAAACATGGCTTTCAGTGGTTATATGCAACAAAGATGAGACCATTCAGAATTTAGTATGCAAAAAGGTATACATTTCCCAATGTTGGCATTACTGTTGGTTAGAATAATTTTTCGTTTGAAGTTTACAAAAAATAAAATAGATTAGGTTGAAATTGGTGTTTAAGTGGTTCAGGCTGAGTTAATTGCAGAAGTTTAATTTGTGCAGCTGCAGGTTTAGAACAACTAACCAGAATGATTGAAAATATAAAAAAACAATTCCATTTTTTTTTTCATTTAAGTTTTTAATATTTTCTAATATTTCGATAAATGGTTTTACATGAGGCATGTAAAATGAAAAATAATCTGAGACTGTCTGTCATGGTGATTTTTATCTCAGATAGTAAGGAGTGTTCTTGAGTTCAAATCACTTTAACGCTCAGTAAATTATTACATATTCATGCTTAAAATCAAAAGACATCCACTAATTATTGTAGCTCATTTTAAGCTTTTTACAGTTTACCAAGCAATGTAGCAGCTTTGTGCATTAATATAGAATTAAACTGATGCATGGTCACAGATGTATAATTTTTAAAAGCATACTATCACATGTGTTCTTAGCTATAAAAACAACAAAACATTTAGTTTTAGATAAATTTCCCTGCACGTTTCTATAGCAGTGGGTCAGACTCAAGCAATAGCTCCTGTTTCAATTGCCCTTGGCTTTAAGTCTGTTCACGAGTGTATTTGTGGGTAAATTACAGTGTGAATTCAGCTACTCTTATGACTTTCCTCACAGATCCATAATTCAAGGACTTAAGATTCTATTCAGGTGAGAGCAACAGTATGAACTGAAGCTGTTGAACATGCTCTAGAGATGCAATTTATGTCATGATGCCCTAACCCACCGGAGGAGACCCATAACCCTTCCCTCCGATCGTGTCAGCACATGATGGGCTCACATTTCGTAAGTGGCTCAGAATGCAGGTGTCATGATGACACTGAGAGCAAACGAGGCTGTAAGTTACGCAGACATTGTGGTGGCTTCTGCCTTTTCTATGAAGAATCACTCTCAAAGTCTTGGGGTTTTGATGCCAGAAAATAGACTTTATTACAAAATGAGAATAAAGCCGAGAAGTTTTCTGCAGAAAAGATCTCCAGAATGTTTTCTGTGTCCTCTTTAAATAGTTTTCCCTCTAGGCGTGTTCAATACATTTCATACATATGCGTTTTACCTTTTTTGGCTGTGTTTTTCTTATACATACAATTTGATTCCTCCCTAGAGAGAAGGGACTCCAAGACGTGTTATAGTAAGGAAAGAGACCCCCTTTATATTTTTACAGATATTTCTTATCTCGAGGGTCTGCACATTCCATCTATGCAGGCCTCTGACACACACAGGCATATATATATATATATATATATATATATATATATATATATATATATATATATATATATATATATATATATATACGATTATAATGGAAGAATAACTTGATACATAAATGGCTAAATTCACATTAATTATACTTGATTAATTCATATTTTGACTAATAAAAAACTTCTACAACATTTACACGGACGCGATGATCCTTCGCTAAAGATGACAAGGGCAGGAGGCTTTCACTTGTCTTTTACTACAGCCAATAAACTTAAGCGTAAAATTGTCAGGCCTCAGGATGTCACACTTAACGCAGAGTAACGTGAGAGCTGTTGGAACGAATACAATCAGCTGAGGATTTTATGATACTTTTAAAGGCTGTTAAGAGATGCTGAAGGAAGCGGCAGCTGCACATCTTCATTCGTTTGGTTATGTGTAATATCAATCAATCAATCAATCAATCTTTATTTGTACAGCCCTTTACAACACTCAAGGTGAACCAAAGTGCTTTCCAATGAAAAGAGAGCAAAAAATATAAAACCAGCAACAAAAAATACATAAAATACACAAAAATGTCACAACATTGCTAGATATTAAAAGCCAGTCTAAATAAAGGAGTTTTAAGCTTAGCTTTAAAAAGACCCAGGTCAGTAATGGTGTGCAAATCAGGGGAAAGCTTATTCCAGAGTCTGGGTCCAGCTACAGAAAAAGCCCGATCACCCCAGTGTTTGTACCGTGACCTCAGTACTTGTTGATTTGTTGTACTAGTTGATTTGTTGACCTAAGAACCCTGTTTGGCTGACGAAAAGCCAGCATCTCAGTTACATACAGTGGAGCAAGGCCATTGAGAGCTTTAAAAACAAACAATAAAATTTTAAAATCAACTCTAAAAGAAACTGGAAGCCAGGGGAGTGAATAAAGAATTGGGGTTTATATATAGAATATGTTGTTAGTTTGAGTATGAGGTAGAGGACATACATTTTTATGCATTACTTTGTTGTGGACTCTGAGCCAACTTAAAATTTTAAGGCAACCAGCTTCAGCAGAATTTTGAGTTTTAGGAAATTTCTCAACTTTTTGTTGTATAAACTTAAAACAAGAAGTTGAGTAAACTCAAAAATCTGCTGAAGCTGTTTGCCTTAAAATTTGAAGTTGACTCAAATTAGGAGTTAGGCAGAATTAGGCAAATTAGGCAAAAGTCATAGTTAATGGTTTGTTAATAGTGAGAATTGGACCTTAAAATAAAGTCTGACCAAGGTTTCTATTTACACAGACACATTTGTTGATTTCTTGAATGCTGTTGCCAGTCAGAATCCACTCACAGCTCAAAACGCTGGAGTTTTTGTTTCAGGCCTGACGCAGTTCAGTTCAAGTGTTGACAATCATGAGTAAATAAGAGATTCATTAACGATCTTATTATAACGGAACTTTGTGATAATTTTCTGAAGATGAGTGACAGCTTTTTAGTGATTATAATTGAGTGAAAGTGGAGCAGGTCTGAGCTTCTGTGATTAGGTGGAGGCGGGGACTAATTAGCATATTTATGGTTTCACGTATACTCAGTGAGGTAAGGGTGAAGAGTTTTATTCAAGGCATTGTAAGAAATTAAGAAATAACTTTCATGGGAAAAAAAGTTTAAATATATAATTTTGATTATCAAAGATGAGTTTTAAGAGATACATTACAAGGGATTTAAGGGATTATTGACTGCAGGATGTTAAATGGATAGTTCACCCAAAAATGAAAATTCTGTCATCATTTACTCACCCTCAAGTAATTCCAAACCTGCATGAATGTCTTTGTTCTGCTGAACACAAAGGAAGATATTCTGAAGAATGTGGGAATCAGAGCAGTTCTGGGGCACCATTAATTTCCATAGTATTTATTTTTTTCCTACTATGGAAGTCAATGGTGCCCCAAAACAGCCTGGTTTCAAACTTTCTTCAAAATATCTTCCTTTGTGTTCGGCAGAATAAAGAAATTAATACATGTTTGGAACTACTTGAGGGTGAGTAAATGATGACAGAATTTTCATATTTAGGTGAAATATCCCTTTAAAGGGGTCATGAACTGCCTTTGTTTTTTATTTTGTACTGTTCTCTGAGGTCCACTTATAATGTTATCAAGATTTTCACATAAAAAAACATCATTATTTAGAAGTAATAAGCTGTTTTGACAAAGACATTCATGCAGGTTTGGGGTGGTGATGGCGCAGTGGATAAGACACATGCCTTTGGTGTGAGAGACCCGGGTTCGAATCCACTGTGAGACACCAATGTGTCCCTGAGCAAGACACTTAACCCCTAGTTGCTCCAGAGGCGTGCGACCTCTGACATATATAGCAATTGTAAGTCGCTTTGGATAAAAGCGTCAGCTAAATGAATAAATGTAAATGTTTTCTGTCCTGTTTTAACCCGTGGTGGATTGTAGACTCGGAAGTAAACGCCCGCTGCTGATTGGCTAACACTTGTGTATGTTTGACAGCCTACTACGTCCTTCACAGATGAACGCTGCCGTGATTTAAGTTAAAAACACACAAATACTCAGTACATAATTTTGTAGTGATATCAGATGTTAGATAGCCTAACACAGGGCACCACTAAATGCATTTATTTTAGATTTAAGTACCATCAGTGTAATGGCTTTGGGGTTAAATATTAATATTAAGTCTTAATATTTAAGACTTAATATTAAGTCTTAAAGATAAGACTTAAGACTAAATATTAAGTCTTATCTTTACATAAGATAACGTCACTATGGACGTTATCTTATGTAAAGATAAATGGAATTTTCCTGGAAGCAATAAGGTATTATAGGTTCACCTTATTCTAGGTTCAACAAATAAATAGCGGGATTATCTGTTATTAACTGACATCAGTTATATAGAATCTAATGCAAATTAGATAATAATAAACTGATAATACACTAATGCCAACGGTCTCTGGAAAGAGGTTTGGAAAGAGTGATATTTACGATCCATGTCTGGGTGGGGCCGTCTTCCACTCGTTGACCTGGGCCACGTTGCAGTGGGAAGAGAGGAGTTGGATCCGTTTCATAGTCTTGAACACAAAGCACTGGTGAACGATGAACTTCTGAGCACTGAGAAGATCCTTTGGTCTGGAACACGCAAAATGAGGCCTTGAAGGCGAAGGTTCTGAAGTCTGTAAGATCCAGACTACCTGGAACACACAGGAGGGAGGATCGCTGACGTTGACGTTCTGAAGTTGTTGGAGACGATCCTGATAGTTTGGAACTCGCAAACGTAGGATCGCTGAAGAGATGATTCTGTGGTCGTTGGAGGATATCCTGGAAGCTTGGAACTCGCAAGCAGAGGATCGCTGAAGAAAAGATTCTGAAGTCGTTGCAGAAGATGGGGGGCACTATAAGCTTGTGGTCGTTGTTGCTGTGGAAGTTTCCGAACCCCCCAAACTCGCTTCTTGCAGAACTTCCTTGTTTCTCCTTGAAACAACTTAGCTTAGCAGCTTAGCACAAGATCGACCACAGAACTTAGCAGTCTAACTTAGCAACAACATCTTAGCACAACAGCATAATTTAGCGCAGGTCGACCACCCCACTTAGAACTTCTTTGTCTTGGAGAGAAACTTTTATTCCTTCCCTGAGATGGTGGGATTTGCACGTTGGCACCTTTCAGATCCAGCATCAGATTGGCTGATGCTGTCAGAGGTGGCCATGGTATGGCCTCTCTCTCTGGCATGAGATCTATTTGCATAGCTTAAAGTCCACATTTGGAACAACGTCTTTAAAGTGTTTCCTATGCATAATTCACTTTCCAAACCAATTCCAGATCAACCTACACATTGTGCTGAAAATATGAAGACCAAACACCAATGGGTAATGCTGAGCACTGACCCCTGCATTCATATATACAGTATATACATTAAAGGGGACCTATTATGCACAAATCACTTTTATAAGGTGTTTGAACACAGTTGTGTGGCTGCAGTGTGTGAAAACATCCAGCCTATAATGGTAAAAATCCACCCACTAATTTTTTCATAATCTAAAAAATCATAAACAGTCTTTTATCATAAACTGACTTTTAAACAGAGTACATTTTCTGTAAAGATAACAGGCTTGTAAATAGTTAAATGTTTATTTGCAAAGGCTAGCACTGCTAATGCTGAGCTCAAGCTCTTGAAGCTCCGCCCTCTTCTCCGGGAGCAACAGCTCATTTGCATTAAAGCAACATACTCAAAATCAGAGCGTTTTGGCTCACACCCTAAAAGTGGCAATTTTAACAAGCTAAAAAAATGATCTGTCAGGTATTTTGAGCTAAAACTTCACATACACACTCTGGGGACATCAGAGACTTATTTTACATCTTGTAAAAAGGAGCATAATAGGTTCCCTTTAATAGGTAAGGTTGCATACCTGGTTGTATCATACACAGCACTCATTAAGTATATACAGTTCTGTAAACTTATATGAGGAAGGTTTAGTTAAGTTTGTGTCCCTTTTGTGTGAATGCATGTGAAGATGTGTCTTTCCTTTGTGGCTTTGGCCACATGGCAAAACTGTGAGGGGAATTTGTGACCATTCACACTTTGATAAGAGTAAGGAAGAAAAAAAAGCAGTTCCTGGGTGGGGGTTACAGTATGTTAACCCCCCTTTCCACAAGGTAAAACCGGTTTGGTCAGTCTGAGGTAGCGAGGGATTGTTCACACTTAGGTTTCAAGACTGAAGAACTGCGATCAGTGAAAGACCACATGGTGATCGGATCAGTCTTTGATCCATGAAATGCTGACATCCTTATCCTTAAAACAAAAGGCATCCTTTGTTTTCCACAGAGCCTGAATCATAATTCATTTGGCATTTTTTCCACAGAAACATATATTTTTATTACAGCAATAATTCTCTGAAGAAATTAGAATTGAAATGCCTTCTTCATCTGCACTGTGGTGACTTCCTACCAGGAGTAACCAGCATAGTAGTTACTAGCTGTCAGCTTTAAGCGCAGTACCTCGTCTCCCCATGCTGTTCTTAAACGTATTTTGAAACCTTTTTATGACTTTAGGCCTTTTCACAATCTACAGTCTTTGAGTAAGACTCTGAACAGCAGGACCTCTGAGTGTACGTGACTCTTAGACTCTTTTAGTCCATGCATGTTAGCTTTGAGGACATCTGTATGCTAGTTCCCTCATAAAAGATGACAAACTGAACTGAAATATAACATTTCAACGTTGCAGTTTATCTCTTCTTGGAAAATGGAACAAAAATATTGATAATTCATCTTAAAACTCACCATTGTATCCATGTTTTTGTGTGAGGTAAAAGTCGTTAACAGATGTAACAACAGTCTTGACAGATGATTTGTTTAGTAGACGGCCTTTACAGTATTTTATTGATTTGCCAACTTCAGAGAGGGGTTGACTATCATTCACAAAGTTTTAGTCAAATTTTAATCACTGTAACCCAAATAAAAAATTAATTGGGTACATTGATTTTTTTAAGTTTTTTTAAATATTAAGCAAGTGGGATTGTAAATGTTGTTTTTGTACTACACACAATTGTTAAATTGCAATTAAATTGAAGTGTTGACTAAGATAACTCAATTTAATTGTGTGTAGCTATATATATACACACACACACACATTTATTTATTTTTTGGTAGAAAAATTATCAACAGTATTACTTAATTGGATTATGCCAGTGTTTCGTGATGCACAAATTATTATGATTAATTTGTTATTTTTTGTAAAAAAAAAGAAGAAATGAATAAAAAAGTATCCCCACAGTATTGGCTTAATTGGGTTATTCTAGTGGTTTTGTATTGAGAAATGTGCATAATAATAATAATAATAACAACAGAATACCATAATGAAAAAAAATTATGAAATACAAAATAATGAAATGTTTTTTTTTTTACATTTATTTATTCATGATTTGCAACGTTTTGATAACCAATACCATTTATTTATGAAGTTGTCATATGTGCATTTCTTAATGTATATACAGGAATATTCCTATAGCTGCAACGTATGTGTGTATCTTTTTCAGAATAATGGAAAATTATGTGCTTGTAAACATGGTCAGTGATTACTAGCGTGATGAACATTCATTGTTTACTCCGAACGTAATCATCAACCACTGGGCTGTTGTCTAAATCAGCATCAGTTTCATGCAGTTCGTAAAGAGCTGCATTCGTAAGTATTCTGATTGTTAGAGCACTTTGAGAGGGTGGGACACTGAATTGGCTCTCAGTATGTGGTTACTGATGGGGAGAGAGTTTAATCATATATGAGGGTATCGAGTGCTTGGGAGGGTGTAAACTGATGGAATAACACCAATAAAGCTGTTTACACCACTCTAAAACGGTCCTTAGTTGATGAGTCAGAGTCTCTTACTGATTTGACCTGCTGGGTTTAAGTGCTGACTTGCAGGTGTGTGTTCAGTTCGTACTCCAAACTGTGTTTGGTCAATAAACTTCAACTTAAAATTCAGTTCAGCTTATAGCACCAACATATATATTCAGATCATATCTGTAGGAGCGTTTTAGGATCGATTACATGCTGCGTGTCGATGTTTGCTCTGTGTTACTGTTTTATGGGTCGTTTATTTAATTTCTCCTTTATGTCTGATCCATAACTGAGCCTGAGGTGATCAATGGCTATTGACCTCTAATGCAATAACACCAAGGCAGAAACATTTCAGTTAAATGTATTAGTCACAAACATTGTTAAAACTGCACTAAGCAAGGACGTCTGTAATAGCTAGAGAGAGCTATCCAACATTCACATTAACATTTCCATTCAATGTCAATTACAGTTCAAAGCAATTCCACTGAAAGAGCTTGGTTTAGATATTCTCTGTCTAATGGTATATCTCACCTACAATATTGTTTGATTTATATAATCTAAATCATGAAAATGGCATTTTTTGCTATATAGACCCGGTTTCACAGACAGGGCTTAGAATAAGCCAGGATTAGGCCATAGTTCAATTAGGACATTTAAGTAATTTTTATAAACATGCTTAGAAAAAAAAACATAACTGTGGTGCATCTTGAGACAAAACAAAGGTGCTGTTTTATTTTAAGATCAGTCAGTGCAAGTTTATTTCAGTTGAAACAGCTCAAACTTATATTTTAGTCTAGGGCTTTGTTCACGAAGGCTAAAGTGGCCCAAATCTGATTTTATTTCCCAAATGTGACCCATATCTGATTTTCTTATGACAGTCTGAACAGCACAAATCCAATTTTTTTAAATCAGACCCAGACCACTTTCGTATGTGGTCCTAAATCGGATACATATCCGATGTTTTGCAATGAGACTTCAGCCTGAACGGCCATGTCGCATTTCATGAGATTTTTACGTCATTGAAATGTGACAGACATCACAATTCTGCGCTGGAGGAGGCGGGAAGATTAAAATCACAATGGCAGACTTTGTTATTTAGGCTCCGATTGCACATTAACTTAAAAATTGCTAAACACACGCTAACATGAGCAGCACCCACTTTTATTGCCGCAAACACAGTGCGCTGCGTCTGATGTCTTCTTCTGCGTATGCGGGTCACTTCAGGGCCGTATACGGTTCACACATGAGACTGATGGTAGTCGTATTTAGATGACAATGTGAACAACAGCGCAAAAAAATAAGCAAAAAGATTTAAGCAAAAAATCCGATCTGAGCATTAAGACCTGCAGTGTGAACTAAGTCTAGGACTAGGCTTAAACCAAAGAATCTGCTGTTTAAATTTGAATAGTTAAGATGTCCACAAAACCTTTAAAATATCCATATAGTCCTGAAGGCAAATCATTCAGTTCTCTGCTTGAAATCTTTCATTTGATCCTTGGAGGATCAGACGATATATCTATTGCTAGTGATGTGAGATCACAACAGCCCAGCGTGGGATGTGCTGCAGCTCATTTGGCCCCAGTGGCGTGCACAGGCCTCCGGAGGGGCAGGGTGGAAATGGCGTTACAAGGGCACAATCGTGGACAAGGGAGGGGTGGGGGGGTGGTGGATGGATAGGGTTTGGTCCCCCTCGGCTATAGGGGTGGGCGATATGGCAAAAATATCATATCACAATTTTTTTTTTCTTTTTTTTTTTTACAAATATCACGATTCACGGTTTTATCTCGATTCTTTATCATGTTGGTTTTTCTATTTTGCAAGTTGTTTGAGCATTACAGCCAAACTAATTTCCCTATTATAAAGACAGCCATTTAAGGTAACAAAATATAAAAAAGGATGGTCGATATTTAGGCTAAAGTGGGTGAAGATACAAATTTTTGTCATTATTTTATATTTGTTATTAAAAAATTAGAATAAAGATACACATTACAAATACACACAATATACAAATAAAGTAAACAGTGTTTTATTTTCAGGTAGGCTACAATAGGTGTATTTAGAATCAGAATCAGAATGAGCTTTATTGGCCAGGTATGTTTACACATACGAGGAATTTGTTGTAGTGACAGAAGCTCCACAGTGCAACAGAAAGACAGCAACAGGACAGGACACAGATAATAAAGAATAATATCCAAATAGGCAATGTACAAAACAGCAAAAACACAATATATAATAAAGACAATTATGTATGTACAGGTCTGATATGTGCAAATTTGAAATGAGAATTTTTTTAAAATAAAAATAAGTAAGTGTGGTGGATAAATAATGTATAATAGTTGTGTGTTGCGCATTTATTGTCAAGTGTTCATGAGATGGATTGCCTGAGGGAAGAAACTGTTTCTGTGTCTGGTCGTTCTGGTGCTCAGAGCTCTGTAGCGTCGACCAGATGGTAACAGTTCAAAGAGGGAGTGAGCTGGGTGTGAGGGGTCCAGAGTGATTTTGCCATCCATTTTGCTCACTCTGGATAAGTACAGTTCTTGGAGAGTGGGGAGGGTTGTACCAATGATTCGTTCAGCAGTCCGGACTACCCTCTGTAGTCTTCTGAGGTCAGATTTGGTAGCTGAGCTGAACCAGACAGTTATTGAAGTGCAGAGGATGGATTCAATGATGGCAGAGTAGAACTGTTTCAGCAGCTCCTGTGGCAGGTTCTCTGCTGGGCCTTTTTCACAATAGAGTCAATGTGAGTGTCCCACTTCAGGTCCTGGGAGATGGTGGTGCCCAGGAATCTGAATGACTCCATTGCAGTCACAGTGCTGTTCATGATGGTGAGTGGGAGGGGGAGCAGGGGGGTTTCTCCAATTTAGCAGGAGAATTCAAGAAATTGAATGAACAAATATAAAACTAAAACACTATATAGACTGATTCCTATTAAAGCAACTGTATTAAAGTCTTTCAGTCAAGAGCAGTGAGTGATGTTTCTCTTTGTGTTTGGTGTGGTATTTTTTATACCATCATTTACTCACTCAAAAGTTGTTTTAAACCTCAATGAGGTTCATTCTTCCGCTGAACATAAATGCTCTTTTGAAGAATGTGGAAAACCAAACATTTGCTGGTCCACAGTGACTTCCATAATACAGGTTTGGTTTGGGACAACATGTGAGTGAGTAAATAATGACAGAAATACAATTTTAGGGTGAACTATCCCTTTAATGACAGTCGACAGCATGTTTATCTACCTGCACGCATCTAATAAACAGGCATGCATCCGTTTCTCTCAGCTGTTTACTTTCATTTTAGACATAACCAACTGAGTCTATGCATACACCTTGTGTGTTTTGACAGTATTTGCACAAAATATAATTTAAATTAATTCAGTAATCAGGCGCTATTTGACAGGCTTTTTCGTGCACGCGCTTTGGGTGTATGTGCTCAGAAAAAGCGCATGTCTGACCACCGCATGAAACGTTTAAACGGCAAGGCTTTAAAGCAGATGCAAATAATGTACTTTTATGATTGTGAATAAGTGCAGTGTCCCGTGAGAGTAACTCTACCGCTGAGTTAACACTGATGTGAATGTATGTTGCGTTGTACAGTACATAGAGATGGCGGCGCCAGAACTGCAGCTGATAGAATGTGCGCTCTTGGAGACATTTTTATCATCCACAATCAAAATATCGTCATATCGAACACCTCTACCCTCGGCAGAAATCGCAGATCGGGGGCACTGGACCGCAAGGGCACTTTACCGTCGGACCTCAAAGGGCCAGGGGCTCGAGCCCCCCCGTCCCCCTTTGCACGCCACTGTTTGGCTCTATATTTCATAAATATGTGAACACATAGTGAAAGGGAGGTTATTGTTACTATTTATATGAATTACATATTTTAGCCAATATCATTTTATATTTTTCCAGGCATATTGGTGCGTCTTGAGAGTATGGATCTGTGATATAGGTTAATTCATTCAGAGTGGGCGTGAAATCAATATGAATGCATATTTCATGCATTGTTGTGTATCATGTTGGCATAGATGGAGTGAGACTAAACTGCTCCTGCTCTCTGCTCTTTGTCTTTTTCCCCATAAACTGAGTGTGGAGATTAAGATTCTATATGTGTGATCTGTATAAATTAGAAATGCATTTATTAAAGTATCAATTATGAAAGCATCATCTTGATGCAAAACGATTTTTGAAAATGAAAACGTGGAGTTTTGACAGTTATATATCCATCTAAATAACATTTATTTTTTTCCCTCTCAAATGGAGTAAATTTGTTGTTGCAGGAATTATTTGGAGTGCTTTAACTGCAGGCTATATAAGTAATTATGACAGTATTTTCAAAAAATGTCATGGGAACATGCTTTTTGTTTTATTTGTTCATTATTGCCAGTTTGCATCATCTAGATGATAGAAGATAACAAGATATAAATAACTTTTCAAAGACATAAGTAACTGCAGATGGACTCTGTCACCTTTTTTGGTGTTTAAAGGAAGTCAGGCGTTTATGGCAGCTGTATCTTGCAACTCATTAATTCCTAATAATTTCTTTTTTATGAATATTCATGAGAGACAGGTGGGATCTATTAGAACTAAAATGAAGTTGTCTTTCAGAATGTCAAGTATGTTTTATGTTAATAAACTAAAAAGAGGGCAAAGTCGCAAAGTGATAACATCAAATAAACAACATATGTTGAACATTAGCTTTTCTCTTCTTGGCCTAATTAACCGATATTGAGATAAATTGATGGAAATGCATGAATTGCTGTGTAATGTTACACCATGACTGAAGCAAGATATCATAATTTTAGCGTGTAGCTATTGTTTGGTTTTAAAGTTAACTGGAATGTGAGGGAACCCTTTGACAGGTGACCTTTTAGTCTCAAACTGATGTCTGAAATCATACTTTACCTGCATGTTTGAGGTGATGTGGCCTTTGACCTTCTGCAGTTTCATATTGTAGACAACTTCTTTACTCCACATTCTAAAGCAGTATTGCTTGTATCGTTTATAGAAAATGTTTTATAAACACCAGCATCTTCACTGTTTGATTCTGTGCTCTGTTAAATGATTGAAAATTGTTAATGTTTATAAATAATTCATCAATAATTCAGTTGTCATATAGTAATTTATAATAAGGCCATAAATACTTGTAACTCTTGTCTACCTATCACACTAAATGGTCAGAATGAATTTCTGAAGCCACGGGTCACCAACATAATTGTATAAACTATATTTCTTGTTTACTGGGGCTTATATGAAGATTTCAGATGCAAAAGCCTCTAAGTATCATCTGTAATTTTCTTCTAAAATTAGCATTTTTATCAGGCTGCTATGTTTATGTTCAGTTATTTCACTTTAAAGTCAATGAAAAGAACCTATTTATTGCCATTAAAGTGAGATTGCTGAACCTACACATAGGACCCTGATAAAAATGCTCATTATATACTGTATATAGTTTATAAAAATGAATAATTCCAGTTGGATATATATTTTTTTTTATTGCCCCAGTAAACAAGAAATTAAGTTTATACAATTATATTGGTGACCTGTGTCTTCAGATTTATTTATTTATTTTTAATTTATGTAATTCATAAAAATGATGAATTATATAAAGTTACATTTAAAAACTATACATACATTTAATATAACTATAATATAAATGTAATTTATTTTTTATTTAACTTCAATTTAACCTTATACAATTCAGAATATATGTAAAATGTAAATTTATATAATTCTATCTTTGCATTAATTTATTTTATTTATTAATTTATTTATTTAAAATATATAGAATTGTCCATTTTCAGCGTAGTCCTCACAGTATATTGAAATTTTAATTATTCTTTCTAAATGCTTTTAATATGAATTCTAATAGGATAAATATTGAATTGGAAAACTTTTAAAAATAAAAATCGAATAAATAAAATACACACACATATGTGTGTGTGTAGGCTATATATGTATATGTATTTATTTATGTATGTATGTATGTGTATATCTCCTTCTCCATCTTCACTATAACATACATAAATGAAAAATACATTTGTTTTATTTAACTTTTTCTTCAACATTTAAAAAATATTTTTATTTATTCACTTGTTTTTTGTTTGTTTATTTATTCAAAATTAAAATTTTAATGTAGTCGCAGACTTTTAGACCCCATTGCATATTAAGATTTTAATTATTCTTTCTGATTAGAAGAGGTCATTTCAGATGGGGATTTATTCATTACATTATGTTTTGGCTCGTGTGAGGAAGTTGCTGGTTTTTGTAATGTGAAATTCCCAGTGAGCTGGACTGAGCTGTGGGCAAATACTTGGGTCTGTTCTGTTCGGATGGTGCTGTTTATCATTCTCCTGCATAAACAACCGAGAGAGGAGAATGGGAGATGAGAAAGTTTGGGCAAGTCTTTGTACATCTCCTTGGCAAAGGAGCCTCTTCATTCATTACTTGCTTTGCTGGGGAGGTTTTAGCATTGATGATTTTTATCCCCAGAGCCAGATGGTGCTATGAAGCATTGCTGTCACATCTCATCCAAAAGTGTGAGGCAGACAGGACAATCTCATCATCTCCCACCATCACAAACACTCTTGCTGTTCATCTTCAGAGGTTTTTGGACAGCTATAGTCTATCAAGTACTATTTGACGAATAATGATCAATGATTTACTAGATTGATAAGTAGAGGATTGTGAAATGTTTTAATATCAGAGAAGCTAATACCTCAAACACAGATTAAATGCCAGTATCCCTGCTGGAGAAATAGAACTGTATTGACACGCGGTGCGCTGGGATGCCACTTGAGTAATACAATAAGTTTTAGTGAGACCTTGAAAGGTCAATATCGTGCACTTCTTCAAGGACTAGAGCAGCGTTGTCTAATCAAACTAATTGGGTTGTCTCTCAGAGGACAAGCAGCTGTGGTATTTGCATCTCCCTGTTATTGTTCATGTCTTGGAAACAATATACGCATTTGGTAATTACTTAAAGGAATAGGTCACTCCTTAAAGGAATAGTGCTTGAGAGAGAAGTAGCCATATCTGATTTGTGAGCGAGTCATTCTTTAGACTCGGATCTTTTAGATGAATCACTTGATTTGGTTCATTCAAAAGATTCTGAACAAGTTTAAATCACTAAGTGATTCTGTTGTGGTTCTTTACTTTGGACTGGTGTGTTCAATATGAAGACTATTGTTATGTGTCATTTAATTCTTCAAAAGTTCTTGTTCATTGCAATTTAATGGAAATGTGTAACCGGTTTGTTCTTTGAAATGAATTCATTTGTATTCCAAAAAATATCATGCATTTTTAACCATTTACACATTTTTTAGGTCTTTGGAGAGATTTTGTGCTGTAAAATCAAGACTTTCAGCCTCTAAAGAAGCATTTTAACTCATCTGCATAATTGCTTGACTGATTCCGTCCATGTTATATCTTTTTTAAACAATTCCACCCAGAGTTCACATTCCTAGAGTCGTGCTTTTTTATGTAAGCCATCACACAGCTTAATATAAGTTGATTCTCATTGAAGTTAAAATTCATTCAGTGCCAACTGGAAGGAAGTCTTTCAAGATTTTGACTATATTTTGGGTGTTTGGACCGAGAAATTGTGCTTTGCCCTGTAATGCAAAGATAATTAATCTGCCATTTAAATTGGATTTCCCTTGTTTATTTCTTTTTCAGTGTATGTCTAGCTGTGCAGCGTGGAAAGAAAGGTGTCAAAACTTAATGCATCAACTAAATACAGACATAAAAATGATCGGAAAACTCCAGCTAGCAACTCTGAAAGAAGAACAAAAGACAAAACTCAGAGAGGCAGAGGTAAGTTTTGTTTTAAAGTAAAACTAACCAACCCTCAGTACCAGGACCTGTTGTTACCCAAGTAAAACATCTAAAATTTGTATTGCAGACACCTTTTTTTTTTTTCTTCAGAGAACAATAGAGAACGGCCTTCTTCAGCCTTAAATTTTCATATTTCTTTAGACTGTTTATGACATGGTTTTTCAAATTTTAATGATTAGCTTTTTGTTATTTAACTAAAGCCAAACCAAATAATCAAATATTATTTGTAAATTATTTTAAATATTTTTGTGGTAAATATTTAGTGCATTTATATATTTTAAATCCAGTATTATAATATAAGAGATAAAATAATTATTGCTTAATTTATTAAATATAATTTTCTGTAAAATATTTAAAATATTTTCTGGTAAAAATGTACTTTGTGGGGGGCGCAAGATGGCGGACAGGGAGTAGCAGCGGTTTTCACGAGCTCCCGCTCCAATCAGCCAATTACTTAAATATTTCATTTATGTAGAACGCAACCCCACGGCTTTGGTTATGTGATCGTAGTATTATGTCTTTGGAATTTTTTTGGCCACAATCTTTTTCGAAAATGCCTCGTACTGCAAAGAAAACTGAAAAGAAGGACTCTTCCCCGACCGCGCCACATGATTCTCCGGAACATTGTGAGGGGGAAGTTAGCGACGATCTTGAGTTAAGTCCGGCAATGGCGAAGGCGTTTCAACATATGACGGAGACGATTTCGAAAACAATAGATGCCAAACTCGACCCTCTAGCCGAGGTTGTACATATTCACTCTCAACAACTGGAGAATTGCAAGGCTCGGCTGGATGAAGCCGAACGAAGAATCGCCTCAGCGGAGGAGTTAGCTGAGAGTATGCAAGCACGCGTTCTAACCCTTGAAAGTCAAGTTGTATCACTCACTGAGCACGTAGACGATTTAGAGAACAGAGGACGACGCAAAAATATTCGCATTCTCGGCTTACCAGAGGGGACCGAAGGCTCTAACACGGTGCCATTTCTACAAAAATGGATCCCGGAGTTTCTTCATTTGCAGACGAAAGGAGGCTACATCAAGATTGAAAGGGCTCATCGCACTCTAGCGCCCAGACCAGGTGTCAAGGAGAGGCCCAGGCCGATGGTGGTGCGCATGCATAACTACGGAGATAAACAGAGGATTCTTGATGCAAGTAGAAAGTTGTCCATGGATGGAAATCTGCGGTTTGAGAAGAGTAAGATATCTTTCTATCAAGATTTCTCCGCCGCGGTGCTCCGAAAGCGCAAGGAATATGATTCGGTTAAACATCACTTGCAGGAGATCGGAGCTCGCTACGCAATGTTATACCCAGCTAAACTGCGAGTAACAATTGGGAATACCTCCAAGGTCTTCGGCACACCTGCAGCGGTCTCAGAATTTATTTCAGAGAAGGAGCTGCATGTACGACCTGCTGCAACTGAAAGATCTCCACCGGACAACTCCGCGATTGAATCCTGAATAACGGGCTATTCACACTAAGCCTTGTGGCGCTTTTGTGCTGAAGTGAGGGATGGAGTGTGTTTCTTTTCCCTCTTCATTCGATTTGCGTTTTCAATAGTTTTGCTGAGCGGGGCGGACGATGTGGGTACGCTTGTTTGCTCCTTGGGTGAGTTGTTTTGAAAGCGTTCGGTTTTGGACTTTCTGAACGGAAAGGATGTCTATTTGGGACTTGAATTCCTTATATGAGAAAGGAAAATGCCTCCTTTTCTTTTCTAAATTTTATTTTATTATGGTTATTATTACCCTATGGTTTGGTTATGTGTGGTTTCAGAGTTCCAGTGTATGTTCTATTGCCCAGAAATGCTTGAATTGTTTTTTTTTTGTATATTTGTGTTTCTTTACTGTATGCGAAATTGCAGTGCAGAGAATTGTATCGACGAAAAGCTTTCGTTTATCTTTATTCGCCTTTCTATGCCCTCATTACATTAAAATGTATATGAATAGATGGTTATTAGCAATTTAAGAGTTTCCACATGGAACGTAAGGGGTTTGCATGGTAAAATTAAAATCCGGAAGGTTTTTGATTGGCTGAATAAAGAGCGTGTTGATTTGGCCCTGTTGCAGGAGACCCATTTGAATGACAAGGAGCACTCTAATCTTAGACATAAGTGGATAGGTCATATTTATTTTTCCTCTTTCACAACTAGTAGTAGGGGGGTAGCTATATTAGTGAATAAAAATGTACAGTTTAAGATATTGAATAGTATTAAGGATAAGCGAGGCTGCTATGTTATTGTTAAGGGTTTATTGTTTGGAGAGGAGATAACCCTTTTAAACATATATTCTCCGCCAAACTTTGCTCCTGAGCTTCTCACTAAGGCTTTTTCAGATCTGTTAGATATTGCGTCTGGTACAGTGATTATTGGGGGGGATTTTAATTGTTTGTTGAATCCTTTATTGGATAGACTCCCTTCAAAAAATCTTCCTCCCTCTAAGCAAGCTAAAACATTATCTGCTTTGTGTGAAGAGTTGGATTATACTGATGTGTGGCGTACTCTTAATCCATTGCGAACAGAATTTACATTTTACTCCCCTCCTCATAAATCATATTCTAGGATTGATTATTTCTTTGTCCCTAGTGCAAATCTGCAATATGTCTCCAGTTGTACTATAAGCAACAATGTTGTTTCCGATCATGCTGTGGTAACACTACACATGTTGGTAGGAAAACCTTCAAAATTTACTAAGCGCTGGAGATTTAACACATTAATGCTTAAAGAAAACAAGTTTCTTTCATATCTTAATTCTGAATTCAAGATTTTCTGGTCAATTAATTCGGAGTCGATCGATGATTCATCCCTGTTGTGGGAGACTTGTAAAGCCTACATCAGAGGACTAGTCATTTCATATTCTATTGCAAAAAAACGTAAACAAGGAGAGAAGCAAGAATGCTTAGAAAAAGAACTCAAAAAGGCTACGGAAGATCATGTAAATGACCCTTCTTCTGTTAATTTGGAGAAACTGAGTGCAATACGTGCCTCTCTAGACTCTTTGTTGTCTCAGCGGGTCAATACTAAAATATTATTTTCAAAGCAAAGATTATATGAACATGGCAATAAACCTAATAAGTATTTATCTTATCTATTAAAGAATAAATTTAGCCCACAATTCATTACCTCTATTAGGGATTCTATGGGAGAGAAATCTTTTGATTCTGGGGTTATAAATTCTACATTTAAGCAGTTTTATTCTGATTTATATCATTCTGAATATTCTTCTCAACAATATACTGCTATGGAAAGTTTTTTTGACAACTTAACGCTCCCTACTATATCTGATGAACAAAGAATGGTCCTAAATGCCCCCATTTCAAAAGAGGAAGCTCTAATGGCTTTACGTAGGTTACAGTCTGGTAAATCCCCAGGTCCAGATGGGCTGGGGAGTGAAGTGTATAAAGAGTTTGAACATTTGTTAATAGATCCCCTGTTAGCCATGTTTGACCATTCTTTTCAGATAAATAAGTTGCCTCAGTCACTTAGAGAGGCCAATATCTCTCTTGTTTTAAAAAAAGGGAAAGATCCAGAGAACTGTGGGTCCTACAGACCGATCTCTTTGTTGAACGTAGATTTAAAGCTGCTCTCCAAAATCCTTGCTTTACGATTGGAGAGAATACTTCCATCTATAATAGATGAAGATCAAACAGGTTTCATTAAGGGTCGAAGTTCTAGAAACAATATTAGACGGCTTTTTAACGTCCTTGAGCTTTCTCATATTTGTAATATTGATACCCTCATCATATCTTTAGATGCGGAGAAGGCCTTCGATCGTGTGGAGTGGCCTTATTTATTTTACAGTCTAGAAAGGTTTGGCCTAGGTGACAACTTTATTCGTTGGGTTCGTTTACTTTACTCCGCACCTCTTGCAGCTGTTGTCACTAACGGTCACAGGTCGGACAATTTTTCTTTGTTTCGGGGCACTAGGCAGGGTTGTCCCCTTTCCCCGCTGCTTTTTGCTCTAGCGATAGAGCCACTGGCACTGGCGATTAGGGGGGAGGCAACCATTTCTGGGGTCTCAGTGGGAGCTAAAGAGCATAAAATTTCCCTTTATGCTGATGACATTCTGCTTTTTCTTTCAAACTTTGAATATTCAGTGCCAAGTTTAGTAGATATTATTAATTCATTTGGGAAATTTTCGGGGTACAAAATAAATTTCTCCAAATCTGTCGCTTTGCACTTGAAACACCCAAGCACACGTGTGATTGATATGTCTTCCTTTGCATTTACGGTGTCGGAATCTGGTTTTACATATTTAGGAATTAATATAACCCCCACGATCTGTCAATTGTCTAAAGTTAATTTTATCCCACTGTTGGATAAAATTCGTAATGATCTAATTAGATGGTCAGATCTTCCTCTTTCTTGGCTGGGGAGGATTGCTGTAATTAAGATGAATGTAATGCCCAGGCTTCTTTATCCATTACAGATGATACCGATTTTATTGCCGAATAAAAGAATAAAGGAATTAAACGGATGGCTTAGTTCATTTATATGGAATAAGCGGAAGCCTAGACTAAAATTTTCCAAATTGCAGCTTTCTGGTTCTTCAGGGGGCTTAGATTTGCCAAACATTAGAAAATACCAATTGGCCTGTCAGCTTAAATTCATAGCCGAATGGCTTAAAGAGGACCCTAAATCTACTTGGTTGGATTTGGAGGCTTCACAGTCATCTTGCCCTCTACAAAATTTATTATTTGTTAGAAGTTTCAAGGTAATTAAGACATTATGTGAGAACAGAATTGTATGTAATACGTGGAAGGCCTGGTCTATTATACGTAAAATAGAGGGCAGGGTTGACCTGTCTTCTACTCTAACCCCCATCTGTAATAACCCAGAGTTTTTGCCTAGTCTCTCAGACTCCGGTTTTAAAACTTGGAACTCTTATGGGATATATAGACTTGGTGATTTGTTTGTTGAAGGTTCTTTAATGTCTTTCGAAGATTTGGTTATAAAATATAAGCTGCCTAGATCTAATTTTTTTAGATTCCTTCAAATCAGGGATTACATTTTTAAAAGCACTACTCTTATTAGTAACTCCTCCATGTCAGATATAGAGAAGATTTTGCTGAATCCCCCGTCATGTAAGCAGATTTCATATTTTTATATCAGTCTTTGTTCATATGAAGTGGTGAACACCCAGGAGCTTAGAAGATTATGGGAGGGGGAGTTTCAATTGACCATTACAGAGGAGGAATGGGAACGGGTCTGGAGTCAGGCAAATAAGATCTCTATTTGCAATAGGGCCAAAGCTATTCAATTTAGGATTGTGCATAGATTGCATATTACACCCCTTCTTAGAAGCAAGTTTGACTCAAGCAGTTCACCATTATGTGTTAAATGTAAGGTGGAGGTGGGAAATTATACCCATTTATTATGGTACTGTCCTGTTATTAGAGTTTATTGGTCAAAAGTTATTGTTTGCATGAGCCGTATGTTTGGACGTGAGCTACAGTTGGACCCATTGTCTTTGATTTTAGGTCTTCCAGTTGGACAATTGCGGAACAAATTCAACAGACGTTTATTTGATATCCTAGCCTTTGCGGCCAGGAAAAATATATTGTTAACTTGGATCAGCGACAAACCCCCATCCTTGAAAGGATGGCACAAGATTATTAAGGAAATGATTCCCTTAGAATTTTTAACCTGTCTTATTCATATGTCTACTGAAGCTTTTCCTCAAGTTTGGACTCCATACCTGGATTATATTGATGTCTCGTTAAGCAATATTTTGAGTTTTGGTATGCAATAACGCATTTTATTTTATTTACTATTTTATTTTTTCACTAGCATTGTAAGAGATGGGCATTGTTTGATTGTTTTTTTTTTTTTTTTTTGTTTGTTGCATGTTGTTTGTTGAAATGTTCATAAAAAGATGTAATAAAAAAAAAAAAAAAAAAAAAAAAAATGTACTTTGTACTACCAATAAAATATTTTTTCTATCCAATAATGTAATAGAAAAGATACTATAATTATCCCTTATTATGAAAAATAATTATCTGGAAAATATTTGATATATTTACTTATTGTATTATAATAGAGACAATATAATTTTATGTTTATCACGGACCACCATTGAGCCCCCTTGCTTCCTTCAGTTTGAAAACGCCTAATATATCATCAGTCAGTCTAATACAGATGAGGCTGGTCATTGAGACGGCATTAGTGTTAACCTGGTCACTGAAATATGGGTAATGTTGCCATGAACCTCCTCTGAGGGGCACTTTCATTTGTTTTGAGCCAATCCGTGGCTGGTATGCTAATTAGCGTGCTCTGGGTGTTTGGATAATTATGTCTTTGTTGGAGTTATTTGTCTCCTAGCTGGAAGAGGACAGCGCATTATGCTAATCTCTCACCCCTCCTGTAGTGAGGTTAGGACATGATCCATGATGTCGGCCTGGGCCATGCTATAGATGACACCATTAGGATCTGAAGTGTTCATTAATAACTTCTTAAAACTATCTCAGAGCTGTTGGCAGAGTTTAATCGTGCAAGTGGTTTGGAATATATTCTCTTGTGTCAGAACAAATGGGTGCAATTCTGCAGTGCAATTAAGCAATTTCTACTAATTTCCCATGCTTGTACTTTGTATGTTTAATATTACGAGATTGTGGAGAGTGTATCGTTTCTTGTATCATAAGTGTTACATATTCCTGGTTTGTGCACTCTAGTTTTTATTCAAAAGAACACCATTTATTTGAAATGGAAATCTTTTGTAACAATGTAAAAGTCTTTGACTGTTTGAGTAATATAAAGGAATAGTTGACCTCAAAATTAAAATTCACTGAAAATGGGTGCCGTCCAAAAAACTGAAAAAAACATCACAAAAATCCACACGAATCCAGTCCATCACTTAGCGTTCAACTTTAAACTGTTGCTTCTGGCCAAAATATGAGTCTGTAATCCATAAAAACACTTTCTTTATTGAAAAAGTCCATCCCATGTTGTCCTCTCACATCAAAATCTACCAAAATATTTGTTTAGGACCGTTTTCAGTCCTGATTCATACAAGATGACCTTTTCACTGGAGAAAGCAATGTTATGAGTAATGGATGAGTAAAGTTAATGAGTAAAAAAAAATAATAATACATTTTTGCAAACACACACCTTTTCACTTCATAAGACATTAACTGATGGACTAGAGTTGTGTGGATTACTTTTGGACTACTGTGATGTTTTTATCAGCTGCATTCACACATTCACTGCAGAGGATCCATTGGTGAGCAAGCCACCAATTTCTCCAAATCTGCTCTGTTGAAGAAACAAACTCATCTACATATCGGATGGCCTGAGAACGAGTAGATTTTCATCAGATTAAAATTTTTGAAAATGTTCTTTTGGTGGGCCCTTGCTATATAGACGGTTTCAACGGCAGAAACATAAACAAACGTTACTGCGCATGCACGCTTTTGTTGCCCTAACTTAACTTCCGGTAGACATCCAAATAGAATCAATAACAACAGCTAGCCTGAGTCTCGATAATAGAGCCCAGCAAGAGGCGCTTTAAAGTGGGAGAACTAGAGATTTCCCAGATAACGGCTGTAGACAAAGCAGCCGAGCTTGCTGAGCTTACAAACGCAGCTGTTTTATAAGGCATTACATGCAAGATGCAAAGAAAATGACATCGGACATTTTCTAAAGACATGCAGTCTTCCTTCAGAAATACAGTGATATAAAAACACCCGAGCATCATTTTGATTTTTAAAAGTGCATTATGTGCTCATGTTTATTCAACGAAGCCTTTTGGAAATTCGGTCAGTTTTGATATCGTGGCAGGTCACCACAAATAAATAAATGTATGGGAAACACATCCCACAGCACAACAACCTGAGCCCGACTTCATTACTCATCACTTTAACTTTAACTGCGTTTGTAGCCGACACCACTAACCAGACCAATAGACAAACACAGACCAGAAGTTAACTTTGGGCCAGGCGCATGCGCCCGATGAAACCGTCTTACTGACCTCAAAGAAATGAAATGTTCTTTTACTTTTGTTTGTCATTCAAAAATCATTTCACTTGTGCTCAGTAGTCCCCTCAGAACAAATGGGTGCAATTCTGCTGTGCAATTAAGCAATTGGTGGTAATTTCCCATGCTTGTATTTTGTGTATGTAATATTATGAGACTGTGAGTGAAATGCTAGAGAGCGACTGCAGTGATTTATTTTATAATTTTCTGATTGGATGTTCTTGTATCATTGGTACATGTTCCTGGTTTGCACACTCTCTCTCTCTTCCTGTGTCACACTCCATCGTTCTGTCTCTTGTCGTCGTCTTTTCCTGTGTATTCATGAGATGATGGTGATTTTTCATGATCATTCGGACATTAAATCTTCGGCACCTCTGCTGAAGCAGTGCCGCTCCTTCTATTCCTCCTATTTTCTCTGGGGTAATTACTTTCTGTCACTCCGTCTCACCCTCCTCGTCTGCTCCCATTTCCGTTCTATCATTCCAATCAAATTCTTCTTTTTTTCCGTCCCGCTATCAAGGAGGAGCAAGAATTGGCCACCTTCAAACACATATGAATGAATCTGGCCCTGCACATTTTTTTGGCTGTTTACCAAAGCGTATTGGTTGTCAGTCTGAAGGAAGGAGAGAAGAGAAGGATGAGAGATCCATAGATGAGAGGGGCACACTCTAAACATCAGTCACTATTAGTTTGTCTAGCTCCGTCTGCTCTGGGCTTCAGTCTGGAGCTCAACATCAGGTCAAGATACGAGTCTGCTTATGCATATTATTTTGATGAATATGCTTTTCTTTTTTCTTTCTGAAAATGACTGTGAAAGGCATTGGCAGTTATTGCTCTTACAAGTCATTTGGTGATTGAGGATCATTTTTGCTAATGTATTTCCTGTCACATTTAGCTGAAAACCAGTCATTAATGTTCTCATATGCACTCGTAAGGAAAAGCTTTTCACATTGTTGGATTTTAAGATGCTGTACTGAACAGTTAACCACAAAGTACCACAAACCTGAGACTTTCACAAGTCATTTTCAAGTGCTGCTTATACGATTAAATCACTCAGAGAAGAGTGAATGTACACCATAGACCCACATATAGATCGAAAGATTAACCATTTCACAGCATACTACATTCATGGAAACTATTATTTCAGTTTAAGGATTTATATTTTCTTTGGCATAGTCTCTTGACTTACCTGTATATATTGTTTGAATTGGCAACATTGAGCATTTTTTGCTACTCATATCACTAATTATATATATATATATATATATATATATATATATATATATATATATTGTGACGAGTTGACTGCCTCCCCCTTATTATCATCACCACCCCATCCCTTATTCGCCGCCCTTCACCAGGCTCCCGACGGGAGTGAGTGGGTGAGAGAGGAGGGGCGCTGAAATAGCCAGGGTGGGCGGCGTGTGATGAGGCGCACCTGATCCGAATAGAGCCTCATCACTGCCGCTGTTTAAATGTCTAGCGCGCCTCTCCTCGAGAGACCGGTCTCTTCCCCGTGCATGCATGCTGGTGTCCTCGTGGGTCCAGGAAGGGCGCGTAGAGGGGACTCCCGAACCGCCAGAGTCATGAGCTGCCGGACCCGCAGTCTGGATGAAGCTGCACCCGTGAGACGGCCGTCGGACCAGGATGCCGGGACGACTAGCCCCGTCGAGTAGTGCCGTGGACCAAGAGGTAGACGAGGCCGCTGGAGAAGCCACCGTCCCTCGCACCTCGGACCTCAGAGGGGAGCGCGTGCGACTGCTGGACTCCACCCCTTACCTGGACCCTTCCTTTCAGAACACTGCCCTCCTTCACAAACCCTGCAGCATGACGAGGACACCAGATCCCCTGTTTTGATTCAGATCATCAAACAAATTTTAATATTACACAAAGATAACCAGAGTAAATACAAAATGCATTTTTGAAATAATTATTTCATTTATTAAGGGAAAAAAACTGTCCAAACCTGCCTGGCACTACGTGAAAAAGTAATTACCCCCCTCCTGTTAAATCATGAAAGAACTGTGATTAACCACATTATTATAGAAAGCTGAGTTAAATTTCACAAGCCAAACCCAGGCCTGATTACTGCCAGACCTGTTGAATCAAGAAAACTGTATTTTTGAGGTCATTCACCGTACTGTAGGTTCGCGCAGAGCCGTTGAGGCGTTCTGTGCATGATTGTGGCATCTTTCGAAATAGGGCTGTCACGATATTAGATTTTTTACACCACGGTTACTGTGGCCAAAATAATTCACAAAATCGATATATCGCAATATCTATAGAAACCTTGGGGAATTAGCCAAATTAATTTCTCTTTTGTTTATTTAGTCGCTAATGAGGCATCTACGTATATATATCTATGGCTATGATCACTTCACCCAAGGGTTTTGTGTATCACTGAGCAACACACTTAGCAACCACCATTAGCAACATAAACAATCAATAATATAGCATATTCTCTTGTTGTTTACTGTTGCTGTCAGGAACTATTTTTTTTAATGGAAGGACAGCATTTACCGAACTTGCTTCAAAAAAAGCATAATTTCAATAAATACATTTTTGGTTTCAATATTTTTTAATTGTGTATAACTTTAACTCGAGGCCTCTCGTACCTTATTGCTTACACACACACACACGCCCTGAGAAGGTTTTTGCCCCCTTCCTGTTTATATACGGTATATATACTTTTTGCATATTTGACACTTAAAAGATTCAGATCATCAAACAAATTTTAAATATAATTAAAAACATATATATATATATATATATATATATATATACACAGAGCTGGGTAGTAACGGATTACATGTAATCTGGATTACGTAATCAGATTCCAAAAATTAAGTACTTGTAATTAGAGTAAATTGTAAAATACTCGTAATCAGACTACAGTTAATTTTTATGGATTACATGATTACATATTATTCACACAATAGCAATACATTATTCAGAATTCATTGATTCTCCCTAATTTCTCTTTTTCATCTTTTAAAGTTTCCTTTCTAAAGTAGCCTATCGATTATATACATGATATATATATTGTATACATAGTCCAGTTTTGTGGACATTCACACAGAGATCAGTCATTAGTCAGGTGGCGACAGCATTTGACCACTGGATTTACAAATATCATTTCAGGTTTAAGAAGGGTTTCAACATTGCATGATGAACACATTCATTTGTATTTGAATTATTAATCTGTAGTTTTTTTTTTATAATGTATTATTAATTATAACTAATTAAAATGCACATACAGTATATACGTACGTATATTTTTGTGGAAACCATGATGCATTTTTCAGGGTTCTTTGATCAATAGAAAGTTCAAAAGAACAATGTTTATTTTAAAATAGAGATTTTTGTAACAATAAAAACACCTTTATTGTGACTTTTTTTATTGATTTAATGCATAATTGCTGAATAAAAGTACACATTTATTTTAAAGAAAAATAAAATGTTAATATATTATCAAAATTGTTGTTAGTATTTCTTTTCTTTTCTTTTCTTTTCTTTTCTTTTCTTTTCTTTTCTTTTCTTTTCTTTTCTTTTCTTTTCTTTTCTTTTCTTTTCACCTGCCATTCAAAAGCCACTTCCCTCTTTTTCAGTTCTCTCAGAGATTTCATGTTGACAGTGATGAAGAGTTCATGCAGTGACTGACTGAAACGCAGTGGCTCCTTATGTTTCTACAGTGCGTCTATGTGTACGCTTGGTGTATCATGTCCTTTGGAAATATTTTGTCAGTCACAGAGTGAGAACTTTAATGAAAGAGAGATTATTTCAAGGACAAATGCATAGGTTATGTCTCTGCGGCGGTGTGAAGAGTTGGCTGGGGCGGCTCTGTGCAGACGGTGAGAGATGAGCAGGTATTCTGCTCAACGGCAAAGATCATTCCTCACAGCCAATTCTGCTATCTCCTGCACACAGGACCCACGCAGGTGATTGTTTCCGTAGCTCAGAGGATAGCTGAGGGAAGACACACGTGCCATACTTGCATACACATCTTTGTCAAGAAACATAAAAAGTCCTGGAATAATAAGAATGATATAAAGTTGAAGAATTTATGTTGCATTCATGTGTGAAAAATGCAAACGAATGACTGACCTTCAAATCAAAGCAAGATTCTGTGAAAAACCAGCCTCTCTCCATGGAATGGCTTCAGCGGGCGGATCTCTCACGACGCCTGTGGCTGTGAAGGACAGTCATGATAGAGTTGTGATGAAACGTGGGTCTAGAGATCTAGAAGTGGTTCTCATTCACTCTCAATAGTGTGAATTTGTTGGCCGGAACATTGATAAATCTAAGAAGAGTATTTTGGATGTATGGAGGGAGGGGAAATACCACTTTTGTTTAGGTTGTTACGTGATGTGAAAGTTAGTCTCAAGTTTTTATTTTAGTTTTGATGATGATTTTCATTATGGCGTGTAAGAGATGCAAAATAGTGTTTTGCATGCAGTTGTTGTCAATCTTAGCCCTCCAAACTTATTAAAGAAATGGCTTACTCTTTATATATTAAGGGCATAATATACTGTAAAAAGGAATTTTTCTGTATTTATTTTTTTTACAGGTATTTTGCCAGTATTTTGAATTCTACACATAATTGCATTGTGTTTTAGAGTTAATGGAAATGTCTGTAAAATGAATGGACAATGTCCTGTGCAATGAGCTGCCAGTCCTTTTTCTGTTATTTTACAGTTTTTTTTATTTTTTACAGTGTGTAGAAAAAAAAAATATTCCGGAATTTTATAATTTATTACAAAGTATTAAATATATTGAATTTAACATGGAATTCTAAAGTAGAAAGACTGAATTACAATTGCAAAAAAAATATATATATATATATATATATATTAAAAGAATAATAATAATAATAATAATAATAATAAAGCTTGTAAAATTGTATGTAAATGCATGGCCTACACCTTTTAAAGACTACGTCTGGCAATACATCAACAAATATTCTGTCTTTGTACTTCAAAATGTTATGTTTAATCCAGTGTGTTACTTGCTGTTTCTGTTTAATAAATAAAATAAAAATACAATTTCTACTCAATTTTTTTAATTCACCCTAATATTAAGAAGCAAGTGTGAGAAACAAAATCAAGTTTAAGTTAAAAGTCTTTGCTCCTGCCATTTTTGCTTTAAAATGCAGATTTTGATGATGATTATCATTGAATATTAACAAATTTAAGATTGTTTCTCACATTGCAGGAATGTTTCAGATAATGCTAAAAAATTGACATCAAGACTTCCTCCCATTATTACAGGTCTAGTTGTACACAAATCAGTTTATCTAGATTGATAACTTTTGTCTTGTTGAATATTCTGTTCCACTCAGAAATCTGTTGTATTACAGCATGAAAATAGGTTGCTAATGCCATTTCGAATATAGCTGTGTAATTGACAGAGCAGGTTGTGTGTTTAACCATGCATATTCCATACACCTTTTTCCTGGAATATAGGAGTTGATTTTTGTCCCATAGCAGTTGATTTATTTGCTATATTTAGTTCAACTGTTCAGTCTCCAGTGATGTGCCATGTGTTGATTGATTTTCTGAAGCGCAATCATAAAGCATTTCTGCCTTCATTGTTAGTGGTTTTGGAAGGAGGAGATTGGAAATTGGAGAAGGGGAATTAGGTACAGCCAGCAAAACACAACACAGAATAAACATCCAATCTTTTGATGGAGCAAATGAATAGTTTTGTTCTGAGTCTTTTGTCCTTGAGGAAAAATGATCATCTGTGCAGTCCAAAAGGAATTAATCATTGTATTCGCCGGATGTTTATAATTAGTCTCTCTCTCTCTCTCTCTCTCTCTCTCTCTCTCGTTTTGTAGCATTTTCAGGGAGTCTAAAGTTAAATACTGAAGAACTTCTTAAGTGCTTCTTAAATGCCCAATTAAAGGATAGATAGCAGGTTTAAGTGGATGAATGTTTATTTTTTTAATGGCCACTCAGTGTAGAACTAGTGTTACAATGTGACAAAAAATCTTCAAATATTTAGATACATAAAGTTTTCACCACATTGTTTAAATGGAGGCATTTCATATCACCAAAACACTCCTGTGTAGTGATATGAATTATCAGAAACATCTTGAGTTTAGAGTAAATATTGCAGTGACTGACTGATTCATCTAAATATGAAATATTTATGTTCCGTATGAGTACTATTTTGAGAATTAAAATGCTGCTATTTTGACTAGGTCTCCCTCAAATTTCTCAGAAGACTAGCCTGATCAAATAAATCCAAAGCTTTCAAAGGCTATGCATTAGATTAGAATTCACTACAAATAAAGGGACCCCCTTTACTGTGATAAAATGGTCACATTATGCTAAAGACATGTTCCCTAAATTATATTAAATACTATTCAAACTATATTATTCCACCAAGAGATTTGGTTAATTTGCTTAACCATACATTGAATCAAGTCATGCAGTGTGTATCAGTTATTTTACAGGTTCAAGTGCAATTCATTCAGTCAGAAATAGCCATTTTAAAAGTATAAATTCTCTTAAAATGAATACAAATTGACATAGTGCTAAGCACAACTTGGTCATGGTTGCTAAAATCAATTTAACGCTCTTATTATGGATTGATTGTTGGGCTTTGGGTTGAATTTAAAGGAACACTCCACTTTTTTTGGAAATAGGCTCATTTTACAACTCCTCAAGAGTTAAACAGTTGAGTTTTACCGTTTTTGAATCCATTCAGCCGATCTCCGGGTCTGGCGGTAGCACTTTTATCTTAGCTTAGCATAGATCATTGAATCGGATTAGACTATTAGCATTTGGTCATCAAAAATGACCAAAGAGTTTAGATACTTTTCTTATTTAAAACTTGACACATCTGTAGTTACATCGAGTACTAAGACCGACAGAAAATGAAAAGTTGCGATTTTCTAGGCTGATATTCTGAGCTGGGGACTACTTTCAGGTGCTGCATAATATCATTGCACCTGCTGCACCCATGGTACGGCAACAAAGTGATTATTACGTCGGAATGAGAGTATAGTTCCTAGCCATATGTACAACTTTTAATTTTCTGTCGGTCTTAGTACACGATGTAACTGCAGAAGAGTTAATCTTTAAATAGGAACATTATCGAAACTCTTTGGTCATTTTTGAGCGAGATGCTAATGGTCTAATCTGATTCAATGATCTATGCTAAGCTAAGCTAAAAGTGCTACCACCAGACACGGAGATCGGCTGAATGGTTTCAAAAACGGTAAAACTAAACTGTTTAACTCTTGGGGAGTTGTACATGGACCTATTTGCAAAAAAAGTGGAGTGTTCCTTTAAGAAACCTCTGTCCTTGTTCAACAGTGGAAACCAATTTAACAGTAGATTTAGCTATTTATTTTTTCTTCTTCTACATGCAAGTGCTCCACTCACCTCTGAAACATCTTTAGGTAATTATTTTTGAATACAGTAATAGAAGGTCTGAGTAAAAATCAAAGATTTTTAAAAAGATCTTTTCAGTGAAACCTTGTACTCATGACAGTTGTGTTCACACACACACACACACACACACAAACACACGTTGGTTTTTGTGGTTTATGGAGACTCTCCATAGGCGTAATGGTTTTTATACTGAACAAACTGTGTGTGCTATTGCCCTACACCAACCCTACACCTAAACTTAGCCCTCACAGGAGACTTTGTGCATTTTTAGATTTTCAAAAAAACACCATTTAGTATGTTTTTTAAGCCTTTTGAATTACGGGGACATAGGCAGTGTCCTCATAAACCACCTTCATATTGTAATACCTCTGTCATACCCATGTCATTATACACATTTGTGTCCTCATAAACCACATAAACATGCACACACACACACACACACACACACACACACAGACAGACAGCATAATACTTTTATAACTGACAATATTGTGATCAACCCTCAAACAAACAATTGTAATGGCAGAAAATGATCCGGATGGTGTGTGTATTTTACCATGGGCAATTTGTAACATGCTGTTGTTTTTACATGAGGACTACTGGATTTATTATAAAGTTTTATTGTGGTTTTTGCTTATGGAATTGCTCTCCAGAGTCGTCGCATCTGTCCAAGTGCTTTAAAATCTAGTTTGCAGGTATCTGCACCAGTGAATGGTTTTGGAAAGGTGGTGTCTTGGGAAAACATAAAATTCCCCGTCCGTCTCTTATTTCACGCAGGTTTTCTCCCAGTTGTCCTCGTTTGTCATTTCAGTCTATTCTTATAGGTTCTATGAGGCGTTCCTCCGGCTATAACCAATTAACACAACTGCTGTTTAGTGCAAACATTTGAATATGAAACAGACATGCTAATGTGTTTCTTTTAAACTCCACAGCACATTAAACTGCCAAACCCACCAAACGTTTATCTGCATGGAAGAAAAGAGTGAAACAACTGTTTCGCCTCCAGCTTTGAATAAATGAATGTTAATAGTTTTGTGAAAGTGTTGAAAAGAGAACTTTTAACCTCAGAAAGGTGTTTCTGACTATTTCAGTAAATTCAAAAAAACTGAGACAGAATAATAATAAAAAATCTAAATATTTAAGATAACTCAACCCACGGGAAAGAAAAATCTCACATGAGATCTTATAAATATCATATGTTGTTTTACAGTTTTTCCTTTTGAGAGAAAAAACAAAAACAAAAAAGCTTTAAATATCCCTTTAAAGAGCTTAAAGGGATATTTCACCCAAAAATGAAAATTCTGTCATCATTTACTCACCCTCAAGTAGTTCCAAACCTGTATGAATGTCTTTGTTCTGCTGAACACAAAGGAAGATATTCTGAAGAATATGGGAAACAGAGCAGTTCTGGGTCACCATTGACTTCAATAGTATTTATTTTTTTATGGAAGTCAATGGTGCCCCAATAGCCTGGTTACAAACTTTCTTCAAAATATCTTCCTTTGTGTTCGGCAGAACAAAGAAATTCATACAGGTTTGGAACTACTTGAGCGTGAGTAAATTATGACAGAATTTTCATTTTTGGGTGAACTATCCCTTTAAGAAATGATCTCAGTATAATGTCTAAAACTGTTCTCAAACATACTGAGTTAGCACAAGTCTGCATTGAAGAGACCGAGATTTCAATATGAATTAAAAATTTTATCATCAGATTCTTCTGAAGCGAACATATCTGTAATCTACCCTTAACTAATGATCGATGGTTTTATGAAGCTTCTAAACTTAACATAGCTTTGGTTTGGTTGAAGGTAATATTATTGCATTCAATAACAATATCAATTCATATATAAAAAATGTGTAAGAATTAAAAACGTTTTTTGCATCTCGCAAGCTTGCAACTCGCAATTCTCACTTTTTTCTCGCAATTGCTACTTTTTGTCTTGCAATTCTGCATTCCTTTCTCACAATTGTGAGATATAAACTTGCAATTGTGAGTCCAATTCTGAGAAGAAAAATACTTTCTAACAGTTGCGAGTTTATATCTCACAATTCGGACTTTATCAATTGCAATTGCAAGTTTATATCTTGCAGTTCTGAGAAAAAGTCAGAATTGCAAGTTATATTACAATTCTGAGAAAAAAGTCAGAATTGTGAGAAAGTCACAGTTACCTTTTTAAATTTTTTATTAAGTAGCAGAAACAAGCTTCCATATCAGCCTGTATACACTGAAACAAATAGTGGAGGATTTACATAAAAAATTCACAAATTGCACAAATAATTACAAAGAAACAGCAGATTTTGAAAGTAGAAAGACTAAAATAGTATTTATGTCACGAATCTGGTCCGTGCAATTCCATTCATTCACCACCTGAGGTCCCTCGTACACCATAATGACTTTTACACGACAGTACTGTTACCATTCTCTGTCGAACTGCATTTCCCATCAGCCACTGCCATGACACAGCTGTTCACACTGATCACGCCCACACCTGAGAACCATTTCACAATCACCATCACCCAATCACACACTATATAAACCTGGGACTTCCATTCGGATAACGCCGAGTATTGTTTAGCCCAGCTACCTTACAAAGCGTTCCTGTATATCTCATTTGAGTTCCTGTGTTTTGATTCCTGCCTGTGTTTCTGGATTATTCTCTCTGCCTTGCCCTGTTTGGATACTGTTTGTCGATCGTTGACCCATGCTTGGTCTAGGATTGCTCTTGTGTCTTACCTATGCCATACCAGTTTGCTCCCATTGACCCTGCCTGTATTACGACCATGTTTGCTAATAAAGCCTTGCAAATGGATCCGCACGTCTCACGTCTCGTCAACCCCGTAACAATTTACTTGTAAAATTCACTCTAGTAATCTGTTTTATTTACATCTGTATAATTTTGTTTATATATATTTATATTTTTACATCTAAGGATTTAATGGGTATTCATGTTTCTAAGGAAATATCTTGGTCAAAGTTGAGACTTCAGTGACTTAAATATGTAAACTGAATTAATTTTTGTCCATTTTGGTTAAGGTGAATGTGTTTACCAATTTTCCATCATTGCTTTGTATTTACACACGTGCTGTAATAGCTTTGCAAGAGCTTTTTTGTTGTTTGCTTTTGCACGTTGATTGTTTTCCAGGAGACGTGAAATGTTTGAGTTTATGTGGGGTGAAATGATTTTTATATGAGGATTGGCTCCATTAAAAACCAAGTAAGTGTGTTTGTTATTTTGGTTTGAGAAGATTTCAAGCTTCATTAGCCTCTGGGTAGGCAGGACCTTTATCTCTGTCTGCGTGTGAGTTTAATTCAGTGCTGCCTTGCTCCACAGTGTTTATGACCCCGTCTGGGGCTTTATTTGGTCGTCAAACCTGCCTCGGCTACTTGTTAATCAAATCTGTAAGTAAACCTTTAGGACAAAGGCCAAGGTTGTTAAATGCTGAATATCATGGTGGCTCTGTTTGCTTTTGTTACGTTAACTGAAAAGTCGATTCTATCCAGGGAAACTGATTGGATCGTGTAAATATGGTGTAATATACCAGAATGAAACCATGCTGTTTAGTGGATGGATTTAGCAGTTAACCCCTTCTGTACATGAGGACAGATGTTAATATAAATATAAATATGACACTGAAGACTGGAGTAACAATGTTGAAAGTTCAGCTTTGCATTAAATAGAGAATAATATTTGAGTAAATGCAGCCTTGGTGAGCAGAAGAGACTTCTTTTAAAACATTATAAATCGTAATATTAATCTTAGGGTGGTGTGTAAATCTTTACCCCTTTTTGACCCTTTTTTCATATGTGGAGCGAGTAGATTTATGATTTGATAGAAGATTATGAACATGCACTGTGGTCAGCTGTGCTCAATAAGGCCAGGAACATGCATTAAGATGGGGTCAATTTTGATTTCATGTCGACTTGGACCATCTGAAAAGCAGAATGTTGTTCAGCGGAAGATCAGACATGTGGATAGTTCTTGCTCTCTCTGTGCTATCATTCTCTTTGTCCACTGACTCTGGCTGTGGGCAGAGTTTCTGGTTTGAGTTCACGTACAGGCTCTGATAAGTGTGGCTGTATAATTGGGACAAGATTGCAGTTCTCTCTGTGTGAGAGTTGATAACACACTGCTTCAGACTCATGCATTTGTATTCTGGCTCTTCCAGTGCTGAGGATTGCTCCTATGTCTGTAGCTTCCAGTTATCTTATGTTCACATGAAATTTTATGGTCTTGAAATTGTCATCTTATTAGGGACCATACAAGATTTTTTTGTAAGTAAATGTCCATTTTAGTAAACCAAAATGGTCATAATTCAGCCCCCCCCCCCACCTTTTTTTTTTTTAGCTCTGTCTTCGATATATTCACCCTCTCCTGTACGTAAAGTATTGTAAATGACATGCAGTTTGGTTGCACGTACTTGTCGAATTTAAAATGCCTGAAATGAACCCTAGAAATTACTGCAATTAATTTAACTTTTAAAAATATGCTCATATGTGCAAAATTCAGGCTTGATAAGTATAGGGTTTAAGTATAAAACAATAAGCAGAACAAGCATTTGTATTTGTTTGATTAACAGCATAATTGCTTTTTCTTATGGATGATATAGTTTGACTCATGAATTCATAGGTTAACTTATTTTAACATTTATAAAACCAGTTTTATTTTAGTATTAATTATATTATATAATTTTATAGTATTTATTCACATGTATTATTTGATTAATTTTAATAATGGTTATTTATTCATTTATTAATACTTATTTAAGGTAGTCTAAATTTTTCATTCCATTTTATTTTATATAAGGTCTGTTAATGAACACACACACACACACACACACACATACACACACACACACACACACTTTATCTATATACTTTATTTTTTGTTCATACATTTAGGCAATTTCTTTTCAAAAACCTACAAAAAAGCAGCAGAGATCTACTTCCTTTTTTTAATTTTAATTTATTTAATTTATTTTTTTTTAGAATTTCTGCCTTTTTAAAATCATGATTTGAAAAAATTAAAAAGCAACTGGATGCAATCTAATACAAAATATAATTTTCAAATGTATGTAGTGTATGTAAGTTTCAAGTGTATGTAAGTTTGCGATAATTACGCCCTCTGACAGCTAAATTGGTACATTCACTGCTTGTGGCAGCAAGCTTTCCAACACTGCTTGACTGTAAATTTTTAAGAGTACAAAATGTCCCCTGAGTATTTCAGCACAGCGCAGGCTTGATTTAGCATGCTAATTAGCCGCTGATGAAATGTTGCTCATACAACAGTGATTAGATGTACTGTCTGACCTGATGAGTCACTGCAGCGACAGTTTTTATGAACTAATAAATTCACCTGCTTATGACTTACCATAGCATCATAAGACACACAGTAGGTGATTATTTGACACATTTTTTGTAGAATTACAGAACACAAATAACCCTGACAGTCCTCAGAAAGCGACTTTGTGTTAGTTAAGGATGTAGTCGTGATAACACAGACCTGCTTTTTGCAACTCGTAATTTTCGGCATTGTCTGGGCATTTAAAGCACAACATTTATCAAGAGCCTTAGACACTAAAAACACCCGAATGTGACTTGAAGGAAACACATCAAACAAACATGTTTGACTGAGAATAGTGTCTTTTAGGAACCATTTTGGCTCACTCGGCAATGAAACCGAAGGTCCTTCTTTGATTTGGCCTTGGCACAAAACCTGTTTTTTGTCATTTTGAGGAAAAGTTGTTTTTTTCTCACCCCTCTAGACTTCGTCTGTACTCTCGCCTGCTTAACTTCAAATGCTCTTGACTCACTTCACCACGAAGCCCTGAGATTTATCACTGCTCGTAAACATCTTCACACACATTCATCACTGAATTCAATATTAGCAACCCCCACCAGAACATCTCCACCTGCACACAAAAACAAAACACAGGTTCATTCATAAACAATGAGCCTACTAATGGCCATACTGTTTTTCTGCTGCAAACCTGCTAAAGCTGCATTAGTTTTCATTGAGTTAGATTATTTCTGATTTGTTGTAATGTTGTCTTTGTTTGCAGGGCGTTCTTGAGTTTATAATAGAGAAACACTTCTTTGTAGGTTGTTATGATTGATTGTTTGTTGTAGTGTTGGCAAAGTAATAAGTAAAAAGTGTTCGATTAGAAGTGACAAATTTATATTTGAAAAATATATTTTTAATCATGTTTTTGCAAGGTCAGCATAGCTCCTGCCTGCCACAATATGTCTTTAAACTATCTATATTAAAGGTTTTTCTCAGCAAATGTTGATATGTTAGTAATTGGGATTTAATCTGATTAATTAATATGCATATCATATAACTTCATTAACAGCCCTGGTCTGTTAAAATAGTTTGTGTTGCTCAATTTTGTAGGAAATCGTAAATATCTATCTAAGTTCATAAAATAATTGAAAAATTCATAAATAATCAAATAAAATTAATTCTCAGTCTCAAGAACATGGGCCATTGTTATAAAACAAAAACAAAACTAGACTAAACTAAACTAAACTAAAAAAAAATGACTGCAACCCATAACATGCATATATACGTCTTAAATATCAAAGCGATAAATTTAGTGAGAATAGTTTATATGTTTGTGTTTGTTCAGTTTTGTAAGAAATAACGTAGAATTTTTGTTTTGTTTTATATTTTATTTCATTTCAATTTATGACTTTTTTGGCACAAGCACATCTTAAATATCAAGGAGAAAAATGGAGTGAGAATAGTGTATATGTTTGTATTTGAATAAAGTTGCTGTCAGGAGTCTGTGGTTCACGCTGAGTTGAGTTCTGTACGGTCCATTGTGAGGCCTTCAGACAGATCACACAGAAATATCTCCCAGGCATCTCCATTACGCGCTCATGAGAGTGAGGTAACAATGATGAAATGCTCGTAACTTTCCTACTACGTTACCTTTCGCTCCGGATCTGATGGGAGAATGCCATCTGCTTCATCCCATTTGGTTTCTAATCACTCTAGTCTGAAAAATAAAAAAAAAGGTCAGCTTCTGTTACAATTGAGATAAAAATATGCAGCATTGATGGGATTTAAATGTGGAGGGTTGTGTAATGAACAGGACAAAAGAGACCCCAGACCTTGCGTGCACATTCTCCTGCTGTCACAAGATGATGAGCTTTTAAATTGAGAGCAGAGCCTCCCAGAATCCCCCAGTGTGGTATCATTTATTGATAAAACATGTCTATTCAGTGCACTTCCCCTGCTCCTCACTGCAGTTCTCTATGCCACATAGAGATTACGCAGCAGTTAATATTGCAAATGGAATGAATGGTGTCCGAAATCTGTTGGCTTTTGTTTTGCCTGACTGCTCTTTGCTCCTTGGCAGGGTTAATGATATATGGAGCCATTCATCTCTATTCAAACTGGGCTGCATGCTTCGACGGGCCCCTGTCTCTGCCTCAGTGTGCTTAGAAGATATCCCTGTTCATTAGTGCTGTAGTCTCTGATTACTCTTGGCCCTTTGTCACCAGCACTTTTCTTGCTAATAATAAGCTACTATAAAAAGCTGAACAATTCAGGTCACATGTGTGTTTCTTGCTGTGTTCTGTGTGAGCTACTCTGTGGAACGTTGATAGCTGTGACTGTTTTGAGAGTTAGGAGTGCTCTTATTTATTTAGATCTGCTGGCTTTTTAATTCTTGATTTAAATGTATTCTTAGATTTGATTTTAATAAATTATTTTTGATTTATTTCATTTTATTTTATTTTTCTTGATTTTATGATATCAATGGTTCATGTTTTTATGAATGAGAATTAATTGGATTTATTTATGCATTTATTTATATACTTATTTATACTTAATACCTTGAAATGTTAAGGGCTGCTGCCAATTTGATTTCATGAAACTTTGCTTATATGATTTCATAATATTTGGAGCTTTCAGAATATGTTAACTTTTTCATTTTAATATTAATTTAATTTTAATTTTATTATTTAATATCAATGGCTCACATTTTTGTATTTTATTTATCTTGATATCATATCATATCATTTAATTTAATTTTATTTATTTAAATATGTTATAAGCTGATTTTGATTGATTCATTAATTCTGTGATTTTATGGAGCTTCAGAAAATGCTAAAATTTTCTATTCTATTCTATTCTATTCTATTCTATTCTATTCTATTCTATTCTATTCTATCTCGATATCAGTAGCCCAAGTTTTTGAGAGTAAGAATTAATTTTATTTTATTTACTTATTTACGCCATTCAATTTTTAAAGGCTGATGCCATTTTGATTCTTTATTTTGATTATTTGATTGTAATTTCAAAGCAAAAAAAATGGAGATTTTAAATTATTTCAACAGTTTTTAAGGTTATCGATAAAAAAATGCAACTAATACTTTCCTGTGACTAATCGCATATTAAAACTTAATCTTAAAATGTAAATATTAAACCCTCAAAGTAATGTATAATTAAAAAAAAAAAAAAGTATGTCTTAATATTTAACAACATGTTTTTACCAAGTACTGTCATAGCAGGTATTGTGATTCTACAGTGAGGCTTTTATAATTGTTATTACTGTTCTTATTCATCTTTTTCACTCCTTTACGCTGTTTCCCTTCCAGCTATCTGGAGTTTCCTAGTGTCTTCATGAGAGTGTTGTTTTCTGCTACGTGCTTCATCAATAATTCTGTGAGGTAGAATCAGATCTCCAGAGAGACAAAGTGGGCGCTGAGGGAAACTGAAACCCTTTTTGCTCATCATATTCGTCCGCACTGCTCTCTGGTGTCCTCTTTTTTTCCCCTCTTCATCTGTTGTTATTTATCATGTGTGCCGCATGGTCCTTCTTCCCGTGCAGGACACCGCTGAACAGCTGATCTGCTGTTAGCTGCGTAAATTTCCCTCACGGTGAGCAGCTCCCAGAGCCCAGCTGAATTAATCACAGCCACACGGGCGCACGGGGGGGCAGCCTGAGGATGAGGACGGAGAGAAGGGTAGAGAAGAAACCACGCGGCGAGAAGAGGTCAGAGCTGGGACATCCATGGAGTGAAAGGATAAGAAAGTTTGCAGAGACGCCGCTCACAGTCAGATCATCTGAGATGTGAGACTACGTAATAGAGCTGGAAGAGGTTGGGGTTCAGGTCCACGTATCAATTCTGATTTCTTTACAACTCTATTAAGGCTTCTTTTGAGGAAACACCAGCTGGTAAATCATTTGCCCTAACTATAAACTAAACAAGAGCAATTTGGTAGCACTTCATAATAAGGTTATTTATGTATTTATCATTAGCATTAGTTCATGCAATGAACATTTGTTACAGCATTTATTATTCATATAACATTAATTTCTACGTATTCTTTTTTATCATTTCAAGTTTTGTAAATTAACATTAGTTATTTAATATTACCACCCATGAGTAGACAATAGTATGTTTGTAAAACTGAAAAAGTAAAAAAATAATAATAATTGCACATGCTGCCTTATGCATTAACTTGTTAACTTTACTGTAGAGCTTTAATATTTTTGATATGCAATTAACTTGGCTTATAAGTTTATTCATTTATAGTATAGTAAAGATTTGGGGTTCGTAAATTTTTTTTAAAGTAGTCTCACTAAGCTGCATTTGTTTTATCAAAATTTATGAAATTTTATTGTGAATATTGTGAAATATTATTACAATTTAAAATAATTGTTTTCTGTTTGAATACATTTTATTGCAAAACTGAATTTTCAGTAGTTATTACTCCAGTCTTCAGAAAAGCATTTATTTAAAATATAAATATTTTGTAACATTGTAAATGTGTTTACAGTGACTTTTCATCAATTTAATGCACCCTATCATAAAAGTATCACTATTATTATTATCATTATTTACTTTTTAAATCTTACTGACCTCAAACTTTTAGAGGGTAGTGTACGTTTACAACATGATAACCTGATTATGTAATGCTGCGCAGCATTTTTGTGATTGGACAGCAATGAACTGCAGTTCTGCTCTGACAAATTCAGTGTGAGTTATACCGTTGAATTAATGAGTTGTATTTATTTTTTTATTTTTTTATTTTAAACGATTCAGTAAAAAGAACTGACCCAGAAGACTTATTGTTAAGAATCAAACTAGATTGGTTGCGATGTTTATTTAAAGTGAGTATGGATGCATCATAATGCATTAATATACACTAGAAAAATGTGTTGTCTATCAATTGTCTAGTATTATTTGACAGCACCCAGTATTTTCCTCTCACTACATTCAATTTGATGTGTTGCTGTAGCAGTACAGCATGCTGCTAACCCAAGGTCATAGGTTTGATTCCCAAGGAATGCAAGCACTGATACAAATGTCTATCTTGAATGCAGTGCAAGTCACTTTGAATAAAAGCATCTGTCAAATGCGTGAATGTAAATTCAGACTGCAAGCTCACAACTCAGATGAAACATACTGATTAATGCTGGACACTGGTAGTGAGGAAAACAATCAGAGATTTGAACTCTGGGTAAGGGAAATTTGTTGGAGGGTGTCTCCTGTGCTTAATAGTACTTGTAGAGTTCACAAACACAGACTCATATTTAGATTAGAGATTATTGCTAGCACACCAACTGCTCTCAAGATATTTTCAGTGTGCTGTATTATATGAGACACCCTCCAGAAAATATGTATCACAGGTTCACAAGTTCATAATCCTAGAGAATGACAGAGGTAAACAGATTTGGTTTGCTTTCAGCAATGGAAAGGCTTTACCGTGAGATTGACTTGACATTGTAAATTCCTCTCTGGTCTACACTAAATTAACTTAAGTAGTAGAAATTTAGGTGAAATTAAGGTTGTAGTGGTTTGTATGAATTATTAAAGGTAAGATATACTACTCTTAAAAATATTTATTCTCACCAACGTTACATTTATTTGATTTAAAAATACAGTAAAAACTGTAATATTGTGAAATATTATTGTCATTTAAAATAACTGTTTTCTATTTGAATACATTTTTAAATGTAATTTATTCCTTTGATGCAAAGCTGAATTTTCAGCATCATTCCTCCAGTTTTCAGGGTCACTTGATCCATCAGAAATAATTGTAATACTGATTTGTTATCAACATTATGCAACAAATTATGTTCATTCAACATGGTCTATTTATTTTTTTTTTTATTTTTCTAATACAAAGATATTCAGATGTAATATTTACAGGTACAATATCTGCATTTGTCTTTAGCCCCACTCTAAAATAAAATAAGATAAAATAAAACAATTTATAAAAAAATGACAAAAGCATTAATTTCAGAATAAAATGTTATTTTAAATTAAGTGAATAAGCTGCATTCAATAAATCCTTGATCATAAATACCATACAATCAACAAATTAATACCAAGAGTTATATATTCGTAGATTAAATAAGGTCTCGTAAATATTTGTATGTCTAAGGTTGTTCATACATAAAAGAGTCTGTCAATACGTCAGTATTGTAAATTTTAGTGTCTATGCAAATTAAGTGACCACGCTGTGTAAAATACTTATGAATAATCATGAGATTACATTGATTTGAGCTTAACTTGAATCATATTGAACCACAAATGTTAAAGCATTCGTGCATATACACTCCATATGCATACTACCTTTTTGTGTTGTACTTTTCTGAGCAATTTGGCAACTTTCTATGGCAACACTTGTCTCATGTCATTGTCTGCTAACGATGAATCATCTTCGTTGAAGTGTTTCCTCATTTGTAATTTTCTTCAAAATGAAAAAAGTCTCCTTAGGATGAATCACTTTTCTTGTAACATTTTTTATTTTTAAGTAGCTTTGCATAAAAGCATCTGCTAAATGAATAAATGCAAGTGTATTGCTCATCTAATTATGAGTAATTAGACTTAGTCATTTTTTTTAAGAATGAGCAGAACTTTGCAAAGGATAAGAAATCTGAAATAATTACTCCATATAATCAAATTGCTGTTATATTATGCACAGAGGCGCATCGATACGTACAGATTCACTCTTAATTCGTCTTCATTTAATATTCACAGAGTCAAATACAAACCGCAAGAAAGTGGTGCTTTTTCTCTGGCCTCCGTGAATGAGAGATCACACTGTGATTTGTGAATGCTGGCGCTCTTTAGTGCTCAGCGGGGCGCTGAATGTGTGTCTTCCTCTGGGCTCAGATCACATCCTGCTCTTTGCTGCTAATCTGTAACTGGCAAACTCAGATCTGAGGATGCCTGCTGGATCTGAGGTCTCTGCAGGCAGTCAGGGCCAGTTCACTTCAGGATTAGTGCTCTCCCGATCCCCCACTGCTCAGTCGCACTACAGCCTGCCGTCCACAGAGGTGTGTCGCTCCTGAAGCCACGCTCATATGCTCAGCCAGTTTGTAGGATAATATGGACTGGAGTAAATTTTTGTCTGCGAACTGCGTTGACGCTGTTTCTTTTCCTGTTCTGTGTATATATACACACATTGAACGGTGCTGGTGCTGTAAGTGAACTTTTAGCCACCATTAAAGTTAGTCAGAGTGTTAAATAGATGCTCACAAACAGAAGTCACATTTAGCTGAGGGATGTGACTATAGCAACACTGCTTAAGCTCTTTCTGCATGATTTATATAGTACAGTAAATCAATATGCATAAGTGTCATAATATACATAAATTTCATTTTAGTTTTACACATGTATCACAACTGCACTTTAGTAAAATAATGATTTTACTATAGTGCAGCAAAACTGTTTTCAAAAATTATAATAAGAAATGCTTTTTGAGCACAAAGACAGCATATTATAATGATTTCTGAAGGATCATGTGACACTCAAGGCTGGAGTAATGATGCTGAAAAAACATTTTTAAAGTCTTAATAACCTCAAATTTTGGACAGTAATGTATAATCACAAAAAAGTTAGTTTTTTTTTATTTTAGGGCTATCAAAAGATTATTCTGTTTGCATGAGAGGAATGACGACAGGTTTCGTATTTAACAGTACCTTTTGTCAGTGTGATTAGTTAAAGGGGTCATTGGATGCAAAACTTACTTTTACATGTTATTTGAGCATAAATGTGTGTTGGCAGTGTGTGTACACAACCACCCTTTAATGATAAAAATCCACCCAGTGGTATTTTTTTAATCTCTATAAATAATATCCCCTTTTTCAAATCAAGCCGTTCTCAGCTTCTTGGCTGTGTGACATCACACAAATCAAGGCTGCTCCCACGATAGTTGATTGACACGGCCGTCTTACCTTAGACCTGCCCTGAGTGAGCTGTGAACAGTCCACCATTGTTTCGACGCCAGAGCGGTTGTAGACAAGAATGACTCTTAAACGATTGAGGTGTTTTGTTGTTGGATGTAATAATGAATATAGCAGTCGTCATTTACTCCTGACATCTGAGCCTCTGAAGACGCAGTGGATTAACGTTACTTTCCTTTTTGAAGGGAATGCACCGATCCCCGATCTACCTAAATGAGTTTTTGTTCATTTGCGCGAATCAATCATGATCCAGCTTCACCTACAGAAGAATATAAGGGTTTTTTATGAATCTTTGCAAATTGCCTTTCCTAATAATGTACTAGTTAGCAAGTTTTGCGGCTGAATGCAGCTAAATGCATCTAAAGTAAACAGTATCATGAGAACGGCTTACAGAAGAGAGGGGCAGGGTGAGCAGAGCTCATTAGCATTTAAAGGGAAATGCAACAAAACGGGTTGCTGTGAAATGAGCTGATTTTAACGATGTAAAAAGGGTGTTTTTTACACTACCATTGAGAAATTTTAACCAAAGTATGTTATAGACTTTTCATTAAGAGCCTAATGAATCATATCAATGTGGAAAATGGGTATCCGATGACCCCTTTAAGCTTATCAGATGATTAATTAATTCCTCCTCAAATGTGTTCAGTAATCAAATTGGTCATGAAAAATTACATGTTAAATTGATACATAAACATAAATGCATTAAAATGCAGTGAACAGTTTGCAACCCACTTTATGCGACACCGAGTAAAAAATAGATATCAAATAAAAAATAAAAAACATGATGGGCAGGACATTTTGTGAATTGATTTAATTTTATGACAGTTGGAATTAAGTCATTTCAAAGGCTAATTTGATTACGAATATTGAATCAAAAATGTTTTCTTTTGGAAAACTTATGTTTAAATTGCATTTGGAGAGCAATCCACATTTTGCTTTATTTAAATTGATGATCGACTAATTGTTAATATATGTCAATATATAAATTCAATATAATAAAACTTCCATGATACACCGAAATAAATGGTTTGAAATTAATTTTCTTTCAGACATTGCAAGTAAATTTCACAAATAATTATAAATAAATGGCAAGTAACACATTGAATTAAACCCAATTTTAAAGTAGACAAACTGAAATAGTATTTTCTTATAAAATATACTCCAGTAATATTTATTTACAATGTTGAGAATGTTTTTTTTACAGTAGAATTGACTTCTGGGCTCTAGACAAGCTGCGGACATTTTCTGTTCCAGCTGAACCTCAAAATAGCAATTCATTATAAAGGCTGGTTATGAAAATGAACTACTGAACAGAAGCAACAGTGAGGGGAAATTCACAGTATAAGTATCCGGTGTCCTTCATATGTCTCTGTCCAACTCTCTCTGTTAAGTCTCCCTCTCTCTGATCATGTCTTCTTAGCTTTAGGCCGTTGGAGAGGCGGGTTCTTCTAATGTGTTTGTTTTCTTACAGGAATAAGCCGTTAGCCCAATCTGCTCATTACACGGCTGGAGTGTTTAGTTGTGTGTTTTTTTTATTATTTCAGACTGCAGGCTGTTATTCACTGTTGACATCAGACTGTGTTCTGAAATCACGAAATGATTTCCTGTCTTTCTTGTGGAATACAGATGCTTTATGCTTGAAAACAAAAATGGTAGAAAAAATATAATTATGCCATTTGTGACAGAACAACAATTTTGCATTTGACAGCAATTTAAAGACATTGAAAATGTTAGCTGGACATTTCCAGGAAATTCTGACTTCACTCACTTAATATTCACAGCTGTAATGGTCATATTTGTCAAATATTTCAACATCTGCCATTTTAGTCTGACAGTAAGAGCAATGAAGGTGAAGTTCCCTGAAGTAGCTGCAGAAGTAACCAAACTCAATTAAGGTGCTCTGACCTCACTTCATCTAAAACTTATTTCCATTAACATCTGAATCATGTTCTGGAGGAAAAGATCATTAATAAGAAATTAAAGGAATATTCAACTCATTTCTCTCTAGCAGAGGTATAAGATGGCTTGGTGAATAAAGCAGGAAATTATAGCAACTCATTCAAGGTTTGTCCTTCTACTATTTGGATGTTTTTACTAATATTTAGGTTTGAATGATGATAAAGACTAAGTTTACGCAAAGTCAATCTTTAGTAATTTAAGAAAACGATTAATCGTTTTAGAGTATGGATTATGTAACACTTTACAATAAGGTGTCATTTGTTTGCATTAGATCACTTAATATTCAAGACCATTACCACTCCCTCGCATATAGCCTTTCAATCCCAAAACATGTCTTTAAAAATTTAAATCAATATATTGTTTTCTGTGAATGAGCAAGCAGAATGATTTTCACATAATTGTGAAGTAAATATTCTAGCCTACAAGACTGATTACTCAAAAGTCTTATTCAGAACTATTTAGTGTGGGTTTTATAGCCTTATTTCAGCTAAAAAATGTTCCCCAAAACTTACTAACCACGCATAAATTTTTTTTTCTAAATAATGCAAACATGTACATCCATCTTGGTCACATATTATTGTAGTACAGTTTGAGCTGAATACAAAAAAATACATATTCGTCAATAGTATGTTATAAGTAGCTGAAATACGCACAAATATCAGGGCATGTCAAAACATCTCAAGGGCCCCAAAATCACCTCAGACCCCAGAGGGTTAACTAAGATTAATAAATGCTATAGAAGTATTATTCAATCTCACTTCATTTTAACTAATGTTAACTAATGAACCTTATTGTAAAGTGTTATATTATATTATATTATTAGTAATTTCTGACTGAAATATAGTATAACTTCAAATTTAGAAATGGACAAATCAAAATAGAAATATTTTAAATGTTAAAATAAACTAATAGAAATGATAAAAACAGATAGCAAAATGACTAAAAACATAAATTAGAAATGTACTACAATTAAGAACATTTAATTACAAATTAGAAAAACATATATAAAATTAATTAAGGCTAACCGGGAAAAAAAATAGACAAACTATAATAAAAAATTATAAAAGCATACACCAAAAATGATAAAAAATAGAATAAAATTATAAAAATAAAGGCTAATTCAAAATATCAATAAACACTATAATAGTATACTCCATAAATAATACTAAAACAGCACTGTTTCTGACTTTGTATTTAGGTGTTTTTGAATTGTTTTGAAAGTTTAATTATATTTATTGGTTACCAAACATGCCTGTGTCATATTGAGACATGGTGCTCTTGGTTCGAGTTTGACCTGTATCCTGTTTCAACAGGAAATACATCAACACGGGGCAGAAAACTGCACTTGTCAAGCAATTTCATGACAATTTTGTGGTTGGATCCGGATATCCGCTGTGTGCTTTACTCTGCTGAAGCCCGACTCATTTTCTTCCCACCTCACATAGACACAGGATGAAGTCAAGCAGAAACAACAAGACTGAGGATCAGCAGAGGTCCAGCACACTGGGCTCATGTCTCCTCTCTGCGGCCTTGTATTTACCGCTCTGACGACTTTTCTATTTAACACTTTTTTTTCTACATATGCACTCGTATTTTCAAGGATTCTTCAATGTGAGGGTCGCTGTGGCAGCTGCTGGCGCGTGTTTGTATGTTTAGTGACCGGTTGTGTGATTTCAGCTGGAATAAACTCTGTCTGACACCGTGGTCGGTCCCGGTTCAAAGGCTTGAGGAACAGTGTGTGTGTATGTGGATCCAGAGGGATGTGCTAAAGCACTGATTAGTCGCTTGTGCTCGTGCTGTTGTCTTTACCTGCTGGCATCTGCCAAGTCCGTTCACCCACACGTTTGTTCATTGACCTTAATAAGTCAAGCTCACACTCAGTTGTCCATTTCTTCTGCCAGGCTGGAGATAATGAAGGTGCCCTCGCCTGGACCTAATATACTCCTTGTATCAGTGGAACTTAAGGATGATGTGAGTAATTATCTTGATGTTAAAAAGCTTTCTCCAGCCTAGGTTAATGTGCAAAAACTGTAAGCTATTCGTAGGCTTACCAATCAAAACTAATTAAAAACCAATTAAAGACTAATCAAAAATATTTCAAACAGGTTTTCTAGTGGCATTTAATTTAATTTAAATTTTAATTGAAGATAATCATAAACCCATAGATTGTTATTGAAAATGTCTGATTGTTGTTCCTTTTGAACTTTTCATTCTACTGTACATCCACCATACTTTCAGTGTGATATTTTTTAAACTGTTCAGACTGTCAGATTTCCTGTAATGGATAGTCTGTAATTCTCTGTAACCTTCAAATACTTTTTAAAACCTTTTTTTTTTTTTTTTTTACTTTAAGACAAGGTTATATCAAGTCGGCATTCAGAATTTGTTTATTTTTGCTTTATTTTTCTCCTTATTATTGCAGTTTGTTGGGCAGAGCTGGTACACTTTACAAGGCCTCTCGCTATTCTCAGTGCTTTTACAATAACGAGCTAGAACCTGAAGGTAACTTGATTTTGTAACATAGTCATTTTTTACCTGCACATGTCAGTTTGTGTGATGCAGCTTGAAGTTGGGTCTATTTACGGATATCCAGAGCTATTCTGCTGGCTACCTCATGCAGGTCTTTTCTCATAAGCTTTGCTTCACGTTGACTTCAGGTGAGCAGCATGTGTCTGTTCACATCATTAGACCTTCAGTTATAAATCACAGTGTGAATATGATGATCGCCTCAACATGAGAGTGTGCTTCACATCTCTGATCACACAGGGTGAAATGTCCTTAAAGACAAATAACAAAGGATCCATCTTCTATATACTAAATCAATATCTCTTTATTTATTCTTGCCTTATTCATTTATTTATTTACTAAAATGCCATAAAATAATGGAATTGAACATACTTTTTTACAGTATGTTTTTTTGTCAGCTTTGATTCAGAAATGTATTACTTAAAATTCAAATTAATTAACGCAAACTCTTCTGATTATTACCACTGAGTTTCCTCATTTTTTCTCACTCTAATTAATATTTTGATTGTTTTACATGATGTGAAGAGGACATTTACATAAAAGCCTTTTAAAGGTTCAGTAGCAGTTTAATCCATAGACAGAAAGGATGAATATGTGAACTGAAATGTATATAAATTTTGTAATGTAAGTTACCCCATTGCAAAAAAAAAAAAAAAAAAATCAATCCTGTCACAGTCTAGTAGTGTGATATGCATTAGACAGGCAGTGCTGACTGTGACTGTGTGACTAGTAGGAGGTCTCACAGAAACAGAATTCTCAGTTGATGCAGATTCTGGAAAAAAATCTGTACTTTTTTGTCCAGTATAAAGCTGTCTTTCTCTGAGTGCTTGTCTGCCTATGTGCATAAAGTTTCATAACACTCATTTGAAAGTGACCTCTGCACTGAAGTTTTGGTGCTCTTCACTGTCTCTGCCTCATGTTTCTTTGGACTTTGATTGACAGGAGTTGTTCCTTGTGTGTTGGGCAGCTCCCAGGGGTTCGGTTTGGCCCTTCACTGAGCCGCACCGCTGTGACCACTGACAGTCTGAATCACTGACAGACTCACTGACTTTAAAAGATGAGCAACAGCAGGGCCTGTTCAACATTTATAGGGTTAGTTAAAGGATTTTTGTTTAACTAATCAGTGTTATTATGCCATTATTTCCTGTTAGTAGAATTTTTAAATGTGTTTCGTTCTTCAAGCTAATCAAGTTATTCGTTGTTTTTCCTAAGGGCTCTTATAACATTTATATTAAGCTGTCATTTTTTTAGGTAATTTTTACATTTTCATGTACCCACAATGTAAAGAAAAAGGTACATGCACCTTGAATGTAATTTGCTACTTGCTGTTCCTTTATAATTGTGTAATATATTATCAATTTCTAAAGTGAAATGTATGACATTTTTGGGTGAACAACACAAGATGGGGAGGGAGGGAAACAAGTTTTACCTAAAAATTGCTAATAAATTTAACAGATAATCGCTAAGAAACACATTGAAGTAAATGTGAAATTTTAAGGTAGAAAGAATTAAATAGTATTTTCTTGTAAAACTTTATTATTTTGAAAAATAAGTGTAACAGTGTAATTGTTCAAGTCCAATTTTACATGCAACATTTTAACTAAATTAACAATTAGCACATTTTATAGATTCTTTTTTTTTCTTTTTTTTTTTACTTGATTTTACTTTTTTCTGGATGTTTTTTTTTTGTGAAATTAGTCAACATACTACAGTATAAACATATTGAGTATAAACACAACTTCAAGTTTTAAGATGAAAAAAAAGTCAAAAGTTCAAGCTTTGTATTCTACAGGAAAAAATAGGTAATCTGTCTATCTTTTTTTTGTGCAATTTTCTAACTCCATAAGGTTTCACGTCTTATAGAATTAAGAGAGTAATTTAATTTTAAGTACAAATACAGTAAATCTCTTTTCACCAAAGCCTTTCACAGTATTTGCACATCTAATTGTATTTTTGTCTTACTTTTTTCTTTTTAAGCGAATTGAAAAATCCTGTTACTGTAATCCCTGAAGTATTACAATAAAGTGCCTGTAGCTCTATATTTCCTCTTTACATAGTCTGTGTGCCTCTGAGACAACTAATCAGATAAAATACAGCTATTCCAGAACTACTCTAAACACAGAGTCAAGGTTACCGCCTCAATATGAAATATAATCTCATCAACTTCAAAATAGAATCTTTGAGGGGCAACTAGAAAAATCATTGTCAACAATGTGCAATCCAATCTCCTTTGTCCTGACCTGAGAGGCAGTGGTACATATAAAACCTAGTGAATAAACTTTCTTGTTTCGCAGAATTATAGACTCAATCTGCATGGGCAGTTTTGCAGGTCAGTGAAAAACTGTGTTTATTTTGCGAGCTCTGATTCCTGTGTGTGATGACTGTGGGTGATGCGTTTGGTAAAGAAAGCTAAAATAAAAACACTTCTTATTGACAGTGAAGTCAAAAGTCAGAAAGAAACAGCAGAAGAAACTCTGGAAAGTCTCTTGTGCAGCTGAATGTGATTGAGGTTGTAATCATTGGTTTCTGGTCTGACAGGGTGAAGAACAAAGTAATGTCATGAGCTCTGAAACTCTGTTCTCACTGATCCAAGCTGTCATTAAAACAGTGATTCCCAACCAGGGGTACGTGTACGCCAGGGGGTGCTTTGAAAGATTTAGAATGTTTAAAACTCTGGAAAAAGTTGTATGCAGTCTATTACCGTTTACAAATTTGTGGTCAATATTTTTTTAGGTAGTAATAGTTTTAGATAGCAATATTCAGCAAGCATGCATTAAATTGATCAACAGTGGCTGTTCTAATCTATCTGTCTATCTGTCTGTCTAATTCTAAAATTAATTTTTTAATTTTATATTTATTTATTTTATGCTTATAGTATTTTTTTAAATTGTCATTTTAATGCATCCAGCTGAACTAAATGAAAATGAGAAATGTTGAAGTATATGAAATAAAATACGTTTTTTAAAATAAGTTTGAAATATTGTATTTAATGTTTATTTTATTTCAAATAACATGTTTTTATAATTTAATAATAAATATTAACCCTAATACGCTTGCATCCCATAAAACGTCTAATCAATCAAAGCCAATCAAAGTATAATCGATCTATCTGTCTGTCTATCCATCTGTCTATACTATCTATACTATATATACACTAGTATTTATTTATGCATTTATTTTATTTATTTGATTAGATGTTTTGTATAGTATGAGTCAAAAGGAATACATTTCTGGTTCCGGCTTTACTAATATAGGAATCTGGTTGGGAGGCACTGCATTAAGTAATCCTAGTTTATCCCTTTAAAGGAGTAGTCCACACAAAAATGAAAAATCTGTATTATTTACTTAGCCTCATCATGCCATTTCAAACTCATATGCTGTTTTTTTTTTCAGGAAAAATAATTTTCAGGAAGAATTGTTACACTGCTCTTGCCAGTTGAAAGTGCAGGAACTGTCATGCTTCAGAAAGGATGAGATGCATCAAACCATGTGACTGTACTGTAAGAGTTCTGGATATATGAAACAAGCCTGACAGGATGAGAGCCGTAATTTAATCATGGGATAAAATCTCCATGTTAAAGCACCTGGGGAAATTCAGGTGCTAAAAGACAGCAACTGATTGAGTCAGATCCCATGGGGAATTTCAGTAATTTGCTTTGTAATAATCAGTCCTGGTTAGGGATGTTTCTCTCCTAAAATATTCATTAGGTGGTGCATGAAGGCTTCATGAAATCATTAATTACGATGATTTACTCTTTGCTCAGTATTTGATTCTATTACCTGTGTAAAGTATCAGTGTTTTGTTCTCTGCTGCACAGGCATTTATACAAGAGGAGAAAACGAGTTTAGTAGGGGTTTGAACATCTCAGTTATATTTAATTCTAAAGAAAATACGGTAACACTTTACAATAAGGTGTCATTTGTTAACATTAGTTAATGTATTAACTAACATGAACAAACAATTAACAATTACACTATTTATTAATCTCTGTTAATGTTAATTAATGAAAATACAGTTGTTCATTGTTTGTTCCTGTTAGTTAATACATTAACTAATGCAATCAGGATGCAATAAAATTTATCAAACTGACATTTGTTACAAAAGAACGATGAAAAAAATTATCTGTCTTATTAAAGTAGAATACCTTTTTGCAATAAATGCTCTGACATATTGAGATTGACGGCAGGCTTCACTATAGGGGCCGCATCATAACAAACAACTATGTCAATCATCAAAGACAGACACTAGAAATGTTAAGCGAGTAATTATGGAACATTATTCCCAGGGTACTTTAATGGCAAACTCATTTTCTTAGCAGCTCACTAAAAGCTTTGACTAAATGAATGTCAAATGTAAATAATTGAAGTACATGGATGATGAGGATAAACTAATAATTGTGCACTAAATGTTAAGAGAAGAATTAATGTTAATTTTAGCATTGCAACAGGTCATTACCCTCTGTGTAAAAATGCATATTGCTACCTTAAGAGAAATAGAACATTTGTTTCTTTAATTCAAATTTCACAAGACAATGGTTCTTTAATTCTGCTTGAAGAAAAACAGCAGTGCTGCAGGTGCCACATTATGGAGTCAGTTAGGTGAGTTTGCCTCTAGGTAGAGTTATAACCTTTAAGTCAGTTATTTTGTTGCATTTCCATTGCATCACACTCAATGGACATCTTTTAGCTCTTTCTTTGTCCTTAATCACTAGGTTTATTTTGAAAACAAGATTTTTTCCCTTTGAAATCTTCAGAACTACCTATGGCTCTCTTACTGCTTGTAAAGGAAGCCTATAGATTTTTCTATAGATTGTAATTTGAGTGATTGATCCCAAAGCATTACGCTTCTGATGTCAGGGTGCAATTCAGCGGCGGCTGACAGTATTGAAAACATGCCAAATGCAATGTAGGATTATACCAGGTAATCATCTTATTGGTCATTATGATTGATTAAACGCCTCCAGTGGGTTTGATATGACATCTGGTGGGGGTATTTGCATACATGCCACACTGCGTAGCTCTTGTTTTGACCTTTTTATAAGTAGCACAAATCCTGACTGAATTAAAGGAATATTTCACCCCCTGAAAAAACAACAAAAAAAAACATCCAAGATGTAAATTAGTTTTTTTCTTCATCTGAATTAGGGGGAAAAAAAAAATAGTGTTAACATCACTTGGTCACCAATGGATCCACTGCAGTGAAGGGGTGCAGTCAGAGTCCAAACAGTCCGAATCAGGATCGAAATATGCACCATTTAAACATAGTTTACAAGTGAAAACAGTCCAAAATAGTTCTAAACAAATATGTTGGTGGATTTTGATGTGAGAGAACTTTTTCAATATACAAAGCTTTATTATGAATTTTGGCCAGGAGTAGTGGTTTAAAGTTAAAATGCCTAAATGATGGATTTGTTTCTTGGAAACGCAGCTTTTCACTTCCAAAGACATTAACCGATGGACTAGAGTTGTGTGAATTACTTGAATTATTGTGATGTTTTTTATCAGCTGTTTGGACTCTCATTCTGACGGCACCCATTCACTACAGAGGATCCATTGGTGAGTAAGTGATGTAATACTACATTTCTCCAAATCTGTTTACATGAAGAAACAAACTCATCTATATCTTGGATGGCCTGAGGAAGAGTACAATTTCAGCAAAGTTTTGTTTTTTGGGTGAACTATTCCTTTAAGGTAGAATTTGATGACAAAGAGAGAAATCTTACATTTAGAATCAACATTTTATTTAAAGCTCTGGCCCAAAACAACGCATAGTACTAGTGTTTCTGTTAGATTAATTTACAAGCATCCAATCCTGAATGTGAAGCTGATAATTCACCCCCAAAAAAGGGGACAGAACTGACACTTGTTAGTGGCACATTTATATCTTCTGTTGGAAAAAAACAAAACAAGATTCTACCTGTACTTGCTGCTTGAAAATTCATTAATCCATAAAAATGTTTGAACCAAACCCGCAGCTACAGTTAACTCATAATTAAGCAAGGTGGTATTTTAAAATCTAAAACGCCATGGTGAAAGAAAAGGTACAGTATGGCAAATTATTCCTTGAAGGGAAGATGTCAAGATTGCAAAACACTGATGTGTGTTTACACATTTTTATCTATTTTAATGGCTGAGATTGTCTCCAGGCCAGTATGCATTGTGAATAAAAGAAAGGTATTTGTGCTTTTGTTCTCAGTGCGTTGCAATGAGACAGTCTTGGCTAATGTCTTTTTTTAGTGTTTTATAATTAGTCATTTATAGGGGTGACTGGGACTTGTTGTTTTTTATTACAGGGAATATCCTTAAAAAGTTATAACACTGAAGTCTATTTGAAAATGTCCAATGTTATTGACAATGTTATTGTTATTTTTCAGTGAGGCTTTAAAAAAAAAAAAGAAGTTAAAACAACTGTCTAATGTGTAAAACAAAGCAATTATTTGCAACAAATCTGCTTTTAAAATCTATTATGCAATGCAATTTAACTGCTTTTCATCAATTTTAATTGATTCAATTCATACAATAGTAGCCTGATCCATCCTGATGTTTATGAAACATTACTTTCCTGTGAGCATATTCAGCCTTTCAGATAAAATTAGCCTTAATCTTCCACAAATGTGTGCTAGTGTGGTTTCATTGTGTGTACTTTTTACCTAGGAATATGATATTAGAATTTTCATTTCAAGGGCAGGATTATTCTAATTTGAACTACTGTATGTGTTTCCCAAAACTGAGATTGTTGCTATTGTGACAACTAGCCTCCTACAAGTCCTCTACAGCGACTTGCATTAAAAATACAATGTTTCTTAAGTATCGGAGATAAGGTTGAAAATCTGCCAAAGAAGCAAATATTTACATCTTCACTGTGCATCTGAGGTGTAGCAATTTAATTTGTTATTATGTTGGATTTACGAAGTCATTTTTTAGAGTTGCACATTGCAGAATGTTCAATCCTGTGTATTATTTGTGAGGATTATGATAAGTCTATGTTTAGTGCCTTCTTTGAAAGATCATGTTTATACTTCAGCATGGCAATCAGAGAGGGTTTGGCCCTCAGGAGAACCATCGCTCTCTTCCTCTTCTCTTCCTCTTTTACTTTCTCTCTCTCCTTATTTTGCTCTTCATCTCTTTTTGCTTCATTTTTACCCAGCACTGCTCTTTCATCTGCCATCTCAGTTATGAATGTTTTATGCGTAAGTGAGATGGAGAAACTCAGAGACAGTAAACAGCAGGTTGTTGACAATGTGAGAGAAGATGAGACTATTTTGCACATTCAAAAATCAGTCCAGATTCCCCTGTTTCATTTTCCCCAGAAACTCCGTAGTGTCGTCTTTCACAGAACGCAAAAACTATCTGCTAAAACATGAAAGACATCATGCTTAGAATGGTGCATGTCATGAAATGCAAAATGTGATTTCATGTAACTATAAACGAATTTAGAAGGGGACCTTTGTCACTAACATGGAAACTTTGACCTTTTTAAAAAAAATATATATATTCTTTCACTTATTTGACCATTTTTGAAACACCACTGATCTATTATATGCCTTTTGCTTTAAAAAGTATGACTGTTATTTTGAGTCACTTTGACCTAGAAACACATTTTCCATTTTATGCAATAAAAAAGTCTTTGCATCCCAAATCTATAAATATGTATTAGCTGTCAAACCGTTGATGTTGGGAAAACTGTCTCTAAAGATTGCAATAGATTAGATGTTCAATTAAGACATCAACAACAGGTTACAATTAAAAACATATAAAATAAAAAAAAAATCGAATGCATGCATTATATATAGTGTTTATATTGGTGCAAACAATGTTTCATTACTTAAGCTGTTGTTAATGTTTTAATTCAATATATACACTGAACAAAATTATAAACGCAACACTTTTATTTTTGCCCCCATTTTTCATGAGCTGAACTCAGAGATCTAAGACTTTTTCTATGTACACAAAAGGCCTATTTCTCTCAAATATTGTTCACAAATCTGTCTAATAAATCTGCGTTAATGAGCACTTCTCCTTTGCCGAGATAATCCATCCACCTCACAGGTGTGGCATATCAAGATGCTGATTAGACAGCATGATTATTGCACAGGTGTGCCTTAGGCTGGCCACAATAAAAGGCCAGTCTAAAATGTGCAGTTTTATCACACAGCACACTGCCACAGATGTCGCAAGTTTTGAGGGAGCATGCAATTGGCATGCTGACTGCAGGAATGTCCACCAGAGCTGTTGCCCGTGAATTGAATGTTCATTTCTCTACCATAAGCCGTCTCCAAAGGCGTTTCAGAGAATTTGGCAGTACATCCAACCGGCCTCACAATCGCAGACCACGTGTAACCACACCAGCCCAGGACCTCCACATCCAGCATCTTCACCTCCAAGATCGTCTGAGACCAGCCACCCGGACAGCTGCTGCAACAATCGGTTGCATAACCAAAGAATTTCTGCACAAACTGTCAGAAAAGGTAACTATAATATTAGGTGACAAGTTGTTTACATCTTTGATGTCTTCCTGCTGCTGAAACACTGATTACATGAGAGATGATGCATTTGATATTTATTTTTCTTGCTGTAACTTGTAGTAAAGCGGCAGGCTGATAGAGTTTTATACAGTGCTGCCGTCTGAATCGACTAGGCAGCTACAGCGATTTGCAGAGCCAATCCTCCCTATACGCAGAATACGGAAGCTGCGTAGGGCCCCCGAAACACCAGGGGGGCCCCCTTGCTCTCAAAGATGTTTTAATTTTAGTTTCATTTTTGATTTTGGCCAGAATGAAAACATGAATGATAATTAATTTTAATGCGGTGCGCTGTCACGCTTTCTACGTAAAAATCTGCCAAATCATGTAACGTGAATGTCGTACAGTCTCTTGCTCTTACTTAAAAAAAAAAAAACTAGTTGAAAGCTTACAGAGCCACGGAAGAGATACTGTTTCTCGAGCGCTTTCCGTGAGCGCGATTCGAGATGGAGTGAAACACGGACAAATGCATTTCATCCATTCTTTCACCCCCAACCCCCGCCGACACAGTTTTGCGTAGGGTCCCCAGAAGTCTAGGATCGGCGATTTGTCACACCACATTAAAGAGCATCAAAACAACATTTATAGTTTGATTTTCCTCTGACCTTAATAGTTTGTGTGCCCCATTTCAGCATGGATTGTTTTATGAACCTGTCACAATCTAATCAGGCTTTCCAAAGAGTCTGTTACTGAAGGATGGAGCAGCACAAACTATCCTGGAAGTGTGAACAACCCCACAACCTGTGAGTAAATGCTGTTTTACGTGAAGATGATGTTTACAGAAAGGGTAGAAAATGGCCATGTAGAACTCCTATCTATCTATCTATCTATCTATCTATCTATCTATCTATCTATCTATCTATCTATCTATCTATCTATCTATCTATCTATCTATCTATCTATCTATCTATCTATCTATCTATCTATCTATCTATCTATCTATCTATCTATCTATCTATCTATCTATCTATCTATCTATCTATCTATCTATCTATCTATCTATCTATCTATCTATCTATCTATCTATCTATCTATCTATCTATCTATCTATCTATCTATCTATCTATCTATCTATCTATCTATCTATCTTCTAAAGGTAAAAGTGGGGCTCAGTTGTTTCAGTGCATTCAACTAAGAGCATACTAAACAACAGGGTTTATGTAAATAAATCATCTACAACCTGCTTATTTTCCAAACTTCTCTGAACAAACGCCTGTCACAGTCTGACACTTCTTTATTCCTCTAAACGACTGATGTGTCAGGAAAGTTTTATTTGAGAAGCAATATGACTATGAGGCAAAAAGTCAAGTGATCTTGACATGCGAAGCTGCTGCTGCCGTGTGCCGCAGCGAACATGAACGCGTGATCTTTGTTCACCGGTATTGCTCTTCCATTCCAGCAGCCTGTCAGCAGTGACGGGTGACTACAGGCTTCAAGTCCTCAAACATATTGATGATGCCAGATATTTCGATTTTGACATTTCTGATATCTAAAGTTGTTCAGGTTCATGACTTTATAGACTTTGAAGCAAAAAAAAGAAGTAGATATGCATTTCCAAACAGAAATACTAGTGCTTTCAAAGCAGTAAAAGAATGTTAGTTTTATGTCCATTCATTTTATTTATTTAATTGTAATTTGACTGCACAGCTGCAGCATTATTTCTCATAATTGTGATTTGATTTCACAAGATTTTTAGTGTTTTTGAAAGAAATCTCTAATGCTCATCAAGAATGCATTTATTTGGTAAAGAAATACAGTAAATACAATTCAAAATACATGTATTCTATTTGAATTAATTTAAAATGCAATTATTTATTATTGTCATTTACCATTATTATTGTCATAGCAAAGCTGATTTTTCAGCATTATTACTTCAGTCTTCAATGTGACATGATCCATCGGTAATCATTCTAATATGCTGATCTTGTGAAAAATTTATTTTCAATGTTTAGTTTAACAGATTAGTTTTTGCTTATTATATTTGTGGAAACCATGATACATTTTCAGGATTATTTTACGAGTAGAAAGTTCAGATGTTTATATGAAAGGGATCATATATTTAGAAATAAATTTATATATTAGAAATGTTATTAAATTATATTATATATTTTAACTATAAATGTTTGCATGATTACTAATTCTTGTAAAATTATCAAATCTTTACTGTCACTTTTGATAATTGTAATTTGCGGAGACCATGATCCATTTTTCAGGATTATTTTACGAATAGAAAGTTCAGCTGTTTATACAAAATAGATAATATATTTAGGGAAAACAATCGATATATTAGAAGTGCTATTATATATTAGAAATATAAATATTTATGTGATTACAAATTCTTGTAAAATTATAAAGTCTTTACTGTCACGCTTGTTAATTGTAATGTGTTTTTGCTGAATAAAATCTTTAATTAATCACTCCAAATTTACGAACGGTAGTGTATATATATATATATATCACAATTAGTTAAAATCTCACAATATAATTTATTTATTTTAAACTTATTTTAAATACCTGTTTTATTTATTTATCAGTACAGTCCTGCCTTAGCACTGTAATGAAAAGAAAAAAATACTTTGGTTGACATGCTCAATATACTGGAAACATCATCTCTCCATTGTTGAATAGTGTGGTTATTAGTGTGATGTATTTGTTTGTGCTGTCATCAAGTAACCAAGTAGCAGTGCATACAACTCTGATACTGTTGTCATGCTGCTATAATCTCAAACCCATTTCCATGGCAAAGAGCAACAATTATGAATCCTTTGCTCTGATGAATATGTCTTTACTGTGCCCCGAGAGATTGCTTTGTTTGTAATAACAATTTCGCAGACGTGAATCTCCCCACACTTAACCGCGGGTCAGGGAGTGTTTAGTCACCACAGTTTCTCTAACTGTTCTAATGTTTCCTCGCAGGGCCAATTAATCCAGACGAGTTTCTGAAGGGCTGTTTGTAGACTTGACCTTCTCCTCATGATGTCATCGGGCTCTGCCTCCTCTTCTTGTCATTGTGGAATGCTCATTTACATTACGCTAATGAACGAGGGCTGCGGAGGCTCATTTACGCTGTTAAAATTCAACTTCAGAACACTGTAAGTGGTCAATACCTTCTAAATTCACTTTCTAAAACACATTTAGTGCCGTCAAGGACAGCGTCTGCTCTAGCCTTGCAATTATCTCATTAGGCTGATACCAAGCTTGTGTTGTTTTTGGTGATAAAGTGGCTTTATAGGCCATTAAGTGTCCGTTGTGATGCAGTAAAGTGAATGCAAATTTAGCTTTTATTTGCTTTGTGCTCATTAATGATTAGCTTTTTATTAGTGTTTCCTAAGGCAGTCATCACTATTATGGTTACTTATGCTTACAATCTTATTGATTGTGATGTGGACATGAATGAACCTCAATTGTATGGCTTTTTGAGTAGAGGTGTGCTATTAGTTTTCCAAGTAATTGGACTTGTAATTTCTGATAAAACAGGCAAGAAATCCAATAGACTTACAATGAAGGGATCAAAGCCAGATGTGAAAATCAAAGACTGCGACCTGTTTTGACTTTGACTTCATAATAACCACCCACAACACCCTAGCAACAACCTACAACACCTTAGTAACTGTCTAGAACATGCTGCCAATGATTCAAAACTATCTAGCAGCCACTCAGAGCACCTTAGAAACTGTTCAAAACACTTTAACATCCACTTGGAACCCCTTAGGAACAGTGCTAAGTAGATTACCAATTACATGATGGACATTGTAATTAGTAACGTAATCTAGATTACTCGGGTAATGTATTCGAACTACTTTCAGATTAGTTATAGACAGAGCTGGGTAGTAACTGATTACATGTAATCTGGATTACGTAATCAGATTCCACAAATTAAGTACTTGTAATTAGAGCAAGTTACATTTTAAAATACTTGTTACTTTTTTATGGATTACATGATATATTAGTGACATATTATTCACACAAATGCAATAAATTATTCAGCATTCATTGATTCTCCCTAATTTTTATTTTTCATCTTTTAAATTTTCCTTTCTAAAATAGCCTACCAATTACATACAAATGATATACTGTATGTATATATAATCCATGGGGCAATTAATTTAAGATTTTTGTTGTTGATTTGACGTGTAATTTAATTGTGAATTCAGCTAGATCACTTTTGTAACCATGTAGCAATGACTTGGGAACCACCTAAAACATGTCTAGCATTGTGACAGCAACTATGTTTCAAAGAATTTTAAAACAATTATTTAGTTTTACTGTTGTTGACAGCAGGGAAGAATTGTAATGTTGTTGTGTTTTTAATCAAACCAAAATATGACACTATAGTGCATTCTCAGCCATAAATAAGGTGAGAAAGGAAAGCAGTATACTAAGAGTGAAATCCACAATAGATATTTGAACAGCTAATGGGGTCTTTTCATTGAGCTTTTCATGTTACTGCTTTTCAGTGAGCTCTGGGATATCACGACACAGACTCCTACCCCTCAGATCTATGTAGAGGAAGAAAGACAAAGGGCGGGTTTCACAGGGCTGGAGAAAAGAGATGTCATTATTCCTGGGACTCCCTGATCCACTGCTGCAAAGCTCCTTCACCACGAGTGTTACACAAATGGCAGCTGCAGAAATAGAAACGATAACGCTTGTGATGAGAAAAAAGGTCCATTGCGTCATCTGCTTTTTGTGATTTTATCAGGTCACAGAAATATTGTTAGTAACTTTGTTCATTGTGAATCGAATGGGTGCCGTCAGAAAGAGAGTCCAAAAAGCTGATAAAACATCACAGTATTCCACACTATTGCAGTCCATCAATTAACGTCTTACGAAGTGAAAAGATTCAAAAGAAACAAATCCATCATTAAGGATTTTAACTGTTACAAATGGTAAATGATCTGTGCAAATTTCTCTCCTGGTTCAGTCGAGACAACTTTTTCACTAGAGAAAGCAATTTCATAAATAGAGGACTCTTTTAGCCAGGAACAAATGTTTGAAGGTAAAAATGCCTTAATGATTTGTTTCTTATAAACACACAGCTTTTTGCTTCACTAGATGCTAATTTATGAACTAGTGCCATGGATTATTGGATTATTGATGTTTTTATCAGCTGTTTGAATTCTGATTCTGATGGCACCCATTCACTGCAAAGGATCCATTGGCGAACAAGTGATGTAATGCTAAATTTCTCTAAATCTGTCCTCATGGAAAAACAAACTCATCTATATGTAAGGTAATAAAAAAAAAATAATATTAATATGTAACTTAAAGAAATAGTTTAATTTAGCTCAAAGGGAATCATTTATGATTTTATAGGGATTTGAACAGAATCTCTGTTACGGCGATTCACTGAACGAGCCGTATAACAAACTCTGCACTGGATATTAAAATCCAAAATATAGTGAAAACACTATTAAACAGCACAGTAACTAGATCGGCAGATTAAGACATTAACTTGTGAGCACAAAACACAAGATACTTCTCTTTTCAATATAAATAAGATTTGATTTATATAAACCTAAGACATAAACTAATCTAACACGTGAACACAAGCATTCACACGTTGCAGAAAGAGAGAAAGTGAGGAAAGGAGGAGTTTAAGAGAATGGAAATGTGAAATCCCAAGTTTACAGCAATATGTTCAATTGCATAGACCTGAACAACCATCAATCACTTATTTAACCCTCGCTTTGAGTTTCTCAGTGAGGCTAAAATTTATATTAAATACACCGATTCAGTTAGAACCTGGAGGTGTTGCTTGCTTGCTTTGCCTGTGTAAAGTGGTTTCCTTTGTGTCGTCGACGTTGTTGCTGACAGGGGGGTTCCCCGAAGTGTCTGATTGGTTGAGAGTTCAGTAGTTGTGAAGTGACGTCTTGGGAAGCCAATGGAGTTGTGGCTGGTAGAAGTTTTGAGGCAGTCACAGACTCAAGTCGGAGACGAGGCGTGGCGGCAAAACTTAACTGAGTACACGAAACTCACAACGGAAAATAAAATAAATTAAAGTAAAAGAATAAAGGGATGTAAAGAGACTAGGTTGGTTTTCTTCTCATTGTGGTAGCAGCTGGCACGTGGACCAGAGCACGCTCAAAGAGCAGCGTCAAAACGCTGTGGCAAAAGAGAAGAAGAGGAGAAGGGAGAGGACCAAGAGGTTGTAAGAGAGCATTTTTAAGAAGAAGAGAGAGTTTGATGGTGTCCTGAGTTTTTAAACTCGGATTTCAGACCGTCCCATCTGGACGTTTTGACCAATTAGATACTGTCCCATTGCTTTGTTTCTCCACCCCACTAATAAATCAACATGTTATCGGTTCAGTCAGAGGTCCGAACTTTACAGGCCCTTGCAAAGTATACTTTTGAACATGGTTTCTATAACAAGACTATGATGCATTTGACAAAGAATTGATTGGAAGAAACATTTAAAGCATGAATTTTCAAACTCATACATACCAACCATGAATATTACCCTTTAAGGCTTAAGCTATTCAATACTTATTAAAAGCAAGACATACACAATGAGTGATTAAAACAAGGATAGTCAAATGTGTGGGTTACATACATAATATGCAGTTATGCATAGAATAATTAGTTTCATTAAAACTTGAAAATTAAAGTCTTTTAAGCTAATTTTAGGTGCATATGGGAGCAGACAGTCTTTGTGAACCAAGGAATTCCAGTCGGGTTCTTTGTCTTCTATGTGTGGGGGAGAAGTCAGTCTAAGGAAGCTCGTGAATTCAGCGTGGCTTGCTGGTTAGTTTGCTTGCTTCAGACTAGTTGGAGCTAGGAATCTGATTTACGGCGTCCTGTTTCCGTGGGCCTCTCTGTGGGATTCCAGTTCCTCATGTTTCAATGTTCTGATCTCATCTTAAATTTGTTTGATTCAGTCTCTGATATTCTACATATAATCTTGAATGACCTGAGCGCGAGTCAGTTTTCAGCAAATAAAAATTTGAGTGAACTATTCCTTTAAGTCTAAACACACTTTTCAGCTAATTTCTTTGCCATTTTCTGTGCAACCAATTGGGTTTGATAGTGCTGTGCAATTACTTGAATGTGTTTTTTCCACATCTGTCTGTTGTTCATGTCAGTCAGCTGATCTCTACTAGTCTGAGTGAGCGGTTCAGCATAAGCTGTAGTGTGGACCAGGCTTTATGCTATAAGTCAAAAGTCTGCCTACGCAAGAGTAAGCGTCTGTTAGTGATTGATGGATCCATAAAGTAAACTGTCAACCTACTCTGGAGGTCAAAACCTAGGTACAGACATACAGAGATGGGTATTGTTGTTCTTGCACACTTACGTGTTTTTCATTTCTTTCCTACAACATCTAAATTGCATCTCATTTAGTGGAAGTCTGTAACCAACTTCTACACATCAAAAAGAATGTTTCTCATTACCGCCTGCATCCTACAACACTAAATTTTTTGACTGAGAAATATTATATCTAAGCAATACCATACTAAATATCAGCACTCTAATTTCACTTTGTAAAATTTAATCATAAGTGCTGTCTCTCAGTGATAGTATTAGTTATAAATTATTTTTTTCTTTATTTTTATAATTTATTTTTAATTAGCTTTTGTTTTTATATTTTATTTAAATTTTTGTTTAGGTTTTGTTTTTTTCATTTTTATTGTTTTTATATATTTCTATTTAGCATAGTTATTATCTATTATAGTTTTAGTCATTTTAGTATTTCTATTTAAATGAAAAGTAAAAAAGTAGCTTTGGCAGCTAACTGAAATTTTAAATTTGAAAATTGAAAATTTGATTTTTCATCTGTTATTTATGTTTGTATTTAGGTTTTATTTCCATAAATAAAATAGCAAAATAATTATCAATAACAACATTGCTTTGTCCTAGTTCCTCTAAAGGTGTCTTTTTGATCTTAACTTGGCTGTTTTGTATTGTGGAAGAAACTAAATATATATTTTTTTCCATTGAATTTTATCAGGAAATTTGTGAAGTTAAGCACTAGATCTCATTTTACAGCAGATTATTACAGGCGGTTGCATTTAGCTAGAAGTAATACTGTATGTTAGACTAGTGTATTTTAAATGCTTATGTGTTATAGTGAGGGAAATAAGCTTGTGGCATTTCTCAAAGATATATTTTTGGCCACTTATTTGCTTTTTGAAAGCCTTGGATTATTTTCTTTCTTCGAGTGGGTGTATTTTTTTCATGGCAGTGTTAATAACCACTCAGGTTATGATGTACAGTAGTACACAGATGTGTTTGTTTGATCTTAGTTTTTGTTGTTGTTGCATTTTCAGCTCTTTATTGCATTTGTCCCTGGAAAAAGAAGAAATGAATGATTCATTTAGGTTTCATTGAAAGATTGAGACATTTCTTAATTGTTTGCTTTAGTTTCAAAAGCGGCCGAAGAACTCATTTGTATTTTCTTGGAGTGACATCTTGGATTTTTGTAGCTAATTTTGACCATACACTGTAAAAAAAAAAAAAAAAGTTGAGCCGACTTAAAATTAAGGCAACAAACTTCAGCAGATTTTTGAGTTTTCTCAACTTGTTGTTTTAAGTTTATGCAACAAAAATTTGAGAATCTCAAAAATCTGCAAAAAGCTGGTTGCTTTAAAATTTTAAGTTGGCTCAACTTTTCTTTTTACTTTTTTTTTTACAGTGTACAACACTTTATTTTAAAGAATAAATCTATGACTTTCAATTTTATGACTTTTGCTTCCTTAAACTCCTAATTTGCTGCTACTTAATAGTAAGCTAGTTGTGAAGTTTAGATATGGGGCTGGATTAAGGGATCTAAAATATAGTTATGCAGAATAAGGCATTAATGTGTGCTTTAAAAGTACAAATAAACAGTAATAGTTAATTAATAGTGAGAATTTCTCCTAAACATAAATACAAATAAGTGCAATGTCATTTGTATTTAAAAGGATATTCCCCCTAAAAACGAAAATTGTCATCATATTCTCACCCTCATATCACTCCAAACATTAACAACTTTCTTAAAAGAAGATATTTTAAAAGACATGTCTCTGTTTTTTGTGCATACAATAGAAGGCAATGGTCAGCAAAACTGTTGTGTTACCAATATTCTTTTATGTTGCGCAGAAGAAAGTAAGTTATACAGGCAGAGTAAATGACGACAATTTTTCTTTTTGGGTGAACTATCCCTTCAGGTACATTTTAATTAACAAATATTAAAAATTTTAAATACATATTTTTACTTATATGTGATATGCCACATCGTGCTTTCAAATAAACTTCATAAAGTTTCAAGGTTCAAGAAGTTTTCTGTCTGCTAATGAGGCTCTTTCTGTGGTTGGCTCAGTGTAGAGAAGGACAACACCGTGAAATTACTTGCCCTTCGTATTTTGCAGTGAGCACCACACCGCCTGACTCCACAGTTCATCTTACCATCTGGTGCCTTTATTGTGAGTTATGAGGAAATTAATAATCTGTTTATTGAACAGGCTTTCCCTGGCTTGCTGAAAGAAGATATAAAGATACTGGAGCTGCAAATGCCATCGAAGATAAAATTCAGCAGGTGTCCCAATCTCACCATCATATAAAGCAGCCATATCACAATTTTTTTTTTTTTTTTAAATATTACTTTATTTGTTCCCCAAGGTCCTTTTCAGATTTAGTCACGGTATTTTATTTATTTTTTTGCAGTCATAATTTAGTTTTTTGTGACAATTTTCCACTTTTTATCTGAACCTTAGATTTTTTTGCTCTTTTTTTTTTTTTTTTGCCTGTAATAAAAAAAAACATACTTTTTGCATTTAAAATGAGTAATAATACTTACGGATTACTAGGGTTCCATATCCAACACTTAAATTTGCATGACCAATAATATGATATAGGACTATTATTTCCTTCCCTCCGTCCTCCCAGTCATTTATGTACAGTTTGGACAGTCAAGAGTTAATGTATTAATCATCTGACATCAGTAGTTCGGTTGTGAAAGTTCAGAACATTTAGCATTTTAAGTTTAATAGATGGTGTTTTTGTACTGGAAAGTTTTTTTTTTTTTATTTTATTTTTTTTATTATTTTTTTTTTATCAAGCTGTGAAAGAGAGAGAAAGTATGCAGTGAGGTAGCAGGTGGCAGTTAATCCAGGATCGTGGATTAACTGAACAGGATCGGAACAGGATCGTGAAAAGGCCACAAGCCAGGACATGAACTCGGGTCGCCCGAGGTGCTACTGCACCATATGTCAGAGTACTGCCCACAAGGCTATGGCTCTGACGGTACAATATGTTTTTACAATAGATCAAGTTATTTTAAAGTCAAGTTATTTTTTCTCATTAAATTAGAAATTTCATTATATGAATGTTTGTATGGAAACGGTTCTCAAAAGTAATCAAACAATAAAAATTCAATTGAAACCTAATTAACCATTTCTTTATTGAAAAGTTACTGTTTAAAAGTACATTTTCACAGAAACAATGCATCTTAATTGAAAAAGCTTTGTTGATTTGACATTAAATGTTCACTGCAATGCTTTTTCTTAATGCTAATGCAATTAATGACAAATGTTAACAGTAAGTTTACTTTTATATTTTATTTTCTGTTTTATCTGTCAACCAAAATGTAAATTATTTCCTTTGGTTGTAGTGAAATATAAAATTCAAATCATCAGTTGCATTTTATAATACAATGATGATACAGTGTTACTGAAATGTTTAAATTAAAATCAAATATTTTATTTAATAATTTTGCTAATTTTGCCAATTGTTTTGCAGATGATTAATGAAATAGGCAATTCGTTTTTTTATCATCTGATAAATATATTTAAAATGCCTTTCATATAGGTCAAATCTCAAAGCTATTAAGGGTACTAAAAGGATTTAAATTTTCCAGTTACTTTTGAGTCATCTTTACATATTGGCATATGAGTAAATGAGAATTCTGGCTGGCACAATTGGCAGGTCTCAATGTGTTTGCCTCTCACCATCGGCATGCTGGGATTAACTGCCACCTGTTAATAACCAGAGGATTTTCCCAAATGTAAATCTAATCCTGAAATATGCCAGCCCATTTCCAAGTGCATTTACATAGTTGCTTCTGCCAGAGCTTTATATGTCTGAAAGACTTTTCCTTTGGCAACAAAGAATGCATGGAATTCAAAATTCAGTTTTTGTTTCCCTGACCTCTCCCTGACCCGTTTGTTGCTTTAAACCAAATGGATTCTCACACATGATTAATAATTTTATGTGCAGTTATTTGAACAAACTCAGGCTTTGTCCCAAAACTGAACTCAGCTTTTTCTTGATTGCATTTTGAGCCTTGAAAATCCAGTAACAGCCAGCAACATCTGTGGAGATAAGAGGACATGCCAATCAACGGAAACAACTGATGCCTTTGTACAGTTTCTGGACAGAAAACTCTGCTTTGGAGGCTTTTCCTCCAGGGGAATGGGAGAAAATAAAGGAGGTCATAATCCGGTGGAATGGGATCTCCAGCGGCCTCATCCCACCTGTGAGCCAGAATGCCGTAGGTCAAATTCCTTACTTCATTTTCACGTTCGGCTTGAATTGTTTTTCTCTCCTGTACTCCCGCTAACCCTCACAGAAGCTGTACAGTTCACTCAGAAGTTGACATTGCGGTCTTTTTTTTTTTTTTTTTGCTCCGATCATGAACCACCCATCTTTTCTCCCACAGGGAGTGTTTCTGTTTCAGAAAATGGATGGAACTCTCAGTTTTCTATCTCTCCTAATGTTATAACTCACATCCCTCATCCATCCATTCATCCGTCCATCCATCACCTGTCGGCTCTTTTCATTACCTGCCTCACTCTTGCGGAATAGAAGGCCGTTTCCACCACGCTTTCCCGTAGATAATGGGGTGCGAGCCAGTTGACACGGAAACTGTTATCAGAAGTCTTGCTTTTATATATCGAGACCACCACAGATTCTGTAGCTTGGACTTGCCCTGGGTAACATAACCAGCTATTTGCCCCCCGTGGAGGTCTTTTTTTACCTACTGTTTCGGGTTGCTCACTTTTGTCATCTAGTCAAACAGCTACTACAGTATTGGAATATCTGATTTAAAGCCTTCTGTGCACTCTGAGGTTGATCAGATCAATTTAAAACTCATTACTGATTTTAATGTGAGGGTAAGTGCTGAAATACTAATAACAATATGCTTTTAAAGTCTCTCAGTGAAAATCCATTGTAGATTGTTGCCAAGGGTTACAGACTTCAACTCGTAGAGAGAGAGAGAGTGGAAAAAAATCAAATATGATTGTGCTGTGAAAGCCATGCAGTGAGTGCCGCAAATGTTGTTTAGTGGAAATTAGAGAGACGGGTAACAAATATAATGGTTTTTTTTTTTTCAAAGCCAGATAAGTTGAATTAAAGTTAAGCCACACTCATTTTTCTAAGTTGTAAATCAAAGAAAGACTGTTAGTGTGTTTTCCAAGAAAATTTCATGCTTAATTCAGCGTTACTTGCTGTTTCTTTGTAACTATTTATGAAATTTGCTTGCAATTTCTTAATAGAAATTGTTTTAATTTTTTTTTATTTAGTTTATCGTGGTCATTTTAATACAGATGCATCTGCATCAAAAACAAGTGAATTTTGAATGCAACTTCCAATCTTTTTTGTATCTTTAATAATAAATTACACAATTATTATAGGTAAAAAAAATGGATGCAGATCATTTACTTTAAATATAAATTTTAAAATTTGTGAATATAAATTTTTAAATATAAATTTTAATTTAGATTAAAAGGGGGTTTCAAGCATGAAAACAATGAAAGTTTAATGCAGCTTTAATTATTCTGTACATTAGAATGTGCCTTGTTTAATTTAGCATTTTTTTTGTGAGCAAAAAAAAAAAAAAAAAAAACATACATTTTTACTTTGATTCACAGAAGACACCCACGTAATTCAGTGTAACAATAGTTCATACATCAAAAATTCTTGTCAGGCATATTTAGAATATAATAATAATTATAATATATATATATATATATATATATATATATATATATATATATATCTTTACCAGTTTTTGTCACTTTCCTTCAAATCTCTAGGTTTTACCCATACGTCAACAAGAAGTTTTCAATCATTTAAAATATAATAAAATTTAGTATAATTACTTTTTGTTTTATGTATTTTAATAAGAACAGGTCGGAATAAGTGTACATTTTTACATAAATATATCTGTTATGCTGAATATTTTACCCATATTTTGAAAATGTATTTTCACAAAGGTTTGAAACATTAAATTAGACACTTCACTTGCTTTCTGTGTAGCCTAAATCACTTCTGTACATTTAATTCGATGTGAACCCCGAAATGGGATGTCTATGACCCAACTGTCACCATGACTTCGGTTTATTAAAATAAAAATAATTTAAGACAGCATTTGAATTATAATTTCCTAACATGCTAATCAAAAACTACACCACTATACTAATATTTATTGCTTGTGTGCTGGCTTGTGAGCCAACTAACTAACTTCAAAATTAAATTGGTGCATGATGCCCCTGCACGCTTACAAAAGGATATGTATGTAAGCACCTATACAATAACTTTGTTGGAAAATGTTCTTATCCAGTATGTTATAAATGAGTATAATCCAAAAAATGGGTTCATTTCATGCTTCAATATCACAAACTATACAAAATAATGGATCTGTGAAAGAGCAGTTTATTTTAGTATCTAATTTTATTTTTTCTGCCATGCTGCCGCTGATGAAACCGCAGGAGGTCAGATGCATGTGATTCCACACACGTCAACACGCCTGGAAATCTAAAAGCTTTTCTGCACCTACGTACTTTGTGACATGAAACAGAGCGATCCATAAGCTCCCAGAGTTTTCTCTGCTTTACTGCTAGCAATTGTAGCTTATTTGTCGGACAGAAATATCACATGCAATTTGTGCATGGCGTGATGATGCTCTCTAACAGATTATTTAAAGTTAAGAGTGCTCGCAGCAAGTTTTATGTACAAAGAAATGATTAGTATTGTATTGTCTGATAAAATATTGATAAGTTATGTACACTCACATCAGATGAAGACTGCAGTTCAGTGTCAGTTGTGGTTGGACAAAATAATGTGAACACCTGGGAAATAGGCAATGTTTCTTTATTATGGTGTTTTAACACAATTTGCCTTTAATACAGCTTCCAACATTCGTAGATCCACACAACTATCAAATAATCTCCAGTTGAAAGTGGTTTATCAGAACGTCTGCCAATCGTTTCAGAGAATCTCATTTTTACACTTCTCACCAAAACTGACCACAGTGGTTTGATAATATTTTAATGATTTTATTTGAATTTTTATGATCTTTTTTGCTATTGAGCATTGGTGTCTGTGATTGAAACTTTCATCAGTTGTAGATTTTTCATGGATGTTGGTTTTGTGAAGCTCACTGCGGTCGGTTTTTGTGGAAACAGAGTCTTCGAGGTGAATATTCTCTTTGTCAGCAGTAGTTCTGTATTGTTTGGACACAATCCTTGTAGTGTTCGATGGTCCCTATCATTCACTTTCAGTTTTATTTTATAAGAGTGGCCCCATGTTGTCTGAATTATATGTATAATGTACAACACCACTTATCTGTGATATCCAGTCAGCAAATCATGGTTCATGAGTGTGATTGGGGAGTGAATTCTGTTACTGGCTGTTCAATATGCATCTGCCACCACAATGTTATTAATCAGTTGTTTATCAGGAAGTCAGCATGAAATTATTACTTATTTGTAGCATTTATCTCTATTGCTGATTCAGCTAAATCAAACCCTTGCAGTCATGGTTTGCGTGATTTTGATTGTGTGTTTTCTGAACAGCCAGAAATGTTTACCAACAATATCATCCTTACTTTGATTTATTCATGCTTACATCAGATTTTATTTTCACTTTTGTTTTTTCAATAATTAAAGTCGAACAAGTCCTCAGCCTGTTATCTAATCCGGATGGAATCTGCAGATATATATATATTTTTTCACATTTTCTTTACTCATATTAATACAATCTGCTGAAGGGCTTGTAGGCCCATCAGGCGTTATGCTGGAGGGAGAGGTGTATAATCTTGCGCCTCAGGGACGTTCAGTCTTTGTATTTTATTTGCTTAAAGGTACTGTAAGTGCTGTTCTAGCCATCTCACACTAACTAACGCCCACCCTCCACAGGCTTGTCACCAAACCTGAAGGCTTATAATGAGTGACAGGAAGTGAGCGCCTCAGAGACTCCTGATTGGCTAAACAAGCGCATCCTGTGGTCATATTCTTTGTTTGCTGTGTACACAGCCTAGGGCTGCCGCAGACATGTGGGATTTCTCAGAACAGCTATTTCAGTGATATCTGTCAGGTTTGTAGGGACCATGTCTGCGTGCTACTCTATAAAACATCACTCACAGCACCTTTGAAAGCACATAGTGTTGGTGAAGTATCAAGTGGTCTTTAAGCAGTGATTCTGGTTGGAATGATTTTTTTCCCTACTTAAAGCACAGAGATATTTAATTGTATAGAGGTAAACAATGTATATTGTCTAAATGTTTGATACATTGCTTTTGTTCCACCTTTGTAAGTTGCTTTGGATAATAGCATCTGCTAAATATGTAAATTTACTGCAAATGTCAACATTTATGTTGTTACTGAGCATAATTGTTTTCAGTTTTTGAATTGCAATATTCATTTTTTAAACATTCTTCTTCACTGTCTGCTACATTAAGCATACACACAAATGTAGGCCAAATTAGTCAATATTTACTCAATTAGTCAATAATTACTCAGTATTCCTTCAATTCTATTGAATTAAAAACGCATCATGGTTTTCACAAAAATATAAAGAAGCACTGTTTGTAACATTAATAATAATTCCGAAATCAGCACAGAATTATTTCTAAAAATCATTACAGACACTCAACTGAGGTAACGGCTGCTGAAAATTCAGCTTTGCGTCACAAAAATAAATTACATTTTTAAAATATATGCAAATAGAAAACTTGTAATATTTCACTATTTTTATGTATTATTGATTTATTCAATTCAGCAATGGTGAGCATACAAGGCAGTAAATAAATCTTTCTAACTCCATACGTTTGAATTTCCCAAATTTTGTTCTTCATTTTGGATACATTCTTCCTCCCATTGAGCTTGTTGCAAATAATTATGCAATTTAATTTGACACCGCATCAGAATTTGGCCAAAATAAAAGAAAGTGACTTAGAAAATGATGCTATTTAGAACAGCTTTAGTGGAGCTAACCTATGATGCCTTAAAATGCAGCTCACTGTGTTTTAAAGTAACAATGTACTGATTTGAATTTTTCTGAATATTAAAGCTTTTACTTGTGACTTTCCAGAAAATGTGTCTCTTAAGGATAATTGGTTTTGTGTTTCACAAGCCGAAATGACCTGATGGTGCTGGAGTTCTGAGAATCATCTGATTCAGTGTCCAGTCATCTGAAAGACTCCTTTGGGTTTAGTGTGGCTCTAGTGTGGATCCCATTGAGCATATAAATCACATTACAGTCAGTATATGAGCTAGAGTCGTCTGGAGGATCTGAAAGTCTTCAGGGAGATGTGTCACGACTGTAAGGTAAACAATTCAGTTCAAATGAGTTACAGGAATAGTTCACCCAAATAATTAAAATTCTGTCATTATTTACCCATCATGTTGTTCCAGATCTGTTACTTTTCAGTAACAGTACTTTTACAGATCTGTAATTTGAAGAATGTTCTGGCTGTATTCACTTTCATTTATATGAATGAGGGCAGAGGCTTCAAAAGTATCATAAAGTAGTTCATACAACTCATATTCTATATTCCATGTCTTCCAAAATCATATGACAGATAAGTGTGAGGAACTGTAAGTGATTTATTCTTATATCTTGCCTTGAATATCTTTCTTGACACACAGGGAGAGTTTTCAGGAAACCTGATTGAAAAATTAATATTTTCTCTTTGGTGAAATCAGTGGCACATAAATTACACACTTGACCTTTAACCGTATAATATATTTAGGTCATGATTCTCTCATGGGAAGAATAACTTATGTAAACAGTGTTTTGCATGTGTATTTATGCGTGTCCTTGCTCTCTATCTCACACATAGATATACATTTTTAACAATATAAAGGCCCTGGAAAATTGTTATATCTTTTATTTATAAAATCGGTTTAGAATTTTTTTGGAATATGTTTTGATATAATACAATGTTTACTCTTTTAAAATTAATAAAAAACAATGTGTGTCAAATACAAAGCTGCACAATAGAGGTTTATACAAGAATGACAATCTTGTGTATAGTTCTTAATTTGAGAAGTATATTTTATTATAGAATAGTAATGTTTCATCCAGATTGTCCACATTGTGTAAATCACAAGTAGATGCTTAAAAGAAATATAACTGAAAAAACTCCTGTGTTACAAACTAGTGGTCATCACTTTTAGGCAGCTTTTGAATGAAGCAACTTTTTTTTTTTTTTCATTATTTTTAACATCACAAACCCCCTAGCATAGATTGGACTGGAAAATGAAGACAGCCCAGATATCTTCATGTGCTTCGTTCATTGATTACTTCTGCTTTGTTATGTAGATGCTCAATAGAAGAACAGAGTGTCGCTGAGAATTCTGACAGGCATCTGTCATCCAATATTTGAGATAAGGCATTTTCTTTGCTTCTGATTTAAATCTTTTTATTCCAGTCTGAGAACAAAAGCATACATTTCTAGCTTGACTTTCATTCTTTGACTTTCTTTTCTGTGAAAAGGCGTTACAAGAACTCTAATAAAGCACCTTTGATGTCACACCAAATCGGATACAATCAAAAGCTCAGTTGCTCAAGCTCCCTGCCATTCTACAGGTTCTCTTGCACGGAGAAAGTATATTTTTGAAACACTGAGTCCAAGAGTCATGTTAAGTGAAAATAGTGGGAAGAATACGTCTGCTTTAGTTTACACCGCACACTTCAGTCCTGTTTTAGAGTGCTAAATGTGCAGGGAGCTCCGGAAGCCATGGCAGGTGGTCATTGTGGCCGTGGACACTACAGCCGGAACCCTTCTACCCCCCCCCAAAACAAATCCATGGGGCAGCTACAGGGTATAAGGAGCCCTCCGGGGCTAGACAAACAAGAACAGGACACAGGAAGCCCTCCTGGGCTAAGTTTGGAAGCTGAGGCTTCTTCTGGGCAAAACAAGGAGTCAGGGGCCCTCACAGGGTCCCTCAGCAACCACTTCCACCTCTGCGACAGGAGAGGCAGGAGGCTGGGAATGGCCTCCGTAGCCACCACAAGAGGAGCCCCCGATGAGTCTCCGTGGACAAGACTGACATGACAAGGTTGATTAAAATGGCACAGCACTCCTGGCCGTGATGTGTGGACTGGATCCACAAGAACTTGCTGGCAGGCCGGCGGGCTTGAGTCAGCGGCGGCGGGCTGGCCAGATGAACTGCAGGCGGGCTTGCCACATGCACTCTAGGCGGGCTTGCCACATGAACCGCAGGCGGGCTATTGTGAGCCGCCGATGGCGCAGGTTGCGAGTGAGCCACGGGTGGCGGCTTGACTTGAGGGAGCCGCAAACGACGTCTGGCTTGACTCGTGACGCTCGCGACAATCCCGCCAAACTCCCACACTTTGATGTCGCGGGCTAAGGGCGGAATGACAAGCAGCGACTTCCATGCTGCTGGGGACAAAACAAACAAACTTTTAAAAATGAACAAAACGAGGTGAATGGGCGCCGCTTACTGTTAGGTCTGGTCTCCTGTCACGGTGCACACAGCAGGGATGAACAGGAGACGATGATAAACTCAAATAACAGTCTTTAATGACTCCAAACAGGACAGGGCAGGACAGGACAGGGCAGGGCAGGGCAGGGCAGGGTAGACACAGACAGGAACACCGGGGAGTAACGAGTAGACCAGACAAAAAAAACTGAACAGACAGGACTATAAATACATAGGATAATCATAGATAATTACTAAAACACAGCTGGACAAGAATGAACTGATAATCACACTTAACAAGGACAGGAAACAAACCAAATAAGGACACATGAGGCAGGAACACATGGCACACACGACAGAGGACACTTTCTCGATGGTCCCTGGCATTCACTAATGGTTTTTACCCACTATACTTTTTTACAGATGAAGTCTTGACATACTTTATGTACTGTACTTTAACTTTGTGCATTTCAACTTTACATTCTCTTAATTTCTATAAATATAACTTTGAATATATGCAGGCTATTTTTTTATTTTGACAATACATGTTCAGATATTCATACAGCTAAATATTCTGGGGGTCATGAACATTTTGTAAAAATGATCTAAAATTCTGACAGTGGCTGGCAACACTAAAATAAATAAATAAAACATAAATAAAACATAAATAAGAGAGCTCAGTGCTCAGCTTGATACTGCACATACTGTAGCCATAATGGCAAACAACACTAAAAGATAGAGAAGTTTGAGACTTTTATTGTTTTAAAAGAAAATATACTACCAGAGCAAAACCTATTTCTTCAGAATAAATGGTGAGAATAGAAATTCATTTAAAAATTCATGGAATAATTTAATGTTTCGGTCAAAGACTTTTGTCAGGCAATCAGAATACAATGGGAAATATTAAGTGTTTTCTCTAAATCCTTGCAATATTGAATATTTCATTCTGTTCTGCATTACAGATGTCGTCTCTCCAAAAGAGTTTTGTGTTTTCCCCAGCTGTGTGTGAGTGCATGTGCTGACAAAGGCCTTTTCTTAAAACTAATGTTGCAATTTCACAGACCAGCAGGATTTTCGGTTGTTTTGTGTGAAGGAAAGAGATGCAGATCTATTTTCCCCACCCAATCTGCAAAGTAATTTCACCGTCTCTGCAATTGGCTAAATATAAAACTATGACAAAATCCAGACTACATTTACACTAGAGGTCAATCTGACCTCCTATTTCCTGCTTCAGACTGTAAATCATTTTAATGAGAACAAGATTAATGTTTTCAGATGAAACCGTCTGATTGAGAAGTTGTCTTTCTGAATGTTCTGTTGACTTTTTAACCCCCCCCCTGAATGAGTTCTTCACATGAATACCCAAAGCTCAGGTTCACTTTTGCTACTGCTACTGAGCTTCTCTGTGGAGCACAATATCTTTCACGCAAAAGACATGTTTACAAACCCTCTAATCAAAAGTGAAGGCATTTATACGCCTGCATGAAAATCCATACTTTGCTGACTTCAAAGATCAAGCTTGTTTTCACAGTGGAATATGGCTAAATTCACTCTCTGACTCCCTCTCTCTCTTTCTCTCCTTCCTCCTTAACATCATCCAGTTTTTTTGTATTAAACAAGGCTGGAGTCATTCCAAAGCCATATAGACCTTAAACGTTTGTCTGTAAATTTCTCTCATTAGATGTGATTTAGATTTATGGAGTTTTCTTCGATGAGGGGCTGCTCGCTATTGGCAGTCCATCAAAACCTTATTTTGATTGCTGAGTGTAGCGATTTTACACAAACTTCTGCTCTCTCAGTCCTGATTAGCCTGTCGAATTAATTTTTTATTTTATTTTAAGTATTGATCATCTCACTTACTCTTTCAGCACCTCTGCAGTCTCATTCCCTACTCAGCTCTTACTTTGTGCCAAAAAAATGGCCAAGTTTTATACAACCCTGTTCAAAATATTTATTTATTTATTTAGAAATTGATACTTAGCAGGGACACCAAAAATCAGTCAGACGAATAATATTATTATATTATTATTTTGAACTTTTTATCATAAAAAGAATCCTGAAAAAAAATGGTTTCTACTAAAATATTAAGCAGCACAACTGTTATTATTTCAAATAATAAGAAATGTTTCTTGATCAGCAAATCAGCATATTAGAATGATTTCTGAAGGATCATGTGACACTGAAGACTGGAGCTTTGCCATCGCAGGATTAAATTACATTTTAAAATGTATTAAAATAGAAAAGTGTTTTGTTTTGTTTTAAATCAATGTTTATTTATAAATATGTATTATTATTTAAATTATATACAGCGGGGGAAACAAATATTTGATCGCCTGCTGATTTTGTACATTTGCCCTCTGACAAAGAAATGATCAGTCTATAATTTTAATGGTAGGTTTATTTGAACAGTGAGAGACAGAATGAAAAAAAATCCCCTATCATCCCCTATTTGATCCCCTATCAATCAGCAAGATTTCTGGCTCCCAGGTGTCTTTAGGAGCTGAGATTAGGAGCACTCTCTTAAAGGGAGTTTGTTTCCTGTATAAAAGACAATCTGTCCACAGAAACAATCAATCAATCAGATTCCAAACTCTCCACCATGGCCAAGACCAGAGAGCTGTCCAAGGATGTCAGGGACAAGATTGTAGACCTACACAAGTCTGGAATGGGATACAAGACCATTGCCAAGCAGCTTGGTGAGAAGGTGACAACAGCTGGTGCGATTATGCGCAAATGGAAGAAACACAAAATAACTGTCAATCTCCCTCAGTCTGGTGCTCCATGCAAGATCTCACCTTGTGGAGTTTCAATGATCATGAGAACGGTGAGGAATCAGCCCAGAACCACACGGGAGGATCATGTCAATTATCTCAAGGCAGCTGGGACCATAGTCACCAAGAAAACAATTAGTAACACACTATGCCGTGAAGGACGGAAATCCTGCAGTGCCCGCAAGTTCCCCCTGCTCAAGAAAGCACATGTACAGGCCCGTCTGAAGTTTGCCTATGAACATCTGAATGATTCAGAGGAGAACTGGGTGAAAGTGTTGTGGTCAGATGAGACCAAAATTAAGCTCTTTGGCATCAACTCAACTCACCGTGTTTGGAGGAGGTGGAATGCTGCCTATGACCCCAAGAACACCATCCCCACCATCAAACATGGAGGTGGAAACATTATGCTTTGGGGGTGTTTTTCTGCTAAGGGAGCATGACAAGTGCACATCAAAGGGACGATGGACGGGGCCATATACCGTCAGGGTTAGGCAACAAAGTACTGGCTTAAAAAGAAGCACATCAAAGTTCTGGAGTGGCCTAGCCAGTCTCCAGACCTTCATCCCAAAGAAAATCTGTGGAGGGAGCTGAAGGTTTGAGTTGCCAAACGTCAGCCTCGAAACCTTAATGACTTGGAGAGGATCTGCAAAGAGGAGTGGGACAAAATCCCTCCTGAGATGTGTACAAACCTGGTGGCCAACTACAAGAAACATCTGACCTCTGTGATTGCCAACAACGGTTTTGCCACCAAGTACTAAGTCATGTTTTGCGAAGGGGTCAAATACTTATTTAAAATGCAAATCAATTTATAACTTTTTTTAAATGCATTTTTATGCATTTTTTTCTCTCTCACTGTTCAAATAAACCTACCATTAAAAATATAGACTGATAATTTCTTTATCAGTGGGCAAATGTACAAAGTCAGCAGGGGATCAAACATATATTTTTTTTCCCACTGTATAATATTATAAAAATTAATAAGAAATAATTACAATTCTGCACTATTTCTAGATTGTTAATCAAATTAAAATGGATTATTGTTATTTTCTATACAGATAATGTACTGTAATTTGTAATCAAAATGTGTTTTGAAAATTCTAAAATTATTTTCACTTGTGGTCTCAGACTTCTGCAAGTACAGTAAATATGCTCTCACTGAAACCGATTTTTGCTAAAACTTATTCATTCGTTCATTTCAACAAAAAGAAAGACAAGCAAACAGCTTCTACACAATTAGGACAATTAGATTAGAATAGAATTAGACTACAGATCTACAGACTGATACCTAAGAAAACCTTTTGCTCACAGAGATCCGTGATATGAGCTTGTTTGAGATTTCGTTATTTCTATAAGTGGAGTCATCGATCAGGGTTTTGACATTATCATCTGTAAGCACTTTCTAATAATGCAGCTCCTTTCATTTCTCAACCAGTCAGCAGCTTCAACATCTGTTCCTGAAATCTCCTCAAAATCACCCCCCCCCCCCCCACCCCAAAAAATATACCAACAAACTTGGTTCCTCCTTAGAAGCGTTTAGAGGTTATGAGAGAGAATACTGAATTTATCATTTATTTATAGTAAATAGTTTGTGTGTGTGTGTGTATATATATATATATATATATATATATATATATATATATATATATATATATATATATACACACAATATTATTTCCAATTTAATTATTATGCCATTGCTTGTTCCAATTTGTCATGTTTGGCTTGTCTGGGTTTGTGCACGAAAAATAGATGAATTTTCACATAGTTTTGGAGGAATAAACCTTTAAATGGCTTACTTATAGTTGTCTCTGCATATTAAGCTGGAATATGAGAATATGAGAAGGTATACATCAAAGATTGCTTCACTTAAAATTTTATTCACAGAAGATTTCTTTATAATTTTAACTGTCAGTGTTGTGTTTAATTTTTTAATTTACTTGACGTGGGTATGAAACAGGGATAATGTAAAAGGAATGGGATCAGAACATGACCCAGGTCATACTCAAACTTGACTCCCTGTAAACCAACAGCTCTTAAACAGTATGTTCCGAACATGCAGCTCAGAGTTCTGATATCTAAAATAGTTTTCATTTCATTTTTCTTTAATTTTAGTTTTGCAGGCTGTCATGACCAGTCGGAGGAGTCCTGACAGTCTAGAGTTGAAAATCTGTCAAGAGCAGCACACTTAGGAGGACAGAAACTTTGAGGACAGGCTATCATAATTTAGTTTCCTCTGATGCTACTGAATATTTATTGAATATCTGATTGCAGTGCTGTTGATGACTGTTGCACTTTAATGGAGAAGTTTGGATTGTTTTAACCCCTGTGCTGAAAAATAAATTAAAAAAACTTAATAATTTGGTGTTGCCGTCAAAAATGACCAGCCTTCTAAAAATTGCTTGTAAATCTCTACTATATGCTATATTTTGACCAAATCTTAGATTCAGTGTTTTTTGGCAACTTGTTTTCTTTTAATTAACACAGGTTTTGTATTTCTTTTAGGAACTGATTGATTGAAGGCCCCATTAATCTGAGCTTATGCACCTCAGTTTTTGAGTGAAATAAAAACATTATTTGTCTATCATTTTGGCAATGTTCACTTAACTGAGGTTCAGATGAGGCCTATGCCATGTCCAAAAACAAATACAAAATCTGTGCTAATTGAAAGAAAACAAGTTTATAACAAGATTGAATCCAACATTTATAAGCATTTTTTTTGTAGGCCGATCATTTTTTACTTTTGACTGAATTAATTAATTAATTAAAAACATATAACACAAGTAATTAAATCAATACATTTTTTTAAGTAAGTTGTTACATCCTGTGTGAGCAAAGTCTGTAAAATTTTACCATCTGTAGGTCTTAGTCCAATGCAATAAGATTAACTAGCATTTTCAGGAAAATGAAAATCCTCTCCATATCAAAATGACCAGAACACAACATGAGGGATGAATTGGCATCACATCAATGAAATGATGTACTGAATTTCAAACACAATGTCTCTGTTGGCTTTTAATATGTCTAGACATGTCTAGATGTGAAAGTGGCACTGATAGTTGAACGTCATGGGATGATGCCTAATGAGCAACATCTTAAAAGACTTTCATGTTGTCCACGTTTTTGTTTTGTGGTCACAGAAATATGGATACTATTCATTTGTAACTGCTTGCCCATTGTTGCATGTTCAGAGCAAAATAATGGCTCTCCCTGAGACATGATTGCATTTACAAGAGAAACCTCTGAAAGGCATCGACAGGTTGGAAAAGATGCAGTTTTGAAATTGACATGTTTGAGAAAGATTACAAGCGGTTATGCTGCCACACTTCAAACTCAATACACACTCTGTTATCAAGGTGAGTGTGTGAAAGAAGGACAGTTTGATATTGATGTGATATGTGAAGATTTGCTCCAATCTCTTCGTTCAGCCAATCACTGTCTTGTCCTTCTCCGGTTCGAAGCAGAGGGTGGTCTGTCATCATATGGAATTTTTTCTTATGAAGTTTTTCATTTGGAGAGGTTTATTTCATAATGACAGTGTATGTGCGGTGTATTTACCGAACACCAGGTGTTGATGTGTGAGCAACGGGATGTATAACTGCAGTTCAAATGGCCGTGATTTAACCTCTATGGATGAACGAGAAAACAAATTATGTCTCGAGAGATATCTTCATACGCAAAGACACACTCTTGGGATTGTGTGTGGTGCATTAGGGTAAGCAGCTGCGCTGGGTGCTTGAATAATTAGACACTAAGATACATATATTCAGGCACTCTAATGCACATATGCATATTGTAAGAGACTCCAGGAGAAGCACTCGTTTTCTTTTTCCGGTCTCTGAGAACTATTGATCTCCAGAGGCATATTGTTTCTTTTTTGTGAGCTGCTGGAGATAAATTATTTCTATTTTCTGAGTCCCAGATTCTGTTGAGATTTGATTTGAGCCAGCGGCTGCTCCCAGCAGCCAACGCTTGTTTCAGTTCAAATGAAAGTGTGTCACTGAATGATGATGATGATGATGGTGCATTGCTATTTACATTTCATTTAACGAGTAGGAGTTTTCCTGAAAAGTAAAAGTTATTGGCAGCAGAAGTTTAGATTTGTATATACATATTTTACTTGGAAAGGTTAAATGTCTTACTTTTATAAATGTGAAAGAATATGGTTCCTCTTTGGAAATTATTTTAGCTGATTCTCTTCTTTAGCCACAATAGTCAAAACTACTTCAGTGTAGAAAAAGAAAAATAATTAGTTTAAAGTAAAGGTTTTAAGTAAATATAAATACCTAGATGGCCTTCCATTTAGTGCAGTGGTGGTATTCATTTTCTTTTTCAGTATTAGTTTTGAATTTTCTGTCAAGCAGTAGGTTGTTACTGTCATATTGGGGTGTTTAGGGGGTCAAAGGTCAGCATGGCTGAGTCCGCTTTTGCTTGTAGTTTCACTATCCGGACCCCCAAAGGCATCTTTCTCCATTGAGAGACATTAAAAAATGGTTGTGTATTCTGGTGAATTATATAATATAATATAATATAAAACATTTGGGCTCAGTAAGAGTTTTTTTTAGAGACAAATTAATATTTTGACTTGCGTTAAATTAGTACAAATTGACATTAAAAGCATTTAAAATGTTTCTAAATATTTATATTTCAAATAAATTGTTATTTCTATTTATCCTGAAAAACTATCATGGTTTCCAGATATATATATATTATACAGAACAACTGTTTTCAGCATTGATAAAAAATAAAATATGTGTCTCGAGCAGCAAATCGGCATATTTGAATGACGTTTAGAGGATCTTGTGCACTGAAGACGGGAGTAACAGAACAGTTATTTTAAACTATTCTAAATAAAACAGTTATATTAAATTGAAATAATATTGAATTATATTATTGCATAACTGCATTTTGATCAAATAAATGCAACCTGGGTGAGCATAAGAGAATCAAAATCTTCAAAAACAAAAAACATCTTAATCTTATATGCAATAAATTATTATATTTTTATGAGGGTTTAACTGTAGGATTTTTTTCTAGTGCGATTTATGTCAGTGTATGTTTCTCATTTGCTTTAGCGAACTGAAGGAATAGCTATGCAAAGCTGAGTAAGGAACAGAGCAGCATATCACTTGGGCAAAGATGTGAAGGGTAGATACTAGGTGGCTGTCAGCAGCACGCCGCCTCCCTCTTCCCCTGATGACTAAATAACCAATTCATCTGAGTGCAGCAGCCCAATTATACTTGTCCTGAAAACTTCTGTGAATGTTAGTGCGTATGCGTTTGTGTGTGTTTACATGTTCCCAGCATGCTGTATTTTAGAACGCTGACCTCCAGAACTGTGTGTGTCGGTGTTCAGCTGCTCCTGTGTGTCTGCACATGCACATCTCATGTATGTTACGGTAAAGAACATTAACATGGTGTACATTTAACACATACATATATTTTCCAGACACATTAGAAATGTTGAACTTGCTTTAGCTTAATAGTGAGTAAAAGCATGCTACATCTCAGAAAATAGCAGTAAATATTTTAACAATTAATTGTCACGTTTCTCTGGAGCAAGGGAACGGGGAGGCAAGAAACTCTTCAAATAACAATATTTATTTCTTCCAATCGCTAGAACATAGGAGTCGCAGGAGACACAGAACACAAAGAATAACGAATAACAGCCAACACCAGACTCAGAGAATACAGGGCTTATAAACAAGAGTATCTAGATAATTAATGATACACGGCTGGGGACTAATAAACAAAACGAGGACAGGAACTGGAACTAACCAAATATGGGCACGAGAGGAGGGGAAACACAAGACTCAGGAAGACAGGACTGATATTAATGAACTAACAATCATTTATTATTATTATTAATAGTAGTGATGATGATGATGATAATAATAATAATAATAATAATAATGTATATATATATATGTATATATATGTGTGTGTGTTTGTGTATATAATTATGTGTGTATGTACTGTATGTATGCATGTATGTATTTATATGTGTGTATATGTGTGTATGTGTGTGTATGTATATATATATATACATATATAATATTTAATTTGACATTTTATAGCATTAATTAGATAGGTATTCCATATGATTTAATATACATTAATTGTATAATTATACAGTTGCTCTTTATTATTTATATACATAGATACATACATACATGCATAAAGTAATTTTGTAGGATATCAGGCACCAAATAAAAGATCCATTAATCTCCTTTCTGCCAACTGCTTTTTCTTTCAGTGCCAAGAAAAATGCTCTTTGATATGAGGAGCTGTCGTTCACAAGTAAAATCAAATTTGAGCCTGGTCAGTTATTATTAGGCCTAAATTTAGAGCAATGAACTGTGGAGGGTTTGACTTGCCATTGTTTTTCACACTTCCTCTAAATTCCCCTTCACATGACGGCATCAATACTCCTCTCAACTCAAGTGTCACGTGTTAACTTCCACATGCACAGGATTATTCATCGCTTTGACCTCCACAGGAAAAGCATCACTGATGGTGCCATGGAAGGTTTTTTTTACTGGATCGAAAATAAAGTAAATGAAAAAGGTAACATGTATTTGATCTCAGAACAAACAAAAATCCTGGCTATTGCTTTGTGACATGGCAGAAAGAAAACAAGAAATTGTTAAATGCCCCCCCCCCCCCCCACCACCACCACACATAAATGTCATAATATGCTTTTGACCTTGACATACAACCTGATGTATCTAGAGACAGGATCAGCCTTTCTTCCATCTTAATGTGATTTTGTTGTGTGCACTGGGGAATATGGACAAAAATACTGTAAAAAGGCCTGAAGAATCTTGCTTAGTTTGGAATTCTGCTTCATTTTCACTGTAGAGAAATTAATTGTTAATATATAAACCTTTCTAGAAAGACCAACCCTGAACTCTGGAGAATAATTGATGATATACGCTGCTTTAGGAGATTTCAGCTTAATTTTTTAATAATGTTTAATTGCCTTATTCCTGGTGAAGAATTAAACTCAGCACTCTCATGGCACATTGCAAATGATGTAATCGATCTATACACTCTCAAACAACTTGTATACTTGCATCAGTGTTATTTCAGTATTATTTATACTGTATATTATTATAGTAGTATATACAGTATAGTAGTAATTATAGTAGTATATTTTTTGTTTCCAGTTTTTATTTGATTTCAATAATTTTAAGTGCCTTCATTATTTTTTTAAAGGTGCCATAGAATGCATTGATACAATATTTTAAATTGTTCTCTGATATCTACATAGAAGGTATGTGGCTTAGGTAAGGGCAAACATTCTCCAGAAACGGTTTTACATGTCCGTTTACAACCCTAGGATTTCTCCCTAGAATGAAATGATCTGTTATTATCTTATTTGGGAGGGTCATGAATAAAAATGTAGAGTCCTGTTCTGATTGGCTGTTTCACAGTGTGGCTCAATGTTCCGTGCCTTTCTGAATACAGACACCAACCCATCCCTGCACTTCACCTCCCCTGCACAGCCTGGAACATAACATTTATTTCCATGATCTGCCATTTTTGCTGTTGTCCTAGCTTTTTTCTTCACAATAGCTGCAGAACTTCTTATGATTCTGCTGGCGGTTGGTCTAGAACATGGGCGGGTATATGCAAATGTTGGGGGCGTCACAGTCGTTATGTTCTGATTCGCATATTTTTCAGTGGTCCTTTGCATTGCATTCACGAGAATTACATAAGGAGGAGGACACAATGGTGTTTGAGGCTCACGGTATGTCATTTCCATGTACAGAACTGTTATTATTCAAATATGCCAAGGTGAATGCAGTTTTCCATTCTATGGCACCTTTAAGTCATTCATAAAATAAGTACACACTTTTGCACCTTTTTCAGATTTTGAATACTTTTTTTGGAATGTTGTGATTGATCCTGGAGCTGGTTGGAGTTTGGTTCATGTTTTGTTCAAGAACTCTTTTTTGAGCAATGCTTTTTAATTCCCTATGTATAAAATGAATAGGAGAAATATTTTCGGAATCAAGCCATTGACAGAATGTGCAGGGGGCGGCACAGTTGCGGAACATGAGAAACATGAGTGTGTTGTGTGCATAGACATCTGTGGTTTTAGAGCGTGTGATACAAACTCCTCGCAGTCACAGGCACTTTGATGTTAATGTCTCAGGCACAATTAAAGTGCTTGCCACAAGTGACTCAAATCAAACAGTGCTGCGTCTCAGGATCCACCGGCTCCCTGTGGGTGCGGTGCGATCCTGTGAACTCTACAGTTTTGAGCGTTGGGGGGGGGGGGGGATGTTTTGAAGTTTAATTACTTTTAACTCAATCCGAAAGTCTGCATGTGTATATAAACCAAGAATGTAAAAATATTGCAAATGAAATACAAAAACGTGTTCTGTTTGAAGGTCTTATGGTTCTAAGTCAGACTGTTGTACAATGAATTATTATGAATTTGATTAAAATGATTTGGAAGCAATAATAATAATACTAATAATAATGATTTTAATTTAATATTAATATAATAATATAATTAGTATAAAATAAATACACAAATAAAATAATTAATATAAAGTAATAAATGTTATGTTAAAGTACAATATAATAATAATAATAATAATGCATTTAAATCAATATTAATATAATGTTAGAATATTATAATAGTATTAAATAAAGAATAATGTGTAGTAATGCATGTTAATTTGAAGCAGAATATAATAATAATAATAATAAGAACAAATATTCATACTAAACTATTAATGGTAATATTATAAAAGTACATATTAAATAATAAAGGCAAATTAATACTTATCAGTAATTAAGTAAATAAATAACTAAGTAAATAAATAAATACACACCTGTTAAGACAGAATAGTCTCATAATGGTAATACTTTATATGTTAGAAATTTCAGGCCTTTTTCTTTTTCTTTTTTAATTTTTTTTAAGAGAAGAGCTCTTGTTGTTGTGTGAGTGTGTGTTTAATGTTCCCTGATGAGAGAGGCTTGTTTGGGGGGTTTAGCTGTACTACACCAACAACAAAAAGAGTGTGTGAGATCAGAGAGGAGCATACACCCAGCGCTGAGGCTGCACTGCATGATGGGATACAGGTTAGAAAGAGCTCACAGAATAGAAAGTTTGAAAACAGACATCAAGTGGAAACAGAGTCAGCAGGAAGTCGGGGAAAATCTTCCAGAGAGAGAAATTCAAGTGACAAAGATTAATACATATAAAAACATAAATTGCTTGTCACTCTGTTGCGAATCTCACAACAGCCTAATAAAATTTGGTTAGAGAAGAGTTTTTTTATGTAATCTAGCTCTAGAGCCCCTGTTGTGATCAATTACATGTTTATAATTTTGTTAAGGGGGTCTGTTAGAAAACATTTTCTTAACATTTCTATTGTTTTCAATAAAAATGCTAAAAAAACACCTGCTTTCAACTTGCCTGAATGCTCTCGCTGCATCCAAAATAGAATACTTTGGTACTATATAGTTAGCAAAAAACAGTAAGCCAAAAGTGTAGTATATCTGAATTCATATATTCGAAAAACAACATGCCAAAAGTACCTGGATGACCTACTACTTCCTAGATTCTAAAGTATGCATTCAATTGAGCACACGAGGCCACGGGAGATCATTTATGAATGGCAGCGAAGCTACGCAACTGACACTGGTAGGTCATATCATGTGACAGTAACAACATATCACATGTAGTATATGTTTAAATTTTATTCATACTACTCATATTCACACTACAAATGAACTTTTTAACTATCGTGAAGCAAGTTCAAAGTAAGTTTAGTTTTGGTTTCATCACAACTCGCCTTCCAAAAAGCTCACTCTGCTCTGATTGGTCAGCTGGCCCCATTCTACAAAGTAATGTAAAATCAAAAAAAGCATTGTAGGTCCCCTTTAACAAAACTACAATGACATTATCTGAAATAGTTGCTGCACAAAGTCAACTTCAGAGTGAAATCTGCATTAGTGTGCAAAGAATTGTCTCTCCCTTGACCATTTGCTCTTTTTGCAACTCAGCTTGTCCACAAATACAGTTTGCTGGCTGTACTATATAAGGGAAAGGTCTGTTGTGCTAGTCTATGACTTCTTCAAAGTAGTACTAATTAATGATATTTGGTTTCACTCCAGTTTTTGTTTTATGGTGTTTTGTGGTCTTTTTTGAAGCTTGACAGTCACTGCCACCATGAGTGATCATGCTGATATGTTTGAATTTGTATTTACGGTGTAATTGATTTATTTGTGGCTAATCTCCTGATTCTGCCGTCCATGTGAAGTTAATCCTGTTGTTATCCCTTGCTGTCAGGATATTTACATTTATTTGTTTAGCAGATGCTTTTATCCAAAATTGACTTACAGGTGACGAATACAACAACAAAGGTGATTCATCCTAGAAAGACTAACATTAGAAGTGCTGTAATAAACTGCTCAGAAACATGAATGAACTGGCCGTAAAGAGCTGTGATTTATTCTCGTGATGTAAAGCATCATTACTCCAGTCTTAAGTGTCACATGTCTTTCAGAAATCATTTTAATATGCTTATTTGCTGCTCAAGATACATTGTTTCTTATCACTGTTGAAAATAGTTGATGCCTAATAGTTTTTTGTGTTTTTTGTAACAATATAGCCTTTACTGATACAAGGCCCTTACTGACAGGTTTTATTAATTTAATGCATCCTTGCTAAATAAATATCTTAATTTCTTTAAAACAAATCGAACCGTTAATGTATATCAGTTAGATAACACATGAAGCAATAGTTTATACAGCATTATATAGTATGAATATACTGTACTGTGCATATAGTGGGGAGTTGTATATTGTGGGTTATTTTGTGCATGCATGCTGTTTTTTAAGTCTAGTTCCAGCTCAGATAAGTGAAACAACTGAGAATAAGGTTTTTTTTTTTGTTAAAACAGTAAGTGCATTAACTATTGTGAGTCAAATACTCTGATGGAGTTGTTCCGTGCTCTTCAGATGGAGGTGGAAAGATCCTTCCATCTCTGACGTACAGTGAAAGTGAAGGTTTGAGAAAGTGGTTTTGTGGCTTTTGTGTAAGTATCACAAGGTGCCATTGACTCAGTGACTTCTGCAGGGAATATGCATTTTTAAAAGAGTACTGAACTTGATGCATGCAGCAACCGGCAGGCAGTGGAGTGAGAACTAAAAAAGTGTGACATGGGTTCTTTTGAGCTTTTAATAAGACCAATTACACCACCTTGTTCTGGGTAATATGCAGATGCACATGCATGAAGACTAGCAAAATGAACATTGCAGTATAGTCTAGGCTAGAGATGGCCAGAGCCTGAACAAGCTTTGTGCATGGCTGGATAATAAAGGCAGTGTTTCTCGTGATATTGTAGAGAGTCCTCATGATTTTATCCCCCTTAGCTTCCTTTACAGAAAAAAAATCATATTAAATAAATATTCATAAGCACACAGACACCTCTACAACTTTGATGCACTCAAGAGCAATAAGTGCTCGCTCACATGTCATTGAATTACTGTCATTCAGCATTTGCATTCAGATTTTTCATTCCACATCTCTGTTGTTTTTTTTTTTTTCTCATATTTGTCTCTAAATATAAGTCTGACTTTTGGGAATTCAGCTTCAAAGATCTGTGTTTATCCAGGGAGAGTGGTTCACATGAGATATCTGGATTTGAGACGTTAGTGAATAAAACACACTAATCTACTTTCAGCAGATGATTTAAAATGGCAGTTTCTGGTAATTTTATGGCTGTGCTGTTCTAAAAACAAAGTACTAAAAAGTTTACAATGTTATGATATTGTTACATTTAGTAATATATAAAAGATTTGTAATATAGTGCTGTATGGACCACTTTTATAAAACGTTTTAAGGAATAAATCACCCAATTTGCAATTTGCTGAAAACCTACTCAGGCCATCCAAGATGTAGGTGAGTTTGTTTATTCATCAGAACAGATTTGGAGAAATTTAGCATTACAACACTTGCTCACCAATGGATCTTCTGCAGTGAATGGGTGCCGTCAGAATGAAAGTCCAAACAGCTGGTAAAAACCTCACAATAATCCACAGGACTCCAGTCCATCGATTAAAATCTTAAGCGAAAACTGTCCGTTTGTAAGGCATTTTTAACTTCAAATCGTTGACATACTCTTGTCTGAATCAGGAGAAAAATATGTTCTAAACAAATATGTGATGATATAAAGATTTTGATGTAAGAGGACAACAGAGGATGGACTTTTTAATGGAGGAAGTATTATCACGGATTATTGACTATTTTGGCCAGAAGCAATGGTTTAAAGTTAAAACGCCTTAATGCTTAAATTTTCACTTTTGGGTGAATGACTTCTTTAAGGTGTTTTGCATTCTTCAAGCAAAAAAGCTCCAGTGCATGACACAGTTATATGTGGTAGATATGCTCCTAATGACACGCTTTAAATATTAATAAAGATTTTGCATATGAAATCGAAACAATCCTGAATTAGACAGAAATTACTTATAAGCACTAATATGGTTCATAATATGTTATGTGTGATTGTAATAATTTCTCCTCTGAAACGTATTAACCTCAAACAAACAGATTTTTAATGGCTCATTAATGTGAATGTGTAGCGGCACTAATCTCTGCATTCAAATTCAAGCCTTGAGCTTCTTGTTCTGTCTCAGAAAGAGTCAGTAGATTTCTGGGCATTATATGGGACCTCTGTGTGTCACCATCCATCCTGCTACTTTGTGTTTCTATTGTTCTCTGGTGAAAGCTTCATTTCACTAGTTCATTCAACAATCTTTACATAGAATTCTTAAAGGCACAACGGCCCATTTATAAAAAAAAAAAAAAGACTAAAAATAATATTTTTATTATTAATAATAAATTAATTATATATAATTTGTTTATTAATTAGACAAATATATATGTATGTATGTCTGACAGAAAAATAAAATTATTTTTTTTAATGCTGTTCTTTTGAAATTTCTATTCTATTCAAGAATCCTGAAAAATAAATACATAACAAATAAATAAGTTCATGGTTAAAACTATTTAACAACACATTTAACAACATTCAGCATTAATATAAGACCAAATCAGCATATTAAAATGATTTCTGAAGGATCATATGACTCTAAAGACTGGAGTAATGGTGCTGAAAATTCAGCTTCTCCATCACAAAAATAAATAGTTAATAGTTAAATTGTAATAATACTTAACAACATTACTATTTTTACTCTATTTTTGATCAAATAAATGCAGCCTTCGTGAGTAAACTAACAGATGTCTTTCAAAAACATTTTACAATTTTATAGACCCCAGAATTTTGAACTGTATTGTATATATGAAAATTATAAATAATAATAATTGATAATGAGTATTTGTATAAAGCACATATTTCCTCTTTATCAGAAGCTTAAAAAAATCAAGCAAATGAAATGAATCCCACAGACTCATGGATGCTGAAATAAGTCAAACACAACAAGCTGTTTTCTTCAGTTTGACACTGCGCGCTTGTTCACCAGTGAATCGGTGGGGAAATTGGCCTGTGTGGAGTGGTAATCCTGAAACAACCTCATTAGCATCTGTGGGTTTGAACAAAAGGACAGGCGCTTAAGAATCTCAGCGGTGCTGTGGAACCAACACACGGGTGTCCAATCAGCCTGCGGCGGCGGCCCAAAAGCACACTCTCACTGCTGGGTTCAAAGTGCTCTCCAGATGAAGGGAGCACCAGATATAAAAAATCTTACGTTTTATTTGCATGTCGGAGATGACATTTAATGATAGAAAAAAGCCAAGTGCGTAAAAAACAGGATGCAACATAGACTTTATCAAAGCCCCATCTAACACGCTGACATTTTGGTCGAGCGCAGTGGCAAGAGAGTGAATGCAGCGCTCTTCTGTGGTCCTCAATCATTAACGTGCTCTTCCTGTAAAGGTAACAGCTAAGCAGTTGCTGCACTTGCCTTATTACAGCACAGAAGCAGACTTGTACAGGTAGGTTAAGACCTTCATTAATGATGCTGTATATCTTTGGACATTTTTGAGAGCAGTTGGGAGTTTGTGCATGAAAGAATAATTATGAAAAGGGTTTGATTCCACCGATGTAGCAAGAACAGTCAAGGCCTTGTGTTAATGAGGAAGGTTAGATCAGCATACAGAACTATGTGTGTTAATAAAATATAGTTTGAGATGAGGAATATCAACTGTCTGAAAAAAAAAAAAACCTTAATCAATGCAATAGATGAGCCGTTTTTGTTTTCCCCAAAGAACCTTTCAATAAACTGTTCTTTAAAAGACCCTTTTTTAAAAAGAAGATTTTTTGCAAGGGAAATTTTCCATGGTTACAATACCAGATTTTTAAATATAGACCTTAGAGCTACAGACATTTTTATTTGGTTATATCGTTTTTCACAAAATGCTCAAAAATAGGGGCGCAGGTTAACAGGTTAAAGGTTCTTCATGGAACCATACTGTAAATGCAAATAAAGAACCTTTATTAAGAGTGTTCACACCAAGGATGATACCTTTAGCTATATAGATTTTTAAAATAGTTCTAAATTTAAAAGCATTGCAGAGTCCATACCACAACTACACTACTGGCAACATAAGTATATATTATTGGAATCACTTTCAGAGCAATATTTTTCCAACTGTTAAATGATAAAAACATTGACAGTCAGTCAGAATCCATCCTGCATTAGAGAGATTAAGCATTTAAAGTGACAGACAACATAAGAACAGTATGCATATTTAATAATGAGAACATTACAGTGCATGAATGTGAATGCTAATGATATAGTAATCATTCTCGGTGTGAATGGGCCTTAACGTTGTTAGCTGGACTTCCAGTGTGGCCAAGCTGGGATGCATTTCCAAACAAAGACATTAGATTGTTGGGGAAATTAACCAGCTAGTCACAACTGCTTCCTGAAAACATAGGAACTTTGTTGCACATCCATTGTTTGAAACTCTTTGGTTAGAACTGTCATAAATTACATCAAGCCAGTATGGGAGTAAGATCTACTGCTAATTAATAAGTTCAAGATCAAATTAATGTATGATTACATGAATGTCTGGAAACACCAAATTGTTAAACTATGTTGGTAACAATAGCACTTGCTACCATAGTTGGTGACAAACCGCCTGGGAGCTCCTCAGTGGTGAAACTCCTCCTCCTTCAATTAGTGGAGAACCAGGTGGAACAAATCTGAGGCAATCTGAGCGTGCCAGTACCTGGCTCTGTTGTTGTCTTTAGACCACAGTGAAAGGAGCATTTATAGCACCACTAGACCAAGGAAACTTCATCTTTGTCATCAAGGTGACTGTGCAAAACCAAGCCCTCCACAAAACAGTGAAGGACAGCCGGTAAGTGCCATATTGGCCATGTTTGGCTAGACTGAATTAAGCAGTGCAGTGCTAATGATACTCTGGAAAACACAGACTCTGAACTCTTTTTGACTTTGGGAGGACTTTTGCAGTGGTGTTTGTAACTTCAAATGTTGTTTGTAGGGTAAAAAGGGAAAGTAAGAAAAGCCAAATTTATTGTTTGACAAAGAATGTGTTTGAGATGGTTAAAAGTAATTTAAACTTTGTAGAAATCTCAATAAACCAAGTTCTTAACTCAGTTAAAATTGTAAGATCTAGTAACTTGGCTAAAAAGTATGGAAACGCAGTTTGGCTAAAAATATAATGAGACCTATTAATTAACCTAAATATTAAACCAATGGAAGGTAAAACTACTGATTAGAATAAAAAATGGAAACCTTGTAATAGCAGTAATGTGTTTATCTGAGGTGAATGTGAATAATTTTGTTTATTTGATTTGGCTGTCAACTCAAATAATGATCTTGTATTTGTCATCTCTCTTTTGAGGTTTTTCACCTGTTTACTGCCCATCAAAGAATGGTAAATAAAAGACAAACAACTGGTCCCATGGCTGTTTATTGAGTGAAATCCAGTTAAGATCTTCACGTGGAGGGACTGTCCTTTTCAAGTGGGGAATTGCACAAGAAATAAATCACAACTTGACAGTGAAAAACCGCCACTAAAGACTGGAGAAGGACCAGAAAAGTGACCACACGTGTCCATAGAGACAAGTAAAGACTGTTCTTGCCCTGCTACTGTGATTGAAATGGCTGATTCATTACTGTTGGAGCAGCTAAAGACCGCAAGGACATCAGCGAAGCGTCAGTTTTCCCGTCTGGCCAATAATGTGCTACGAATGCATACAATGATGTCAGAAGAGGAGCTCAGAGACATTTTTAAGAAGCTCACTGCAGAAGCTGGCAAAGTTCTTGAAGCCAATGATGATGTAGAGGGGCAATGTATTGAAGAAAACTCTGATGCAGAGGAGTTGAGCGAGCAGCAAAAGTCTGACTTGGTCAAGACAGCCAATGAGTGTGAGAGAAAACTGCAAGAGCTAAAGGACCTCATACAAAAGACATTGTGGGCCAATTTCGGGGAATATGAACTGACACAAGCAATTACAACAGCAGAGTCGCAAGCAGAAAACGTGGGAGCTGTGGACCCAAGTAAAAACCCAGATGCATATCTCTTCATGATCGGACAACTAGAGAAACTTGTGAAGGCTGCGAAGGAGGTGCATAAACATTGGAAATGCTGGGCCCTCCCAGCAGAGCAACAACAGTTCCAGAGTCGTATCAAAGGCCTTGAAACCATCCTGCCAAAACTCACAATAAGACAAGCAGACTTTACAGGGGCACAAGTCAGAGAAGGAACCAGCAGATTGAGTACTACTTCAACCAGTTGTGTGGCCACACCAGCAATTAAATTAAGGCCAGCTGCCCTCCCAAAGTTTTCTGGCATCCGCCGAGAGTTTCATCGGTGGAAAAAAGATTGGGAAGCGCTTCAGATGCAGGGAGAACCTACTGGATCCAAAGAGGTTAAAAAGTTCCAACTTCTCGACAGTGTGGATGAGAAGACAATACGAGACCTCCGCCTTACAACTTACACAACTGCTGAGGAGGTTTTCCGGGTCTTGGAGAACCGCTTTGGAAATAAGACAACTATAGCCCTTGAGATAGTAGAAGAGCTCCAAGGACTCCAAGCAGTTAAAGGTAACCAGCCCAGGAGGATTGTTGAGCTCATCCAATCTGTAGGGAAAGCCCTGGTCGATCTGAACGAGCTTGGCAAGACTGGTGCTATAAAGAACCCTCTTGTAACAAAAACAATAGAGAGCAAACTTCCTGATGGCCTGAAGAAGGAATGGCTTCTTCATGTAGCTTGCAAAGGAGATGAAGCTGAAGAAGATAAGCGATTTGACTACCTCCTCAAGTTTCTTCAAGGTCAAGAAGCCATCTATGAGAAGCTGGACCAACTGAGAGAGGAGGAACCAAAACCAAAATCTGAACCTCGGCAAGCTCGAACCAGAACCTCTACCCAATTAAGCAACCAGGCTCAAGGATGTGTGGTCTGCGGGGATGGCAAGCATAAGAAAAGGCTATACTTCTGCCAAAAGTTTCGCACGCTTAAGCTAGCAGAGAAAAGAGATGCTGTCAGGAAGCTGGGAGCCTGCAAGAAATGCCTGGAGATTCACAATGGAGGTGACTACTGTAAATCAGAGTTTCTGTGCAGGAGGCCAGACTGCATAGAACAGCGTGCTGCAGAACACCACTATTACCTTTGCCCGAGTGCTGATACGTCCAAAGGGAATGTCGTCCAGAAGTCTAACAACAACAGCAGAGTGGGAGGTGATGCAAGAGAGCGTTACACCCAAGCCCAAGAAGAGTTCATTAAAAGCCTCTCACCTGAACTTGCAGAGAAGTGTCGCAATGCCTTTTGCAACACTATAGCCAGAACCTCTCTTGTGTCCAACCAACCCAGTCTTCTAGCAGAGAATGGAATAGTGGAGTGGCCAGTCATCATGATGCTCTTAGAGGTCACGGCCAATGCAGGACAAAAAGTTGGGACATTGATCGACCTAGCATCGGATACAAACTACATAACTCATGATGCAGCTGATCATTTGAACCTTAGAAGTGAAGCCATAACCCTTGTTGTCCACGGTGTGGGAGGAATGAAAGTTCAAGTTACCACAAAACGGTACCTCCTAAAGATCCGGGTCCGCACAGAGCAAGGCAACTTCAGATCCCACCAACTCCTCTGCTATGGTTTGGACAGCATTGCAAGGATCCACAAACAGGTGACGGCCAAAAGACTCCAAAAGTTCTTTCCAGATGTCCCCCAAAATGAGCTTGTGAGACCAAGACAGATACAGCTTTTGATAAGCCATAAGGAAGGGCGACTGGTCCCACAAAAAATACGCACTGTTGGGGACCTTGTACTATGGGATGGGCCATTGGGAAAGACAATTGCAGGGACACACCCTGGTCTGTTTGAAGAGGCTACAGTTACAGCACACCAGTCCAGAGCGCACTTCGCCAGATCCATGAGAACAGCAGCACTGATGTATGAAGAACATATCTGCGCCAAACCTACCATCAAGTCTTCTTATTCTGCTCTTACCACTCTGGATTTTATTGAGTGGTGGAGATGGGATAGCATTGGTGCCCCCTGCACTCCAAAATGTGGAGGATGTCGCTGCGGCAGGTGTCAACCTGGTGGCAAAGAAATGACTCTGGCTGAAGAAAGGGAGCTGGAAGTTGTAAAGGGTGGCTTGACTTATGTTGGTGCTGATGACCACAGTGATAGTCCACACTGGCATGCAAGATATCCATGGCTCATGGACCCATCTACATTGCCAAATAATAGAAAAGCAGTGGAGGCAACCTTCCTCAGAACAGAGAGACAGCTCGCAAAAGAACCGCAGTGGGGAAAAGCCTATGGTGCTCACGTCCATGAAATGGTTGACCGCCGGGCTGCAAAAAAGCTGACCAAAAAGGATCTGACCAACTGGAATGGACCTGTCTGGTATGTAAGTCATCTTATCGCACCCAACCCCCACTCTGTTACAACTCCGGTAAGACTTGTCTGGAACAGCAGTCAGAAGTACAGAGGCCAAAGTCTCAATGATCTTCTGATGAAAGGCCCTGACGTTCTCAACTCGATTCGAGCTGTCCTCCTCAAGTTCCGCCAAGGCTCCTTCGCCGCTCTAGGAGACATTAGAAAAATGTATAATTCTGTGTGGCTCGAGGAGAGGGAAGTCCATCTACACCGGTTCTTGTGGCGTGATTCAGAGGGCGATGAACTAGAACAATACGCCATAACCAGAGTGAATATCGGGGACAAGCCAGCAGGTTGCATAGCACAACTTGCCATGAGGGAAACGGCCAACCTGCCTCAATTCAGCCACCTCACAGATGAATGCCAAGTATTACATGAGCACAGCTACGTCGATGACATCTTGACATCCCACAACTGTCGTGAAAGACTCGAAGTCATCACAAAGAATGTGGAGCTGATTTTAAAAGCAGGAGGGTTTGCACTGAAGCCTTGGGTCTTCTCAGGCCAAGGTAGAGGAGAAAGAGAAAAGGCATCACGAAATATTGTTGTCCTGCCGAACCAGCTTAAGGAGGAAGACAACAAGGCGCTCGGTCTCGGCTACATTGTGGATGAAGACATGTTGCATGTCATGGTGAGGGTCAACTTCTCCAGGCGGAAGAAAAAGATGAGGCTTGGGCAAGACTTGCTGCTAGAAGAAGTACGAGCACAGACACCAGACCCGCTGACAAGACGTGAACTGCTGAGTCAAGTTGCTGGTTTATACGACCCAGTTGGCCTGACAACGCCATCAAAGCAAAAAGGGGCTATCTTGGTCCGAAAGGCATTCCAAGAGGCAAAACCAAAGTGCAGCATGGTCAAGGACACATGGGACCTTCCTCTGTCGGATGAGCTCCGCAAAGATGCAATTGGAATTTTTGAGGAGTACGTCCAGCTAAGCAAAGTAAGGTTCCCAAGAGCCCTTACTCCACCAAAGGCAACAACTGAACCAGTCGCTGTCACTTTTTCAGATGGAAGTGAAAGCTCCTATGGTGCTGTCCTCTACCTGCGGTGGAACTGCAACAAACAATTAACAATTCGACTAGTGGAGTCAAAAGCAAAGCTGACACCTCTAGACCAGAAGGGGGATGCAGTCAAAGCAGAACTTTGCGGTGCAGTCTTTGCAAGCCGCCTGAAAAAGTACTTTGAACAGCATACCCAGATCCAGATAAAAAGGTGGTACCATTTGTTAGATAGTCAGACTGTTCTTGGAGCTATCCAGCGTGAAAGCTATGGATTTCAGACTTTCTTCGCTAATAGAATTGGAGAGATCCAAGAGAGTACACTACTACAGGACTGGTGGTGGATCCCTGGACCACTCAACATAGCCGACATTATCACTCGAGGAGCTGGGCCAAAGGAACTTGACGCCCATTCAGAGTGGCAGCAAGGGCCAGAGTTTCTACATCTTCCAGAAAGTGAGTGGCCAATTATGTCGTCAAAAGATGTGTCTGTGACAGCTCAAGAAAGCATTAACAATATGCAGAAGAAGTCATTCGTGGCAGCACTCACCAGAGCCCAAGCGAAAAGAATTCTTCCAAGTCTTGTGGGACGACTTCCTGCTGGTGCAGCTGTCCTAAACTTGGTGGATGAGAGGCGCTTTAGTAGCCTAAAGTGTCTAATCAAGACTGTTGCTTTCATCTGGAGAGCCGCCAAAAAGTTTACATCTGCAACAAAGTCCATCGAGACCCCAAAGTGGGAGGCGATTCCCACAAAAGGAGTTATTACTGCCACAGAACGTCAAGAGGCAATAAGAGACATCTATCTTGCTGCTCAAGAAGGGGTGACGTTCCCAGCTACCACTACGGACCGCTTGGTTGTGTACAGAGAGCCAGAATCTGGGTTACTAGTTTGCGGTGGGAGAATCCATGGCTTTAGGGAGGATGGCGCTGCAGTTCCCCTTCTGCCTTTCAACGCATGGGTCTCTACTTTATTGGCACGGGAGGCGCACGATGAGGGTCATGAAGGTGTGGCTGCAACCCTGCTGAAAATGAGGAGGAAAGCCTGGGTCATCCAAGGGAGGAAAATTGCCCAAAAAGTAGTGGAGAACTGCTTTTTCTGCAAAAAGTCAAGAGCAAGAAGGTGCAAACAGGTAATGGCTGACCTACCTCCTGAAAGAACCACACCTGCAGCTCCGTTCGAGTTCACTACAGTCGACCTCTTCGGACCGTACCTTGTCAAAGATGACATCAAGAAACGGGTCTCAATGAAAGTGTGGGGTATCGTCTTCAGCTGTATGGCCAGCAGGGCAATTCATGCAGACCTGGTCAACACAATGTCGACAGAGAGTTTCTTGATGGCTTACCAACGCTTTACTGCAATTAGGGGGCACCCAAGAAAGATCTGGTCCGACCCGGGGACAAACTTCATCGGCGCCAAACCTGTCCTAAGAGAGCTGTACCAGTTCCTGGATTCTCAAAATAGAACTTCAATAGAAGAGATGTCGGCTCAAAAAGGTACCAAATGGGAGTGGACAATTCACCCTGCTGACTCACCTCACCGCAATGGGGCTGCTGAAGCCGCTGTCCGCATTCTCAAGAAGGCACTGCAGAGCCTGGGCAACAACACTGGCCTCAGCTACAGCGAGTTTCAGACAACACTACAACTTGCTGCAAATCTTGCCAACGAATGCCCAATAGATGCCAGGGTGCAGAGCCATGATGAATGCGTGCAGTATGTGTCACCCAACACACTTCTCCTGGGCCGAGCCTCTCCAAGCGGTGAGATCAGAACATTTGACTTTGCGAACTACCCTTACAAGAGACTCAGAGAGATGCAGAACCAGGTCAACAAGTTCTGGAGGTCTTGGAGCCAGCTTGCCGGCCCAAACTTATTTCTGAGAAGTAAATGGCACACTTTGCATCGCAACGTTGCTGTCGGAGATATTGTCTGGTTGTGCGACCAAAATGCAGTGAGGGGCCAATTTAAGCTAGGACGGGTGGTGAGCGTCAATCCAGATGCTAAGGGCATTGTTCGAGACGTGAACGTCGAAGTGGTCCAAAGCTCCTGCCTTCCTGTTACAAAACCCGCACTAAACCGGCCATCGGCCAAAGTCCCGAAAGACGCTACCCAAACCACGGTCCTGCACAGAGATGTTCGACGCCTGGTTGTGTTGCTACCAGTTGAGGATCAAACTCGGAGCTGACCGGCAGTAAGAAGGTGCTGATTTGCGATCTTTCCATCGGTTCCCGTGGGAAGATCGAGTGGGAGGTGACAAACCGCCTGGGAGCTCCTCAGTGGTGAAACTCCTCCTCCTTCAATTAGTGGAGAACCAGGTGGAACAAATCTGAGGCAATCTGAGCGTGCCAGTACCTGGCTCTGTTGTTGTCTTTAGACCACAGTGAAAGGAGCATTTATAGCACCACTAGACCAAGGAAACTTCATCTTTGTCATCAAGGTGACTGTGCAAAACCAAGCCCTCCACAAAACAGTGAAGGACAGCCGGTAAGTGCCATATTGGCCATGTTTGGCTAGACTGAATTAAGCAGTGCAGTGCTAATGATACTCTGGAAAACACAGACTCTGAACTCTTTTTGACTTTGGGAGGACTTTTGCAGTGGTGTTTGTAACTTCAAATGTTGTTTGTAGGGTAAAAAGGGAAAGTAAGAAAAGCCAAATTTATTGTTTGACAAAGAATGTGTTTGAGATGGTTAAAAGTAATTTAAACTTTGTAGAAATCTCAATAAACCAAGTTCTTAACTCAGTTAAAATTGTAAGATCTAGTAACTTGGCTAAAAAGTATGGAAACGCAGTTTGGCTAAAAATATAATGAGACCTATTAATTAACCTAAATATTAAACCAATGGAAGGTAAAACTACTGATTAGAATAAAAAATGGAAACCTTGTAATAGCAGTAATGTGTTTATCTGAGGTGAATGTGAATAATTTTGTTTATTTGATTTGGCTGTCAACTCAAATAATGATCTTGTATTTGTCATCTCTCTTTTGAGGTTTTTCACCTGTTTACTGCCCATCAAAGAATGGTAAATAAAAGACAAACAACTGGTCCCATGGCTGTTTATTGAGTGAAATCCAGTTAAGATCTTCACGTGGAGGGACTGTCCTTTTCAAGTGGGGAATTGCACAAGAAATAAATCACAACTTGACAGTTGGCTTACTATGTTTTTGGGAAAGCTGGATAGGCTGGCCTGATTTGATGGTTTTAGATGGATTTTGAACATTTGTCAACCAGCTAAACACCACGCTGGAAACCTGCTCGACTAGCTTAAACCAACTAAGACCAGCAAACCATGTTAGGCAGGGTGTAACGAGGAAGTGCTTGTCTGAAGAGTTTCTCCAAAACTCCGTTTGGGTACTAAAGCCTCTCTGATGACAGCATTAGTGTGTGTGTGTGTGTGTGTGTGTGCATGCATTTAAAGCTGCTTTAGCTGTTTAATAACACAGCACACAAACCGCATGTTTTGATGAAAGCGGGCTCAGTGTCCATCAGCAGCGGTCAGCACTTCTGCTGCAGGAAAATCTGCTTTAGTCTGTTAATGTGGAGAGGCAGCAGAAATGAAGGGAAGCAATTCGTTTAATTCAGTTCAAGGACAGATTCTCTGTTTACAAACTCAGATCATATGTAGGCCCAAATGGAATCTGCCCCCCCCCCCCCCCCCCCACACTTTTTCTGCACTTAATGCAACTAACTTAAAATCACTTTGTCTGTCTGTGTTTACTTGACTTGACTTGACTTGTGTGTGTATGTGTGCGTGTGTGTGTGTGTGTGTCTATGTATGTATGTATATGTCCCCAAACAGTGAATATGAACTTAAGTTTAAAAAAAAAAATCACAAAAAACAGTAAGATTCAGGATACTTGCTATATAGTGCAGCAACTTAGAAAGTATTTTATGATGATGATTATTATAAATAATTTTATTTATTTATTTATTTCACATTTACATTATTATTATTATTTATTTGCTTCTTGAATTAATTTTATTTATTTAATTATTGGCAATTAGTTCTATTTTTGTGATAATAACAATAATAATTGAATTCATTTTATGATTGTAATTAATTTATTTTTTATTATTTAATTTTATTTGATTATTGACAGTATTTACAATAGCAAAAACAATATTTAACATGGTGCGCTTGATCCTTCAGACAACATTTTTTTATTAAGCAAATAAAGCAATACAAGATTCTGTTTGTCAACATTTTGTTTGTTTGTTTATTCAATAATAATAATAATAAAACAATATTTTATTATTGTAATTAATAATTATTTTATTCATTTATTTATTTTCATTTTTGAAGTTTACATTTCCATATTCAATGTACTCTAATTTCATTGCACAATCCAAGGGTGCAGATTTGATTTTGGCATTGGTGGGGACATAACTGCAGACAACAGACATTTAATTGTTTGATCGAAATTATTGCAAAAATTTTATATTGGTAGGGACATGTCATAGCAAGGAAAAACAAGGGGACAAAATACACATTCACTATAATACCACCATGGTTAATTTTGTAGCTATAGCTGTACTGACTTAATGGTTTGAAATTTTTACTGTTTAGTAAAAAAAAATAAAAAGAAATCATAAAAAAAGATTTGCGATACGTGCTTTGAAGTCCCAATCTGACTCAAATGATTTGCAAACCCGCTCTGAAGTTACGATCTAAATCAAATGATTTGCGAACCGTCATTTCAAGTCCCGATCTAAATCAATTGATTGATTTGTGATGCGCGCTTTGAAGGGTTAAGGCTAGAAGGGAAACAGCTGTGGCTACTGGGCATGCACACATCAATATAGCACAATTTTTGTCACACTGAACAACAATAATTACTGTATTTGTGTTATTGTAACACCATTTGATGCTGTACACGAACGTGGGTGGTTGACACATGCACTCTAGAAAGCTTCATCCATTTCCAGTGTCTGCTCTATTTTTCGCCATAAGTTATGACCGATACCAAATATTTTTGAACTCTAATAAACCAAAACTGAGCTGTCTCATACCCTCTCGCTCACAAGCGCTCGTCTGTTGTTGTGGCAGTCTCCGCTATTTTGTTGTTGTTGTTCCTCTCTTTAGTTTTGTTTTCTACTGTGAAACAATGGCTTGGGACATAGGGAACAACTGATTCCTGCAAAACAAATTCAATGCGCATTTGCATCAAAATCGGGTGGTGCGCGTAGCCTACATACGCACTGCTTTGCGTAGTGGCCACAGATTACAACCTCGGGTGTGCATTACTTTTCTAAGTATTTATCTAATTATACGTACATTCTTTTTCACTTCCAATAACAGTATACTACTGTAAAATTACATGTAATGTCCAATACAGTTTTTCACCGTATATAGTAAGGGAACTTACATCAGTTTAACAGGTTTTTACTGTAGCATTTTTGCAGTCTTTTACCGTTAAATTCACTGTCATTTTGTACAGTGTAGGGACATGTCCTTAACGTCCCCAATAAATTCTACGGCCTTGGCACAATCCAAACACTTTATTATTTCTGCTGTTTAATGTTCTTCAGCAGCTTACTTGGCTGGCTTGTTTAATGCAGCAAACATTCGGCCAACATCTTTAGTCAGTAAGACTAATTAAATGACTAAGTTAATAGCTATGTTTTTGCAGCCGTCCCCCGGTGTTCAGTCTTTTTTCGGTGAGCTGTTTTTTATAGGTTATGATGAATGGCGGTGGACTGAAGTGACTTGAAACATACAGTAGTCATTTGCAGAAATGCTGATTCTGATCCGCAGTGTTTGAGAAAGCACTAATGGAAAGCGTTATTTGTGCAATGTCATGCATCACCCTGCATAAAACGTACTCGGTTACTATCGTAACCTTGGTTCCCTGAGATATGGGAACGAGTACTGCGTCTGTAAGACGCTTGTATGAGAAAAACTCCTTTTTTCCTCTTCAACTGAAGCCTTTTCAATCACGCAGTGAAACTGCACGTCCATTGGTTCGTGCAGTGCTATAAATTGAGTGAGCCTATGGCTATGCAGCCCGCCATAGCCTGCCAAAATGGGCGTGGCCTCTGGCAATATAAGCGGCTGCTTTGCTGTCGCATCTCAGATTTCTTCGAATGAAGCGACTGAGGTGTGCAGCTCATAGCACGGCCAGGAACGCAGTACTCTGTAAGACGCTTGTATGGGAACCAGTACAATCACACCGTGCTATGACGGGGAACGACTCAAAACCATGACTTATGTGGGAGTAAGGCCTGGGTGTCGGACACCCCGCTGGACCATGGCTGGACACACCACCTCTAACCTCTGGTGGAATGGACTCTGGCTCCAATGGGGCACTGCAAGCTCAAGGAGGAGTATGCTAAGGTGATAGCATCCACTATCCACCTGAAAATTCTTTGCTTCGTAACACGTCCACCTTTAGCGCAGTTACCAAAGCTGACAAAAAGCTGTTCTGATCTCCTGTATGAGACAGAATGCCCGATGTATACCCTCAGGGTCCTGACAGGGCAGAGCAGGTACAATTCCTGGGCATCCGTCTAAGGGGAAAGCGCGGAAAGCGCTATGACCTGGGCTCTGAACGGAGTTGAGAGCACCGTAGGTACATAACCCAGCCTTGGTTTCAGGATGACCTTGGAGTCGTTAGGCCCGAATTCCAGGCAAGCAGGGTTGACGGAAAGGGCCTGTATGTCTCCTACTCGTATAACCGACACCAGCACTAACAGCAGGGTGGTTTTAAACGAGAATGATCTGAGGCTCGTGGATTGCAATGGTTCAAACAGGGGGCCTTTCAAGGCCCTTACTATGGTTGGTAAGTCCCAAGGTGGAAATGTATGAGGACGCGGGGGGTTAATTCTCCTGCCGCCTCATATAAACTGGACCACCGCACTATTCCTGCCCACCAATCGGCCAGCAATAGGGGCATGGAAAGCCGCTATGGCTGCTCCATAAACTTTGATGGTGGATGAGGAACTCTGTTTATCCAGCATCTCCTGCAGAAACGAAAGAACCACTGATACATCAGAGGTAACCGGATCTAAGTTGTGGTCTTGGCACCAAGCCGAGAAAATAGACCATTTCAGAGCATAGAGGCGTCTGGTAGATGGATATCTAGCTTCTGCCATAGTGTTTAAGACACGCTCTGGGAGGTCGAAAGGCTCCCGTTGAGCGGCCACACATGCAGGGCCCATAACTCGGGCCGTGGATTTCACAGCGTGCCATTCGCTTGAGAGAGAAGGTCCCTTCTCAAGGGAATGGGCCACGGGGCTGCTTCGAGGAGCTGGAATAACTCCGACACCCACGGCTGGTTCCTCCAGAGGGGGGCTATTAGAAGAAGACTGTGCCATTGTTCTCTGACTCGTCTTAGTACCTGCAGTAGCAGAGCAATTGGAGGGAACGCATGGAGTGGGAGGCTGGGCCACTCGTGGGCCAGGGCATCCGTGCTCTTCGTGAAATAGATTGGACAATGAGAGTTGTCTTCGGAGGCGAAGAGGTCTACTCGAGCTCTGTCAAAGACTTCCCAGATTTTCTGAACCACGAGCGGGTGGAGCGTCCATTCTTCTGAGGAGACGTTGTTCCTTGACAACATGTCCGCTCCTTGGTTCATTTTGCCTGGCACATGAGTCTCCTTCAGTGAGCGCAGATTGGTCTGAGCCCAAACAAGAAGGTCCTTCGCCAGCGTGCAGAGGCGCTTCGAGACGAGGCCGCCCTGGTGATTTATGTATGACACCACGGATCTGCTGTCTGAGCGTATTAGCACATGGTGTCCCCTTATGTCCAGCAGGAAGAATTGACAGGCACGGCACACTGCTAGCATCTCTAGGCAGTTGATGTACAGACCCGACTCCTCTTCGGACCAAAGACCACAGTGCTCACCAACCCTTGTTGGAAGCGTCTGTCGTGACAACCTTCCTTCTGTGCGCCGTGTCTAAGATGACACCCTGCTTCAGCCAGAGGGGGTCCCTCCAACGGGTCAGGGCTGATACTCAGGCCCAAGTCACCGTTATGCGATGGCGACCGTGACGCCAAGCCACATATGGAACCCTCTGCTTCAGCCAGCAAGAGGTTGAATAGGCTCTAAAGACTGGCTGCATAAGGGCAGGATGCTTATGGTAGGTAGAAGAGGATATTTGCTCTCTTTATGCTCTTCTAAATGTATGTGTTTTATTTTGTACGCTATCACAGCGGTCGGATGCCTGGGCGCTAGAGCGGGCCCGTGAGGAACCAATAACACACTTCCCTCTGTACCCAGTGTTGAGCAGGATGACAAGAGGCACATTAGAGGCTGTTTGCAGGGTGGTTCGGTGCTAGAGAGACTCAGGCCACTCCTCTTTCTGCCAGGATGATCAGGAGGACTTCTGAGGTGATGGATCCAAGGCGATCTTGGGCCGGGGTCCTTGGCGCTTCGGGAAGGGGTAGCGTCTTGCCAAGCGGGAATGCTCTCTATCCTGCCGATCCTTAGGAGTTCGGGGATCGGGAGTGGCCGGCATTGGCTTGACAGGCTGCTGAGTCGGCGCAGACTTGGGGTGACTAGAAGCAGCAGAAGAACTGGAAGGTTTCGGGAGGAAATGTCGCATCGCTTGAGACGACTTCTGAGCCTCTGTAAATCGCTCCGCAAAGCCCTCCACAGCTGGCCCGAACAGGCTGCTCGATGAGACCGGAGCCAAATTTTATCCGCCTCTTTCATCTCCGTCAACGTGAGCCAAAGGTGGTGTTCCAACACTACCAGGCTGGACATCGACCGCCCGATGGCCTGGGCAGTGACTTTGGTGCTGCAGGGCCAGGTCCGTCGTGCTCCTCAGGTCCCTGAGTGAAGCCGCATTGAGACCGGCCTCGTCGCTGGTGAGCATCTTGGCCTGGAAGCTCCTTGGCCTGGAAGCTCCTTGTCCATTCTGGGTCTGGCGCTGCGTGAAGAGGAAGGCGGCAAGAGGGCGGGGATTTCGGCAAGAGGGTGCTTTACATGTTTCTCAGCGTGGGATTTCTCCAAGCATGACACACACTCAGCATGACCGTCATCAGCGTGCAGGGAAGTCCTGCATGTCTTACAATGACGGCGCGGCATTTGAAACAATGCCGCAGCTCTTTTAGTATTTGTTCTTTTGTGAGGCTCTTTTAGATAGTCGCCGGATGGCGGCAGGGGATAGACCGGGAATTGCGCGCTGCTCGCTGCAAAGAGGTCCAATCCGGCTGCTAAGGCGTTTCATGGCGAATCTTGGCATCAGCAAAGAGTCAGCCAGGGAGAATCTTCATCCCTGAAGAGAAGAAATCTGAGATGCGGCCATTGGTTCGATTTTATAGCACTGCACGAACCAATGGACGTGCAGTTTCACTGCATGATTGATAAGGCTTCAGTTTAAGAGGAAAAAAGGAGTTTTTCCCATACAGTATGAGTGGAATATCGAAAGGGAACACATTTCTCTTACTTTGTGTGTGTTTATCCGTAAAACACATCCACCATTTCAGAAGCATTAAAAACCCATCTGACACACATATGTTTTTGTGTGCTTGTTTTGCTCGCTCTCATCTATGCGCTGCTGTGTCCATCGCTCTTATTGAATATTTGAAGTGTCTCTAATAGAGCGCATTTTACCCGTCCATCTGTGGTTGAAGTGTCATTGCAGTGGCCTGTTTTCCTCACATGGAGAGAGACTCAATGGCTTTAACTCCCCATTAGAATATATCAACTCTGACGCGCGTTATTAGCAGGGCACACCGTCTCTAATGGATGCTGTGCGCATTAGAGGAGTTGCTGATGACGGGCTGGGACTCACGGCCAGTGAAGCAGGGTTGGAGGCAAAAACTGTCTGGTCCTGTCTCAAGATGATGAATAGCAGGTTTTGTAAAGATTTCAAAACTGTCCTTGGCTATATTGTGACCGGAGGCGAAATCTGTTCTGCCGCTCCAAACCTAACAGTTGCAAAAGATTGCTGAGGATGAGGAGGTCAGTGTGGACTTGCACTGATGCTGAATGTACATTATGTGTATGGTAAATAATTAATTTATATGTATGGCTGCAACTTTTAAAATAGCTTAGTCTGTATACCTTGGGTTGGCTACATAATGATATACCTACAACCATAGAGCTGATGTTTCTATTTTTAGACATTTTCTTCTATATGATTTGTATGATATAGGGGAGACCAGGACTAGTTGTCACACTTCAGTGAAGATTTCTCAGGATATGGTTATGTTTTGTCAAGTCAATTTCAGTGTGGGCACAAACCTAAAACAATATTGAATATTTCCATTTCCATATTTATTGCTCATAAAAAATATACCTATGGCATTATGTAGCACCAGTGTTATTTTAGTATTGAGATTAAATTGTTATATTAATAATTTAAATTACTGTTTATTTTTATATTATATATTTAATATACATTAAATATAAATTTTTTAGTACACTGAAATAAAGTCAGTTTAAGGATTTTTTAATATTTTATTTAAAATAACAAAAGTTTTTATGGTTTTAGTTGTATATAATATACCATAAAATCCCTTTATAGCATGATACATTACAAGATATAATAAATATATAATATAAATGATAAAAATGTTGCAGTTGCTGTTGAACTTGCGGTTTATAGTCACTTACTTAATACCTTAATAATAATTCAAATAAAAAATATTTAATAAATGCTCAATGAAATATGGTTTAAATAAGTAAACTAAATATTTAAAAAGAAGAACATATTCCACTGCATCTTCAACTGCATTTAAAATGTTTTGTAGCATAATACATTTTCAGCAGAATTTAAAGAAAAACAATTATGAAACTTCAAAAAAAAAAAGAAGAGATTTAATTATCTAATTATCAACAAAAATTATTACACAGTACTTGAGAAATAAATATATGCACATGAAATGTTGATTTGTTCATTTTATAATTGTACAGAATATTTAATCATGGCATTTTATCAGATTTGTATTCCAGCATGTGGTTTACTGTGACTGTGAGACATGGACCTCCAATATTAGCATAAATTGCATAACAGATGTTTGAGATTCAGTCCCAGCATGCCATGTGTGTCTGATCATGGTTGAGCTGGTTTGTGTGGCCGAATTCTTCCCACATTCACCGCCATCACAGCTAGAGACACAGGGAGTCTTTAATGAAGAGTAAATACGACCCAGTTAATGTGCCATTTGATATGCGCTTCTCAAACAAGCCTCTAAACCAGAGGAAGATAAGAGTATACAAGCCTTACGTTGTTTCAACACTCTTCAAGCCCTGGGATTCTGGATGATGAGAACAGAGAAGATCAATGTAATTATCCTGTCACTGTGCGGCCCTTTTGAAATATTTTCATAAAGATTAGAGGGCTATAATACAGACCGATCTCGAATCTCCCTTTTCTGTCAAAGATATTTGAAAAGGTAGTATCATCAAAACTATGTTCCTTCTTAGAGAAAAATGATATATGTGAGGATTTCCAGTCAGGTTTTAGACCATATCATAGTACTGAGACTGCTCTCATTAGAGTTGCAAACGACCTGCTTTTATTTTATTTTCATCAGATCGTGGTGGTATCTCTCTATTAGTACTACTGGATCTTAGCACCGCGTTTGACACTATCGACCACAACATTCTTTTAAATAGACTAGAAAATTAGGTTGGCATTAGAGGAAGTGCATTGGCATGGTTCAAATCGTACTTATCTGACCGCCATCAATTTGTGGCAGTAAATGAAGAGGTATCATACCAATCCCAAGTGCAGTATGGAGTACCTCATGGCTCAGTACTTGGCCCCTTACTTTTCACACTTTACATGTTACCCTTGGGAGATATCATTAGGAAACATGGTGTTAGCTTTCACTGTTATGCTGATGATACCCAGCTCTATATTTCTTCACAACCTGATGAAACTTACCAATTTGCAAAACTAATGGAATGTATAGTTGATATCAAAAACTGGATTTCTTACTGCTAAATTCTGAAAAAACAGAGGTGTTAATTATTGGACCAAAAACTTTTGCATGTAATAACCTAGATCACTGTCTAATACTTGATGTTGCTCTGTAAATGCTTCGTCATCAGTTAGGAACCTAGGCATACTTTTTGATAGCAATCATTCCTTCGAAAAACATGTTTCTAGCATTTGTAAAACTGCATTTTTCCATCTTAAAAATATATCTAAATTACGATCTATGCTCTCAATGTCAAATGCAGAAACATTAATTCATGACCTCGAGGCTAGATTATTGTAATGCTTTATTGGGTGGTTGCTCTGCACGTTTAATAAACACACTCCAGCTGGTTCAAAATGCAGCAGCTAGAGTTCTTACTAGAACCAGGAAGTATGACCATATTAGCCCGGTTCTGTCAACACTGCACTGGCTCCCTCTTAAACATCGTATACATTTTAAGATCTTGCTAATTACCTATAAAACCCTGAATGGTTTGCCTCCTCAGTATTTGAGTGAGCTCTTATCGCATTATAGTCCTTCAAGTCCACTGCGATTTCAAAACTCTGGCCATTTGATAATACCTAGAATATCAAAATCTACTGCAGGCAGGAGATCGTTTTCCTATTTAGCGCCCAAACTCTGGAACAATCTACCTAACACTGTTCGGGAATCAGACACACTCTGTCAGTTTAAATCTAGATTAAAGACCCATCTCATTAACCTGATTTACACATAATACACTATCGCTTTTCTATAAATCAAATCTGTTAAAGGATTGTTAGGCTGCATTAATTAGGTCAACCGGAACCGGGAACACTTCCCAAAACACCTGATGTACTTGTTACATTGTTAAAAGAATGGCATCTACACTAATATTAGTCTGTTTCTTTCTTATTCCGAGGTCACCATAGCCACCCAGATCCAGACTGTATCCAGATCAGATGGTGGATCAGCACCTAGAGATGACCACTACAGCCAGGACACCTAGATGAACCCCAGAGACTGATCCCCAGTGAAGACCCTGTCTTCACGACCATCGGGACAAGACCACAGGAACCAGATGAGTCCTTTGCACAATCTGATTCTGCTTTAGCCTAGATTTAAACTGATAATTTTGTCTGGCCAGAGGAGAATGACACTATTTCGACAAACTATTTCCCCGTCTAAATACTGTCAAGCTGATCAAGCCAATGTAAAGCTGCTTTGACAAAATTTGCATTGTTAAAAGCGCTATATATATATATATATATATATATATATATATATATATATATATATTTTTTTTTTTTTTTTTTTTGCCCAAGATGGCGCCGCTGTGTTCGGACGCCGTGCGGGTCGCTCCACTGAGACTTTGCTTAAACCTACTTTTTTCCCTACTTTTACTTTCTCTTTTTACACATTTCACGTATCCTATCTTATCTTATTTTATCTTATCTTTTATTTTATGTTTGTACTTCTTCTTAATATTTGTATACTTTATAATTGCACTGTCCTTGGAGCGGACCTGACCTGACCTACATTTCACTGCTGGTTATACTCTGTATAATTGTGTATGTGACAAATAAAACTCTTGAATCTTGAATCTTGAATCTATACAAATAATATTGACTTGACTTGACTATAATCTACAGATGTATGATGTAGGGGATGGATGTGTTTGATAATCGCTTATTTTGGGCAGCTCAGAGGTGTTCTCATTAGCAGAATAATAGTAAATGTGCTGGACATACAGAGAGTGGATTTGGGCTTTATAAATGTAGACATTATGCTGATTATTTCTTAATAGACGGCTCTATACATGTACAGTAGGGTGTGTGTGTGGGGTTGGGATTTGTATTTTGACTATGAGCCAGTCGACCTACTTCCAAGAATCCTGATTGTGTTGACCTTTGCCTTCATCTCATCAATGCTGACCTTATGCATGACATTTAACCCCCTTCGACAGGCTTGGACAAAATTCTGAATTGGCTCCCATTCAGTTCATGATTTGGACCTTGAAATGAATTGGAACAGGATGTTGAATTGGAATGACAGGAAAATAAATTTACAGAATTGCTAATTTGAGAAATGTTACTTTGTTGCAGCAGAGAAATTTCATTTTTGCAAATAAAGATTTAAATATTCTTGGGGGGTGATTATGATTGTGATTATGTACAAGTGTGTGTGTGTGTGTGTGTGTGTGTGTATGCATGTATGTATGTAGGTATGTATATATATATACAGTATCTCACAGAAGTGAGTACACCCCTCACATTTTTGTAAATATTTTATTATATCTTTTCATGTGACAACACTGAAGAAATGACACTTTGCTACAATGTAAAGTAGTGAGTGTACAGCTTGTATAACAGTGTAAATTTGCTGTCCCCTCAAAATAACTCAACACACAGCCATTAATGTCTAAACTGCTGGCCACAAAAGTTAGTACACCCCTAAGTGAAAATGTCCAAATTAGGCCCAATTAGCAATTTTCTCTCCCCGGTGTCATGTGACTCGTTAGTGTTACAAGGTCTCAGGTGTGAATGGGGAGCAGGTGTGTTAAATTTGGTGTTATCGCTCTCACTCTCTCATACTGGTCACTGGAAGTTCAACATGGCACCTCATGGCAAAGGACTCTCTGAGGATCTGAAAAAAAGAATTGTTGCTCTACATAAAGATGGTGTAGGCTGAAACTGAGCTGCAGCACGGTGGCCAAGACCATACAGTGGTTTAACAGGACAGGTTCCACTCAGAACAGCCTGTCAGTGCTCAGACCATACACCGCACACTGCATCAAACTGGTCTGCATGGCTGTCGTCCCAGAAGAAAGCCTCTTCTAAAGATGATGCACAAGAAAGCCCGCAAACAGTTTGCTGAAGACAAGCAGACGAAGGACATGGATTACTGGAATCATGTCCTGTGGTCTGATGAGACCAAGTTAAACTTATTTGGTTCAGATGGTGTCAAGCGTGTGTGGCAGGCAACCAGGTGAGGAGTACAAAGACAAGTGTGTCTTGCCTACAGTCAAGCATGGTGGTGGGAGTGTCATGGTCTGGGGCTGCATGAGTGCTGCCGGCACTGGGGAGCTACAGTTCATTGAGGGAACCATGAATGCCAAATATTACTGTGACATACTGAAGCAGAGACTGGGCCGCAGGGCAGAATGCCAACATGATAACGACCCCAAACACACCTCCAAGACGACCACTGCCTTGCTAAAGAAGCTGAGGGTAAAGGTGATGGACTGGCCAAGCATGTCTCCAGACCTAAACCCTATTGAGCATCTGTGGGGCATCCTCAAACGGAAGGTGGAGGAGCGCAAGGTCTCTAACATCCACCAGCTCCGTGATGTCGTCATGGAGGAGTGGAAGAGGACTCCAGTGGCAACATGTGAAGCTCTGGTGAACTCCATGACCAAGAGGGTTAAGGCAATGCTGGAAAATAATGGTGGCCACACAAAATATTGACACTTTGGGCCCAATTTGGACATTTTCACTTAGGGGTGTACTCACTTTTGTGGCCAAAAGTGAAAAACTTCCATCCACTTTTTCATATATTTCAATATACATATATATATATATATATATATATATATATATATATATATATATATATGAAAAGTATTATTATACTATTATTTTATTATTGTTATTATTATTATTAAGAATATAGAAAAAATAAAATATTAAATACACACGTCTCAGCTATTTTTTTTTTCACTATTTACATTATTGAACATTTCCATTTCTATAAATGTTTATTTAATATAGCATAAATATATTAACGTGTGTGTACATTATTATTATCATCATTATTATAATAATAATAGTTAATAATAATCATCATCATATTTCTTTCTGGGAGTGGAGTGTGACCATGTATGCATTTATATTTATACTTTTGACAGATGTTTTTTTTTTTTTTTTTTTAACTGAAAGTCACTTTCAATATAGTCAAGGAATTCTTTATATATATTTGATCAGTTTTTGCATTCCCTGCAATCCGTGACCTTGGTGTTGCTGAGCTACTAGAACAAAGGAACAAAGGAATAAGTTACTGAACTTGGTTAGGTTCTGCATAACAAATATTTGCTGAGAGATAAATCATGTACAATGAGTCACTATCAGAAAAGAAAGCGTTCACACTTCCATTCTCCCCCCGATGGGTTTAACCCTATTACATTGGACTTCGCAGCTGGCAGAGCAATCAGAGATGGCATAATAACGCAATATTTGCGTCAAATTTGAATAAAAGTGTATTTAAATACCTGTTTGGAATACCAGTACATTTTTATAGATTTTTACGGTGATGAAAGAAAAAAGGCCTTAAGCATTACCCTTCAAACTTAAACACTGCTTGATTTAATAAGCATATGACCTCTGACGTTCTATCCACTCAGTTTCTAATTTAATTTTTTGTTAAATTAATCTCATAGTCCAGCTCCAGGGTCCTTTTATACAGAGTCCCCCTGACAGAGTCTGTTTCCATCTGAATAAATAACAGACTGGTTAAACTACTTTGCAGGCTGGGGAATCACACAGTCTGACATGGGCTTGTACAAAGACAGAACTGAACTGTAAGTTCTGTGCAGGAATTCATGCACTACTGCTTTTCCTTTTCTTGGGAACCTTCAGGAGGAAGAAACTTCAGGTTGAGGGGGAGCTAGAGTATAATCACATAATACAGGCGTTGTCAACCTTATCCGACCCAGAGACCATCTACTTGCCTCAGCCAAAAGGGACCTCCTAATGTAAAATACTACCTGTGGCTCACAGGGAACATTCCCACAACTTTCACTAAAGTTATTTAAAAGTTATGTAAATGTTAGGACAAAACTTTCTTAAAATAATCTTTATGAAACATTCTTTTGATGAATGTTCTCAAAGTTGAGACACATTCTCAGAACAGCCTTATGATGTTATTTGTAATGTTATCATAAAACATTCATGATACGTCCTTTTGATGTTATTTGTACTTGAACGTTCTCAATGTTGAGAGCAGATGTTTTTACAACTACATTTTTTTAACTTCCTTATGATGTTATTAATATTTGCGGAATGTTTTTGTAATGTTATCATAAAACATTGTGACAACAATGTTCATGGGACATCCTTATGATGTTTTTTTGTACTTAATGCAAGTTCTTAATGTTAAGAAAAATATCAGAATAATATTTACATTAATATTTGTTGAATGTTATAAAACATTGTGAGAACAACATTTGTGGAACTATATGATGTTATTCATACCTGATAAAGGTTCTCATATGTCAAAAGAAAACATTCTTAAAACAGCGTTCATTCTCATGATGCTATTAATATCTGCAGAATATATTTAATATTATCTGAAAATATTGTGAGAACAGCATTCATGGAATGGTTTTGATGATGCTGTTCACATTTGAATGTTACGGTTTTCATGTTACTATTGCATGATAACTTTTCGTTTTTTTTTTTTTTTGTTTATTACTGAACTACCTGTACCTGTTTTGCTGTGGCCTAGATTCATTGCGCCTACTGAATTTCCCTCAACTATTCATGACACATACACTCAGCCATATGGACTTGCATCACAGTTAATAAATATGAACTCACGTACACATACCCTAAATCAAAGAGCTGTGTTTGGAGGAGGCAGCACCCTGGACGCCATCCATCATGACTCGGCCCTGATTGCTGCAAGTGCCAGCTCCTCTGCCAGGGTGTATTCCCTCCCTCTGTTTTCCTCATTTCACACTTTTTTCTCTCACGGTCTCTTTGCTGCAGATGATACATATTTGTGAGAATGTGCATGCAAGAAGAATAAAGAGGTCATTGTAAACATTCACCACTTTGAGTCGCTTTTGTACTTTTTTTGCTGCCAAGATCTTGGGGAACTGGAGTTTTATCTAATTAGTATACACTTCAAACCTTTTCATAGGGCCGAGGCATTATACGTGCGCAATTATACTTTAAAAAATATTATAATAATATTTAAAAATATTGCTTTAGATACACTCCAAAGTGTGGAGTAGGTAGGTAGGTAGGTAAGGAATGAAGAAAGTAAGTACGTAAGTGAGAATGCAAGTGCGTACGTACATAAGTACATAAGTTTGTACGTACTTATTTACTTATGTAACAAGCTGCTTATTTGATTAAAAATGACAATAAAAATAATTTTGTGAAATAATTTTGTGAAATATTATTGCAATTTAAAATAGCTGTTTTCTTTTGAAATATTCATGAATATTTCTAACATGCTGATTTGGTGCTCAAGAAACATTGAATATTATTATCAAATACAGTTAAGCTGCTTAATAATTGTTTGTGGAAACATTACATTCTTTGATGGAATTTCAAAAGAATGGCACTTATTTTATAAATCTTTGAAAATTCAGTTTTGATCAATTTAATGCATCATTGCTGAATAAAAGTATTAATTTCTTAAAGATTATATTAAATTAAATTAAATCTGACCCTAAACTGTCACAGTCACCAGTCGAACTGCACTGCAATTCCCAGCATCCCTCTTGCTACTCACCTGCACGCCATCAGTAATCACTCACACCTGACCTCAATCAGGGAATCCTCCTCACCTGTTGCCAGTAATCAATCTCCCTATAAGACTTCACTCAACCCATACCTTCATTGTCTGGTTTTAAGATAACAAGCGCTTTGTCTGTCTCGTCACTCATCTGCTGGATCCCTGTGACTCCGTAGATGTCTTCCATTTGTTGATCCTCCAGAAAGGGGAAGATAAGAGTTGTTTATTTTGAGTTTTGTGCTTACCTTCAGTTTGTGAAATAAAGAAGCTCGTACCTTACTCATCCTCATGTGCCTCCCCATCCAGTGTGTGACAAATTTTTGAATGGGAGGTGTGTGTATTGTGGGTATAAGCTGAAATTTAGATGCTAATTCTAAATTGCTAAATTATTTTCTTAAATCAATCTCATTTTCAACATCCATAAAAGAAATTACATACTATATTAGGTTTTTTTTTTTTCAGAAATTTCTACCAAATTTAGTTAGGTTTATTCTTAACACAGAAAAAGAAATTGCCAGTGTGGTAAGAATCTTATTTTTCCCCATTGGCAGATATTTCTTGTTCTTGTACCTGCTTTAACTTTCTGATTCAAAAGAAAGTACGTCATAAGCAAACTTCCCAAAGCTCGGGAGTGCATCTATATATATATATATATATATATATACACAGTATATAATCGTGTGCCCAGGTGCAGAACTCTTCTCTGGGATGGTGGTAGATGCTTAAGGCTTCAACTCTTCTTCATAGTCATTCTGAATCCTGAAAGGTAATTAAAAGCGGATGGGTTTGAGTATTGGGATCAAGCACCTCATAATTCATCATCTTCTCAAAGCAGATATTTACCCCCTGGATACGTCTCCCTGTACAAACAGTACTTGTCTGTTACTGGCCCTAGAGCTGGAAGAAACTTCACTGGCTGAATACTGACTGACATTAATAAGAAAATACTACAGCATTTTGTCGAACAGAAAAAAAAAGATAAGGAATGGTATTCACAGGTTTTATTGGGATGTTGGAGGGAGAAATGTAAATAATAACACCGTGTCACTTAATGCCAGCACTGATAGATTGAGTTTAATTAGTAAAACTGTAGCATGTGACATCAATTACATAAGAAATGACTTCATAATCATAATATTTTGTACATTAATTCCTAATAATTTTTGCATTTTTAAAACCAAACTTATGGCGAAATTATTTTTTTATTCACACAGGGTAAAAATTGGCTCACCCTCAGGCCATCCAAGATGTAGATGAGTTTATTTCTCCATTAGAACTTATTTGGAGAAATTTAGCATTACATCACTTGCTCACCATTGGATCCTCTGCAGTGAATGGGTGCCGTCAGAATGAGATTCCAAACAGCTGATAAAAACATCACAATAATCCACAAGTAATCCACACATCTTGTGTTTTCAGCGCTTGATCTGTGCATTTCTCTTGTGATTCAGACTTGACAACTTTTTTTATTGGAGAAAGCAATGGATAGAGAACTCACCTTTAGCCGGGAGCAACAGTTTGAAATTAAAAACATCTTAATGATGAATTTTGATTATTACAAACACGCAACTTTTGACTTCACAAGATGATAATTTATGGACTGGAGTTGTGAGGATTGCTTGTAGATTACTGTGATGTTTTTATCAGCTGTTTGGTCTATCATTCTGACGGCACCCGTTTACTGAAGATCCATTGGTAAGCAAGTGATGTAATTCAAAATTTTCTGTTCTGATAAAGAAACAAACACATTTACATCTTGAATGACCTGAGGGTGAGTACATTTTCAGCAAATGTTCATTTTTGAGTGAACTATTCCTCGAAGTCTGCCTGAAGTTTCCAAATTCGTTTTGGTGGCGATGCGTTTTGTGTGATTTAGTGGACTCAAAATTGCCAGCGATAAAATTCTGCTGTGAGTGCACTGATCAATTTGTGGCTCCTCGGTGTACTGGAGTGGAGAACACCAAACAGTGCATGTGTTTCTTTCAGTCTGTGTCATGTTTCATTTTGATAATGGCCACTGCTTGCGAGCGGATGCAGTGAGCAGGAGATGTGTAGTGTCAGTACAGCTGGTTGATTCGCTCTAGCCACGTACGCTGTGATGCAGTGCTCATCTGTTTGCGTTAGCCTCCTCTAGAGAGTCCATGTTTCTGAGTTTCATGTCAGTCTCTAAGGTATATATATATATATATAGAGAGAGAGAGAGAGAGAGAGAGAGAGAAAGAAAGAAAGAGAATTTTAATTTTAATGTATATGCATTTCAATTAACATTTTTATATACTGTTTTACATTTTATATACTGCATGCAGTAATATAATTTTGTGTTGACAGCGAGTAAAAATAATACATTTTTATAGTATATATAAATTATATTTCATGGTGTAGTTTCATGGTTTTTGAATGTATTCTAAGTACTTACTATTTGTCTAGCGTTGTTCACCATCTTGGATGTTTGGAGATATACAATATTTGATGTATGTGTTGGTTTTTAATACAGTTTTATCTCTTTAGAATGCACAGAAACTTTGAACAGCTGTCAAAGCAGGTGAATTTGGATTTTGGATTGTGTAGTTATGAAAATTGTCTGATTGTTTATCTTAGAAGGTACTTAATACATTTTGGAACAGAGTCACTAACTGTGTGATTTAAATGCAGCACACATGAAAAGTTTGTACTTGGTCATGTCGAAAATCTCTTATTTGTGGAGAATTTCAAGCAATGATAGCCAAGTCTCATGGTCTTAACTGGGGGTTTAAATCGGGCGAGTGCATCAGAGACATTATTGTTTCTCAGTGCACCATAAATAACCAGGACTTTGGCTCAGATCTCTGAAGGGCTGTGCGGATGGGGACATACTCAAGTCACTGCTGCAGTTTACATGCTGCATAAGCAGAAACATGTGCATTCAAAGCATGTCTCCTTTCTTCTCGCCTCTTTTTTCCCTCTCTCTTTCTCCCCTCCCTCTTTCAGTTCCTTTCCTCTTTGCCTTTGATGTGCTAAACAATAAATTATATTATTCCCTGCACACTTGTGCAGCTTATTCCTGAGACTCTAGAGGGACAGACGTTTGCCAGTTCCGTGGCCGTAAGCAAACTTGGAGGGACTTGGATGAAACTTTTGGGTGCAAAGCCTGGAAGGTTATTTGAGATGAGGTTTTGACATTCTGGTTTTGATCAAAAGTGGATGTCCACAGACTTTAGTTCTTGCTTCAAAGCCTTGTGAAATATCGTGGATGGACCAGACTAGACCTTTTATGACACGCGTATCTCCAGGCACACCTACGACATGTAAAAACTCTGATTTTCTACTTTAGCTTTTATTGATAATAAGAGAGATTTCCATCACTCTTTTGAAATATATTGGGTCTCTGAAATTGAAAAATCAGTCTTAATAATGAACATTATACTGGTATATCCAAACAGAGACTGAGTGGGTGCAACTAAACCAATAATCATGATAGATGCATAAAATGTGTGATATATTCAGTTGAATGGGCTGAAAGAGAAGTGTGTTTCGGATTGATTATATCCATTTCATCGTATGCTTAAACCAAAGCAATCATGCAGAAAAAGGAAGAATGCTTTTGATTAATTAAGCATAATTGCTGTTGTGTAATGAATTGCTGTAAATCGACGGATACTGGAGAATAAAACCCACATGCACATTGCTAAAATTAGACAAAAAATATATATTTTTGAAATAGAATAAACAACAACTTAAATCTATCTATAGTTATATCTATCTATAACATTTATGCAGCATTTTATTTCAGCTAGTTGCTAACATTTCTCTATTTATTTTAACTTGATGTACTAAAATAACTGAAACTAAAACTTAAATAAAAATTCATAAACTCTCTTTAATAAAAACTATCAATAGTATCTCTATATACTATAATAACTATAAGATTTTGAGTCAAAGGTCCAATTACACAAATGCAGTAGACGTTTTTAATGTTGGTTTCAAAAATATAAATTTGTTTCTTTGTTTTGTTTGTTTATTCATTCATTTAAAAATATTTTTTTTATTGTTAAGTTTTAGTTTTACAGTTGTTGCATGACTGAAAACCATAGATAGACCATAATACATCATAATTATAATGCCATTTTAACATGTTGAGGATGGCTGTTTTCTGTCATTTTAAAAAAACATATTTAATTGAAATCATCTTCTTAAATCTCAATAAACTGCATGGTCCCATTCTGACAACGTATTGTACATAATTTTTTGTAACAATATTTTTTGTAGATGATACTGTTGTCTTGATTACAAAAATTATTTTTGCAAATAGGCTTTCAAAAACGAACCTACCCTGAGAAATGTTCTCTGGAGTAAAAAGTTTGGCTATCAGTTTAGTCTTTCCCTTTTGTTAAAATGGTCTCAGACTCACTGAATGCTATTTATTGTGGAGCATAATCCTATGTACAATTATATTGGACTTCACTTCTTCATAATATTGTCTGTATAGATGCATCTCTTTATTCAGCTGTAATACCCCCACAGTGGTTTCACAAACCATTTCTCTCTTGGAATGTGGAATTATCGACATGTTAATTCTTCTGGACAGATTTGCACGGGCCTATAGTTCTAAGTCCAATTGCATTATTAATAGAAGAGAATAATGTGCATTTTCTCTAAAGAGACATGTCTGCCTAATGGTTGGATAATTTGCCTGATATCGAGACATATTAGTTATTAGTCTGGTTTCCCGTTGTGCTTGCTGTGTCTTGCCTCATTGCACTGTATTAGATGGTAGATTGCTAATAGTTGAGAAGAGTCCTGAGAGAGGAGACGGCAATGCTACCTACAAACTAGGGTCGATAATCAGCCTCTTTGTCTACAGACTGGCTAAATTGATTTTCTGAGGGAAAACAACTTGTGCGTGAAATACTCTTGTGCGTGCATACACACATACACACACACACACACACACAGACAGACAGACAGAGACAGAGAGCTCCAGGATGAAACTAGCAGAGTCACATGTGGGGCTAAAACTGTTACGAGAATGCTTTTGAGTTCCTTGTTAAACTTTCTTCAGGCTTAATGACTTTAAAAACTCTTCTTATCAAAATCTCTGATGTAGTGCAATATCTGATTGACTTAGATTTGAACCTTAATTTAATATATATATTTTTTAGGTCCACTTATGATGTAGTACATTTAAACATTCATAAAGTAATAATAATAATTTAAAAAAATATATATTAAAAAAATTATTTGTGACAAAAACAGTCATATTTTAGTTTTTCATGAACAGAGGATTTTGACACTTCCTTAGAATATATATATATATATATATGTATGTGTATGTGTATATATATGTATATGTATGTGTGTGTATAAGTTTGAAGAAGGGCCAATTTGTACATTGTTCATGAGAATCTAAATTATGACTAAATTATATTAGTTTCATTACATACATTATGTACAATATGTTTTCCTAGTACAATGAACGATTTAATCTCTAAAGACCATAGAAAATTTGATTGCTGATGATATGACCCCTTGAATGTCATTGAAATACAAATGTACAATGCATGTGTGACACAGAAAGAGAAGTTTAAAGATGGCTGTCTCTCTGTGGATCATGCTGTGGGCACATCTGTCCATGCAGTGGAGCAGCAGACGGTCAGAACCCGGCAGAGAAGCCTAAACCTCCAACAGCTGGGTCAGATTGAACTCTCCACTCATCAAATTAATGTAGATTTGATGGGTGTGCATCTAACTTTTGCTGCTTAACTGCTCTGCATGGTTTTGCAAATATCAGTTTTCTTATGAGTCTATTAATATTCAGGAGTTTTCTTGTGGGGTCCTTTGTGTGTTAGTCACTGCTGATGTGTGTATGTGTGAGTACAGTTAAATGTAAATGCTATTGATTTGTCAAGGCTTTGTGGTGGAATTATATCATTCAATCCACTGCCTTATAAAGCTCACTATACAAATGAGTAGTTTGCAGGCCTAGGATCAGTTTCTACAACCTAAATCCAAACCTTAACTATCAGTGGAATGAGAAAATTAGGCTCTAGATTAGAGACAGCATGTCAGCCTACATTGTCTAGTGTATGTGCAAAGAAAATGTATTCATTTCTGAAATGTTTAAAATCATTTTGTTTTTAAACAGCTAAAGTTTCATTTATATAATACAGTTTTTCTCAGTTGCTTTGGTGCATTTCTCAGAATAGAAATAGACATTTTTAAAACTACTTGTTCAACCTCCACATCATCTAGTCATTTGTGCACATCATAAAAGCAGTTTCTCATTCTTTTGAACAAGTTGTGATTGCTTTGGTACATTTGGTACAACTGATTATGTACATTTGTCTGCTGTTTCCTACATTATCAGTAGCTATTGTCATGTTGCTCAAAATGTATTATATAGTTCTCTGTGCAGTAGTCTTTCCCCTCAAAACATCTAGTCATTAGTTCATCGTATAAGTCATTAAATGCAAAATGGTTGATCTAGTTGTCAAACTGTCAAGCATATTTTCTACACATCTCTATTAGACTTTTTGTAAATTTGCCATGAATTGATCAGCTTTATAGAAACTCGCTGATCAGATCACAGACACAGAACAACAACACCCAGACTCTGTTTTAATCATTCTCGGGGACTTTAAGCAAATCTCTCCCGCAAACTGGCAAAATACAGACAGCATGTTACATGTCCCACCAGAGACAGTAATATACTGGATCACTGTTACACAGCGATAAAGGACGCATATCACTCTGTTCAACGGGCAGCTTTAGGACTCTCTGATCACTGTTTGGTTCATCTTATTCCGTCCTACAGGCAGAAACTTAAATCTATTAAACCTGTATTAAGGACTGTAAAGAGATGGACTAATGAGTAGGGATGCTCCGATCAGGATTTTTGCAGCCGATACCGAGTACCGATTTCTTGTCATGGTGATCGGCCGATTCTGATGCTTCAAGCTTTATATAACATATGTAATAATATTATATAAATAATCATAAAAATTATTCCTTATACAGTGAACATTTAAATATTCCTTTAAAATGGTGTTTATGCATAACATTATGTATATCAGGGATACTTAATATAAGACCAAAATAATGCAAACAAAATGTCTGATGCAAAAAAAAAAAGAGATGGGCTCGGACTCCAGTCGCATTTTTATAGCCTTCAGACTTGACTTGACCTGAAATGACTCCAGACTTTATTCGATTCGAGGAAACGGACTTGTGAATATTTTAAAAGCAACTCGAGTTTTTTATCCTTAAATACTTCTATAAGTGAATCCGCACCCCGGCATCCATCCGGACTCCGAGCCGTAACAGCAGCACCATTTTAAGTGAGCGCATCAAAACAGCGGAGCGGATCACATTACACGCGCTCCAGGTCGTTTATGGTAAATATCTTTCAGTGCTATATCTTCGTATTTTTATCTAAAGCTAAACACGCTTTATTAAAACCCTTTCAGCTCCGTGCGCTTTCTCTCTCCGGATGCGCGCTGGTGCCAAGTTCAAGAGCTGCCGTGGTTATTTTAACAACAACAGAAACACGGTGAGAGGCAAAATTATAGATTACTTTCACTAAAATACAGCAGAAAAAAACAATGCTGCAAATATAGTTATTTTTCTTACTATCTATTTATCTATCTATAACTTATGACTCAAACCAGATGTAACAAGACGTTTCTGATCTACATTTAGCAATATATATACACACACACACACACACACACACACACACACATATACATATATATATATATATATATATATATAAATAATTGTTGTTAGATGGCTAGGTTGGAATTTAAACTTTGCAACCTATTCTTTTCTGCTCAAGATGAGGTTTTGATTATCCAATGTTAGAGAGAGGACGACAAAACAAATAGAAACATTTCAACTTCAATATGGCGAAGTCTGATGTAACTCATAAGGTTTAATGCTGTCCAATATAAGACTGAAGAGGAAAAATAAATATTTAAACATTTAAGCTATGAATGAACAAAACGGAGTAGTTTCACGGTTATCCACGGGCGCTGCGGATAATAAGCGGGTCGGGTAATAAAAAAATGCATTCTGATTATTTGCGGGTGGGTCGCCGGTGGATAAAATAAATCATAAATTATGCAATATTAACTACATTTTTTCATTAGGCAGACGATTTCATTTGTGTGTGTGTGTGTGTGTGTGTGTGTGTGTGTTCACCTGATCGGGAAGTTGCAGTGACAGAAACGGTGACATTCCAGATAAAGTTTAAAGGGAGTAAAGCCTCTGTTAATGCTATTGAGTAGGCTAATATATATATATGTATATGTATATGTCTGTATATATATGTATATATATATGTATGTGTATATGTATGTGTGTGTATATATATATGTATGTATATGTAGCCAAAGAATTTTGTTTTATTAATAAAGGTTAGAGCGGCCGCGATCAGCTCCGGTGCCCATGCCGTAAAGCCTGCGCTCCACAGACGCGTGCAGTGATGCGCAGATCAGCTCTAACGTCACTGAATCTGCTGTTAAAAATGAACCATGCATTCATAGTATCATAATGCAAAACATACACGACATATAGCGATTTTTTTTCATTGTTTCTTGAACTGTCATAGGATTTCCACACTGGCGGTGTCCCCATGCATCATACTACGTCGCCACGCGTTGACGTCATCAAATTGCGATCGGTACATGAGATCGGCCAAATGTATGAGTACCGATCGAGTCTTAAAATGTGAATATCAGCCGATACCGATCTCTGGCCGATCGATCGGAGCATCCCTACTAATGAGACAGAGCGGGTTTTACAAGCCTGTCTCGACCTTACTGATTGGAGTGTTTTTGAAGCTGCTGATGATCTGGACGAGCTCACAGAGACTGTAACATCCATATATCAATTTCTGTGAGGATATGTGCATTCCTCATCTAACTTATAACAACAACAAACCGTGGTTCACTGCTAAACTCAGACAGCTCCGTCAGGCCAAAGAAGATGCTTACAGGAATGGGGACAGAGTCTTGTATAAACAGGCCAAATACAAACTGGAGTAGGAGATCAGAGTGGCAAAGAGGAATTATTCCGATAAGTTAAGGATCCAATTCTCTTCCAGTGACACGACTTCAGTGTGGAAAGGTCTGAAAGACATCACCAATTACAAGACACCATTCCCACAGCACTGTGGAGAATCAACAACTGGTAGACGATCTTAATGAGTTCTATTGTAGGTTTGAAAAAACACCATTCACACCTCCTGCAACCCCCCTCTCCCCCACACCTGAACTGCAGATAAGAGAAGATGACGTACGCCAGGTCTTCAAAAAGAACAAGACAAGGAAGGCACCAGGCCCAGACGGTGTGACACCAGCCTGTCTGAAATCCTGTGCTGACCAGTTGTCCCCCATCTTCACACAGATCTTCAACAGATCATTGGAGCTATGTGAAGTCCCCTCATGCTTCAAACGCTCCACCATAATACCCATCCCAAAGAAACCCAAGATTACAGGATTTAACGACTACAGACCTGTGGCTCTAACATCTGTGGTCATGAAGTCATTTGAAAAACTGGTTTTGGCTTATCTGAAGGACATCACTGGACCCTTACTAAACCCCCTGCAGTTTGCCTACAGAACAAACAGGTCTGTGGATGATGCATTCAACATGGGACTGCACACTGCAACACCTGGACAGACCAGGGACTTATGTGAGGATCCTGTTTGTGGACTTCAGCTTGGCCTTTAACACTATCATTTTAACCGGACCTGATAGACAGGCAGCAGCTAGTCAGGATGGGAAAATACACATCCAGCACCCGTACGATCAGCACTGGAGCTCCTCAGGGCTGCGTTCTCTCCCCATTGCTCTTCTCCCTCTACACCAACGACTGCACATCTAAAGGCCCCTCTGTCAAGCTCCTGAAGTTTGCAGACGACACCACACTGATTGGCCTCATTCAGGACGGTGACGAATCTGGTTACAGACAGGAGGTTAAGGAGCTGGCTGTTAGGTGCAGTCTTAACAACCTGGAGCTCAACACGCTCAAAACTGTGGAGATGATTGTGGACTTCAGGAGAAACCCCCCAGCTCTCCCCCCACTCACCATCATGAAGAGCACTGTGACTGCAGTGGAGTCATTCAGGTTCCTGGGCACCACTATTTCTCAGGACCTGAAGTGGGACATTCACACTGGCTCTATTGTGAAGAAGGCCCAGGAGAGGTTGTACTTACTTCACCAGCTTAGGAAGTTCAACCTGCCACAGGACTTGCTGAAACAGTTAATTGGATCCATCCTCTGCACTTCAATAACTGTCTGGTTCATCTCAGCTACCAAATCTGACCTCAGAAGACTACAGAGGGTAGTCCGGACTGCTGAGCGAATCATTGGTACAACCCTTCCCACTCTCCAAGAACTGTACTCATCCAGAGTGAGCAAAAGGGCTGGTAAAATCACTCTGGACCCCTCACACCCAGCACACTCTCTCTTTGAACTGTTGCCGTCTGGTCGACGCTACAGAGCTCTGAGCACCAGAACGACCAGACATAGGAACAGTTTCTTCCTTCAGGCAATCCATCTCATGAACACTTGAACTCTTAACAATAAACATGAAACACACAACACTATCATACTTTTTTAATTTTTATTTTACATACATACTTATTACATTTCAAATTTGCACCTAACATACCTGTACATACCGAATTGTCTATTTTGTATATTGTGTTTGTGCTATTTGGCACATTGTCCATTTTGGTATATTTATACATTATTTATTTTATTTTCAATTTTTATTTTTTATTATCTGTGTCCTGTCCTGTTGCTGTCATTCTGTCGCACTGTGGAGCTACTGTCACTAAAACAAATTCCTCGTATGTGCAAACATACCTGGCAATAAAGCTCATTCTGATTCTTCTGATTCTTAATTGTACAAGTGAATCTTGACTCTCACTAATGAAGAGAATATAAATCACCCAATTATAAACCAATTCTCTGAAATAGCTCAAAGATGCATTTCATGACCCTTCAATTGTAAATCATAAATAGACAGAGGACAACACAAAAGTTACAAATTCTGATGATGGATAAACATCCAGAAAACGATCAGGGACAACAGCCGAGAGGAAGAAGAGGAGTAAGGATGCATGGAAGTGAACAGAGGCAAAACAGAGGAAAGAGGAAGAAGAGGCCAAGGACAGAGGTGCATATCAGATTAAATAATGTTGTCAATAATGGCCTTACAATGGCTGAAGGGTGCAGCTAAAAATTGGGAGATCATATCCTCAATAATTCAAACATTTTGAAAGTCTCTTTCAATCAATATCCCACATACAGTAATGTGTAAATTTGTACTTTTGAATGGAAATATGGCATACATAATAAGTGCAGCCTTCTGCATTTCAGTACAGTAACTGTCATCCAAACTGTTGCCATAGTTTACATCAGGTAATACTACTGTAACAGAGTGCACTGTTACACTTCACGCTACTTTACATGTAATACATTCATACAAAAATAAATGTACTGTATAAATACAAATGTTCAAATACTTTTTTTTCTATGTACTATTGACTCTTCTCAACAAATATATATATATATATATTTTTTTTTTTATAAAATCTTAATTTCTATGGTTGACTGTCATGGTGAAAAAACAACTGAACATTTTGACCAGTGTGACTCACACGATGAAAAAAATACTTTATTTTTTGGTGGCCTTGGCCAAATTACCGACACGATAACTAGTTTTTAAAGCATGAATGAAATGTTTTGGGTGAGTAACTACATTTTGCAGACATGCAATAAAGTTCTTAAGTTCCAGCAAACAGTTGTGACATTTGCACTCACAGTTTAGAGAATGTTAAGACTGTTTCTAAAAATGTGACAAAGCAATTGGGAAAAACTGTAATAATAATACACATTAAAATATGAAATAATTATTTTTGAGATAATAACTGAACTGCAATTAAAATTAGAATCTAATGAAGTACAATAATAAAAACTAACTATAGAAAAGAAAGAAGGACACTGAAGTGTAAAATATTCTAAAAATCCTTCAAGACAGAGATAGATAGATAGATAGATAGATAGATAGATAGATAGATAGATAGATAGATAGATAGATAGATAGATAGATAGATAGATAGATAGATAGATAGATAGATAGATACAAAGCAGCTCTGTCTCTGCACAAATTAGTTTATTGAATACTGCCTGCTTAGTTCATTCAGACTCTGTGGAAGTCAAATTGCTTTAATGAACTAAATCTTCCTGCAGACAGAGAAAGAAAACAAGCTGAAAAGGCAGGGGAAAAAATCTCTGAAGCACTGGAAAAAAACTCAAACTTAAGCATTTGCATTTCATGTTGTGTTCAAATATGAGCTTATGTAATGAGCCAGTGTTACTACTGTGAGTACTGAAGGTGTCCCATCCAGCTCATACAGCCGAAACATATTCTGGATAAAATAAATATATACATAAATATCAATATGAAATGACATTGTAGCAGTTTTCATCTTTCCATATCTACCATAATAAATGATTCATCACTGGCTGCCTTGTACTAACTAAATTTATATACCATCTTGAAACTAATACATATTTGTAAATCATTTATGGAGGGTGATTTGTTTGATGAATCTGCCAGACTCAAAGTAATGAATCAATAATGCTTTATTAAGACAGCATAATGATTGAAATCAATCAAGTATTTGAAATAACCTAAAACAATACAAGAACAGACATTTAATAAATTCTACAAAGCTAAGCTGCAAACACTTGAGTGAAGAGGAAGCTACTGTTTTGTTACACTCAGAGTGAGTAGACATGCTGAAAATCACCTATCAAGCAGTCAAATGATCTCAACACATGATTACACACAAACACATATGTTCTCAGTGTCTGAGAGCCTCTTTTCTACTCTGATCTCTCTCTGTCTGTCATTTCATCAAGTAATCTTTTCACTCCAATAGTTTTCTGTTATCAGCTTTGCCCTCAATTTAAACTCACCCCCTCTGTAGGAGTCTCTCATCATTTCAAAGTCAAACTCATTCGTCATTACATTGATTTTGATGTGTGTGTGTGTGTGCGCATGCTTGCTTTCCATCATTTGTGGTGGTCACTACCAACACCACTAACAAAAGTCACAAGGTTATGTCATCTCAATCATAATTATTTATTTATTCATTTATTTTGTTATATTTAAAAAAACTACGTAGGATAGCCTGCAGACTTTAATATACATCTATCTATCTATCTATCTATCTATCTATCTATCTATCTATCTATCTATCTATCTATCTATCTATCTATCTATCTATCTATCTGTCTGTCTGTCTGTCTGTCTGTCTGTCTGTCTGTCGTTCTAGCTATTGTTCTATCTTTCTATCTGTCATTCTATTGTTCTGTTTTCACTAGTTAGCAGTAAACTATTTAGCTTACCTGAATAGCCTATGTTCGTAGATTTGTGTTGGATGGTATCTTTGGAATGGATATAAGGATATTTTATTTGTAAATATACTTTTTCACTTATTTCAGTTAATGCCAAAACTAGCGAGCTAAGCCAGTAGTAGTACTGACAGTGCCGTATAAACATGACTATAAAGACGCTAAAAGAGGAGGAACAGATAAACCGATTCAAGTGAGTGAGTCATTTAAATTGGAACTGCTTCAATTGATTTAAATCTTTGACTTTGACTTAAGTTCAAGCGATTCACTAGCAAAAAACGGGTCAAAAAAGCATTTTGTTCTAATTTCGACTAATTAGAACACATGATTTTAAAAAGCATGTGTAGTGATGAGTGAAAATTAGCTTTTTGAAACTCTGAATCAGTTAAACCATTGAAACCAACGGTTCACTGTTTTAAAATGGCTCCAATCAGATCTCAGATTGCGAATCATTTGATTCAGATTGGGATTTCAAAGCAAATATTGCTTTGAAATTAAGTCATTTTATTTAAATCAGGACTTCGGAGCGGGTTCGTGAATAATTTGTTTCAGTTCAGGATTTCGGTGCGTGTTCACGAATCATGATTCATATCGGGACTTCGGAACAGGTTCGCAAATCTTTTCATGTCAAAACTTGAGTGCATAACGCAAATCATTTGATTTAGATTGGAACTTTGGTGTGGGTTTGCAAATCATTTCACGAATTGAATGATTCATGAACCGCGCTTCGAAGTCCGGATCTGATGGTTCGTGAATCATTATTCTAATGAAGCGCAAATCATTTGATTAAGATCAGAGCAGGTTCATGAATCTTTTGATTCAGATTGGAACTTCAGAGCTGGGTTCGTGAATCATTTGATTTAGAACGGAATTTTGGGGCAGGTTCGTGAATCATTTTGCGAATTGAATGATCCGTGATCCGAAGTCCTGATCTGAAATGATGGTTTGTGAATCTTTTGATTAAGACCAGAACTTCAGAGCACGGATTGCAAATATTTTTCAGATTTTTTCAAATTAAACATTACAGATGTGTTACTGCGCCACACGGATTTGTTTTCTATGTTGTACGTACACTCTGATTTGAGCGAAAACAATGTTTCTGTGTGGCGTAGCTGACACAGAAGAGCATATGCTGTTTGCATTCAGTGGATATTCTCCAAAATGGCGTCAGGGTAACGTGGAGGAGGCTAATTTGAATAAACTCGTTTTGTTTTCTTTTGCGCACAAAAATTATTCTCGTAGCTTCCTAAAATTACGGTTGAACCCCTGATGTCACATGGATTATTTTACCCATCTCCTTGCTACGTTTCTGGACCTCGAACCTGTAAGGACATTTGCAGTCTGTGGAGGGTCTGAGAGCTCTTAGATTCCATTAAAAATATCTTAATTTGTGTTCCGAAGATGAACGGAAGTCTTATGAGTTTGGAACAACATGGGGGTGAGTAATTAATGACAGAATTTTCATTTTTGGGACAGTAACATTTTAAAAACAAAACAAAGAAAAAGAAAGAAAATACACAAATACAAATGCTTGCTATGGTTTTCAAGGGTGTATAATTTAGTAGGGACACTACCAATATCCAGTGACTACTAACTATCATTTGTTCTGTTGTTCATTCCATTTATATCAGTCATTCAATCCATCTATCATTCTGTCTATCGTTCTATACATTGTTTATTCTATTGTTCATTCTATCCATTCAACTATCTATCATTCTATTTTTCTATATTTCTATCTCTTTCTGTCATACTGATCTTTTGATCTATCAATCAGTTATGTATTTTGTTTGTTCATTCCATCCATCCATCCATCCTTCTGTCTGTCATTCTATAATTCTATCTTTCTGTCTTTCTATTGTTCGGTCCTATTCTGTCTATATTGTATTTTTTTTTTTGGTTCCTCCCATCCATCCATCCATCCATGCACCCTTCTATCTATCGATCATTCTATTATTCTATCATTCTATCTATTGTTACAAAGTTAGATATCAGTACAGACACAGGAACTGTAAATGTGAGCAGTGGCACATATGATTAGAAATGATCAGATTGAGGTTCAGATGTCTGGCTGGCTGTCGTGGACAGCACAGTGTGTTGGCAGACACTCACTCCACACACAAACTGCTGGTTTGACCAAAACAACAGGCCAAAACGGAGGATAAAAACTAGTGAAACAGCAGAACAGAATCAGATAGGGAACTCAGTATCTCCTTACGTCATCAATCACACCTTATGGGGTTTAAATAAGTGACCTGTGGGTTACCAGACCAGAGCTGCAACTGCTTCTACCTCCCAACACGTTGGTCACTGCTGTATGAGCTCATTTAAATACTGTACTTCTCATTTAAATACTGTACTTCTCATTTAAATACTGTACTGCTCATTTAAATACTGTACTAGGTCAGTAGTACTTGTCTTATATATTAAAGTTCATATTGCCTCTCTTCTCCTTTGCTGCATCTTCTTGGCTTATTGCCTTGCTCTTATCTGCCTGTATCTCATGGATTTTAGCTTGCAGTCTTAGATAAGAACAGAGAACCGTTAATCCACAGAAAGATAGCAGAATGAGCGGGTGAAGAGGAAGATAACCTCAGGCCTTGAGCTCTAATTCTTCAGTAATTGGAGGACTACTGCACTCTTAGCTGTTCCAATGCTAGCCAAAGCAAAGCCCGTCTATGATCTCCACATACACCTCTAAGAACTAAGAGCCGGATTTTTCACATCATAGATACTGCAATAGAATGATGAAAAGATGCAATGATCTGTAGACTAATGAAAACATGCTTCCAATGGGTTCGTATGTACCGAGGTGCTGTCTATTTTTTGTGCTTCAATTTATTGTTTAATTTTTTTTTTTAGATTACACATTATACTTAATATAATACTATTTAAGTAAAGTTAAACAAAAGAACCTAAATTAAAAGAAAAACAACTAAATTAAAAATCAACATGAATTTCTTCACGTTTAATGTACCCCTTTTGATTTTATGACATCCAAGTTGTGCAAAATTATCATCTGAACATGCCTTTAAAATTCCAAATCAGTTTCTGATTTTGAACTGATAGAAAACTGAATTGCAATTCAAATTTAAATGTAAGGAAGTAAAATTTTATATAATTTCCATCGTGTTAAAATGTTTCTAAATCCTATTCTGTTTAATTTAATCCTATTCTTTTAAGTTTAAAATAGATTTTCAGCATGGTCTCAGTCTGACCCGCTTTCTAGGATAAAAATAATTGTATTTTTAGACCAATTGTGCTGAATTAGCTGTTCAGTGCATGAAAAATAGAAAGGAGGAGTTCTTCAAAATAATGCGTGTTGCAAAGTGACGTGATTGGGAGAATACAGCGAACTGTGCTTTAGTTTGGATGCGTGTCAAAGAAAAGTCCCAGTTACCTCCATTGCTGTCAGCCTCACCGTGAGGGTCCTAATGGAGTCTCAGGGGCTTTTGTGCCTCTGGTTGCAAAAGTAATCATCTACAGCAGGCTGCGGACAGCCGCTTGTGTGAAGGTCTGAATGTAGGTGTGAGGTTAGGCCCATATGTTTGAGTGTGTATATGGAAGAGTCGGATTCTAGAGCTATTGTACTGTATGTATGTGCAATGGTGGGTGGAAGACAGTGTTTTCAGAGTGTTAGCTTTAGCTGTACATCAGAAGTTCTGTGTGACACAGGCGCTTTGTTCCATTTGTGCTCCAGACATCAGGTTCTCAGAAAGAGCCAAACTCCAGTCTGGAGGTCCATGATCTTACTGACAGAACAGTCATTTCATTGCACAATAGATCTGAGGACCAGCACTTAGCATAAAACTATAGAAAGCAGCAGTTTGCCATATCTGTTACAGAATATTTGCTAATACTGCATTCCATTTAACTCTATAAGATGTCATTTCCAGTTTAATACTTGGAAAAGTGTGATACAACACTATTTAAAGTCACACTTCTGCACAAGTTGGAAATCTGACTTTAAGTCATTATTTCAAATTCCAATTCAGCATCCCATGGGTTGTGGCTAGAATCTAGAAATAATCATCAGTCTTAAATATTTAGTTATTTATGTCAGTTCCAGTTATTTAAATATTATTAAATCCTAACATATTCTGGTTATTTTCAGTTTAAATGAAATTCCCGCATGATCTCAGTTAGACCCAATGTTAGATAAGAGTAGATTAAATTTATGGTACCATTGCTATCAAAATGTATTGCTGATTTTAAGTTATTGATGTATAATCATGACAGTCAATTTTGAGTATTTTTGGATGTCTTTTCCCAGTTGTATTTGTTTATAGTTGAAGATATCAAGCAGGACTATCCCACGTCCAACTTGGAATGGAAAGCAGAAAAACCAGTGACATTAATTCTGTTAAAAATATCTTCAAGTTTTTGTTTCAGTCATTCCTTCAACTCTGTAAGTTGTATTTTCCAGTTTCATATTTGCAAAAGCGTGATACAACACCACTCAAAGTTGTGCATTTCTGCACAGTTGCGCAGTTGGAAATCTGACAATAAATCTGAAATATATTTTTTATAAGCAGTTTAATCTGGCCACAAAAGGAGATTGAAGAAGATTTGGCAATTTGATACATTTCATTAGCTTGCTATACTGACAGCTGACATCTACCAGCAGAATTTAATGAGGCTGTTGTTAACTTGCCAGTTAACATGGAACATGAATATCAAAATGAATAATCATTTAATCTTCTTAAATCCTAATACAGTCATTTCTGTTAAGATTTTTAGCAACTATTAAAGACAGACTCTTACTCCCAACCTTTATTAGAATTGATTTAAAATATTAAGCAGGGAGCATTTTCTTATCATCTTCAGCAAGAAACTCATTACTTCTGTTCCAAAGCCTACAGCAGTAAGATGCCTTGCTGCCCACTACATACGTAAGGCAGCTACTTTTTAAGATTTACATTGCTATGCACAACAATTACTACATATCTATATATAATTTAGTGTTAACATGTCATCATTCATAGTTAAACTGAGAATGCCTTTTAAAATTCCAATTCAATTCCTGTTTTAATTTGAATTAAGAAACTCTAAATGGCACAGGTTCTAACTCAATCTGATATAATCACATCATTATACGCATGGCACAGCGTATTGGTTCCTTTAACATCAGCAGCCAATGAGCTTGATGCTCAACATTTAAATACTTGGCTAGAGGTTGCTATAGCAGTTGCAGTGAACTTGAGAAACCCTCCACCTTCCCCAGCTCCACCTGTATAGATCTTCTATGGGGTAATTTCATATATGTTACTGTATGTGTGCAGCGGCAGTATTTCCTATATGCTCACAGCAACATGTCTGTGGATATACTGGCAGTAGCAAGTGTTGGCTCTGCCTCAGCAGCACCATAGCAGATCGGTTCCACCAAGACCAAACACATTAGCAACGTATGTACTTTACCATGCTAAAACTCTCTGAGAACAACAATTAGTGAACCGTTCATTCCAGTAGTTAGAATTAACATAATGCATAACACATAATGTACTGAATGAAATGTAGTCTTGAATTAATCTTTTTCTCTGAGCTCAGCGCAAATCTTTCTGGGATTACCTTATTCAACAGAGATGTGAATTTGCTTTAGAATTTGGCCAAAATGGGATATCTTCTACAGTAATGTTGCATAATTTTTCAGCCTTCTGTTAGGAATAACCTTTGCATTGAAAGCAGTGTTGCCTTAAAATGCTGTCTATGTTCACTAGGACAGAGCTGGAGAGTATAGCGATGTACAGATTTTGTGCAATTTTGATAAACAGGTAGCTATCCCTTTTTTGAAAAGACCAAGTAAATACCCTCCAAGATGTTCTGCATTTGAGAAGGATAGCAAACTTTACTCCTGCAGTCACTATGGAAATGAACTTTTTTGTTTGCATATAGTGTAAGAATAGAATTTAAATCCATTTTACCCGAGACATTTATGTAGCCAAGGGTCTGTTTGAGAGAATATGCACAGATGATGTGAAGACACCTGTGTGGTTTTTACAGTAGCACTCAATAATGAGAAGAAAAAGCTTGACAAGATTCATTTTAAAAACCCGCTTATCAACATTCATCAAAATTGTTTTGCTTTTCAATATTCTGTGTTGTCTTTTCAGCCTTTCCTCTTCACGTCAGAATGAGTCACTCTCACAGACATGCTGTTTTCCTGAACGTCAGTATATTGTGCTCTTACACAAGCAAGCTCCTGCTCGTACACACAAACCGAGGTGTATTTTGTTTTTGTTTTTTGCTCCATTTAGGATGTTAAACCATACATCTTCTCAGTGGTGGCTGCACCGTTTGAACTCCATGCAAAATCTGAGCTTTGCAGTCGTATTTGGGATCTCCACTGTGTGTAATGGCTTAACGTGACAGCTTGACTTCACTGAGGCTCAGAAAAACCACAGCATGCCTACAGTATCTTGAGCATAAAAAATGCATTACGTCCTGCGATTTCATGTTTCGCTCGTTTTTATTGCTAAATAAAAGCTGCAGACTAATGCATTGTTTCTTAGCTGTTCCAAAGGGTAGGCTATATGAATTTTGCAAAAGATGCTGTCAGTGCCGTTTCTCAGTCTACAGAAGAAGAAAAAAAAGACAGATGAATTGGTTGTGTGTGTGAGTACACACGCAAGCATATATATATATATATATATATATATATATATATATGTATGTATATATATATATATATATATATATATATATATATATATATATATATATATATATATATATATATATATATATGTATATATATATATATATATATATATATATGTATATATATATATATATATATATATATATGTATAAAACATAAATAAAATTTAACTGTAATAAAAGAAAATAAACTTATTTCAGCTAATTGTCAAGACACCATTTCACATCTTTATAGTTTAACTTGAAGTACTATATTAACTAAAACTGAAATAAAAATATATAGAAAGATAAAAATAAACTATATAGACATTTATTTAAAAAATCATTGTTAAAAAATAGGGCTCTCAATAGAATGAAATAGTCATTGGTTATTTTTTAGAAAGCAGAATGAAACTACGAATCCCAAAACAGCGATATTATATACAAGTTGTTACCAAGACATCATAGAATATTTAATGTGTACGTTGAGAGTATGTTTTGTCCTGTTCTATTAAAGCTAGATCTACTGTATATGCCTTGAAAATAAACAAATAAATGAATGTGTGTAGTTTGTAAGCAAGTTTGTGCTTAGCTGTATTTTTATTTCACGTGCTGCAGTTATTTTTGATGTATAATTAATTTTGAGGCTCATTTGACCTGAGAATGTGCACATGCATCAGAAACACAAACGACAAACTTGAGCGATAAAGGCTAAATTGTTTGCAACAGAACAGGACTAAATTTTTATGTGTGTACCTGGTCTCCCCCTGGCCCAATGAATAGGTTATACCTTATCGGGCCCCTTCATTACCCCATTTTTCCCTAAAGATAACTTTTCTTGGCTTCCACATGCAGCGTTTGTTTTGGTGATGCTGCTACCTTGGCTGTTTGAGAAAGCTAAACCTGAGAACATAATTCTTTTGTTTTAAGCAGCTGAATCCCTCATGCAAATTATTGTGTATTTCAGAACTTTGGAAATCCATGATGGGTCGACAGCGTGTGAAATTAGCATTTCACAGAACATGGATGGCTCCTGTGTACTTACGGGTACACAACGGCACCGTATTCACTTTAATTGTGATATTACATGCAGCTCTATTCTCCGTCAGGTTTATGCACTCTCTTTAGTCATCTATGTCGTCTCGAAGAGCAGATTCCTGGCTCGTGTATCTGGAACAGGAGTGTGGTCCTCTCTCAGAGTTGATTAAAATGGCAGAATGGTTCTCTTGAGAGAAGCGGAGACAGGTGCCTTTATTCCACACCATCCTGACCCCTCCTCTTACCTCCGCTCCTGCATATGTGCATATTCACACTACTTTATTACTTCATTCAGAGACCTGTAAAGTTCCAGTGCTGTGGGATTCCTATACAGCTGTGCACTAAATGACCCACAATGCTTTGCTCTTGTTACTCTCTGAAATATCCAATTCATTACAACTGACACAACACTTTACCCGGTGCAGAAACTGCTCATGGGAAACCTACAATTTCAACAGTCTTTTCCAAATCATAGTGAGTTTTACTAGCAATTGTTTGTACACAATTTTTTAAGTGTAGATTATTAACTTAATGTAAGCACTAGATTTAACAATAAACATTTATTTTTTATTTTTTTAAAGACATGTATCTAACTTGTCTACAAAAGTAATTGGAAAAAATCATACACTCTCAACACACAAAGTACATATTCTCCATATTTGAATCAGTACTGGGACATCTCTACAATATTTAATGAATTCTTATATTTAATGATATTTAAGGGGTTTCCTCACAAACAATCAATCTGTATTTCTCTTGGCATAAAAACCCCTAACCTAAACAACATTTTAAGAAGTACAGTATACTGTACACATCTGATGTGAAAGCTGTTCCCAAAGGTAGGCAACATTATTATATGTTGATTTTGGGCAAAATATAAGGCTGCATCTTATGTAGCGCTCAAGTTGATATCAATCCTGGTATATGCACTGCGGTAAGAAAAATATATCGCTTTGTATATTTATGCTTAGATTATTGCATCATTGATTCAGCAACATGCTGTCATAAAACTGTATTGAAGTCCTCCATGTTAAGTGCTAGATGTGTAGAACATTTCAGATCACTCACATATCAGGTTCTGTTTAGTTAGCCAGTTAGCAGGTGTAGAAACAGTGATCATTTCTGTTACCTGATAGACTTTGGGTTCCTTGCGAGTGACGATATTCCAAAATATACAATGACTACGTTTACATGCGTACGAATAATGCGATTATTTCCAATAATCAGAGTAAGGACTTAATCACATTATGATGTTTACATGTCAAGAGCAAATCTCTTACTCCCGTTTACATGCAATTTCCATTATTCTTATTATTCGCTAAGAATTGTGGTTAATTTCTTTACTGCCATTATTCACATACCCCACTGGACAGCACAAATGATGGACTCAGAAAGAACAGGTGTGTTACTATCCGCTGTTTTAATTTATTTACGTCTAATGCAAAACACTTTTGTATGATTGTATTTAGGACTGGACAATAATTCAATATCAATTTGTATCGCAATATAAATAATTTTTCAATAACGGTGGTAGCCTATGATTTTTAAACACATTTCCGATATTTTGATATACATTACCAGTGTTTTCCATACATTGATTTATTTGTGGCGTTTGACTTTGTTGAATAAACATGAGCACTGCATGTTTCAAAATCAAAACGCGGCGCGGGTGATTTATATGAATGTATCTCTGAAGGGAACCGACTGTCTTCAGAATAGTTTTGATGGCATTTTCATTTTATCTGATAAAGTAGCAACATGTTTTTGTTGTTGCCCTTTTTTTTTTCTTCTTTTTTTCTGCAGCAACTCACTTGAAGTATTTTTATTTTTTGTATTTTTTGGGGGGGGTATACATAAAAAAAAAATGTATTTTTTTATTTAGCAAGCATGCTTTAAATTGGTCAAAAGTGATGATAAAGACATTTATAATGTTAAAAAAGATTTATATTTCAGATAGATGATGTTCTTCTGAATGTTCTATTCATCAAAGAAACCTAAAATAAATTCTACTATAATAATAAATGTTTGTTGAGCAGCAAATCAGCATATTAGAAGGATTTCTGAAGAATCATGTGACTGGAGAATGATGCTAAAAATTCAGCTTTGAAATCACAGGAATAACTTGCATTTTAAAATATTTTCAAATAGAAAACATACATATCTGTATATTTAGATTCAAATCGGCGTACGCCACCTATGTAATACGATTATGCTTGCTGCGATTATGAGCTTAATCGCATTATTTAAATCGAAGTATTGTGTTTACATGAGGTAAAGATTAATCGCAATATTGTCAAAATCTCATTATAATCGCATTAAGAGGGTCCATGTAAACGCATCACTGTCGCCTTTGGCTTCTTTAGGAGTTTGAAAGAAATTTAGGTAACACTTTAATTAAAGCCTTTATGTATAATGCATTATAAAGGGTTACTAAAGGCTATAATGGATTATAATTATTAAAAATGTGCATTGTTATACATTTTATATTGTCGTAAATAATTAAGTAAAGTGTTACCGAAACTTAAAATGCAGTAATATTACTGAATATATTTGGCTGTAGTGATGCTATCGGATGAGAACAAAAGTTGAACTGAGCTAGATGATAATGACGACACTGTTGTTTTCTGTACAGCTGTTTTATAGCTGAATCAAATTTGCTTCATAATTGATGAATTTTTCAACTTTGAAACTGTTATTGAACTAAATTAAATCAACTTTTAACTGACTTGAGATGAATAACAACACTATTGCCTTTAGTTGAGCTGCTAGCTAAATTGAACTTGTTTCATAATTGATCAACTCAACACAGTTTTAGAGTTGCTTTACAGTCTCTTACAACATCTCATATTTGAAGAAGTTTCAATCATTGATTCTGTTATTTTCCTGTTTTTTACTGTAAAACTGCTTTGAAACTCTGTATTGTATAAAGAGCTGTGTAAATAAGGGAGATGATACTTGATAAAATCACTCTATCATGTTGTTTTTGGACAAATTCATCAAACAACCTGCATGTCTGCTAAAGAACATTTTGCTTTCATGTTGGAGGTCCGGTAAGTATTTCAGATCATTCTGGATACATCGAACCTTTGTGCCTCAAGTAGTCTTTGCTGCATCTAGTCTCAATGAATATATTGAATGCCTATTCTCCTCTGCAAACACACCCTCCCATCTGGTGCGAATGTAATCAATCAAAACTCTAAACCAACTAGGAGTTTCACCTGTGTCTTCACCCATCCCTAAGACAATTTCTCTTCATTTCAGAAAGAAACACCTTGCTGAGTGGCTGAGATGTGCACACTTCCCCTGATGACCCCGGGCTAATTTCATAGGCTGGCATGTCACGACAAAACACGTGTGCTCGTTTTCGCGCCTCCACAGATGTGTCGTTTACAAACAGTAATGTGATGCTCAATGACAGCCATGGCAGGATGGAGCATCTGTGCTGCTCACGAGCTCCACGGGGCTTGAAGGAGATGTCTGTCACACTCACTATTAATGAGACTTTGTTTGTAAATGCTTCGTTCCTGCTAATTATTAGTACACACTCAGTGCTGCCTCTCTCTGGAGCGCTACTGAACTAGATAATGACTCTGTTTTGGTTTATGGCTTCCCAAAGCTACTTGTTGGATTTATAAGAATTCCAATTCCACAGCAACCTCTGAGAGATCTAGCAGAGATCATGGGCAACACGAGGAAGATTCTGGAAATGAAAGCCATATTCCACAGCTGATTGCTGAATTTGAATTAGCTTGTTTAACAAATAGCATCTGAATGCGCTCATAATTCGTACAGTGGAGCTGTGCTGATACAACAGTTCCGAGAGGCACACAGATTTATTTTTCACAATGATTAATTTATACTCTGTGTATTGCTATGCACATGACAGTACAGCTAGTTTATTGATGACAGTAAGAAATGCCCGCTGTCATGTTTATTGTTGTACTTTTCCAGCCGAGCTCTGTCAGTAGCTTCTGTTCCAAAACTTAGTTCCAAAACTTCTGTCTACATAGGCGACTTCATTCACTGACAGCGAATCAGAGTAACAAAACAACCAGAAGTCATTTATTTTCAATTATTGCTGACGATTTGAAGTAAGCAGCGACTGTTGGCAGAGTTCAACTTTATGCAAATGTGCAGTATGTGGTGAGTACTTAGAGGAATGCAGTAATGATTACGTGATTTAGATTACGTGGGTGAAATAGTCTTTCTATTCATAATAAATGGAACTATTTTTTGTACTTTTATAGGATATATTTTAAATATATTTATGATCTGCATTCACCACATTTGCCATGTTGCCAGATTAATGCTGTCTAGTCCAAGCAGGCAAAAAGCATCTTTCTCCATTCATGCCATTCAAAAGTAGCCATTAGTTTTGACTTAATTATTGCGAGCACCATATGTGCTTTTTCATTACCATTGAAAGCTTTGGGGAAGTAAAATATTTTTTAAATATATATATTATACATTTTATATTATTTATACACACACGCACACACATACACACACACACACACACACACACATATATATATATATATATATATATATATATATACAGTGCCCTCCAAAAGTATTGGAACATTAAAGACAAAATTGCTCTGTTGGCTGTGGAGTCAAGACATTTACAAATATGATTAAAAGATGAATATGAGACAAAACTACAGAATGTCACATTTTATTATTAGCCGTTTCAACACATATTTTTTACCAAATAAAAAGAACAGCAATTTTAGAGTTCATCCCACTCATTGATGTGAGCATAAGTATTGGGACAGTTGAACATAATGCAGATATAAAAGATTAAAAGCTATTATTTAGTTGCAGATCCCTTGTGCACAATCACAGCAGTGAGTCTGTGACCCATAGACATCACCTTGGTCTCATCCTTTGAAATGCTTTTCCCAGCCTTTAATGCAGCCGTTTCCAATTGTTGCTTGTTTTGGGGAGTTTCTGCCTTTACTCTCCTGTCATCTGCTACTGTCATCATTCATTAAGTTATCGGTAAAGTTGAGAGGGCCTGTTCCAGAGGCAGCCATGCATGCCCATGCCATGACACCACCTCCACCATGCTTTACAGATGAGGCTGTATGCTTGGGATCATTGCAGTTCCCTTTTTCTCTCCACATTTTTGCTTTCCCATCACTTAGATAAAGGTTCATCTTTGTCTCATCGTTCCATAAACACAGTCCCAAAACTCTTCTGGCTCACCTTTGTGCTTTTTTGCAAACTCTAATCTTGCCTTTCTATTTTTGGTGCTGGTCAGAGGTTTGCATCTTGCTGTGTAGCATCTGTAATTCTGTGTCAAAGTCTCCTGTGTCAAAGAAAGTAGATAGTCAGAGCATCACCCCAGCTTCCTGGAAGTTGTTGGTGATTTTACAGACACGTCTTTTAGGGTTCATTTTCACAGATTTTATGATTTGTCTGTCATCAACTACTGTTGTTTTCTCAGCTGATCAGGTAGTTGTTGGTTGCTGGTGTCGCTGGTGGTTTCCAAACTCTTGATTTCTCCATGCCCTTTGTTTTTGCTAGAGCTCTAACTGACTTCCTCTTTTCTTTTAGCATCCAAATTGCTTGCTTTTCTCTCAAAGTCAGCTCCCTGGTTTCCATCCTGGTTTCTGTGTGTCATCATCGAATGCAAGATTCAGAATATAGAAGTAATGGATATAACTGATACGACACATTCCCTGCTTTTAATATCTGAAGAATTAATGCAACAGGACACAGCTGATCACTTAGAAAGACCTGTGAGGCAACTGTTCCAATACTTACGCTCACATCAGATAGGGGGATGAAACTCTAAAAGTGATGAACTTCTTAGCTGGTAAAACATCTGTGTGTTGAATCACCCAATAATAAAATGTGACATTCTGTAGTTTTGTCTCATATTCATCTTTTAATCATATTTGTAAATGTCTTGACTCCATAGCCAACAGAGCAATTTTGTCCTTAGCGTTCCAATACTTTTGGAGGGCACTATATATATATATATATATATATATATATATATATATATATATATACACACACACACACACACACACACATTTTATATTATACATATTACAGTATATTATACTTATACCATATTATACACTTACATATTGCTCTAGTTGATTTTGATTGCTTCCATTGTCTTCATTTGTAAGTTGCTTTGGATAAAAGCGTCTGCTAAATGACTAAATATGTGTGTGTGTGTGTGTGTGTGTGTGTGTGTGTGTGTGTGTGTATATATATATATATATATATATATAAATTATTACTTTTATTTAGTAAAGATGCAATCAATTCATCAAAAGTTACAGTTTATAATGTTTCAAAACATTTCTGTTTCAAATAAATGCTGATGTTTTGATCTTGAGAATCAGCTTTGCCATTACAGGAATAAATTACATTTTAATATAGAAAACATTAAAAAAAATATTGTTTTAAATTATAATAATATTTCATCATATTATTGTTTTACTACATTTTGTGTCAAATAAATGCAGCATTGGTGAGCTACAGAAACTCTTCTTTTTTTAGCCTTTATTTGGATAGGACAGTTAATTGACAGGAACTTTTGTCTAGAAAAGTCCATAAGACAATATGATTTCAAATCGCTTATGTCCAAAGTGTCCTGTTGATAGCCTGTCTTTGAAATGAATGGGAACTCTAAGGGGCCATTCACACAGAAAACATCTTTCCATTACACTGTGCTACTTTTCCATAGTTTTTCTACATAAATACATGTTAGCATTGTGCTCACATCTGCAACATCTCACACTTGACATGGCATTCTAAAATCACGGTGCTAAAGTTAAAAGTTCAACTTTTAAAAAAATGCATCTTGAGGCCCCTGCTTGTTTCACATTTTTAAAAGCAAAAATGTGTTTTTTGTGAATGGCCCCGAACAGATTCTGTAGCTTTTTTCAGGAGTTATAGACCGCCTTGAAGAAGGCAGGCACCTCACTAGGTTTTTGGATCAGTGCTAGTGTGTTTATGGCTGAATCATATTGCACAATGTGACTGACCGTGATGAACTGCTAGGCCTGATACCTGACTTTTATTCACACTATAACACACAGAATGTGATTCTATTGAGTTACTCATTCATGCCCAGAAGACTTCTGCGCTCTGTTCTGACCTCTTACGTGATGCCTTACGGCCTAAGAAAGAAGAATTATGCTTTCTCTCTCTATTCTAACCCAGTTGTATATCTAAATTTGCCCCTAGGGGGATGTAGCAACGTGATTAAAGTTGGCTCAGCCAAAGCAAAGCACAGAGCAAGAACTCTCCCTAACACTATCATTAGTAATGTTGATGTGTGTTAACAGGAGACAGAGAAGAAAAATTCTAGAGCTTATAATGATAATCTCTTATGGCTCCATGATGTAAAAATACTGGTCGCATGAGATAAAGTGTGTATTTTTTATTTGAAATTTAACCTAGACTCCAAAAAATCTTAATTATTTATGACCTAAGGGGAAAGAGGAAAATTTTATTAGTTGATTCAAGCATTCAGAGTGGCATCCATATGTTGCAAAGCAATGTTGCTGAATGGATTTTGGAGTTATAAATATAAAGAGGATATAGAAAATAGAATCTGCTAAGCTACAAATACCTTGCTTATTTCAATAAATTATGATTTTATATATGATTTCATCTATTTCATCAAAAAATTATTTTATAATACAATTTAAAATAACTATTTTCTATTTGAATATATTTATTATATATTAAATATATTTATTTAATATTTTGAAATGTAAGGCATTCTTTTGATGGCAAAGCTGATATTTCGGCATCATTACTCCAGATTTCAGCATCACATGAACCTACAGAATATGCTAATTTGCTGCTCAAGAAACATTTCTTATTGTTAATATTTTTATTAGAAATATTTTTGTAAATATTTTGTAATGTCTTTACTGCCATCTTTGATCAATTTATGGCATCCTTTCTTAATAAAATTATAATTATATATATATATATATATATATATATATATATATATATATATATATTTAATTCTGATCAAAAGCTAATTTAATAATGAAATATATATTACTTGCCATTTTTTTGTAGTTATTTTTCTTTGTAGTTATTACCAGTAATTTCTTAGTGGAAGTAGTTTTAACACCATTTTTAAGTATATGTATATAAACTAATATGCATATATCATAAAATATATTTGTATATGTTTGTAGTGGTTCCAACCCTGTTTTGTTACCCCCACAACTATGAAACTGTGGTATATTCTTGTGTATGCCATAAATATCACATGATCTTTATGTGACTGTACCTGAGGTTTGGACTTGGAATTGATATGAAGTGTCCTGGATGTCTCTGCTGGTAGCATCAGGGTTTTAAAAATGTGTAGATGTATTGCATGCTAGCACAGATTTTGTTCTGCTTCTATATTGAGAACATTAGATCCTGAGCTTGCTGAGGCATGAGTGAGCAGCTGCAGTGTGTTTCTTGCGTGTGCGGGGGGTTTATTTTTGAGAGCAGGGCATCACTTTGCTTCAGCTTACATTTCCCAAATAATTTGACTGAGGGAGGTGCGACGTTTGAGCCGAACGGCTCTTTTACTCAGAACAAGATTTTTATTTTTACATTGTCTGGGCTGACTTCAAGACATATGTAGTTTAGTGCCGCTTGTTTTGATCTATTTACTGCATCTTGTTTCCAGGCTACCTGCTTATTTAGAAGGGGGTCTGACTGTGTAGGTACCGACGTGGGGTTTCATTAAATCTGCAGCGCAGAGCCTGCTTGCAGACTGATAGCCTGGACTGCATTAGTTTGGTTACAGTGAGTATACAAAGACACTTTATTTGCGAGTGAGTCTCTGTCTCAGACCCGAGAACCACTCCAACATCCACATCCAAGTCATCTAATTGGTTTGCCATGACTACAAATGACTACGTTGACCTTGAAGTGGTTTCTATCTCATACACACGCACACACTGGTATCGCATCCCTATCGCACACACATACTTTCTATTTTCAGGCCTCTGCTCAGTTCATTTCGTGATTGCCACATGGATCTCCTGGGGCTGCCTGCTGATCTACTGTGCACAAGGTGTGGATGTGCACTGTGAATCGTAGATGGTGGTAGAGAGCCTCATGGTAACAGTAAGCCACGAACAGTTAGACTATGGTAGCGATATGGTTTAAAATAGATAAAAATCATCTCCATCTAACCCAGAGTAATGCACACAGAAAGACCGCTTTCTAATTCTAAAGGAATATTCTGGGTTCATTTCTGTTGATTACCACAAAAAATATATACAGGTCCTTTTCAAAAAATTAGCATATTGTGATAAAGTTCATTATTTTCTGTATTGTACTGATAAACATTAGACTTTCATATATTTTAGATTCATTACAACACAACTGAAGTAGTTCAAGCCTTTTATTGTTTTAATATTGATGATTTTGGCATACAGCTCACGAAAACCCAAAATTCCTATCTCAAAAAATTAGCATATTTCATCCGACCAATAAAAGAATGGCCATTATGTTCATTAATGCACTCAATACTTGGTCGGGAATCCTTTTGCAGAAATTAATGCTTCAATGCGGCGTGGCATGGAGGCAATCAGCCTGTGGCACTGCTGAGGTGTTATGGAGGCCCAGGATGCTTCGATAGCGGCCTTAAGCTCATCCAGAGTGTTGGGTCTTGCGTCTCTCAACTTTCTCTTCACAATATCCCACAGATTCTCTATGGGGTTCAGGTCAGGAGAGTTGGCAGGCCAATTGAGCACAGTAATACCATGGTCAGTAAACCATTTACCAGTGGTTTTGGCACTGTGAGCAGGTGCCAGGTCGTGCTGAAAAATGAAATCTTCATCTCCATAAAGCTTTTCAGCAGATGGAAGCATGAAGTGCTCCAAAATCTCCTGATAGCTAGCTGCATTGACCCTGCCCTTGATAAAACACAGTGGACCAACACCAGCATCACTGACTGTGGGTACTTGACACTGGACTTCAGGCATTTTGGCATTTCCCTCTCCCCAGTCTTCCTCCAGACTCTGGCACCTTGATTTCCGAATGACATGCAATATTTGCTTTCATCCGAAAAAAGTACTTTGGACCACTGAGCAACAGTCCAGTGCTGCTTCTCTGTAGCCCAGGTCAGGCGCTTCTGCCGCTGTTTCTGGTTCAAAAGTGGCTTGACCTGGGGAATGCGGCACCTGTAGCCCATTTCCTGCACACGCCTGTACACGGTGGCTCTGGATGTTTCTACTCCAGACTCAGTCCACTGCTTCCGCAGGTCCCCCAAGGTCTGGAATCGGTCCTTCTCCACAATCTTCCTCAGGGTCCGGTCACCTCTTCTCGTTGTGCTGCGTTTTCTGCCACACTTTTTCCTTCCCACAGACTTCCCACTGAGGTGCCTTGATACAGCACTCTGGGAACAGCCTATTCGTTCAGAAATTTCTTTCTGTGTCTTACCCTCTTGCTTGAGGGTGTCAATGATGGCCTTCTGGACAGCAGTCAGGTCGGCAGTCTTACCCATGATTGCGGTTTTGAGTAATGAACCAGGCTGGGAGTTTTTAAAAGCCTCAGGAATCTTTTGCAGGTGTTTAGAGTTAATTAGTTGATTCAGATGATTAGGTTAATAGCTCGTTTAGAGAACCTTTTCATGATATGCTAATTTTTTGAGATAGGAATTTTGGGTTTTCATGAGCTGTATGCCAAAATCATCAATATTAAAACAATAAAAGGCTTGAACTACTTCAGTTGTGTTGTAATGAATCTAAAATATATGAAAGTCTAATGTTTATCAGTACATTACAGAAAATAATGAACTTTATCACAATATGCTAATTTTTTGAAAAGGACCTGTAATTTTCCATAATTTTCTTTTGCCTGTCAATTTCTTAAATAATAAAGCATTAGCTATTAGCTTACAATGAAAATGAAAAAGGCCAATTTCAGTGGAGTGATTTAAAAGCTGAAATGCAAAGTTTATAATCTTGAGATTTGTATATTTGAAATTAATATACAGTCATGGCCAAACATATCAGCACCCTTGGTAAATATGGTCAATGAAGGCTGTGAAAATTAATCTGCATTGTTAATTATTTTAAAAAAATCACAAAAATCTAACCTTTAATTGGATAATAAGAATTTTAAATGGGGGGAAATATCATTATGAAATAAATGTTTTTCTCAAATACACGTTGGACACAATTATTGACACCCCTAGAAATTCTTATGAGTAAAATATCTCTCAAGTATATTCCCATTCATATTCACAATTTGTAGCATTCCAGGGTGATTATGAACATGAAATTATCCAGCCATGGCTTCCTGTTTCAAATAAATATAAATAGGAGGGAAAACAAAGCCCAAATTCCCTTAATCATCCATCACAATGAGAAAAAACAAATAATATATTTCTGATGTGCAGCAAAAGATAACTGAGCTTCACAAATTAGTGAAGTGGCTTTAAGAAAAGAGCTAGAGCAGTGAAAATTCCCATTTCCACCATCAGGACAATAATTAAGAATTTCTAATCAACATAAAATGTTAAGAAACTGCCTAGAAGAGGACGTGTGTCTATATCATCCTAATGCATGGTGAGAAGGAGAGTTTGAGTGGCTAAAGGACCACAGTTGGAGAACTGCAGAAAATAGTTGAGTTTCAGGGTCAGAAAACCTTAAAAAACCTACATCACCACATGTTGTTTGGGAGAGTTTCAAGAAAAATTCTCCTAGCTCATCCAAAAACAACACATGGCATCATGGATTCTATTAAATACCAACAGATAAAAAATCAACAAGTGACTGACTCTGTTAGAAATCTTATAATGGGCCATGTTTGGATCTTCCAACCGTACAATAATCAAACACAAACCTCAAAAAAAAAAAAACATAAAAAATGGGTCACTGAGCACAAAACCAAGCTTCTGCTATGGCCATTCCAGTCCTCTGACCTGAACCCTGTAGAAAATGAGTGAGGTGAACTGAAGAGAAGAAGCACCAACACGGAGCTGGGAATCTAAAGGGCCTGGAGAGATTCTGGATGAAGGAATGGTCTCTGAACGCTTGTCAGGTGTTCTTTAACCTCATCAGGCATTATAGGATAAAATTTAGAGCTGTTAAACTGGCAAATGGAGGTTTCAAAAAGTATTGAATAAAAGGGTGCCGTTAATTGTGGCCAATGTGTGTTAGAGAAAAACATTTTTTTTTCATAATGATATTTCCCCCCATTTTAAATTCTTATTCTCCAATGAAAGGTTATATTTTTGTGAATTTTTTACATAAAAGAACAAAAGGATTAACAATGCAGATTAATTTTCACAGCCTTCTTTGGTCATATTTACCAAGGGTGCCGATATTTTTGGCCATGACTGTAGATGTATATAACATTTAGAAATGTATAAATGTATATGCTATGATTTTTTGAGTGCAGAAATTTTACCTGTTTCTTACCTATTTCATTTACAGTATAAGACTGACTTACTGTATGTGCTGTCATTAGTTTGTTAAAACTGTGTTATCTAAATGTATGCTAATTTTTTATGCAATTCAATTGCTTAAATATTAAATGACCTAAATAGATTTAAAAAGTTATTTAAATCATAATTTTACAGTTCTTTAAGGGTTCACACCATTGCATTGTCATGATGAAGTTGAAAAATTGCATATGCAATATACAAAATGTTAATAAGCATTTTTTTCACCTTAAATTCATAGCATGCATATTGTTCATATCTTAAGGCTGTACTATTGGAACATTGAACATTTTAATGTTTATAGACTGGCCCCATTCGCTTCCATTGTGCTTCACTGTAACCCTGGTTTTGCTTAATTTTTAACAAAATAAGGAACAAGTGTAGATTTTTTGTTTTGTTTATTGATATTATGCCACAAATGCTGCCTTGTGGCATGTGGATCCTCTGTGTAAGTACATTTCTGCATTGGTGGGCTGCATTCAGGTGGTGTGTTGTTACAGGAGTTTTGTACATGAGCACTGGACTGCAGACTCTCAGGTTACACTGAGCTGTGTTTAAGATGTTAACTGGTTACATTACTAGAGAAGAGTACAGCCAGCCAGTGTTTGCACGTCTCTCTATCTCTTCCCGTCTCCACCGACATTCATTTCTAAAGAGGTGAAAGAAAAGACTCTTTCAGGCTGTTCACTTGCAGTGCCACAACCTGAGACTGCATCATGTTTATAAGAAACATTTAATTTACAACTCAGCGCATTCACAGCATGCATTGTGTCTTCTTTTACAAGTGTGAAACTGCCTATTTGTACTTTTTATTTGGCTGAATGGGTATGAATCTGAATCTGGGGCATATTTCAACCAAAAAGAAAATATATTTAAAATAAATATATAAAATAAGTATATTTTATTATTTAGAAACTGACGAGTATTTTAATGGGCTTGTTTCTTCTGCTTCTTCTTCTTTTTTTTTTTTGCATGACAATTAAGACTTCTCCCAAATTTAAAAAACATTATTTCAAAATGGTCATTATTGTGAATGATTATTAATTTGAGAAGCATGTCTGGATATAATGATTATTTATTTATTTATAATATACATAACTGCTTTTTCGGTTTTAAAAGAACACTTATTTATTTCTTTGAATAAATTAAATTACAACAAATACTAAAATGGTATATAATTGTGAAAAATGCATTTATTTTATTTATTCATTTATGTTTATAAACAATGACCATCACTAAATTACATTTACATTTATTCATTTAGCTGACGCTTTTTATCCAAAGCGACTTACAATTGCTATGTATGTCAGAGGTCGCACGCCTCTGGAGCAACTAGGGGTTAAGTGTCTTGCTCAGGGACACATTGGTGTCTCACAGTGGATTCGAACCCGGGTCTCTCACACCAAAGGCATGTGACTTATCCACTGCGCCATCACCACCCCAATTACAATGATTTATTGTAAAAAAAAAAAATATATATATATATATATAGCCTATATATATATACTTTAAATTAAACAAACAAACAAACAAATGAATAAATACCATTATTTCAAATTACTTTGAAATTTAAATATTTTAATTTGACATGGACATTTTCTTGATATTATTCACCATTATATGAACGTGCCGGACACACATCAAGATTTACCTGCCCTCACCTTTACTGACCAGGCAAATGAGATTATTACCTCATGAGCGAGAGAGGGGAGAGAGAGAAGGAGTGAGGGAGTGAGATAGAGACAGAGGAGTCAGAAGGAAGGAGGCAGAGAAGGTTGAATGAGGTTTGTGTGAGATGGGCTGCACTTTCATCGGAGCTGTCATGCTACTTTTTAACATTACTTGAGGACTAACGAACACCGTCCTGCATCTGACCTGCTCTTGGACTTCACGCGCTGAAGGAGAATCAGAAAGAAGTAAAACCACCGGGGCTCGTGCGGTCCGTCCTCGCCAGGGAAAAAGACACACATACAGAGATTGATGCGGGATTCAATGCGTGGGTCTGTCCGGTGAGACTCTGCTTGGATTTTAAACCGACATGGTGGGTTAACGTTTGAGTGATACGGAGACCGTCCGGTAAATTCCTGACAGGAGCAATGAATGATTTTTACGCGTGGTGCGCGTGAGTGAAAACGCTCGCGTAACTGTTGCTGTGAACGGCCATCTGGAGGAACATGAGAAGAGGAAATAACTGAAATAAACTGCGTGAGTAATCAGTATTATGTTGCTTTGAACAATTGATAATATGCTTTTATTGTTTAAGAACGTATCTGAGTGTCATTAGTTGAGCTTTGTTTCTCTTGGGTATCAAAGTCCTTTTTGAAACGGATTAGATGAGAGATTAAGCAATAACAACATTTTTTTTTTAGAGATTAAACTCTTTTATTCATTTATCACCCATCTCCTCTCTAGATCCGCATCTGTAGCCCCTTGATCCATCTGGGAGGGGAAAAAAACATGATCGATTAATTTCTCGGTGAAGTTTTTTATTCATTCAAGTCATGTCTCGTAAAATGAAGTCAAATGCGACTCGACGTGATATTAATGTTGAGCATATATGGGAGGTTACTGGGCTATTTGATGGATTAAACTTTCCCGTTTCATTCACTCCCATCAACCACATCATTTAACCCATTTTTTTCCATTTTCTCATTGCAAAGACAGCACAGAACCTGCATCTGTAGTGGTTCATCTATGCCAGTGGCGTGTGGGAATGTTTTATGATGTAAGGGTAATATATTTATTACTAGTGTAGTATTAGTAGGCCATATTTATTAGTATAGTATTCGTTTACATATCCTCTGTAACCATTGCACCACCTGCCACCCCTAAAATCTAGGTTTATTTTTGGACCTGTTATAGACGGGCAATTTCCTGTTAACTGCATGATCAGCCAATCACAGTGACATGAGACATTGCCTCCTCTCACGTCATACTTCACTTGTATTTCACCATGAACACCTTACATTCATTTGCGCTTTTAGTTGAAACTGGGCTTTCCACTTTATTGACTTTTTTTAATTACATTCATGTTTTCCTGAATTTATCTGCTAAAAGGCTTGAATAATGAGTCAGTGATGTGCTGTTGGTGTAATGAATAGATCAGTGAGACAGGTGCTCAGTTGGCATCTGTGTTCAGCTGACACCATTGATATGGAGAGAAAGAGTGCATGTCTCTCTCTCTCTCCCTTTGTGTGTGTGTGTGTGTGTGTATGTCAGGAGAAGGACTGGGGTGATCTCATGAGTTACTGTGCATGTTTCAGTCTAAAGTTTCAGTTTACAGAAGCTTCATTAGTTAGAGATGGTCACCCTGTGCTTTATTAGGAGATCAAAATAATTAAGGAGCTTTGAGATCAGTCAAAACTTTAACACACTGTGATTATGTTTGTATCTTGTAATGACGAAATACTGTGACATTGCGATTCCTTTCTGGCTTGTTATAGGATATGCATCTCTTATTCACATCTGTATTTCTTTCCGGGTGATGTGACAATTAATGCAGGATTTAACTTTTTAACGGTAATTTGTTTGGTGCAATGTTTTGTTGATTATATTTGATTCATGTCATCCAAATACTCAATTAATTCTGAAAACTGAAGACCATAGATTTTTTTTAAATGTTTTAAGTATATTATGCTCACCAAACCTGCATTTATTTGATCAAAAAGTAAAAAAAAAAAAAAGGAATATTGTGAAATATTTTTGTACAATTTAAAAGAACTGTTATCTATTTTAATAGATTTTAAAATTACTTAAAATGTTAATTAAAATGTTAATTTGGTAATTTATTTTTGCAATGACAAAGCTCAATTTTCAGCAGACAGTACTCCAGTTTTCAGTGTCTCACAATCCTTTAAATATGCTAATTTGGTGCTCAATCATATTTGGTGCTTAATTACTAATAATGGATCTTATTATTATCAATGTTGAAAACAGTTGTGCTGCTTGATATTTTTGTGTAAACTGTAAAAATAATTTTTGTGTAAACTGATATTTAGAATAGAAAGTTCTAGACTAACAGCATTTATTTTAAATATGTACTTTTTTGTAACAATGTAAAAATGTTATTGCCAATTTCATCAATTGAATGCATCCTCGTTAAAAAGAAGTACTAAACTTACTGACCTTAAACTTTTGAACAATACTGTATGTTCAACAATGATAAATATTTTTTTATAAAAATGTTTTTAGAATACCATTATTATTTATGCAACAAAACTATTTTGAATATATATCTTTATTTGCTCATATGACATCACTTAGTAAAAAGATTGATGTAAGTCGCACAAGCCTAAAGTACAGTATATGATTCCTGGTTCATTTAGAATCTGAGCAAAAACTGACTCGCCTTATGAATCAGTTCACTTACTTTAATAACGTATTGAAGAATAAACTCTTTTTGCAGACTCGTTAGAAAAGTTACACGCTATATTTTGATATTTTAGGGGTTGTTCACTATTTACGCAATGCTTTCCTCAAGGTGTTGCTTTAACTCAGTTATTCATTGCTGGGATTAGAAACCAATGAGGTTATGCTTCTCAGTGTGATGCTTTGCCCAGCATGAGATACAAGAACGTGGTAAAGTTTGAAGGAATCTCTGTTTTCATCTTAACCAGTTTTCTGAAAGTTTTCTGAAAGTCTGTGGTTTGTGAAACTGTCTCAGGAGGTGGTCTGTTGCTCAGTGCACTGGAAGTATTATGAGCATCAAACTGCTTTAAGCACTTCTGACCAGTGAAGCACAGCAAATGGGAGCCGTTCAATGACATGTTTAAAGAGCCCTAAGGCAATTACACAGAGGTCAATGTCTTAGACATGCACCTGACCTTCTTCCGCCTTGTGTCTGTGTTGACCTTTGACCTTTTAATGCCTATAACACAGCTTCAGGCGTCTTAGAACTGACCAGAGGTCTTATGACTTACTAAGTGGGGAGAACAGGATGATGAAGGTTGTGTTGTGTGTGAAATAGCTAGGACTTCATTATGTGCCTCGAGGTTGTTTGAACGTTTGGAGTATCAGCCTGTGTTGGTATCTGGGTTTAGGCATGACTGTATTCATATGCACTGTGGACACCTTAGAGAGCACATTTCAGCATTAGCTGTGGGTAGTGATGCCTGAAATGATTTACATTCACACAGCCATGTAGACGGAGATGGAAGGAGAGAAAAGCTGTGAGGCAGAGAGAAGCAGAGAGAGAGACAGAGAGAGAGAGAGAGAAAGAACAGCTGGAGAGAGACCAAGATGGACAGACTCACTGGAAGACAGGTAGCATCTTGGGACAAAGGGAAAGATTTTAAGGAATACTTGAGCCAAAAATGAAACTTTTATCTTCATTTACTCAGGCTTATGTTATTACAGACCCCTATGAGTTTATTTCTCCCAGGGAACACAAAGGAGGATTGTACTGTTTGCTCTTTTAAACTTTCAACAAAACTTTTCAACTTTTCACAGCATTGCAATTCTACAGAGCCCAGAACATGACGTATGGAAGAAAAAATAGGATGTGGCCATTAATTAATTAAGTTTTATAAGTCATGAAATTTGTTTTCAGATCACTATATTATGTTTCTGGAGGTTAGCTTATGAAGTTAGTAGTAGTTAGTATTATGTCTTTTGCATAAAAAAAACAAATATACAAAATAAAAAATACAATATGATATAAAAAAAATATATGTATAATTTTTCAGCTTCATTTTCAGTCTGTAACAAACAGTTAATTTCAAGTGACATTGCATCTCTCAGAAACGCAAGAGAGGCAACAGCAGAAGCCTTCTGAAGACATATGATAACAGCATTTAGGTAATCTATCGAGATTTTGAACTCGAGAATTAGAGTTTGATTTGTGACTGAATCAAACTGTTTTTGATTCAGTTAAAATAATTTTCTCAAAAGAATGATTCATAAATCTTACAGTACATCTATTTGAGCACTGAAATGTTTCTCTCAGACATAGTTCTCTCTTTTCTCTCATGTGCCAATGAGAGCTGGGGCACATTTTCAAATAAATATTGATTTAAAGTTTGTTTTGTTCCATATACATATAGTTATAGTGTTACATTTTGTATTTGAATTTAAGCATTTGGAGAGGATTTTATCCAAAGAAATTTACTTTACATTTTACTTTAAAAACTCTGTAATTTCATTCATTGTGTTACTTGTCGTGTCTTTGTAATTATTTGAGTGAATTGGTTTCAAAGTAAATCCTACACCAATTTTCTTTTCAGTATAGTGCCATGCTCTACCATTTTATCTACGAGAAGGCATGCATGGTTTCAGGAGTCTTGGAATGTAGCACATGAGTCATATGGACCACTTTAATGATGCTTTTATGGTGCTTTTATATCCTTTTTGAAGCTTCAAACCTCAGTTGCCCTTCCTTTGTATTCCTCTGAAGACAATACTGTCCTCTGGGTTTGTAACAGCACAAGGGTGATTGAATAATGACAAATAATGAAATTTTTGGGTGAGCTATTCCATTAAAAGAAGCTGAGCAGGAATGTAGAGTGTATACTGTGAGTGTTAAACATTCAGGGCTGTTGTACAGAGAGTTGGCTGCAGTGCCAACTGTATGACTATAACTCCAATGATATTCTCCTCTCTTCCATGTACATGGTCTTTGATCTGTGAAGGCCAGGCTGGATTTCTCCTGTATGCATCTTTACCTCAGTCAGCCTCTCTCAGCTGTCTGATTCATCTCTAATCAGCTTCTGCCCACTGGGAGTCCCCCAGGATGACAGCAGCAGGGGAGACCACAAAAGCCAGAGGTTTAGTGCTCAGACAGAAAGGGAGCAGTCGGAGAGGTCCAGAATCCAGACTTCGGGGCATAAAAGAGTGCTAATGTGTTTGGTTGAGATGCTATAGTTTGCAGAGGCAGATAGGGGTTCAAAGAGCTATTTAGAAGAGAACTGAAGAGTTTGGAGGAACAAGATGAGCGTATAATGATGTAGACACTAGTGCTGCCGAAGAGAATGGTTTAGAGCAGACGTGAGGTCTGAGGAGGTGAGAGTGAGATTCAGACTGCTGATGTTTGGGCAGATGAGTTCATCTCAGGTACAGATGCTTTTTGAAGAGCTTCAGTAGAGCAGTATGCAGGATATCAGATGGTCTGTTAATGCTTCTCTATACACCCAACATATTAAACTGCAGAAATGAGCTCAAATATGGTTTCTAGATGGTAATTACTAGGGAGAGTGCATGTAACCTTTTTTTTTTCAAACCAAAAGTCACTGAGCATTCCGCTTTTCATTATACATTATATCACCAGCATTTCTGAGTGAAAGTTGCCTTGAACAATTTGTGACCCTCTCTGTGAAATCCGGGTTAAACTCTCAAAATCTTATTATGCGATAACTAGCATCAAAGTTTGATTTAAACCATTAATTTCACTATGATTTTAATCTTTGACATGGTCTTACTCGGTCAGAATTAAAGATATCAATGTTCCAGTTACACAGAATATTCTTTACCTTATGAAGAATGATTTCATGTAGAAAACAGGAAATCACACAAAAAAAGAGACTTTAGCTTGGTTTTCACAGCCAGGATCACATTTATATGAATTTCAGATTTACTTTGTATTTGGTTAAATCCCTCTTTTCATTTAATGACAGCAAACTACCTCTTCATTTGCATAATTTTCTTTGTTTTAAAATCCCAAAACTTCCTGCTTATTTATCGGGTTAAAAAATGTGGACCCCACTTTTTATGATTAGGCCTACATCATTTTTAAATTGTTTTTTAATAGAATCAATGAAAAATTACACAGATTATTTCCATTTTTTTAAATTGTGTTTGAATAGAAAATGACACGCGCATTAGGATTTATGAAACACGAGCATAACAAATTAAGTAAATTGTATATAAAACAGCTGGGCCATTGAATAGAATGCAACAATTTACATACATATTTGCAAGTACATTTTTATGTACAATGTTCAGAGATATAGAAACCTTTAGGAATCATTTGAATATTGAATATGAATCACAGAATATGAAGAATATGTTAATGCATATTTATTTAGATAACTATACTTCATGTATGAATAGCTATGAAGAATAATGAGATCTCATTTTGTATACAGATCTAGTTTATCAATTAACATACTCTTCAGCATTCAGTGGAATCTAGATTGTCTTGGTCTCATCGTGAAAGCTGTGTTAAATGACATGCCTTGTTGAAGAGACCAGCATTTATTTTGGATGCTGGTATGTTGGTACCTCTATAAGAAGAAAAATATATAAAAAAGTAATCGTTTTCTCAACCTCATGTCATCACAAAGCGGTATGACTTTTTCTTCTTTTGAAAAATGTCTAATTTGTTGTCCATACAATGAAAGTCAAATTTAGTTTGTACAGTACAGATTTGAAATGACATAAGGGTGTGTAAATGATGATAGAATTTTTATTTGTGGGGGATCTATTTCTTTAAGTAGCTTTACCAACAAGACAGGACCATGCATAGATTCACTAGCACTCACCAACATAACCAGGTGAAAAAAAACAAGCTGCTCTTTTCAGCAGAGTGCACGTTTAGCTACTTCTGTGCATATATTTCCCCCTTCTACATGGCAAACTGAATGATTTATAGAGGTTTGCCAAAGCCAAATGCACTGGGCAGAGGTGCATTTTCATGTCTGACTAAGTGAAGCCTTATGACTGAACTTTCCCCTCAAAAGTACATCAGGTAGCCACGTGTGAACAGAAAAGCATCAAATGACGTCCTAGGCAATAATGGCTTCAATATATTCATTCGCAGGTTCTTGGAAAGACTTGACATTACTGCCACAATGGTGAGTGCTCAGTTTAAAAAAAAAAAGTGTGCTGTGTGTGTGAGTGAGAGGGCGAATGCCTCATCTCTCTGCTCTAGGCATGATGTTTTTAGAAGCCTTTCAGAAGAGATGTTCTTGCAAAAGCCATTAGTCCATCTAAAGGGTCAAACTCTCTCAGATGTGCCAGTTGCAATCACTGCTTTTCTAATGAGACAAGATGCACCATGGTGGCTTTTTTTTCACCATGGCAGCTCATGCATTTGAGAGGTTTTCTCTGCAGTGCCAGATATTCTTATTCTAGTAGAGCATCAGTTCAGTTCCGTGGCGAAATGCCATGGTGTAGATAAGCAGATTTCAAGCTTTCTGTCAGCTGTCTCCATACTGCCAGCTTTATGCTTCTGGTAGTAGAAGAAAGTTGCTTAGTGACGCCCACATCAATACTATAGCAACCAATGTATCTGATTTGATCACTTTCAAATAATAACAGTCAGTGTATAGATAAAAGTCTGTCAGTCAGGAATGAAAGCAGTTTGAACGGAAAATAAAATTATTTGTTGAAAGGATAGCATCAAATATGAATAAATCTGTCACTATTTACTCACCCTCATGTCGTTCCCAACCTGTGTGATGTTATTTTTTTATTTGAAACAAACAAAATAAAATTTTTAGGAATCTTCATATATTCCATCACTATAAAACACCATAAAATGATGACTTGTGTTATGTATCTGCTGAAGCTTTGTGTAATGAACAGATCAGCATAATCTCCTTTGCAGCTCTTGGTCACATATGGTGTATGAGTGTAGATTTGAGTGTATTTTTCTGGATGTGATCAGATGTGTTGATGCTGACTCCTAACTCCAGGTCAAATTGGCTTAAACTGGTTCTTGAAACATGGTACCTAGTTTGTTGCAGAATGAAAATCAGTCTATCAGCTGGAATTCATAGATACAGCGTTTTTGTTCTGACGTCTGAAAAATTATGGGCTGGTTAAAAGGTGCAAATTAAAGGGAACATTTATTTAATTTATATATGCAATTTATCAAACAATTGAAGATATTGTGTGATCGATGAATGTTACCAAAGTATATTATTTTTATCAACACGTACTGTATGAGCCTTTTGTTAACATCCATTACTGCACACAATTTTGCATCTGTTTTGACACCATTGCCAGATTTGCATAATTAATTTGGTGAATTGGCACTAAAACAATTCAGAGCAAACATATATATATTTTTTATCGTTTGTGAATTTACTTTAACATTAGTAGTGTTTGTATTGTATTGCATTGTTGTGCAACATTATACGTGTGTTCAAGAGCAGAAAAATATATTTTAACTGACATAAAAAGTAAAAACGTATGACCCTTGAAATGCATCCATTGCACCTTTCATTGATCCACATCTTGATGTGTTGTCCATCTTTGTAGAGTCTGAATGAGGTGCTGCTCTGGTTTGACCTCGGCTCTGTTCACACTTGCTTTGAATGTGTTTTTAAACTAGTATGCTGTCCCCAGTTCACAAACCACAGCCACCCTGTCATTTACTTTAATATAGTTGTCGTGTGCTATGACCTTGACTCATATTACAGCTATACTGTGTGTATATATAGCTTTTCTAGTGCTATTTCCCCTGGTTTGTTTGATGTTGTGACCTGCAGTGCAGATTGCTGGAAGGAGTTCTCAGTGGTGATGTCAATTTACAGATGTTTATTTTTTATTTGAATTAATGTAATTTCCTAAAGATATAGATAACACAGAAGTTATTTAGTTTTCTTCTAAGTTGCTCTCAGTGTGTTTAGACAGTGGTGTAGATTTCATAATAAACCATTGGAGCATCTTTGGTATAAAACTGGAATGTTATAGTACAACCTTGTATCTGTATGACTTCTTCAGCAAAACACAAAGAAAGATATTTTGGAAAATGCTGGTAACCAGACCATTGACAATTGATTTTTTTGGACAAAAACAAAAACATTTCTCAAAATACTGTGTTTTATACATTCCAGAGAAAAGGGGGGGACCCAGAATTTGTGCTCTGCATTTAACCCATCCAAGTGTACACACAGTAGTGAACATACACCCGGAGCAGTGGGCAGCCAATGCTGCGGCGCCCGGGGAACAGTTGGGGATTCAGTGCCTGGCTCAAGGGTCTCACCTCAGTCGTGGTATTGAGGATGGAGAGAGTGTTGTTTATTCACTCCCCCACCTACAATCCCTGCCGGACCTCAGACTCAAACCCGCGACCTTCAGGTTACAAGTCCAACTCTCTATCCACTAGGCTAACAACATGAGGGTGTGTAAAAATTACAGAATTATTTCTGGGTGAACTATGGTGCTAATAATACTAATTAGCAAACATAAAATAAAAAATAAAAATACATGTATATTTATTTATATATATATATATACCGGTATATATATTTTCTTAACATCACCTTATAACAAATACAAACAGTAATGACAAAAACAACAACAGCATAACAGTAAAACAATAAGCATTTATTTATGCTGAATGGGGATGTTACAAATCGGAAGCATTTCTCAGTATGAAATTGTTTGTTCAATCTGTTTGGCTAGTTGGAATTACATTTTGTATGTGTATTCAAAGTAATTTCCATCTCACAAAGTTGGATTTAGGCTAATTCTACTTGATATCCCCAACCCTCAACCATAATGTTGTTCCATTTACCAACACTTGAAAGATGAAGTATAAGAAAACAAAATGACAGCACTAATATTATCTTGGCAGGTGTTTTGGTGGTTTGAAGTCTCCTAGCAAGCATATTGCAGAGGATAATGGTTTATTAGCTATGTAAGCATTTGTTTTATAGGTGTGCAAATATCAGCAGCAGATCGTTTACGTTTTTTACACACTTGTCCCTATAAATAGGTTTTTATTAATATTGCTACACCTGCATACGTCTCCTCAGGTGCCGCCTTGTTTGTGTGACACACACTTTTATGCATTTTCACAAGTTGAAAATTCCAGCATATAGTAATACATCTATGTGCTTGATTGCCATAACAGGTGCTCTGGAACATGTTTGGATCGTTGACATGGGTTAATCACTGGAGTCATTAGTGTTTGGACCCCTGACGTCCTCTGATTACATCTCACGCTGGGTGATGAATTGCACTGCTGTCTTTGGCAGCATTCACTCTTTTTGGTTCACCTTAGCACTCTAACCAGATAAAAATTAAATAGAAGATGAGCGAGAGGGTTAAAGGAATAGTTCACCCAAAAATGAAAATTAGCTGAAAATGTAATCACCCTCAGGCAATCCAAGATGTGGATGAGTTTCTTTCTTCATCAGAACAGATTTGGAAAAATTTAGCATTACATCACTTTCTCACCAATGGATCCTCTGCAGTGAATGGGTGCCGTCAGAATGAATCAGCTGATAAAAACAAGAAACAAACGCATCTGCATTTTAGATTGTCAGAAGGTGATTACATTTTCAGCTAATTTTAATTTTTTCATTCTCATTCTTACGACACCCATTTACTACAGAGGTTTCATCGATGAGCAAGTGATGTAATTCTAAATTTCTTCAGCAAATATTAATTTTTGTTTGAACTATTCCTTTAAAAAATATTTCACCCAAAAAGGAAAATTATCTCATTATTTATTCATGCTCATGTTGTTTCAAACCTGTATGCTGTTATTTTTGTACTGTGAAACGACATGAGGGTAAGTAAATAATTACATCATTTTGATGTTTAGCCAAACTATTGCTTTAAGGCAGGAGGAAGCATTTTATTTTACTTTTACTGGGAGGGTTCAGTAACGTCTTGTCAGTGTTTGGTGTCTATGACAAGTAATTTACTGGAAATGTGGCCTGACTGCGATCAGTTACCCATCATGTGATCATCCTTCGGGTGGCTTCTGAAAGCATGCTGGACGAATGAGTGGCTTGTCAGTGAAATTTAGTCTTTTTAAATTATTTAGAAATGCAAAACAGTGTCCTAGCATGACAAAGCATCAAAGTGTCTTTGATGAGGGGTTTAGCTTGACAGAACACTTTATGAATAAAAGACTTTCGGACATTGACTGTAATAGGTTTTAGCGTGAAATGTCAGCAATTTCCATTGATTTCTTATTTGCCTGTGACAGTGGAAAAAGCAGGGTGTTATTAAGCAGGTGTGCTTTGCTAGTCCACAGTAATGGCTATGGCCTTCTTACCCCTGATTGCTTTGCTGAAACGTAGTGATGCCAATCACTTTGATCCATTACCCTTCACCACACGCAAAAAGGGTGAGGCAGCCCTTGAGTAAAGAAAGAAACGCTCTCATAGTTCAAACGCAATTTATTAGATTAATATCAGTGATGGAAAAAACTCTGAATTCCTAAACATTACAGCTCATAGGAAAGAAAAACTCCAAATAAGATCTTTTTTAACATCTCAGTTGTTTTTTAGTTTTTTTTCCAACAGCAGTGAGATTATTTGGAGAGCAATTTGAGTCTCCTGCTTTTCAAATTGTTCTTCTGAGACAAAAACCCAGTCTCCCCAGTTTAAAAAGAGATCTCAACAATATCTTAAATTGTCCTTTGTTGTGCCAGAATTGCAAAGTCGGCAATCAAAAGTCATGAGATCCCAATATGACCTCAAACATTTCCTCATCTATTTTATAATTTCGTATTCTTACTATATGTCACAACTTTCTTATTTATTTTTAATTTGTTTAATGCTGAGATAGCAAAATTTGCAATTAAAATTCATGAGAGCTCCATATGACCTCAAATATTTCCGCATTTATTTTATAGTTTCGTATTCTTACTGTATGCCAACAGTTGTCCAATGCATTTATTTTATTTTATTTATTTATTTATTAATTTTTTTGGGGAGATCTTTACTGAACATGAGCCAGTGTCATCACTCTAGTTTATTTGTAATCTGCCCCGCTCAGCATTTCACAGACATAACTCCAAACAATATGTTCAAGCAATATGTTCAAATTATGCAAATGCTTTAAATCCCAATAGAAAAATTGCTCTTTCTGTTTGGGGTCAATGAATGCTAATTAAATCACCACGTTATCATTCTGACATCAGCTGTGTGTTTTGATAGCAATACAGATCAGAGGAAATCCAGATCTACGAGAGCGGGTGTTTGAGGGATAACAGTCTGGATGTAAAACGTTTGCTGTCGGGGTTGGTGTTTAGGAACTTCATGTCTGCTGGGTAATTTTGACAGCAGGAGGCAGCTTGTTCAGAGGTCTTTGGATCCTTCCGGAAATCCAGCAGCTTTGTACTTTGATATCAAATGTTATTGTGAAAGATGCATAGACCCTTGATAATAAAACCCTGCCCAGCCATCTGTGCCCTTCTTAAGAAACACAGGCTGAGAATTTGAAGTGTTGTAGGAATAATAGAACATTACAGGCAGCACAATAATGATGCATTTCAGGGCTGATCAAACTTGCACCACTCATTGTTACTCCAGCAGCAGGAAGGGCTGCAGGTTTCAATCTGCTCTCAAGATGACATGAGATTATTCAGTCCCTGTGTTGTTTTAAATATGTAGATAAACAGAGCAAATGCAGGCATGAGGGCTGAGTGTAGAATAGACCAGCTGGTTAATAGAAAACACACCCACTTCATGAATGAAATGTGAATGATCCCCGTCTGCTAAAGAGTGCTTCACTGGCTTTGTTCAGAATGGAATACTAGAGTACTGCTTGCTGCATACTTCACTGTATACACTGAATTTTAAATATTATTGACTATTATTTCAAATAGTACCGCTTATGAAATTATACACATTTCAGACCGTAGTACGCTGCAGTGTTATCAAATGACCTCTGTCTATCTATCTATCTATCTATCTATCTATCTATCTATCTATCTATCTATCTATCTATCTATCTATCTATCTATTGAGAAAATATTCTGTATACATGTTATTTGTTTTGTAAAATAAAATAAATTGGACAGCTTATATGTACACACACACACACTTACTGTATTTCAAAAGCATACACACATTCTCTATGTATTTTATAGGAATGTGTAGCAGAGAACAGATTTTTCACTTATAGCTATGGTTCCTGTTTGATTTATTGAGCACATTCAGCCTTGAAAACTGAAATGTTTTATTTTTTTTACTTTTTTATTTATTTTTTCTTATACAGATTTCTGGCACAGATTGTATAATTTTGGCATGCAAGTAAGCAAAAACACTTATGAGATCCATTTTTTTGGCATCCAATTTGGATTACTTTCAAATGTGGTTCTAAATCTGATATGCATTTCATATCTGGTCATCTGATGTTCATTTAAACAGTCATCTGTCTGTCTACTTAATTTGGGATTTCTGGCATGAAGTGATTAATATTAAATATATTTATTTAGATGTTTATTTTATGTTAAAAAAATTTGAACAGAAATTGCTAGTAAATTTCACAGTTACAAAAAAATTGCAATTAACACATTGAACAGAAATTTAAACATTTTGCACATAAAACTGAAATTGTATTATGTAAAACATAATAAAATGATCTTTGTTTTTACAACATTTTAATCCTTTCTGTGTAGAAATAAGGGTCAGAATATACATTTAAATTTATGCATTTGGCAGGTGCTTTTATCCAAATTGATTTACATTGCCTTCAAGCTACACATTTTATCAGTTTGTACATTCCCCAAATGCAGCCTAAATAGTTTTGATCAGTGCTTTATTATTATTATTATTATTATTTATTTACTATCTTCACTACAGCGTGTCTGTTTCTCTGTTGGTTACTGTCGGTTGTAATGCGTGTCATTCTATAATAATTCCGTAATGAAACCGTTTCACACTGGAACTGTCCATCATTCTCACAGATACACGTGCAAGGCTTAGAAAGTAAAGGGAATAAAATATAGAGGAAAGTTTGTGATATATAGACAGATTCCAGCATGTCTTAAGGGTCCTGATAGCAGCTGGGGAAAGTGGCGTCTGTTGCCATGACTGTTAATGAGGCTTAGAAAGGACTCCTGAGCTTGTGTGTATTATACTTTGATTAAAGGACAGAGGTAGTGGAAGAAAAATGCATGTTGAGAGCAAATAAGGAATAATTTTTCATAGAGAAGAAAGGAAGAGAGATGTCCTCCATGACTGAACTACCTGTATCTGAGAGTGTGCGTTCACATAGGCAAGGCAAGGCAAGACAAGTTTATTTATATAGCACATTTCATACACAGTGGTAATTCATTCAATTCATTCAAAAAAAGTGCTTTACATAAAAGAAAGTGCAATAGTCATTAAAAATAATCACAGCAATAAAAACAGGGAATTAAAAAAATTATAATAAAAACAGGGAATTTTAAAATGATATAGAAATTGATTTAAAAGGAATTTAAAACAGTTAAGAATAGAAAATGATTAAATAAAATACAGTGCAGTCAGTTCGGACGTAGCACAGTGCTCATTCAACAAATGCACAGCTAAATAGATGAGTTTTGAGTCTGGATTTAAATGTGGCTAATGTTTTAGCACATCTGATCTCTTCTGGAAGCTGGTTCCAACTGTGGGCAGCATAATAGCTAAAAGCGGACTCCCCTTGTTTTGTGTGAACCCTTGGTGTTTCTAATTGACTTGATTCTAATGACATATGCAAAAGCTGTTTTAGATGTGTGATTGTGTGTCTAGATAGCTGTCTGTAAATTATTCTTAAAATCTTCTGTCCTATTTCATCTTGTATCTGCAATGCAATGAGCAGTGTATATTCATTTCAGTGGCCATTTAAAGTTGCAGTATTCACACTTGATGTGCAAGCAGCACAGCATTGTTTAGCAGGATCATAGCAGGTTTTGGCAGTGAGTCTATTTTTCTTGCTTGATCTCAAATACTCAGAAGAGCACTACCTATTTGTCAACACAACCTTTTGCAATATAGGCTTTTGTAAAGCAACGTAAAATAATGGAGTGACCTACTCATCCATTGTTTGAAAAAGACATCTGTCAGATTTAATGTAGTTCCACTCTCGGTTGTACACAAACATGTTTGATTCAGAAACTTTGACTGATTTCAGTCAGTTTTTAGCTACACATCATTATCATTATCAGTTGTGTTCTGTTGCCTTAATTCTTCAGATATTAAAAGCAAGGAATGTGTCGTATGAGTTATATCCATTACTTCTGTATTCTGAATCTTGCATTCGATGATGACACAGAAACCAGGATGAAGTCGAGGGAGCTGACTTTGAGAGAAAAGCAAGCAATTTGGATGCTAAAAGAAAAGAGGAAGTCAGTTAAAGCTCTAGCAAAAACAAAGGGCGTGGAGATATGGCATGGAGAGTTTGGAAACCACCAGCGACACCAGCAACCAACAACGAGCTGATCGGCTGAGAAAACAACAGTAGTTGATGACAGACAAATCATAAAATCTGTGAAAATGAATCCTAAAAGACGTGTCTGTAAAATCACCAACAACTTCCAGAAAGCTGGGGTGATGCTCTGACAATTTACTGTCCTCAGGAGACTTTGACACAGAATTACAGATGCTACACAGCAAGATGCAAACCTCTGACCAGCACCAAAAATAGAAAGGCAAGATTAGAGTTTGCAAAAAAGCACAAAGGTGAGCCAGAAGAGTTTTGGAACTGTGTTTATGGACCGATGAGACAAAGATGAACCTTTATCTAAGTGATGGGAAAGCAAAAATGTGGAGAAAAAAAAAGGGAACTGCAATGATCCCAAGCATACAGCCTCATCTGTAAAGCATGGTGGAGGTGGTGTCATGGCATGGGCATGCATGGCTGCCTCTGGAACAGGCCGTCTCAACTTTACTGATGACTTAATGCATGATGACAGTAGCAGAATGAATTTGGAAGGGTACAAAACCATCTTAACTACTAATAAAAATGACACCAGATTCATAGGAAGTGCTTCATATTGCATCAGGACAATGACCCAAAACACCCTGCCAGTTCAGTCAAGGAATTTATAAGGGCAAAGAAATGGAAAGTCTTAGATTGCCCAAGTCAATCTCCAGATTTAAATCTGATTGAACATGAATTTCACCAGCTGAAGAGGAGAGTAAATGCAGAAACTCCCCAAAACAAGCAACAACTGGAATTGGCTGCATTAAAGGCTGGGAAAAGCATTTCAAAGGATGAGACCAAGAGTCTGGTGATGTCTATGGGTCACAGACTCACTGCTGTGATTGTGCACAAGGGATCTGCAACTAAATAATAGCTTTTAATCTTTTACATCTGCATTATGTTCAACTGTCCCAATACTTATGCTCACATCAATGAGTAGGATGAACTCTAAAAGTGTTGTTCTTTTTATTTGGTAAAACATATACAGTGGTGTGAAAAAGTGTTGGCCCCCTTCCTGATTTTTTATTTTATTGCATGTTTGTCACACTTTAATGTTTCAGATCATCAAACAAATTTAAATATTAATCAAAGATAACACAAATAAACACAACATGCAGTTTTTAAATTTAAATTTTAAATTTGTTTTTTTATGAAGGGAAAACAAAATCCAAACCCACATGACCTTGATTGCAGTTGTTGCTGCTAAGGGTGGCCCATCCAGTTATTAGGTTTAGGGGGCAAGCACTTTTTCACACAGGGCCATGTGGGTTTGGATTTTGTTTTCCCTTCATAATAAAAAACTTCATTCAAAAACTGCATGTTGTGTTTACTTGTGTTTGATTAATATTTAAATTTGTTTGATGATCTGAAACATTAAAGTGTGACAAACATGCAAAATAATAAAAAATCAGGAAGGGGGCCAACACTTTTTCACACCACTGTATGTGTTGAAACGGCTAATAATAAAACGTGACATTCTGTAGTTTTGTCTCATATTAATATTTTAATCATATTTGCAAATGTCTTGACTCCACAGCCAACAGAGCAATTTTGTCTTTACTCTTCCAATACTTATGGAGGGCATTGTATATGTGAATATGCATTTTTGTTGTGTCATATTTGGTACATCAGGATTTGATGTATGACATAGTGAGAATATGAAGCTCACATACTCAAGGAGGGGAAAAAAAAAAACATTTTATTTAGAGGCCCAAATTGCGCAAAAATATGCAGTTTGGTGCAAATGTTGATATTTATATGTCCAAAAAGTAAGATCTTTTTTCAATAATTCATAACATACAAAACATACAGCATAATGCAACACAATCAATGCAATGATGATTGAGATAGGGACAAAATCATGATGTATTGTATTTGATTTTCATATTTCAACATATTTCTGGAAAAAAAAAAAAAGTTGCTTTAATCCAGTAAGTGAAATATTATACTATAAAGAACTATATAAACTAACTATACATAAATAAAATGCTAACTATATATAAACTAACAATATAGTAACAAGTTATTCTAATATTTACATCAGTAAAGGCATTTTTAACATTGATCAGAATGCCATGGATACAACTGCAACCAGACCAGAATGCCCTAGCAACCATATACATACATAGACCATATAAATACATACATAGATGTTGGCCCTATGTGAGGTCCCCTGGGAATGCAGCTGTTTCACTAGCACTGGCCAGCACCACTTACGTTTTGTTCAGAAAATGTACCAAGATATGTATTTGTTTTTGGAATTGCAATGCAAAACTACAGTTTCACGGTCAGTAAGAAATATTTATGGCTGTAAAATTCTCTGTTCACACGTCATTGGCAGAAAGTCAATTTTGGACCTTGCTTACGCTCCTCAAACCTCTATATCAAAGCAGAGAACACAAAAGACAGCATTAGCAAGTTCTTATGTTTCTCTAGCCCTTCTTGTTGTGTATTGTCACAGTTGTTGAGCACTCAGTAAAAATGTTAAAGTGGGAACTATCATTTTCACCCATCAGGCTCCAGAGACTTGCTTGCGCTCTTTTGGGAATAGAGAATCTGACAGTGGTGGCGACGCAGTCTGATGTTGTATTTAGATGACTGTGTTGATGCACATCAGCGTATGGTTTTAAAGCCATTTCAGTGGTTTATACAGCTGCCGCAGGCACAACGTAGAGATTGTGAGTATGAATACAGGTGACAGATCAAATGGAGACACTTGTTTTTAAGTTTATCTCTACATCAACCTCTGCGTGTAGGCAGCAAACATCGAGGCAGCCAGCCTCATGACGGGACACACACACACACACACACACACGCACATGCATAAATGAATTCAGTAATCCCTTGTGTATATTTGTACAAAGTCAAGTAATATCTGTCCTTGCGCATCAAAAACCTACAAAGCAAAGTAGATTAAATCCATATTTCTGAGAAAGGCTTTATAATGAGAATTGTTTTCCAGTACACTCACCAACAGCGAAAATATCAGCTAGATAGAGTTTTTATTAACATGATTGTTTATTTGATTTATTTTAAATTTTTATATAAAACTTTTATGATCTGTTTGTAAAATAATAAAACAGATCTAAAGGCATGTGAAAATCGGCAAAAAAAATTAATGCAAAAAGTTAAACTTTTCCGTCATCATTTATTTTGACTGCTTTTCTGATGCCTTTGTATCTGTTTTATTTTTAATTTTTTACCCTTAAAGTATTTAATTATTTTCATTTATGAAATAGCATTTTTACATTTTATTTCTTGTTTTTAAAATTTCTAAATTTGTAATATAAAAATATTACATTTTAATTTTCTTTCTTTTTTTGATTATGTAAGAAAGGATGAAATAATTATAAATCATGCCAATAATTAATGTATGGAAATTACTTTACACAAATTATGATGGTCCCTTAATTCTGATATCATTTTCACTACAACCAATAATTTTGCTCCCATATTTTTTTCTCCTAAAGTCTGTGTACTTGGAGACAACAGTCATTTGAGGAACATTTTCAAATTATGCAAAATAGCCACCATCTGCATTCTCAGTGGTTTTGATATACTGAGCTTCAAAGTTTTTGCATTCCATATACTTCATAGATAGAACCTTTTCGTTTTCTAAAAAAAAAAAAAGTCTCAAAATGTTCACAACTTAAAATCACAATGTAAATAATTTGTCACAGAATAAGAATATGTGAATAACTGTTTTGACAAAAATGTCAGATAGAACCTTATGATTCCAAGGTGCCGAAATGTTTTTTTTTTTTTTGGTTTTGTTTTGGTGGAACTCATAAAATGCTAGTTACGAAACTAAACAAATGACATAATTCTGAATGTATTATCCACTTTTAAGACATTGTAAGTAGACAAATTAAATACAAAGTGTTTTTTTTTTTTATAAAAAAGAAAAATTGCCAAACTGGGCTAAACCTGTCCTTGAACCATAGTTCTTACTGTATTTCTTGTTTTCTATCATTTTTTCTTATCTTTTTTGTTGTTATGTAACTTTAGCGATTGTTAAATCAGTGTGCACTCATCGGTTGCTGTGCCTGAAACTTTGTCCCAATATCCACATGCCAGCTTAACTGACAGACTTGTCTGAATTTGACTGAATCTGCACTGAAGTCTGAGCTGCCGTAATAAATGTATTGACTGTGCAGAAGAACGTCTGTGTGTTGGGCATCAGTCATCAGTTATATATAGTTTTTTTTAGACTTTAAAATAACACCATTTCTGTTTCTCTGCAGGTGGGTTGGCAGTAGGCAGTAACTGAAGATGAGGAGGCGCTGGTGGAGATCGGGCTGTCTGGGGTTGGCAATTGGCTTGTTTGTTATCATCGTCCAAATCTTGGCTCAAAACACTGAGGGTAAGACTCAAAGTTATGTCCATCATTCTTTCCCTGTCACTAACATGAGAGATTTTATTTACCACTTTTGCAAAATAAACCTTGCTACTTTTCTCCAGAACCATAGCTTTCGATTTCATTCCTGGAGTTGGTGAAATGGGATGTTACAGCCCAGCGTTTACGCTCTGAGCGTAGTCAGAGCGATAATTGTATCTCTATCTCTGTGTGGCAATGTCCCGCAAATCGGTCTCTGCGTCTTCTCTACACACCTTCATTACCGAAGCAGCCAGATACAGCTCTCCAAACTGAGCATCTGATGATGTATGAATTATACTGTCACGTCTGCCAAAGACAAACTGACAACCGTAATAAAAATCTCAAAACGTTGCTGGAAATGCCGCGAGGCTGAGTGGAAATAGAGGCAAATAAATTGTGGCTATTGTCAGACTATTCAGATTAGCGGTTGAGGATAAAAGATTGGTGGGCGTCTATAGTTGACATTTTCAGATATCCTTGTCTGTTCATGCAGCGTTTATTGTTATGGATTTTCGTATGATTTGAAGAGTGCAGTGAGGATGTTATGTGTAGGGCTGGGTGGTAAAATTGTGTATAATGTGCGGTGGTTGAAATTCTGCCACATTCTTTTTGTCAAATTCTTTATGCCGCATAATATCCATGATGTAATTTCTTACAACAGTCTGAAAACTGTTGTAGACGGGTGCTTACAGTGTAGACGGCTTCATTAATTATAATGGGAGTTGTTTACAAATGTGGTTGTCAAGCAATGTCGCATCTTGGCTGTGCATGAATTGGCTATTTATGGGCTGGAGAATAATATTTGTGATTCATCCTATTCAAAAACTCAAAACTTAATCCAAACCTAACAATCCAAGAATGCGCTGTGATGAACTTATCTAAGATGGCAAGAAGGAAAAAAATGTCTGATGAAAAATCTTTTACTCTATTCATGTGAGCTATGTATCATGCCATCCTAGATATAAATGAGTTTGCTTTTTCGTCTGAACAGATTTGGTGAAATTTAGCATTACATCACTTGTTCACCAATGGATCCTCTGCACTGAATGGGTGTCGTCAGAATGAGAGTCCAAACAGCTGATAAAAACCTCACAATAATCCACACGACTCATTGAAAAGTTGCATGTTTGAAAGAAACAAATACATTATTAAGATGTTTTTAACTTCGAGCCATTGTTTCCAAGTCATAATATTGCTTTTTTGTTGTCTCACCTAAATCAGGAGAGAAATATGCACAGATCAAGTGCTGTTTTACAAGTGAAAACAGTTCTAAACAAATATGTGGGTGGATTTTGATGTGAGAGAACAACAGAGGATGGACATTTTCCACTGGAGGAAGTGCTATTATGGACTATAGGAAGCACTATAGGAAGTGCTATTATGCTATTAAGGGGGAAGTCGTGGCCTAATGGTTAGTGAGTCGGCCTTGTAATCCAAAGGTTGCGGGTTCGAGTCTCGGGCCGGCAGGGATTGTAGGTGGGGGGAGTGAATGTACAGCGCTCTCTCCACCCTCAATACCACGACTGAGGTGCCCTTGAGCAAGGCACCGAACCCCCAACTGCTCCCCGGGCGCCGCAGCATAAATGGCTGCCCACTGCTCCGGGTGTGTGTTCACGGTGTGTGTGTGTGTTCACTGCTGTGTGCGTGCACGTTGGATGGGTTAAATGCAGAGCACGAATTCCGAGTATGGGTCACCATACTTGGCTGAATGTCACTTCACTTCACTTCACTCAAATATTGGCTAGAAATGGTTAAAATGTGCTAAAGGTGCAGTTTCTTAGTGATTTCTGAGAAACAATGTGGAAAATTTAAATCAATACCCAAGCAAATAATTTTGTGATGTAGGGGAAAGAGAGTGAGATTTGTAGAAAGACTGTGGAAAGAGAGATTGCTGAGACATTACCAATGAGGAAATAGTCAAAGCTTTCTAGCACTAGAGAGACCTAGAGAGTGGGAAGGCTTGCAAATAGGACTTTGTTTCTGCTCAATGCATGAATAACATTGGTTTTGCTGTGTTTAACAGAACCAGGATATGCTGTTGTTGTAATATTGTAATATTTAGTTGTTTCCTGTGTTGCATAACGTGTTCATGGGGGGTAGAGCAATGAAAGGAGGGGTGTGTTTCTTTTGGGTAGTGATGTGCTTGTTTGAATTTCAACATCAACAGTTTTTGTCAATCTACTTGCTGCAGCTCTAATGATGACCCATGGCTTTTTACTTCATAAAACACTAATTAATGGACTTGAGTCTTGCGAATTATTGTGATGTTTTTATCAGCTGTTTGGACTCTCATTCTGACGGCACCCATTCACTGCAGAGGATCCATTGGTGAGCAGGTGAAGTAATGCTAAATTTCTTCAAATTAGCTCCCATGAAGAATCAAACTCATCTACATCTTGGATGGCCTGAGGCTGAGTAAATTTTAAGCAAATTTTCTTTTTGGGGTTTCTTATTATTAAGGCCCTTGATTTGTGACTGAGCTTCACCGCATGCATCATGAGCCATTTTCACCTCCTCCAAAATGCTGAAGTTCCACAGAAGGGCAGTTTTTTCTGGGAAGCAACAAAGTGGGACGAGTGCACAAAAAAGACCCGCCAATGGCTTTGATGCATCAAAGAGAGGAAAAAAGGAGCTGTCATCTTTTTACTTACTCATTTATTACTATTATTATTTTTTATTAAAGCTATGCAACATAATTATGTTGAAAATTACATGTTACAGACGAGGCGAGCCTAACAAAGGTCAGATGACAGCAAACTAAAGATGTGAAAATATTAAAATAAAACAAATAAGATGAATATAGATGAATAAAAGGAAATTATGAGGCATTCAAGATCATTTCATAAAGTTTGACAGCTTTTAAACCTTTTTTTTTTTTTTCTTTGAGCTCTGAAAAACAGCATTGGTAAGGCAAAATTATGTGTGACAGCCAAATACTTATGGCCAGATTTGGAATAGTCATTGTAAAGAATGACAGATCAGCAGCAAACAGGGTCAAAGCTGAAATAGTTTAGAAATAGCTTAACTGGCGGACAGCCAGTTTTGGAGGTAACTCTGTTGCTATCATAAATTCATATTGTCATACAATTGGAAAAACTTAATGCAAGTTATGTGGAAAGGCCTTTAGAGTATTAATTTATTAGCTTAGCATAATGCTATGACTATTACTATTGTGACTATTCTTACTATTGTGAGCAACTGTGAGTGTTAGGGTTTATATTTGTGTGATGCACTTTAATAGAGTTGTTGACTGTTCACAGTGTTTCAAGTCAGTCAGTTAGGTGCCATTTTGTTTAGTATGCTGCCTTAGAAGAAACGTTGGGTTTTAGCTTCACATGGGGATGCTACTGACGTAAATGCATCTTTCAGCAGTGTGTCAGTAACTGTCAAAGCAGTCGAGCTTTACCAGTACCTAGCTATTTTTTGCAACAAGTAGCAGTGTTACACACATTAAATAACTGTTTTACACACACAGCTTTTAACAAAATGAGCTGAGGCAATAATCAACCACATTTGAAGTTGTTGAAAATGTATCAAATATTTTTTGGAAATATGATTCATTTTAGGGAGTTTGTTCATTTAAAAGATTAATTTAATGAACTGGTTTAAATGAATGATTCACCAGTTATTTTAAAGCATCACATAACCTCAATTTATGCCAAAAGGTTTTGTAGCAAAATGAAAAAAAATCTGTTTAGCACAATGTTTTACATTATAACATTTTACATTATTAAACTTTATTTAGTTACAGAGGACAGTAACAAAGTATTTTCCCTTCTTTACTGTAATTAACTACATTTATAACTCTGCAACCTGTACTTTATTTTACTTCAACTTCACTACATTTTCAAGCATATTATTGCACTTTTTACTCTACTACATTTCATAAGAACATATAATTACTCATTACTTTTAATACTTAAGCACATTAAAAATCAAATACTTTTGTACTTTTTTTCAAGCAAAATTGAAAATGAATACTTAAATTGAGTGATATTTTAATTAGGTACCTTTACTGAAATACTTGATTTGTGTACTTGTTTTGGCCACATCCATCCATCCACCCGTCTGTCCATCCATCTATCCATCCACCCGTCCGCCCATCCATCCATCCATCCATCCATCCATCCATCCATCCACCAATCCATCCATCGCTGTTTTTTGTTTTTAGTTTATAGTGTAGCTAGATCATTTTTCACAAGGTAACTTTGACTAGTTGAACTTGACATAATGAGTAGCTTTTATTTTTGTGAGCTACGGCTTCAAAGTAGACACTTCTTAAAAGGCAGGTGGCTTCATAGTGATTGATAGTGCACTAGATCCACTTTCTTTGGCTCCTGTCCATGTCGGCTGTCTTTCTGCGTGCCTATATTTCATTCTTGCCATTTGCCTGTACTTTGAACACGTCTCAGAGTATGTATGTACCATTTAAACGTGGATTGAGAAATCTGGGTGTCCATCTCAAAAGACGAGCTGGAAATCAACTCCACCTATTTCATCTTGTCACTGTAATTAAACTCCGTTGGATATCTGCGGCTAGGTGAGCCATTAAAGTCAGCCTGCAGGTGCACTTTGAGAGTGGAGTTAGTCTTCTCTGTCTAATTGAGAGGGAGGAGGAAATGCTTCTCAAGTCTCATGCCATCAGAAAGAAACTGCGGGCTGTTATTTAAAAAATGCACTCGACGTAATTACACTGAGCTCCTCATGGAACGCATCTATTCAATCCTAGTGAGCTGCCCGCTGAATATGGCCTGCTAACACTGTATCTACTCCTGATGTGTACATCAGAATCAGAATCAGAATTAGCTTTATTGCCAGGTATGTTTGCACATACGAGGAATTTGTTTTAGTGACAGTAGCTCCAGAGTGCGACAGAATGACAGCAAAAGGCAGGGAACAGATAGTAAAGAAATAAAAAAAATTTAATTAAAATAAAATAATGTACAAATATACAAAAAATGACGCAAATAGCACAAACACAATATACAAATTAGACAATTCAGTATGTACAGGTATGTTAGGTGCAAATTTGAAATGTAATAAGTATGTGTGTAAAATAAACATAAAAAGTATGATAGTGTTGTGTGTTTCACGTTTATTGTTAAGAGTTCAAATGTTCATAAGATGGATTGCCTGAGGGAAGAAACTGTTCCTATGTCTGGTCGTTCTGGTGCTCAGAGCTCTGTAGCGTCGACCAGATGGCAACAGTTCAAAGAGGGAGTGTGCTGGGTGTGAGGGGTCCAGAGTGATTTTACCAGCCCTTTTGCTCACTCTGGATAAGTACAGTTCTTGGAGAGTGGGAAGGGTTGTACCAATGATTCGCTCAGCATTCCGGACTACCCTCTGTAGTCTTCTGAGGTCAGATTTGGTAGCTGAGCTGAACCAGACATTTATTAAAGTGCAGAGGATAGATTCATTGATGGCAGAGTAGAATTGTTTCAGCTGGCGAAGGAAGTACAACCTCTGCTGGGCCTTTTTCACAATAGAGTCAATGTGAATGTCCCACTTCAGGTCCTGAGAAATTGTGGTGCCCAGGAACCTGAATGACTCCACTGCAGTCACAGTGCTGTTCATGATGGTGAGTGGGGGGAGAGCTTCTCCTGAAGTCTACGATCATCTCCACAGTTTTGAGCGTGTTGAGCTCCAGGTTGTTAAGACTGCACCAGACAGCCAGCTCCTTAACCTCCTGTCTGTAAGCAGACTTGTCACCGTCCTGAATGAGGCCGATCAGTGTGGTGTCGTCTGCAAACTTCAGGAGCTTGACAGAGGGGTCTTTAGATGTGCAGTCGTTGGAGTAGAGGGAGAAGAGCAGTGGGGAGAGAACGCAGCCCTGAGGAGCTCCAGTGCTGATGGTGCGGGTGCTGGATGTGAATTTTCCCATCCTCACTAGCTGCTGCCTGTCTGTCAGGAAGCTGTTGATCCACTGACAGACGGAGGTGGGGACAGAGAGCTGAGTTAGTTTGGGCAGGAGGAGGTCTGGAATGATAGTGTTAAAGGCCGAGCTGAAGTCCACAAACAGGATCCTCACATAAGTCCCTGGTCTGCCCAGGTGTTGCAGTGTTTAATGCAGTCCCATGTTGAATGCATCATCCACAGACCTGTTTGCTCTGTAGGCAAACTGCAGGGGGTCCAGTAAGGGTCCAGTGATATCCTTCAGATAAGCCAAAACCATTTTTTCAAATGACTTCATGACCACAGACGTTAGAGCCACAGGTCTGTAGTCGTTAAATCCTGTAATCTTGGGCTTCTTTGGGATGGGGATTATGGTGGAGCGTTTGAAGCATGAGGGGACTTCACACAGCTCCAGTGATCTGTTGAAGATCTGTGTGAAGATGGGGGCCAGCTGGTCAGCCCATGATTTCAGACAGGCTGGTGTCATACCGTCTGGGCCTGGTGCCTTTCCTCTCTTGTTCTTTTTGAAGACCTGGCGCACGTCATCTTCTCTTATCTGCAGTGCAGGTGTGGGGGAGAGGGGGGTTGCAGGAGGTGTGAATGGTGTTTTTTCAAAACTACAATAGAACTCATTAAGATCGTCTACCAGTTGTTGATTCTCCACAGTGCTGGGGGGTGGTGTCTTGTAATTGGTGATGTCTTTCAGACCTTTCCACACTGAAGTCGTGTCACTGGAAGAGAATTGGATCCTTAACTTATCGGAATAATTCCTCTTTGCCACTCTGATCTCCTTTTCCAGTGTGTATTTGGCCTGTTTATACAAGACTATGTCCCCATTCCTGTAAGCATCTTCTTTGGCCTGACGGAGCTGTCTGAGTTTTGCAGTGAACCATGGTTTGTCATTGTTATAAGTTAGATGAGTCCTGGTAGGAATGCACATATCCTCACAGAAACTGATATATGATGTTACAGTCTCTGTGAGCTCGTCCAGATCATCAGCAGCTTCAAAAACAGTCCAATCAGTAAGGTCGAGACAGGCTTGTAAAACCCGCTCGGTCTCATTAGTCCATCTCTTTACAGTCCTTAATACAGGTTTAATAGATTTAAGTTTCTGCCTCTAGGTTGGAATAAGATGAACCAAACAGTGATCAGAGAGTCCTAAAGCTGCTCGTGGAACAGAGTTATATGCGTCCTTTATCGCTGTGTAACAGTGATCCAGTATATTACTGTCTCTGGTGGGACATGTAACATGCTGTCTGTATTTTGGCAGTCTGCATTTTGGTGTGTTGCATTGTGACTATGGATATGACCCATACTTTAGTATTGCATGGCTACTCCACCTAGTTTATTTTTCCCAATCGTCATAATTAAAAAAAAAAATCTGTAAATCTGAATTTGATTTACTATTTATTTTGATTCTGTCAGCTATATCAAAGCCAGTTTGAATGATTGTGGTCAGCTAAAAAAATATAATTTATTTTTAACCATTTGCATTCATAGTGATCCATACTAAGTTTTTATCCTAGTGTATATATCTCATGATTTGTTGTTGTTGAAGGTCATGCATTTCATGGCTTTTGGTGGTAGTGCTTTAAAGAGAATAAACTAAGAGACAAAGCTGCTCATAGAAGGTGTTATAGCAAAAATGTTTAAAGTTTGAAATAGTAAGGGTAAGAATTTGTATTAGTTTTAATTTTAACTAATACAAATACTAATACTAATTTTAACATTACAATATATAAATATGTATATCAGAATCGTTTTATTTATTTTTTATTTATATAAGGTTCAAAAGTTTGAGGCTGGTAAACTATTTTAATGTTTTTAAAAGAAGTATCTTATGCTTATCAAGGCTGCATTTATTTGAATAAAAATACAGTAAAAACAGTAAAATTGTGAAATAGTATTACTATTTAAAATAACTGTTTTCTCTTTTATTATATTTTAAAATGTAATATATTCCTGTGACAGCAAAGCTGAATTTTCAGCATCATTACTCCAGTCAGAAATCATTCTAATATGCTGATTTGCTGCTCAATAAAAATGTCTTATTATTCCAATTATAAATGATTGTGCTGCTTAATATTTTTGCTAAACCTTGATAAATTTGTTTATTCAGGATTCTTTGATGAAGTAAAAAGTCTAAAATAGCAGCATTTATTTGTCTACACATCCGTACATATAATTTAATTGATCCCAAACTTTTGAATGGTCGAGTGTGTGCAATGTGTCAGACCTCTGTTGTGTGTGTCTTGTGTTTCCACGTGCTCCCTGTGTTTCCATGCCCATATTTGGTTTGTTTCCTGTCCTCGTTTGGTGTCATTAGTAGTTTATTCTGTTCCAGGTGTGTTTCGTTAATTATCCCTGGTATTTAAGTCCTGTCTGTGTTGTGAGATGTCGTCTGGTCAACTCGTTACCCCTGGTGTTTGATGTCTGTGAGTTTGCCTTGTCCTGCCTTGTCCTGCCTTGTCCTGCCTTGTCCTGCCTTGTCCTGCCTTGTCCTGCCTTGTCCTGCCTTGTCCTGCCTTGTCCTGCCTTCAGTGAAGTCTATTGTTTGAGTTTACGTCCTCGTCTGCGTGTCCTTGATCCTCCCTGCTGTGTGCACCGTGACACAATGCTTTCTTTGAATTTGGCCAACACGAGTTATCTTAGTATACCGTATGATGAAGGCAGACAGCAGGGTTTTTGAAAAAAAAAAGACAAGTGTCAGTTTATATGGCAGATTTTGCTATTCGTACAAGTTCAATAGAAAGAAATTCATGGATTCTTAGTCTGTTTGAAATCTTCAGTGGCTAGAGCTTTCTAATGTCGTGTGCCACTACAAAACATTTGCAAATTGAATTTAGACAAGTCAGTCTTTTGTTCTGCCAAACACACTAAATTCTATAGTGTTAAAATACACATTGCAACTCAACAGAAACATACAGTACATACAGTTGTGTAGAAGAAAAATGGAAGACAATTCTAATTCTAACACCCTTGAGCTGTAAAATAAGCAGAGTAATTGTTTTCTCGTGGTTTTGGAGGTGAAACTAGTTTGGTCACGTTCAGTTGCTCACTAACAAAATCCTGCATGTCCTCTCATCACCACAGTGACCAGAGAGTGCTTTCGAGGTCCAATCTCCCATCATCTGTGCAGAGAGTGTATCAAATCAGTTTTTCCCTCGTTCTGTTTGTCTCTTGTTCTGCCCATCTCTTCCTCTCTTTTATACTTGGTGTTATATTGGTGTGGTTTTATTATTATAGTCGCTCTTATCTGTTTATCACCTACGTCTCCACTTTTGTCATTCTGCTGTATCTGTCTGTCTTTGATGCTGTGTCTCGATGCATGCTGGGAGCTGGTGTGGCGTCGAGCTTTGTGATCTCCGGCTCTCTTCATTTTTACATTGTCTGTTGATCTATTTATTTTTATTTCTCTGTAACATCCTCTTTCTACCTTCAGAAATGTTGTTGGAGTTTGATTTTGTCTCCTTGCTGGCGAGTATGGATAGTGTTATGACCAATGACAGTACAGTACAGTGCGAGTAATTTTCTATCCCAATATGTTTGTTTTTTAATGGAAATTCGACAAACCAGTGGTATTGTATGATATATTATATTTTATGAAGTGTCATTGATAGCAATTAAAATGATATATGAATATTTTAGTTGTCTTTATTTTTATATTTTCTGATTTCTTTTTAAATTTAAAGTTTCAGTAATTTTGTTTTGTGTTTGTCTTTTTATGTCTGTATAGTTTAGTTTTAATTATTTTAGAACTTTAAGATAAACTGAAATAACTATGAAATGCTAGGTAAACAATAGCTGAAATAAAATAAGATTTTTAAGAATTTATTTAATGTCAGCTAACATTTATTTTATTAAAAAATAATATTTTTAATTGTAGTTAACAATAATAACCATGTAACAAAAGTTTATATGATACAGTAAATAACCTTAATATAATGACTATTTTTTGGATAGTGCACTGAATTAAATAATTTTCAAATTAATATAGATTAATTTTTTTAACTTTATTTTCAAAATTTGAAGGATGCAGCAAAATATAATGTTATTAATTGCAAATAGCATCAGTTGAATTGTATAGGGATACTTCAGCCAAAAATGAAAACTCATTTAGTCACCCTCAAATAGTTTCAAACTTGTATGAGCAAACAAAGATATTTTGAAGAAAGATGGTAAGCAAAAAGTTTACATAACCATTGACTTCCATAGTAAAGAAGAAAAATGTTAAGAAAGAACCATAAGAAAGAAACTCATACAAGTTTGGAACAGCTTGAGGCTAATTAAATGATTACCAAATTTTATTTTTTTGGATGAACTATCTGTTTAATCTAGTAAATTGTTTCTCAAGAAACAAAGATTTCATGTTGTACTAACACTGTGCACGTTTCAGTCAACTTTTCAGTTTCAGTTTATACTTTTATTTCTCAAAAGGAATTTTAGGAGAAAAATCTGAAGCATGGTCTGGAAAGAATTTCTTAAAGTCACTTCAGGGAATAGTTTTGGGAAGGAATCATGACATTGCATGACATTTCTTTTTCTCCCAGCTCAGGGCTTGCGTTTTCATCTTCTAAGTCATTGAAAAGCACTGATCTGTTAGATGTATACAGACAGCGGCGGGAATATCCTCTTGATCTGATTATGGGAAGTGTTGGCTGACTGTAGAAGAGTTTGCAGTCTGTGCACATCTCGGGTGATGTTTCACTCAACGGGTGTTAGAGGAGCTGCAGGTCGTGCCGACTCTTATGCCAATGGATGTTCTGAAAGCAAAAGCAATTGATAACTGTTTCAGTAAAATGTTCGGTGATAAAAGGCTTCAGCTATAAAGATTTCAGAGATGGGCTCTCAGCAGATTAGGTAGGAAGTCGTATTAGAGGACACTGGGATTCCCTGGAAAAATTACCTAAGGAAAAGGAAGTTGGATACATTCCATGGTATATATGTCTTGTGACTATTGGACTATGGGTGCTTTTGACCATGTGAGAAAATCAGGCCCGATACGAGATGAAGGGTGGGCCAAGTGATATTCCAGGTGGGCCAGGGTTATGAGTTGAGGGGGGGCTTTTCACTGGCTCTTTCACAAAATAATCAGTGAAAAGCAGCACAAAGTAATCCCAAATATCAAAACTCATTTCCATTTCTAAAATACATATTTTACAGTCACTGTTATGCTGTTATGCTTCATAAACACTCAAAGGCTTCCTACCAGTGGCCCTCCTTCACAAAACTTAACATCCAGAATATTTTTATGGTAGAATGGTAGAATGATAAAATTTTCAATACAAGCATTTCAGTGAAATTTAATTTAGGCCTATATTCAATATTTCAAGCCTTTAACCCACGGGGGAAAAATCAACCCACGGCAGCAGTTTAAAAGTAGCCCAATTCAGTAGGAAAAAAAAAATCGGACTTGAAAACCCTGCATCCAACACAACTTGTTGTAGTCCTATTTGACTGATCAAGAGTGGAGGGTAAGGAGTAGTGGTGTAGTGGTGCCTGGAGAAGTGGGTATAGGCTACTCTTTTTATGCCCCCATTTTTTTTTTGTTATAACGCCTTATATTATAAACAGTGACATTTAAGACTTGCATTTAATTCACCCCAATATGGGCCATTTGCACATTTTCACTTAACTGCTGCTACTTCACGGAGTAAGGATAATTATGAAATTAATATTAGCCACAACAGAGGTGCAAATTTTGCAATAATTCAAATTTAAAAAATTAAATAGACTGCAGCAATTACAATTTTGTCAGAACCTCTAGTAAATTACAAGCTATATGTTTAGTTGTCTATTCAGAATCGTAGGAGAATATGATCTCTATTTTGAAAAAAAAAAAAAAGTGATCAATTTATCCAGAATTGTGCATATTCCTATATTTGACTGACTGTTTCTCCCATGGCAGTGACGGGCAAATGCACACTCCCCATACCTTTTACAATTTCTATATAGTGCAAAAAATCCATTATAAAAGACTCGTGCTTTTAAGCCAAATACAAGCTGAAACAACTCTCCGCAATCTGGGAGTCTGGTTTTCTCTGTATTAGAGCCGTTTTAAGCTTACTGTCTGGACTTTCCTTGGACTGAAAAGTTTACAGGAGTTTACCAGTTTAAAAAATATCTGATCGCAAGAACCTGGTCCTTTTGATTTTTCTTTTCATATTATAATGTACTGATTCAAATTAGAAATCAATAATTAATTATTATTTTGCCACTTTGCGCGCCTCCCGTGACTTTCACGCCCCAGACCGACTCTGCTTGCATTCACGTGATTTGTCAAGATGAGAGGTAGGCTAATTCACGGTGCCCCCTCCTGGGTAATCTGATTTTTATAGTATAATTTCTAATTACCCTTATACTTAAAGATTAAAAGATACAAGTGCCGGTAATGCGTACTGGAGTGTCCGTCACATTTCGAACACTGGTCCTGTTATTAAAGAGTGCTCACTTTGCCTGACGTCTTCATTCGAAGTTGTAGTTGAAGAGGCAGCATCTCTGTCACTCTCGGGACAAAGCAGGTGCGGGCGCAATCATCAATCATATTTAAAGGGAAGCCGGCGCGTCCTGACCGCATCACTGTCTTTACTGGGTGTTTTTAGGGAATATTTGCATTTATTCACAGATGATTTGATTAGCAACTCATGTGGTGGACTGTCATGATTTTGGCTAATGCGAGACACTACTGAATTACGCATCAGAGGGTATTTAGAAGTAGGTATACGCAAAGCCGACTGATACGCTGTATACCTGAATATACCCTGCACTACACCACTGAGACTGACAAGACCATGCATCAACAGATTCTTAGCTCATTGACAAATATCTGATCTTGTAAGATGTTCTCCCTTTACACAGAGCACTGTACGCGCGTGATCGTCAAATCGAAAGTGAAAGTGAAAGGCGCAAGTGCTCATTCAAACGGATTTCAATTCCGCGCATATTGATAACGGCTCCCTGATGCACAAAAGTACAGTATTAGCACATATGTGGGTGTGTGGGCGGTAAGAAAACGAAAAAGAAAAAATATATGAACCTCAATTGAATATCACAACAATTTTGTGATTGGCTGTTATGTGTGGGGCCAGGGTGGGCCAAGGTTCTGATTGGGTGGGCCTGGCCCCCCCGTGGAGCCGGGCCTGGAAAAAAAAAATCTGTAAAGCTAAGCCTTTTCACACAAGCACAAAATTTGCTTAACTTGATTTATGTAACTTTATAGAAACAACTTTCTATGGTCTAAAATGTTGAAATATTTTCAACATGTAAACTTTATATAATTTAAATATAATTGTAATGTAATTTTAATATAAATAAAAAAATTATTTAATTACATTTTCAATAAACTTTTCAAATACCTTTAAATGTGAATATATATGAGCAATATATGAGCAATATCACATGAGTAGAAGTGCGATATGGCTGTATCTCGCCACGGCTGTGATTCGGCTGTAGGTAATCACAGCCGTGTGATATACAGCCATATGGCACGTCTAAGAGTGTGATATTGCGTTTATACAACAGTTCGACGGCACGAGTGTGTAAATAAATTAGAAACAACAACAAAGTGTCTTTAAAAGCACTCTTTTGTGCAGAACTACTTCCTTCCGCCAAAGATTTAAATCTAAAATTGACAGTTTAACAGCTGAGCTCAAGCCTCCGTTGCTAATTCCAAAACGTCACTTTAGAAATGGCAACGAAGGAACATTGAGTTGCTTCATTGAAAACTTATTGTATTACTGTAGTAAAAGAGAGATTATGAGAGAGAACTAAAATCACCATCACGAACACACACCATGCCTCCGTACTAAACACTATTATTAAATACTATTATTATTTATATAAAATATTATTTATTGAATAATATTATTTACTGTAATAAACAAACAGCCATCATAAAAGTTGCTGGGCAATTCAGCCAACCTTACAAAGACAGCGCAATACATCATTGAATAAACATTATAATATTTTGCCAAAACTATTGGCTATGGAACAAACAATAATTTAATGAGATCAAAGACTGGCCTATATATATACAAATTATATCTCGTGTTTAACCACTATAGAGACATCAGAGCCAGCGGTAAATTCCAGAAGATCTGGCCGCGGTGAAGCTGCTCTCGGCGGGTGTAATGAGCTATGAACGGCCGCTGAACCAATGGATCTCCCGTCTCCGAAAACGTCGAACCAAATTTGGAAATAGACCTTATTTTAGTAACAAACCGCATATTTGAAGTCCAAGCAAGCACATTCTCGCCTAAAAAACTCTTAAAACTGCATTCCGTGACACAAAACAGTATTATTTTTAAAATTATAGTGGATTTCACTCGCTTTGAGAAATACGGCAACTTCGGCAAGCAGAGGGATACAAACGGTGAAGAGGACGAGGAGCTTTGTTGGACTCCAATATCGCATACCTTTCAGCCAATCAGATTCGAGAACCAGAAAGAACTGTTGTATGTATGTGTATATATATATATATATATATATATATATATATATATATATATATATATATATATATATATATATATATATATATATATATATATTAGTTCTGTCAATTGATAAAAAAAAATTAACTAATTAATCGCACATTTTTCTGAAATTAATCGTGATTAATCCCACCTACAGTTTTTAAATATACTTTTATATTGCAATAATTTCACATTCAATCTTCAAATTAATTTACAGACAACATAAAGACAGTATTTTTTTTATATTTGTTTAATGGCATCTTTTTTTTTTTTATGACAGAAGGCCAGTATCACAGATACCAATACTGATTTATCTATAAAATTGCCCCCCCCCCCCCCCCCCCCCCCGATATTTACCTATTGACTATAGCCATTCAATATTACAGTATAATTGAGAGCTATCAATTTTAACATTTATTAGACTTTTAAAAAATAACTTCTGATTTAAGTGAACTTCTTCACATAATCTTTGGATAAACCCATTATAATAAATGTCATATTAACCTGTGCCCTTCAGCAGAAATATACAGAAATTGAAGTTATCAAACACTAAATACTAAATTAAATATAGATGAATCTTTAAAGCTATAAAAGTAATTTTTTTCCTCCTTTTTTTCTTTGTCATTTGATTAATAGACATCACAGTAGCTGGTTATTAGGTTACTTTGGCTGTTATTCCTTTAAGAGCTGCCACTGCTGAACTTGACGCGGATCTGACATGCATCATATGTTCAGGTCATAAAGTCTCTATTAATGAGCTGACGAGTTGAATCGGGTGTGTTAGATGAGTGAGACAGTGCTGGGCTGCTCCAGGACAGTTTTGAAAACCATTTCATAGACATGTTCTTAAATGTTACTCATATAAAATATATCACATTTTAAGGCAGCTTTAATCGCCTTTTTGGTAACTTCATGACTTAACTGACCATGACATTGCATGCACGTAGTTTATTTTGTGCTTTGATATGAAATGATACAGGCTACAGCGAGCACAGTACAGTTTCCGCACTCATTTGACTCGCGCTTGCCGCTAAAGTGAAGTGGAGCACGCGTCTGAAATGTCTCCCGTTTGATGTGGTCGTAAAGACGTTCTGCGACTGAATAAATGCACTTCTTGTCAAGAGAAAAAGTGTCAGAAACAGCTGTTGTGATTGGGGTGGCCAAACCTAGCTCCGTTCTCATGATGGTATTATAAACAGTTTCCAAGAAAGTTTTAACGTGACCATACAACAAAAACAGAAAAGGCTGAAATCTGTTTTGTTTTTTGATTAAAATCAATAGCTGAGACATAAAAATTGCCTTATAAAGAAATGTCAATATTTGCAACAGACAGAGACAAGGTTGTTTAGTTTTGCTATTATTTTATTTGAGTGAAAAGTGCTTTGTGCTTTTGTTGAGAGATCTTACTTGAACATATGTTGGTTTCGGTTTGCTGTACATTTCTAGAGCAGCCAAATTGGATATTTAGTGCACAAGAGAAAAAGAGTGGAGAGGAAGGAGGCTTTTAAGAATCAATAAATCTCACTTTTTTTTTTTTTTTGCTCTCTCTCTGTGTGCTGTTTTCTCTCTCTGTCCTATTGTCCTATTGGATGGTTTGTCTTTGTGGATTGACATTTGAGAGCATGTTCTCCAGTATGTGGTTGTCAATCTGCTGTATGTTTTTTTTTTTTGTCTACAGAATGTCCCTGAAATATCACAAATGTATAATGAGCATAAGGTCATTACTCATCATGATGGCTCATCCTGAAGTCTGATCTAGGTGTTGTTTGTTTATCAAGTTGTTGTGTTGGAAACACGTTGGTCCTCTTTCTGTGTGGCCCGAGCTGACATCACATTATACACACATGCCTGCCGTTAATCTCACAATTACAGGCCGTGCGAATTTGGATTCATTTTTGCTGAAAGTCCTTCTTAATAAATCGTTTTAAAATAAAGGTAATATTAAAAGATATAACATTTAGAACAAATTGGAACACATAACAAATTGGAACAAAGCGATCGGTTTGCCTGAACAATTAAAAATGAAAGGATTTTTAAAACAGACCATGCAAATTTTAAATCGTTTTTGCTGAAAGATTTGTAGTAATTGCTTTTAAAATAAATGTAATAACATATTATTGTTTTGTTTTGTTAGACATTTGTGATTTTGGTAGTTTAATGAACTTTGGTTGCTTCAGGACAGACATGCTATGAATAGTGGATTTTCTTTTTTCACAGAAATATTCAAATCCGTATCTGAATGCTGTTTTGTTTTGTTTTGGCCAGATATAAGAGTAGTTCATGCTATGGCACGAAGCGAGGCAGATTGAGTGAATAACTGAAACTTTTAATTTAGACCATGTTAATTTGAAAACATTCATGCTGAGAGTCCTTTTGTAGTAATCACTTTTAAAATAAAGGTAATACCAGAGGATAAAACTTGTTTTGTCCATTGGACTGGACAATTGAAGAACAAGCGAGTTTCAAAACTTTTTTTGGAAAGATTTATGATGTCTGTGTGTGGTGCTGCCAGTGGCAAGTGTGACCTGTACTCTATAAAACAATACAAATATAAATACAATGAAGGGCATTTGAAATACAAGGTTAGACATCAGGCAATCAGTGGCAGCAATTATTATTTTTTTTTTTTACTCATTGTTTACAGTTGTTGTAATGAAATTATTAGCCATCTGTCTGTGATTTTGAAAGAGTCTAATCAAGGCTTCACGTCGTCCGTATAAACTGTTCTTTGTGTTCAAAAGCACAGTTAATTAGTTAGTCTTTGGGAAAAGCGCAGACAGATACAGAAAATTGTGTTTCACCTTCCACAGTGGATCCTGATGTCTGTCGACTCGAGACGTATGTGATTTTGGTAGTTTAATTAATGTTAGGTTGCTTCAGGACAGACACGCTTTGATTAGAGTGCTGGATTTTCTGCTCAAAGGATGCTCACAGAAATATTCAAATCAGCATTTGAATGAAACTTTTATTAGAGTTCACCTTTAAATCATTTCTGAGCCTCAATCAACCTTTAAAATCCACAAGACTTTGACAGATTTTGTGACTTTAAAGGAGTAGTTCACCTAAAAATAACAATTCTGTCATCATTTACTCCCCCTCATGTTGTTCTAAACCTGTATGACTTGTTTCTGTTGAACACAAAATAAGATATTTTGAAGAATGTTGGTAACCAAACATTTGACGGTAGCCATTGGCTTCTATAGTTTTTTTTTTTTTTTTTTCATACTATGGAAGTCAATGGCTACGTCAACTGTTTGGTCACCAACATTCTTCAAAATACCTTCTTTTGTGTTCAATAGCTGAAAGAAACTCATACAGGTTTGGAACTACATGAGGGTGAGCAAATAATGACAGAATTTTCATTTTTGGGTGAACTATTCCTTTAAGACTCATCACAAACATACTGTGTAAGTTACAGACAGTATTGAAAGGCCAACTGCCACCTTATTTCTTACACATGCTAGTGGTCTTCTACAAACATAAAGTGAACCGTTTGTATTTTTTTTGAGCTGCTCTGATAACTCTGTACATGCTGCTCAGACTCTGCACTGGATTGGCCATGTCTAAAAGTCTCCTTCATCTAGCAGAAGAGCTGCTGGAGTATTGGCTGAGTATTTAAGCACCACATGAGGGCTCTAGATATTGACACAGAGCATCAGAAAGATACCACAGATGACCGAACCAGATGGAGATGTTTTCTGAGACAGCAGGGGAGGAAAAACTTATCAGCCACCAAAAAAAAAAAAAAAAAAAACCCAACAAACTAACAGAATGCATTGCTTCTGGACAATAGAGGAGTTTGATTGATTGTTTGGCTGTGGACAAAATTGTGTTTTATTTAAATATCAAAATTCTTTGAAGATTGAAACTGCTAATTTGTGCATAAATATATCAGCGTTTAGGTATACATTACCGTCTAAAGGTTTCGGGTCAATAAGACATTAACACTTTTAGTCAGTACGGGTGCATTACACTTATTATAAGTGACAGTTATTACTTTTAAATTGTTTAAATAAAAATCCTTTTTTTCAATTAAATACTGTTCACGTTTGATTTTTTTTAAATTGCTCAACTGTGATAAATTAATAAATGTAAATGTTACTTAATTACCAAATCATCTTATTAGAATAATTTCTGAAGTATCACGTGACACTGAAGGCTAGAGTAATGATGCTGAAAACTAAGCATTGCATCACAGGCATAAATTACATTTTAAAATATATTCAAATAGAATAGTTATTTTTAATTGCAATAATATTTCACAATATTACTGTCAGCAAATAGACACAGGACATAGAGGTAAGTGCAATACAATCAACAGGTTTATTGAGTAGTAGCAGAGGGGAATGAGATGAACAGAATGCCCAGGTAAGCAGGCGGGGAATGGGAATGTCTCTAGGGGCCAGACGAAGGATCCTGGGTGGCCCGGGACGTAAGGCATTATTTACTTGCACTAGTAATGCTCCGTGACACTTTTGTTGGTCTCTATAATGCTGGTTGCAGTTCCTGTGCTAACTGTAATATGTTGTGCGGCAGTCTGTAATTACTTATAAGTGTTTTGTCATCAAAATATAACACATCTTTAGGGTCCTCCAAAAGACTTTCTACCATTAAACATCTTCGTTCTTCATTTTCAACTATTAATAAATGTAATACCATTGTTGAACAGCACAGTTGTAAGCGTTTTTTTTCCGTTAGCTTTCAAATATTTTTGAAGTTAGGACAGCTGTGGGGTTGTCCTAAAGTTAAGACAGTTTTTAGGTTTTTTTGTCAAGTCAGATGTTTTCTGTAATACCCCTTTCCTATCTGTAGTTAAGATAAGATAACGCACTTAGGAAATGCTGTTTTGTAATAGCTTTTGTCCTAAATGTGGTCCTAACTGACATTACCATGGTTACCAAACAGATAAGATTAGATTTTAAAGTTAGGACCTTTCTGTAATACACCCCCTGGTGAGCATAAATTACTTGTATCAAAACCGTTAAAAAGAAACCCTCCAACCCCAAACTTTTGAATAGTAGTGTAAACTAACATGATCACAAAAATTATAGACATGGACTTAAAGCCACAAAATTTTGATGTCCTCTTATTTGAGGTTTTTATTTCTTATATGAAGCCTGTAAGATGTCTTCTCGCAAGCCTGTTAAAGAAAGACTAACCAAAAAACAGAAAGACCAAAAGATTGGCAGTGAAAAAGCACTGTCACTCTCATACACAAGACAGAAGAGGCTAGATAGACAACAAAAAGGAAAAAAACATTCAAAAGCCCTTCAACAGCAACACTGTTTTTGTCATTTTTGCACAGGAAACTCTTAAAAAAAAAAAAAAAAAAAAAAAGTGGTCGGACTCGTAATCGAAAGGTTGCGGGTTCGAGTCCCCGGCCAGCAGGAATTGTAGGTGGGGGGAGTGAATGTACAGCGCTCTCTCCACCCTCAATACCACGACTGAGGTGCCCTTGAGCAAGGCACCGAACCCCCAATTGCTCCCCGGGCGCTGCAACATGGCTGCCCACTGCTCCGGGTGTGTGTTCACGGTGTGTGTGTATGTGTGTGTGTGCATTTGTTCACTACTCACTGCTGTGTGTGTGCACTTGGATGGGTTAAACGCAGAGCACCAATTTCGAGTATGGAAATACTTGACAATACGTCACGACTTTACGACTTTACTCTATAGTCAAGAAATGGCATGCTGACTCTGTGGTGGTTTAAATACAGCCAATGAGTTTTATTAGTGTTGGTGCTCTCTAAAGCTCTTTATTATTTGACAGGAAAGCTGAATTTTGCATTTCTTGTAGCCGCTTGTTTTATTCGTATCAAATATTTTGCTCACTCAGAAATACCAGACCCACTGTGTTAAGCAGCCAAGAGTTTATCAGGATCAAAGTGAGAGTTCTTGACTGGGTAAGACAGTCACACAATCTAAATCCAACTGAGCTGCTTTTCACATAAAGCACCAAAGCCCCAGTGAAACAGCAGGACTGTGGCAGAGCAGAGAAAATAGCCAGTATACACTTAATTTCTTGATCTGAGTCACGTACTTCAGGGAAAGATGCAGATTAGGCACATTAGGTTGATTAAGGTTCACTGTTATTGGCAGTCATGGCCTAATGTGTGTGTATCCCTCAGGAGCACAGCGAGGGCGAAAGAGCAGAAGAGCCCGGAGTGGCCCTCAGATCAAAGTCATAGAATCGAACGAAGGTAAGGGGCGTGGACCGACCCGCAGCGTTGCAGATGACCTGCATAAGAACACCTGCTGGAAAGGCCTTTGAGGCCACCATACCTCGGTTAAAGTTCTTGACCCCCATAGGCGAGGGGAGACCAGAAGATTCATAAGCAAGAGAAATAGCATCCACAATCCACTGACTAAGGGTCTGCTTAGAAACAGGCAGACCCCGCTTGGGCACATACAATTAAGCTTCCTCTGGTCGGGCTCCCCAAAGGGAGGAGGACTGAAGGCCTGCAGCACGACAGGCCGTGGTATAGAAGAGGGGACCTTAGGAACATAACCCGCTCGAGGGTAGAGGAATGATTTGGCCAAACCGGGCGCAAAGATGAGATAAGAAGGGGCCACTGACAGGGCCTGCAAATCCCAAACTCTCTTAAGAGAAGATATCGCCAAAAGGTAAGGAAGTCTCAATAGTGAGAAGGCAATCAGAATTCTCTTCAATAGGCTCGGTGACGATAGTGCCCCCCCGCCTGTGAGAGGAGATCTCTCCTGACAGAAATCTCCATGGAGAGCCGTCGAGGAGAGAAATCCCAGAAATCCCGGGAGCAGAGCGATCGGGGGAAAAGCGTACAGACGAAGCCTCGGCCAGGTCTGTACCATAGCGTCCAGTCCAGAGGAGCTGGAGGAAGTAGAGAGAATCAGAGGGGCATAGCGCTGACTCAAGAGTCGCAAAGCCCAAAACTTTCTAACTCGATATAATTGAGTATGCAGATGCCCTGGAGTCGCAAGGGAGCCAGAGCAGCATCCACACACTTCAAAAAAGTGCGGGGTGAGAGTGCAAGGCCGAAAGGAAGGACCCGATATTGGTAAGCTTTGCCCCCAAAAGCAAACCTCAGGAACTTCCTGTAAGAGGGAAGGATGGAGACGTGGAAGTATGCGTCCTATGGATCTATCGTGACAAACCAGTCCTCGGACTTGGTCTGAGACATGACCTGATTGAATGTAAGCACCCTGAACTTCAGTCGCATGACTAAGCAATTCAACTGACGCAGATCTAAAAAGGGCATGCAAGCCTCCATCCTTCTTTGGAACAATGAAGTACCGGCTGTAGAACCCGGACTCTCTTTCGTGAGGAGGGACCACCTTGATGGCCTCCTTCCTCAAGAGAGTGCCTACTTCCTGTTCCATGATCAGAGCCTGCTCGGGGCCCACGTGGGAATCACCCCGTTGAAAGGCGGCGGCGGAGCGCCGAACTGAATACAATAGCCTTTCTCTACAGTACGTAGGACCCACTGAGATACATTTGGCAGTAGTTTGGCATTTTTTCTCTTTCTTTGGCAGAAGCGGGGCCGGCACCGCAAGGAACGCTAGTGAAAGCTCACTCTTCAAAGAGAGCCTTCCGAGAGCAAGCATACGCAAAGACAAGTGCTCACAAAACGGGCAGTTTTTTTGATTCTGCGTGCTCTGCTCTCAAGCAGACCACACACGGACTGTGTGTATCCCCAGCAGTGATATAACGTTTGCAGGGAGGAACATACAGCCTGTAATGCGATCTGCTCTCGCCCAAGTGCTTGCACATATTGTGGAGCTTATTTCAAGAGATTGTGCTTAGGACAAACAACACTAAATAAGACTCACAACACAGATCGACAGACACACACACAGAGTAGCGGTTGCTGAATGACAAAAAGCAAACTCCGGCTCCGCTGCATGTGCTTTTATGCTTCCCAGTCAGTGACGTCACCCGCCTATGACGTCTCGCCCATCCATTGGACAGATTACACATATATTCAGAGCGCGGTCACGCTGAAGGCATTCCCCTAGCGCTTTCAACGCAGCTCGATTTTTAACCTATTTTAACACAAACAAAATCAGTTATTTCTCATTTCTTTATAACCCTTACCCATTAAAATTTGAAAAAGATTAAAACTGAAAATTGTTTCATTTTTAAATGTTCTTTTGCATTGCACACTAAACAGAGCTATTACAGCTGTGAAATCATGTGACTAAGTCTCTGTTGGTGTTAAGTAGTAAGTCATGGTTACACAAATGGGACACAAATTACACCGTGTCCTGAGAATAACCCACCTTTGCCTCCCTCACATGCTGTTCATCCCACTGTCACATATTTTAATAGGCTTTTCGCTTTACAGCTGATTGCCGTGGATGAGTTACACTCAAAAAAATAGCACTTTGGTTGAACATGATTTAATCGTGGACAGTGGTTCCACGTGATTACACCACATTATCTTAACAACAATGGATGATGTTAAACCAGCTTGAAATATTTGTGTTCATTTAACATGAACAGATGACATTCACTAAACATGATTTAAATACTTATTAACTTGAATTAATGGTTTTTATTGAACTTCAATTAATCATGTTATCTTAAATTTAATCCTTGATGTTAAGCCGATATGTTTACATCACTTCTAATGAATCCCATTTAGTCAAGTTACTACTATGTTATAAAATAATGAATATCACCCATTTTTCCCCATAATTCAATGATGACTACGGAGGCAGCAAATATGTAATAAATTATTTTTACTAGGGAACAGCTTAAGCAGGTGTCACACTTTCAAAAACATTTCAAACACTTATAACACATTAAGCCTGAATTTGACAATTTATATACATTTACATTTATTCATTTAGCTGACGCTTTTATCCAAAGCGACTTACAATTGCTATATATGTCAGAGGTCGCACGCCTCTGGAGCAACTAGGGGTTAAGTGTCTTGCTCAGGGACACATTGGTGTCTCACAGTGGATTCGAACCCGGGTCTCTCACACCAAAGGCATGCGTCTTATCCACTGCGCCATCACCACCCCTTATAAAATACCACCCCTTATATATATAAAAGTGTACAGAAATGTTTTCCTTTACAATGCAAAATGAAACAAACAGGTTTACATTCCTACATGTACAACAACCCATTAATAATTTTTTTTTTTAAAAATAGCCAAATTCCAAAATGTGCCTGGATCATTTTTGTAAAGGAAAAGCAAACACAATGTGTGCTATGTGGAACATCTTTGAAAACTATTTAAAATACATTGTCATTCAAACGTCTTTCCTTGAAGAACAGTCAGAAGCCATTAAAACCGTCATTGAAAAAAAAGTTTAAAAGGACAAGTTTGACAACAACAACAAAAAAATTAAATAGTCACCATTAACTAACCCATGAGTCATTGAAACCCTTGATGGTTTTCCTTGACCTTCTTTGGGTGAGTTAAGGACAAATGTAATTTTTAAGGAAACTATTCCTCTTCACATATGCCTTGATGTTTAAAAAAAAATCAAATCAATAAAAGGCATTAAAAATGTGTGAACATGAAACATGAACATGTTTTGACTATTTGACACAAAAAACAGTTTCAAGGTAAAGATCAGTCTGTTCATCAGTCCTTTAATGAGGTGTAAAAAGCTTGGTCTTGAGGGCTTGAACTTTGGTGGAGAGTTTGTGTCCATCATGCTCCAGGAACACTTTTTGCAGGAGTTCAAAGGTGTATCGAAACTCCTTCGGATAACTAAGATTTAGGGCATAAATAAGCCCAAAATCAGCAATGCAACACCATTAGCTGCATTACCAAGCCCTTCTAGTGCTGTAACTCCTTCAAGAACTACTCCAACATCCGCAGGTTCATCACCAACTTCACATCCTTCACATCTGATGACAAAAACGCCCATCACCATTTCTTTGAGTGCAGCTTCAGCGTTGGAAAAATCTACATCCTATAAACAGAAACAAAGTACATTAATACTAATGTACTATAAAATGTATTGTTATACACAAAATATTGTCAGAATATTCAGGCAATAATACCATGTACTCCTTGATGAGATTGTCAGGATCCTCATTTAGGTAGACAAACAGGGCTTTGAGGACACACTCCCTCTTAACATTAATGCAGGCACACTAGGGAAAATAAAGAAAATTAGCAACATGTACCAATCAACTAATACATTTTCAAGTCACACAAATCATAAGTGAGAAACAAATGATTAATTTATCTAGAAAAACAATTTTCGCAGTTATCATACCTGTGTAAGTGGCACAAGAAGTTTCCTTATCCTTTGTCCCTGAGCTCCACCTCTCTTGGCAAATATCCTCAGAAGACTTGGAGTGTGTTCATCCAGCTTTGAGAAGAATTTTGAAATTAAGGCAACAGTTATACCCGTGCAAATTCAGCACAAACCTAAAACACAAAGAGAAAAACACCAAAACTTTAATGTATGCCCAAAAAAGCTAGCTAGCCTATGTGTTCTAACTTGCTTATATGGTGTAATTATTTTATTTGACTTATTGGCATTTTAATACATTTAATTTTATGTAAAATCCCACTTAAAGACATTAAGGTGAATTACCTCATTTATTGCTCATAAAGTCAGCAATAAGTGGAGATTCTTTGACAACCTCTTGTCTTCTCAATGCAAATGAAAGGTCCATTAATCTTCTCACAGTTTGCTCGTTGTTCTTCTTCTTACCCTCAGAAAGAAGGGAACACTATCTGGTGCCCCCACCAGACCCAGAGATTAGCTGAACAGATTCAAAAATGGTCAAATTCATGGTTTTCTCTATGGGAGTTGTAAAATGAGACCATTTAAAAAAAACACTGTAACGTTACTGTACTGGTTACAGTCAGTATTTCTATTAGTTTATACAACTTTAAAATGTGTGTGGTTCTGAAAGACACTAATAACAAATATGAATAACTATAAAAATGATTCGCCATACATCCATACCATTCTAGCAACCAAAGGCGCAAATACCCATTATTGATATTATTATTAACAATATTCAGTAACCAATAATAATTGTCATTAATGCTTTCAAAACGCACTGAACCATCAACCACACAACACAACATTGTTATAATATCCTTGATCGATGCCATGAAAATGAACAGAGTGCAAAGATAGATGATTAAACTAACAAACATGTGCAAACTTAGACACATAACTTACCTTTTCGTTTGATGTTTAATTCTGTTAATGGCGCGGTGATCTCTTTCAGGCATAAAATCGTGGATTCTGTCATAAATTCATCCGTATCAGTCGACATAATAAAACCGTTGGCAAAATTGTTTCTAATAACACTGATGCAAATGGATAGATGAGTTAAGTTAACAGTAAGTTAACAGTTACCTGTTCGTGTGCTGTTTAATACAGTTTATGGCGCGGCCATCTCATTTAGGCTTACAATCGTGCATTCTGTCATAATAACACATTAACTTAGTATCAACCGACATCATAAAACAGTTTGATAATATTGTTTCTAATAACAGTGATGGAAATGGATGAACACGTACCTGTTTGTTTTAAGCTTATATTCCAGTTAATGGTGTGGCGATCTATTTCAGATATGCGCATGCGCAGCATTAACGCATTTTATGAATGTTGCCGCCAGGATATGCAAATTGCGTCACAACAAATTTCCGCTTCCTTTAGGTTGAGAATGTCGTTTGTTTTCAGGCTGTTTTGACATTCAGTCCGGCTGACTTTATAAAAACACACATTTTATATGTGCGATTGACTTTTACTAAACATTATTTGTATCAGTCTGATTTATTATCTAGATTTCTTCTTCTTTTTCTTCTTCTATGGATTTACTGGCGGGTCGCATACCAACTTTTTCGGTGCATACCGCCACCTCCTGTGCTGAATGTGCTGAGTGTGAAGTGATAGGTGTATATTGTAATGTCACAATGTAATGTGTATATTATATTGTAATATTGAATATTGTAATATTCTTAATGAATTGTATGTAATACAAATGTATAGTTATGTATTTCTCTTCTAGTTTCTTCTCTCAAAATAAAATTTTTAAAATTAATAAGTATGAATAATTTTGTGCTTTATTTTTCAAAACTTAGAAAGTAGACATTAAACCAAATAAATATGAACAACAGTAAAGGCCTTTTTTTTTTTTTTATATAAATTTTTCATTTATGTTGCTTTGCACTAAATGTGCACAATAAATGTTGATTATTAAACTCCACATAAGCTTTATTTTGTCACTAGACATACTAATAGGCTAGTGTGTGCTTCATTCGACACAAACCAAATACCATTTAAATGGATATAATGCATTGTCTTTCAGGTAACAGCAATTTAAGACAAATAACAAACCTAAAAACACCAATAACCATTTAATTGCACTTCTATAATTATAATCAAGCTATAAATTAATAAACAAAAATATTTAAAATAAAGAATAAATATTATGTAAGTCATTATATATTTTTTTTTAATTCAGTCATAACAGTTTGACTGAGCTAAGTGATTGAAACATGTACTTTTAAAATGAAAACTTTATGTTAAACCAACGAGTGACAGTTTTAAGTCAGTTTAACATGACACAATCATGTTGAAATGAAAAATAGCCAAAATGGCATTAATTCAACATGAATTGTTCAGGTAAAGTGAACAAAACTGAAAAATCATTTTTTTGAGTGTAGAAGCATCTGACTGTGATCCAGAGCAGTGAGAGTGCATTCTGTTGTTTCTGGCTTCACGATTGATCATGCTCTTTCTAGCCATGTTAACTCCAGACCTCAACCTATAGCTTTTGCTTTTAGCTTTTCAGGATTTGCTCTGGCCTCTCAGATAAGTGGATCAAGCCGTAAGCTGCTTTGCTGTGTGTGTGTATGGGTGTGTGTGTGTGTGTGCTGTTTACACACTCAGCAGTTTGTCCAAATTCTGCAACCAAAATCATGTGACATCAGTTAATAGAATGAAATGTGCACACAGCGGGAACTGAATGTTACAAGGTGGTCTTTGTGTGTGTGTAGAGGTAAAATATTCTGTGAGTTTGTTGAAAATCATTGTCTAGCACATAGAAGCCTAGTTTGCTTTAATTGTCCTTTTCTGTTTCTGTTTCATTCTGTTTCACACAGCAAACGGGCAAAGCACACACAGGGAATGTAACACAGTGAGTGAATGTATTGTAAATGAGCCTTTCTCAGCTGGTTTTGCTTCAGGACTCAGATTTTAAATTGGATTTTACATCACAATTACATTGAAATTTAAACAAAAAAGTCCTTCAAATCATACAGTGAAACCTGACATATGAAATAGTATTGTTTTTTAATGGATCAGTTGATTGAGCTTAATTTAAAAAGGTTTTTGTTGTGCATTGTATTTGATCAGGCTTCTATGGCTCATATGTTATAGTGAGAATATAGAGATCATACTCGAAGGAAAAACACCTCAATTTTATTATGTAGCCCAAACTTAGCAAAAATATGCAGTTGCTGAAATGTATGTTCTGAAAAGTAAATTGAAATTATGTAATGTAAATCAATGAGATATTTGTAACAGAAGAGTACTTGCATATACAGTAAATATAATTGTTACTGTAAATAACCCCAAATAAAATGTCTTAGTAAAATTATATTCAAATGCTTAATGATCAAAGCTCTGTAGTTTTTATTGTAGTGGCCAAACAGATAATGCAGTGCAATACAGTGGTGATTGAGAGATGTAGAAATAAACATTCCTCAAAAGCCTGATGTGTCATATTTGATACTTATCTTTTTAACATGATTTAAAAAAAAAAAAAAAAAAAACAGTGTAAGGACAATCAAGTAAACCTAAGTTGTTCATCTTGAAATATTACTAACAATATAAAATGTATTCTTATTTTGACTTTATAAAAAGCAATAAAGATTTCATAGTAATAGATACACGAACCATGACTTGAAGGGGCCTTTTTTTAGAATTATACTAAAAATATTTTTACTTGCTAAAAAAATATAAACTATCAACCTGAGTAGATTGTCTACAACAGGTTTTTTTTACCAAGGTTTTGATCATGTTGATAATTTAAATTCCTTAGAAATATGCGTATCAAATTTCATACAGTAGGCTTTTGATGAAATTATAGAAATATTTATTTCTGCTAATGCTTTAAGTTATACGGTACAGTGTTTCAGAATTATTCAAAACAGTATCTCATATTCCTGAACTGTTCTTAAAAGGGATCATTGGATGCAAAATTCACTTTACAAGTTGTTTGAACATAAATGTGTGTTGGAAGTGTGTGTACACATCCATCCTATAATGATAAAAATACACCCAGTGTTTTTTTTAAATCTGTGTTTTAAAATCCCCTTTCTCAAATCAGGCTGATCTGAGATTCCTGTCAGAATGACGTAGTTCTGTACAGACCCCTCCCACGAGAGTTGATTGACACTAGCGTTTTACCTTAGACCTGCCCTGAGTGAGCTGAGAGCTGTCCGCCATTGTGTCAGGTCCAGTGCAGGGGAAGACAAGATGTCTCCGAATAAGTGATTGAAGTGTTTTGTTGTTGGATGTAATAATGAATATAGCAGTCGTCATTTCCTCCCGATATCTGAGCCGCTGAAGAGGCAGACTCTGAGGATTAACGTTACTTTTGCTTTGAAGTGAATGCGCCGATCCCCGATCTACATAAATGCATCTATGTTCGCACTAATCATTCTTGATCCAGCATCTACAGAAGAAGTGAGTGTAAGGGTTTTTATTAATATTTGCAAATTGCCTTTCCTATGGTCTGCTCTTCACTCCACGGAAGAGAGGGGCGGAGTCAGCAGAGCTCACTAGCATTTAAAGCAACATGGACTAGATTAGCGTGCTGAAAACAGAGCTGATTTTTACAGGGTAAAGAAGGTGTTTTTTACACTACCATTGAGAAATTTTAACCAAAGTATGTTATAGACTTTTCATTAAGACCCTAAAGAATCATATCAACTTGTGTAAAATGGGCATCCGATGACCACTTTAAAGGAACCAATTCATTAGAGTTGTTTGCTTTGGGAATCAATCTTCACTGGTTGCATGTGTGATTTTTGATTCACTAAAAAAGTATTGTCTGAAAGAGAAGTTTGTTTATGTGCTGTAAAATGAAAACAGCCACAGAGTTAAATATCTATCATGTGATTGTAAGAATCAAAATTGGTTTCTGGAATTTTTTCATTGTCTTGGAAGCCATTCATGAACCTTGTAACTTGTCATTGCAAGTAACCTTTAATGTAATCTGGGTCATATTTACTTTTACCTTTACTTTGGTCATGGTCATACAACTTGTCCAAACAAGTTGCATGTTATTACTTGCATTTGACATTGTTTTTTTCCCCTGTTCCTGTTGGAACAGGCCTGTGACCCCTTTTAGGGTCGTAACCGACCCCTTGAATCCTATAGTCTAAGCTGTCATCATTGCATGTTTGTGCATGTGGAAGTAAGACAGATCAAGTCTTGCTCACTGTCTGTCTCTCGACTCACAGAGCCATGATGTGACGTTTCCTGTCCTCTCCTTTAATTAAAAGTCTCTCCTTGATTTTGACATCACAAAAGTCATCTTTAATAAACCTCTGCTCTGTCCTGAGACTCCAAAAGGAGGGGCGGCAGAGAATATTCTTCTTTAAGAGGGTAACTAAAAGCATTTTGGGTGTAGAAAGCTACTAGAGTAAACAGAGCTTACAGAAGATTAGCTGCTGTTTGATGCTAGTGGAAGTGCCCTAGTTCCTCTGTTGAGTTTGTGTCTATCAAAAGAGCCACGGAGCCTCTTTTCTCCTCAGCAGATGGAGACACGTGTTCTAATTGCAGCAGAAGTGGGCTAGATCTTTCAGAGTGAACTCCGAAAGTAACAAGAGTGAATAGGTCCTGCAGAGTACTTCTATGTGATCTTTTTAAACAAAAGAGCAAAATGAGCACTCTAGTGGGATGAGGTCACATTAAAGTTATATATTTTATGTGTTGATTCTGTAACTCACAGACATTTAGAGTAATAATAAACGTTCTTGATTGGCATCTGGTTCTGTGAAAAACCTTAACCTTCCATAAAACCTTCCATTGCACAAAAGGTTCTTTATAGTGGAAAAGTTTCTTAAAATTTTTATAATGTTCTTTGCACTAAGAAAAAATGGTTATTTTAAAGAAATGCTTTGAAACACGCAGCTTTATTCTATGTGTTGACATCATTTAAACTGAAACAGGAAGACAAGGAGGGACATATCAAGTAGCCACGCCCCTTTTTAAAATAGCCAATAGCGTTCGTTTATATCACAGCTTGGGCTAAAGCCGTTCAGAGCCATTGAGCTCCGTAAAGCCACATTTGACAGGGTATGACAGCCACAATCTCATCCTATTGCTATAAAATATATCATTCTGTGTAGAATTCAAATAGGTCCTATATATTTTGTGGTCTGCGCCAACTTGCGCATGTGATCTGCTCCGTGCTATTGTGTGTGTGCTGTGGTCAGCTGTCAGTCTCGTTCTGTCTTGTGTCTTGTTCTCCATGCCCTTATTTGGTCCTTCCTGTTCCTGTCTTCGCAATTAGTTCATTAGTCTCCGTCTGTGTTTAATTACTCCTCACCTGTTTCTGTTTTTCCTCGTTTGATTTCCTAGTGTTCTTAAGCCCTGTGTCTCCCTGTCTCCCATGTCCGGTATTGTTTGTCTTTACCCATGTGCTTAATGTACTCCTGTGATCGCGGCAATAAAAGGAAGGTTTTGATTGTGCTCCTCGACTCCTCGCTCCCTGAGATTATGACAGAATACCGGACCCAACAGCAGTAAGCAGCGTCACTCCTTCCATTTTGTTTTCGTTTAATAAAGTTTTTTGTTTTCCCCCTTTTCTCCCATGGCATGGAAGCCGCCACCCGTTTCGCCACCCTAGCCCGTGAGGATCTCCCGTTCTATGAATATGCCGGAGAGTTCGCGGTCAACGCAAGCCCGCCGCCGTCCGCGGCCAACGCAAGATCGCCGCCATCTGCGGCTCTCCCAAGCTCGCTGTCTGCGGGAACGCAGTGCCTCCGTCCTTGGCTCTCCCAAGCCCGCCATCTGCGGGGAACGCAATGCCTCCGTCCTCGGCTCTCCCAAGCCCGCCGTCTGCAGGGAATTCTATGCCACCATCTGCGGCTCTCCCAAGCCCGCCGTCGGCGGGGAGCGCAACACCGCCGTCCGCGGCTCTCCCAAGCCCGCAATCCACGGGGAATTCTACGCCGCCGTCCATGGCTCTCCCAAGCCCGCCGTCTGCGGTGAGCGCAACGCCGCCGTCCGCAGCTCTCCCAAGCCCGCTATCTACGGGGAATTCTACGCCGCCGTCCACGGCTCTCCCAAGCCCGCCGTCCGCGGGGAAAGCAACGTGTTCTGTCTTGTGTCTTGTTCTCCATGCCCTTATTTGGTCCTTCCTGTTCCTGTCTTCGTAATTAGTTAATTAGTCTCCTTCTGTGTTTAATTACTCCTCACCTCTTTCTGTTCTTCCTCGTTTGATTTCCTAGTGTTCTTAAGACCTGTGTCTCCCTGCCTCCCATATCCTGTATTGTTTGTCTTTACCCCCGTGCTCAATGTACTCCTGTGATTGCTTCAATAAAAGGAAGGTTTTGATTTTGCTCCTCGACTCCTCGCTCCTTGCTCGAAACAATACGATCACTTTAATGTTGTGTGTAATGTGTAACAAATTCTGTAGCTCCACATGAGTGGGTACATTTACATATTTTTATTTCCTTGAAGCTATTTTCCAAAGCAACTTACAGTACATTCAAGGTATATATTTTGTCAGTATTTGTCAGTTTCCACCTAGCAGGCAGTGCAGTGAAGCTTCATGAACAATGTGGTTTACTGAAATAGACTAGCAGGATACAGAATTTCACTGTCTGCCCAAACGGCTGTGACGGATTCTGCATCTGCAACGTCTCTGCTTTTTCATTAATGTTGATGACATTTGCCTTTACTTGGGAAATAGATAGCAAGGTTGTAACCTGTTGGGTTTTATCATGATAGATTACCATACGCAGTTCCATTCAGAGCTCAAAATTCTTTACTGAAGCTTACTATAATTTTAGGCCAGCGTATCGATGCTATTAGAGTTAAAATATTCTGAGTTGAAATCAAAGTCGTTCTGTCTGACTTTACAAAAATTGCTTTTGTATTGAATGAATTCACTGTTGACTCAAATATTCACACCCCTAGTTGATCAGGATAAAAGCCTGAGGTAATCAATATTTATTGGGAAGAAAATCTCCTGCTTCTCACCTGCCAACTGGTGCTAGTTGCGTAAGAGGAGTTAGGCAACATGCGGTAAAGGGGGAACCTTATCTGCTGTGTGTGTATCCTCTGGCATCTCTTGCCCTCATGACTCAGTGTGTAAGGTGATTCGCTTCAGACACTTACAGCTAATTGATGTGTGGGTGACATCTCTCTGTGTGTGTGTGTGTGTGTGTGTGAGGCTGGTGTGTCATGGTCTCATTGAAAGATGACTGCTACTGTACCAAGGTGGTGTAACATTCAGAATTGCTCTCTTTCAGTTCCTGAGTCTGAATGTGAATTTAGCTGACACCCACAGAGGATGTTGAACCGGAATGACAGGAAGAGGAATTTACTGAATTGCAATTAAAAGAAACTGAATGTAGTCACAAATATTTGATTAGTTCTACAGTTCTCTGCAAGTTGTGTGCAATTTTGACTATTTATGCATATTGATTTGATATTTAGAATGAGGTGCAATTCTGTACTATACTTAAATACTGCAAAATAAATTTACAGTCCAGTGCGTGTGTGTCTATATATATATATATATATATATATATATATGTGTGTGTGTGTGTGTGTGTTTGTGTGTGTGTGTGTCTGTGTGTGTTTATGTATGTATGTATTTACGTATTCATAACTATAGCCTATAAAGACTATGGAATTTTCTAACATACATATAGCAAATAGATTCACTATTTATTTATTCATGCCAAGAATTCTGGATCTAATCATATACAAATATGAATGGACTACAGAATTTTCTGTTTATTAATATTTACATTTAGCCATGCAGCAGAGGCTTTTATCCAAAGTTACCTAAACATGAGGAAATGCATTATTAAATGTCTTTGAATTTCATTTCATTTTATATCCACATCTTTATTTCTGCATTCTTTTTGTTCAAATTCAGGAATTGGATTGGAATTCAAAAGTGTTTTTAGTTCAGTTCTGAATGGCACACAACCCTGTACTGTGCTCCTCTTTCTGGCTGTCTTTCTTCTCATGTGGCTTTCCTTCTCTTCTTTTCTTTTCTCTCTGCTGCTGACACTAATGCCCCTCAGACTGGCACTATGAGGGTAAGACTGCTTTCTTTTCTCTACCACATCATGAGAGGCTTCTCACTTCTCTTTCTATGACTCCATTTATTCACTCAGTAAAATCATTTAACACTGCTATATTCATCATGTAGATGTAATCTCATGTGAATAAGATACTGTATGAATGATGTATTGTGATGAAGGTGACGGCAGATCTGAGTCTGACTGTATTTCTCTCTTTCTGTTTCTGACACAGAGTGTAAGTTGTCACGGTCGGGTCCACCTGCCACAATCGTCACCATTGATGAGGAAAGTCCAAATGGTAAGTAACTGACTTTCTCTCCTCATGATGAATCTGAAGCATGCTGCTTCCTGTGAGCAGTCTGCTCTGTTATTGATCGAAGTTTGGCAGGTGACTTTGTATAACGTTCATTTAATTTTCTGTGGTTTTGAGATAGAAATGTCATTGTCATATGAAATTAAGTGAAAATGTACATTACTGAAAAAAGTCTCTTATTTAAGGCTGCATTTGTTTGACCACAAATACAGTAAAAAAATAAAAATATTGTGAAATATTATTACAATTTAAAACAACTGTTTTCCATTTTAATATATTTTAAAATGTAATTTATTCCTGTGATGACACATTATCAGTTTTCAGCGTCACATGATCCATCGGAAGTAATTCTAATATGCTGATTTGAAAATAAATCATTCAAGTTGTTTATTTTGTTTAAAAATCTTATAAATGTATGAGGTGGCAAGAGGGGCCTTTTACCCCACACATGGGGTAAAAGGCACACGGTATTGATACAAATACTTCAGCTAAAATAAAGTTTTATTTAGTTAATACTTGTTCAAACAATCACTTTAGCAAAGTTTGTACTATTTTCTGCTTATTTTGAAAAATTAAAGAATTAATTTTTGTTCAATAAATATAGTCATTAAAATATGTTAATATAAAAATATATTTTAAAATACAGAAACAAAATCATTTTAATAAGTAAAGCTTCTGAAAATATTGAATGAGATCCAATAATAATTGAATATATAGATTTACAGTAGTAATAACAAATGATATTTTATTATATGATGATTAATATCATGTTTTATATATGATGGTTTCATTCTAAACAAGGTGATTATCTCTAATATGGACACCCAACAAAATATATGATATTTACCATCTGAATCTAACCATGTCATATCAACAAATGGAAAAGTCAGCCATCTATTAAAGGGTAACTAAACCCCTGGTCAGAGCCTAACCCACTGACAATATTTGAAAAATGATGGAAAAGTGGGAAGAGCCCAGTGGAGACAGAGGGGAGGAACCGAGGGCGGGGCTGAGCGGGGGGAGTGCACCTGAGACCCGCAGTGACGGATTGATTGACAGCTGTCAGACTCGCAAAGATGGAGAGTGACTGGAGTGACGCCAGTAGCTTTGCAATGCCGACGATGCTAGCGAAGCCGCAGCGCAAGAGAGAATGGGGCCAGTGTCTGAGTGGTGAAACATTAGCATTATGGCTAATTTAGGCTAATGCTCATAACAAATGCTAACGAATTTTCAAATATTTCAAACCCATGCATTTAGGTTAATTTTGGTATGATTTAGTGTTAATAATTAAGCAAAAAACTGAGATTTCAAGTCTCCCTCTACAGTTACGAATTATTCTGTCTCAACAGGGGCACCTGTGGGCACAGCAGCTCACTGTCCCTGGTAGAGAATGTCTGTTGTAGGGAGATACCCAAGGTATAGCTATGAAATATGACAAGACAAGAGTGTTAAGTCCAGTTAATTTAATAAGTACTATACACAATGTGGGAAGTCGTGGCCTAATGGTTATAGAGAGTCGGACTCGTAATCCAAAGGTTGCGGGTTCGAGTCTCAGGCCGGCAGGGATTGTAGGTGGGGGGAGTGAATGTCCAGCGCTCTCTCCACCCTCAATACCACAACTGAGGTGCCCTTGAGCAAGGCACCGAACCCCCAACTGCTCCCCGGGCGCCGCAGCCTAAATGGCTGCCCACTGCTCTGGGTGTGTGTTCACGGTGTGTGTGTGTTCACTGCTGTGTGTGTGCATGTTGGATGGGTTAAATGCAGAGCACGAATTCCCGAGTATGGGTCACCATACTTGGCTGAATGTCACTTCGCTTCGCACAAAACACACAACCCCCACATACCAAATAATAAATAAATCATCCTAACAAAGTTGTAATAAACATTCTCATATTGTAGGTAGTACACAGGTGTGACCAGATTGGTGGAGTGGGCACAGAAACAATGTCCTTCTGAAAAAAAAAATTTTTTAAAAATTAAAAAAAAAAAAATATATATATATATATACACACACACACACACACACCTATTTCTTAGATTATACATAATTTTAATGACAATAACATAAGAGATAATCACACACCTCATGTGTTAATTCTTAAAGAACCGTGGCCTGTGTCTGCTCACTGCCTCCTCCTTGTCGGGCCGAATAAACTGAACTGGAGTACTCGCAGTGAGCACAGTGCTGTTTGACACGGAGAAGTGTCCCAATGGTTGTTTGTGAAACAACACAACTCCGGGTGCAGACAGGGCATCATCTAAAAAGCTCCAGCAGTTTATCTTCATAAACAATGTACTTAGTCAATTTGTGGGGTAATACTTAATTGGAGACGCTGTGTAAAAATTAAAAAAGTAAACAATTAAATAAAAGCATAAATAATCATAATTTGGTTATGTAATGTGTATGTGTCAGAATTAAATAACTTCATGACAAACAATCAAAAGTATTTAAAAACAATTAGTAGCTAAATTTGAACAGTCAAATATAACTGAAAAACCTAACGGGACTAAACGCATTACCTTGTACAGTTCATGGTGGTCTCACTTCCATATTTATGGTAGCTGGAGTCATCAGTGGACACCTCAAATCGTTTCCTCTTCAATGGTGTAGAGGTTGCCCCGGGACACTCTGTGAAAAGCTCCATCAGTGTGCCTGTGTCACACGACACACTCCTGTTACGCATTCTGGCCTGGGTGGCTGCGCAAATTAATAATAGATTTGTTATTAATAAGCAGCGAAAGTACAAAACAAAATTATTTCATTCTGACTATATGAGACATACAAAAGCTTCCTAGTATTCAAAATCACCTTTGCTTCTCCTGATGGGCTTCACGATAGCCTGCACACCTGCAGATCTGGAGCTGACTGGTTCAGTCTGGCACCTAATTTCTCTGGTCATCTTAGGCTAAAAAAAAAATTGTGTTAATTAACTTTAGCTTAATAGGAAGAAACATAAATTGTGATTAAAAATATATGCTCACTCACCTGAAGACGCCACAGGGGTGGTGGAGTCGAGTTTGGCACTGCGTCGCTTTTCAGCACGAGCTGTTTGGAGAAGCCCATTTCCACCTCTATTGCGCTGGAGAAGCAATCCCGCGTAAAATGCAGGTTACACACTCCATCTCTAGGCTGGAACTCAAGGTCTTCCAGGCCAAGTGCATGCAACCACTGGCGCCTAATTTTCAAATCTGCTGGAAAGCTATGCAGTCCAGCAGTGCAGTTGCAACCAGCAACACTACACCTACGTACCATCCTAACCACTGTACTAAATACAGATAAAGTTAATGCTAAAAATCTATGCTAACTTAATGCTATCCTGATACAATACTATGCTAATAACTATGCTTCTAACAATACTACACTAACAACTGTATGCTAATTAACTAACTAGGCTACACAAAATAATCTTAATAACTATATAAATGGCTATGCTAACTAGATGCTTATATACACTATCCTGTTCATTATCAATACTCGCAATTCCAACTCCTGACTCGCTACAGTTGTTTTGACGGAACAAGATGCTTTTATACCAGGGGCTGAGCCTATGCGTGGTGAGCTCGTGCAGGGGCGTGGTTAGTAAGTGCCATCATACGTCACAGGGGTATGCAACGTCCAATAGGAAAATTCAACTGCAGTAGCCACTGTTCAACCTGAAGAGGGCAGCACTCAGACGTATTTACACCATATATTGTAGAATTAAAACACTTTAGAACCAAATGTCAAAAGATTTACTCGAATCAATGCACAGCACTAATAAAGACAAAGTCTTACAGATCATTAACTCAAAAAAGTTGTTTTAGGGTTTAGTTACCCTTTAATTATCATGTTAATTACTGTTCGCCTTTAACCCAAACAGCAGGGGCGCTTTTTACCCCAAATACCATACTTTTACATATACTTTTGTTACTTAAAAACTGCTTTAATTATCTTTTTTTTTTTTTTTTTTTTTTTTTTTTTTTTAATATAATTTTTTATTTTTTATTAATTAATTAATTAAATTTTATATACCCTTTTATTTAACCATACTATGACCGACAAGACCAGGGGACAGAGAAAACAAGAGAGAGAAAAAAAATAAAAAAAATAATAATAATAATAATAATAATAATAATAATAAAAAAATAATAATTATAATTATAATGATAATAATAAAAATAATAATAATAATAAAAAAAAAAAAAAAATTGTGGATAAAGTCAACAGAGAAGGGGGGGAGAGAGAGAGAGGAAAAAAAAAGAGAATGGGGGATAGAGAGAGAGAGGAAAAAAACAAAACAAAAAAGAAAACAGACAATTTGCTTCGATACCTGCTGACAAAAAGAGAAAACAACAGAAGACACAACAGAAGACACAACATCAGAGAAACTGCAGCAACAACCAACATCTGTATGAATCACAATAAATTCTAAATGTTAAATGTTATTGAGCAACACGCATAACTAATATTACAAAATAAGTTTTGAAGCAACAGCAGATCAGAACAATGTGTGTCTGTGAGCACCCGTTCTTACACCAATGTGAATGCTTGAGTGTACACCTGTGTGTGTGAGCGCGCTTGTGTTCATAAGGTTCCTCCATGTAAATGTTTAATAGTGTGTGTGTGGGGAACAACAGCCCCATCCCGCAAGGCATGAAGCAGGCATGGAAGAGACCCAGGCCCCAAACATCCGGAGGCCCCCCAGGGCACGGGACCCCCAGGGGAACCACCGCAGGGACAACTGCGGCCCCCACCCAGAAAAGGGCAGAGGAGAGCCCGAAGGTGGGACATCCGACAGCCACAGTGTAGACACCCCAGGGTGCCGTGGCGGCAAGCCCGCAGGCTCCGCCGGCAGCCGACCACACCAGGGCAGACCGAGCCCTGGGCCCGGAGATCCAAGGGCCCCCCACCCCCCAACCGGGGCCCAGCAAGGCCAGTAGGGCCAGGCCCCGCCAAGCGACCGCCGAGAGTGGGCCAGCGCTCACCCGAGCATCCTGCCCCGGCGCGAGAAACCACCAATGCACCGGCGGCATCCTCCACCGGCAGGGCATGGTGGTGGGGTGGGGGTCGACTGAGATGATGAGTGAGGTGGAGTCTAAGGCCCGACCTGACACATAGACGTAGACGAACAAGCACACATATACACAAGCATACGTTCCCACCCTCATGCACGCAACGAATATTCTCACCCTCGCCCCACATGTAGACACACAAAAATGGACATGGTACCCACACTCACACTCCCTATATGCACTCTATACTCCTAGATCCAGGCACCACCACCCCCAGAGGGGTAATCAGCGCCCGATCCCGGAGCTGAACCCCCTTCGCTCTGGCGTGGGGACAGGAAGACCACCCCGGTCCCCGCAGCAGCAGAGAAGACCACCAGCCCAGACCCCGACCGGGCGGCCAGCTCATCCTCGCAGCCCCCGGCCCCGGACAGAGAACAGAGAACAGGGGTGTGAGATAAAAAAAAAAAAAAAAAAAAAAAAAAAAAAAAAAGAGACCCCATGCTTCACCTCACCCGCTCAAATGTAGTGTTGGTGTGTGTTGTTCTAAGGTGCTTTAAAACAGGGGTGCTTTAAAACAGGGGAGGGGCACCCTCCACAAGCTTGTGTCAGCTCGTCCCCTCCCTAGAGCCCTCAATGTCTATGTGCAACTTAAAATTGAGAAGTGGGCACTGGCACCAGAGGGAAGGCTGAATGAACAGACCGCCCTCCGGATGCCATTCAGTGTGCCCACCCCCAAGGCCCTATATGTATGTGTCATGTGACAGTAAGTAATGAGAATGTCTAAGCTGTAATGTGTGATTGAGATGCAGGTGGCCACGAGGAGACAGAGGAGTACCACCTCCCCCGCATCCCAGCGACACACCCGCACCTCAAAACCCTACCTATGTGTTGGTGTGATGGAGCGGGAGAAGTGAAGCCTTAGGGATGGGGAGGAAAGCATCAGAGGGGGCAAAATACCCCCCCCTTCGGAGCCAGCTCCCCCGCTGACCCCCATAGGCACCCCCGTTACCCCAAATCTGCCCAGGGCGGGGGGCCCAGGCCCATCCAGACCAGGGCCCATGGCAGCCCGGGGCGGCCCACCAGACCCCACAGCAGAGGAAAAACTACCCCACCCCATCACTCATTCAACTCCCAGACTACATAAGACAATAAGACACCCAGGTTAGGCCCGTTTTCCCTGCCTCTATTGGATCCCCCCCGCGGAGGCACCGATGCATCGAAGACCCCCACACCAGGGCCGGGCCCAAGCGCATGCACCAACCCATGCTCCCGGCGGCACACCAACCAGGACCCAAGCCCCCCAGGCCCAGCCGTAATTATGCTTTAATTATCTTAAACAAAACTGAAAATCATACAGAAGACCTTTGTCTCAAAATATATGCATTAATTTTAGCGATTCTAATTTGCTACTTAAATCTACAACATTTAAAAAAAACATAAAATATTAGATCAAGAAAGCACAGAATCGGCTTTGCACTGCTGCGCGCGATCGCATCAAAGATAACAAATCTGCACGTGCATCTTGAAAAGTGAATGTTTTGGAAAGTGCTACACCACGTTTTTGTACAATCTAGTGGTTTAGTTGAAAGTAATGTCAAAGGCGCCTTTTACCCCAGGGTGGGTTAATGGGTGGTGATGGCGCAGTGGATAAGACACATGCCTTTGGTGTGAGAGACCCGGGTTCGAATCCACTGTGAGACACCAATGTGTCCCTGAGCAAGACACTTAACCCCCTAGTTGCTCCAGAGGCGTGCGACCTCTGACATATATAGCAATTGTAAGTCGCTTTGGATAAAAGCGTCAGCTAAATGAATAAATGTAAATGTGCCTTTAGCCCCGTGGTACCCTATATTTTTTGTGTGTAAAATCATATAAGTTACATACAAAAAATTAATCGTAATCGTGCTTGCTGTCATTCCAGATGTGAATGATACCCAAAATCCTTCAGCATATAGAGGAGAGCTGTGCTTGTGCTATTACTTTTCAAATGGATTTTTGACTGAGAAATCATAAAACGTAAGAAAAAAAAAAGAACGTCCAAAATCCCAAACCCTTCACTAGTGATTATCCTGAGCTGTGACGTCAAACGCAGCAGACAGGTAACATTATAAGTCTATTTCACGCTTTTAAGAGCTTTCCAAAAAAGAAATGGGTACTGGTTGGTTAAACATCTGCTTTGAATTATTTGCAATTTAAATGTCGCTTGCAAAAAAATGTATTTTGTCAGAATACACAGCTACTTTTGAATGGCCTTCAATAGAGAAAGATGATTTTGAATGGTGAAGTTACAACATCTACCAGCAGTGGCTACCTATGCTAACTTGCTCAATTGATAAAAAGGTTAGTATAATTGATGTAATGTGACTTAAAAGTGAATTTTCAGATGTTCAATTCAGGCTCAAACTACCCTGGTGTCATTCTGCAAGCTCGACAGACAGTTACCTGTTGCTTTCTTAACTGAAAACGTGTGTGTGTGTTTGTGTGCTCTTGCCGGAGCCACAGATGGTGTTTTTGTGTTGGAGGCACGCTGGGGCCGTTTATCACATACAGTATCTGCATGCAGGCGATGCTACACCGCGTCATGCGTTTATAAAGGAGACACTCGCCACTGTAGTGCTCAACCGAGCGTTTGACAACACTGTCTGTTTGTTGATGTGACAGGTGTACTCCGTGCGAGTTTACTGTCTGTTTCCTCCTTCCATCCTTTGTTCTCTTCATTTCCCTTCCCTCTGCCTATTCTGTGGGTCATAGAGTTTGTTCAGCATCCATGTGTTGACTCAGGAAAGTGCATCGAGGCAGAGGCCTGCTGGGAAATGTAGTTGAAGTAACAGGGAGCAGTTAAATGGATATTTTGCTCAGCCTGTTTATGTGTTTAAATAATTAGTTTGTTTTTAGTTTCTCGCTCTAGCAGACTGTGATGAGGCAAAACAGCCAAAGGGACCCTCTGGGCCGCTTAAGCAAAACAGGAACAAGTGTATCACTGTGTTGAGGCAGTGATTCAAAAAGCAAAAGAGACAGACACATTTACCTGCATATTATTCAGGTGATGGTAATTCTGTTTCAGTGAATATTTTATTGCAGGCCTCCTCCAGTTTGACTAAAAAGAGATGTTTGCATCAGCTCAGATGCCTGGCAGTATTTCATTATGCACAAAGGCTCAACAGTAAGGATTCAGTGCAGTTTTCTTCTTGCCCTGCCAATGTTTTCACTGGTTCCAACACATTTTTTTAATTAATTAATTTATTATTTTTTATGTATGTTTTATTGTTTTACTTTAAAATACATTTTATGTATATTATTTAATATTTATTATTATTTATTTAATCAAAAGTCTTGGATCAGGATGTATTTATTTTTTATGCAGTTACTTTATTAAGCAAATATACATTCAATTGATCTAAAGTGACAGTAAGACATTTACATTGTTACAAAAAAAAAATCTGTTTCATATAAATGCTGTTGTTTTTACTTTCTATTTATCAAAGAATCATGGGTTCCAAGAACACATTAAGCACAACAAATGTTTTCAATATAATAAGAATTTATTTTTTAGGACCAAATTAACATACCATCATAGGAATAAATTACATTTTAAAATATATTATATATATATTAAAAGCGTCAGCTAAATGAATAAAAATATTAAAATAGGAAACAGATTTCTACAATTGCAATCATTTTACACGCACAGGATTTTTTCACAATATTCTTTTTTTGTTTTGTTTACAATATTACTCATTTAATTTACTGATTTAATTAAATTATTTTATTGTATAACATAAATAACAAATAATTGGTAACAAATAGATATATACTGTATATAGGTGGTAACAAAGAAAGCAATAATAGCTGGATATTATACCAGTATTATTAAGGAAGTCATTTTTAACCTATTCATATTGATGTTACCAAGGCTATTACAAGTCATAGCAATTTTGATAAAACCTTGTGTTTCGTAGTCAATACACTTTTACCTAGCTGGCAATCTGACAAGCAGAATTCACAACCAAATGTCAAATCCTTGTTGTTTTATGTTTAATCCTTATTGTTATGTCCTGTAGAGGTATTTTTAGACTGAAATTACATCCAATTAATGTTGTACATGGCATAAAAGTTTTTTTGAAGTGCTTGTTTTGATACATGCTAAATTTAATCTCCATATTTATAAAGATTTGATGATGTGTGGTAGAAGAGAAGAAGCCAGAGAGTTCATGCTTAGACTGTAGCTTAAAGACCCAGATATACTCAAAACAAAGATCTTTCTTGGTCTTCTTTTATAGATAGAATAAATTTCAAACCTTTGCAGCTGAATATCTCATTCACCACCAACACTGCTAATAGCGGTGTTCAGTTGAATATGGAAATATTCCTCTCAATAACAAAGTAAACACACAACAAAATGGCAGTGGTGAGAAAGCATCAGTTAAATAGTTTCCACAAGAAATTTACATTTTGTCATCATTTACTCACCCTAATGTCATTCCAAACCTGTATGAGTTTCTTTCTTATGCTGATCATAAAAGAAGATATTTTGAAGAATACTGGTAATCGAACAGTTGATGGTCCATACTATTTCTTTCCCTACTATGGAAGAAGAAACAACTCTCAAATATTTAGATTTTAGACTGCAGTCTAAACAACTAGTTGTGAATTTTAGACATTTATGATTCTGCATTTAAAAAAAGCAGCAACAAACAGGCCTATTGCATTTGATTTGAACATGGTGTTGTGGTTTGAGTAAATATTGGTAAAACGATGCAGTAGTGTTGATTTCTTGTTTCTTGTTTTGGTTGTTTTGGCTTGTTTCGGAAAGAAGATGGAGCTGCTAGTTAAAGACTGACTATATGGGTGAGGGAGACAGAAAGAAATTGCTTGTGGGAGGAAAAAGGAAAAGAGTCAGTATGAGATTATATAAACACTTGACATTTTGGATCAATTCGAATGCACTGATCAGTCTGTGTTCTTCTGTATATGAGAGATACTTAAATAGATCCCGAATCTACATTACTCTTCATTAAAGGCCTCTGTATGTTTGGACTGATATCAGAGCACAATCGCTGTGGTAATACATTTGGCCTGAGCTTCTGGGTGTACTTTGATCCCAGCATCATAGACGTTATATCTGGTCATCAAAAGCCTATTTTAAATATATCTCAAGGCATCTGAAATATTAGAGCCCATGTGACCCCAGGGTCCTTCAGCTCTGTGTGGCAAGGATTTCAGTTCGGGCTCAGCTCAGAATTGCTTTACTGGTCGATTTAAGTTTAGATCAGGGTTTTACTATTATCAGTGCAAAAGCATAAATAATTTCCCTTTTGCTGGGAAAACACTTATATAAACTATATGTATATAAAGCACGTATATAAACTACAGTATGTATAACAGATGACTTGAGATAGTCAGCAACCACATAGCAACACAATACAAATCATTTAAAAAATCTACAAATCTGGTCATTCTGTACAGTCATGTACAGGTCTCAATAATTGGATAAAATATTATTTTTTATAATAATATAATATAATATAATAATAATTTTTACGTTATCTTTCAGAAGTTTGCTGCACCCCCAATGAGAAGCATTTTTATAGAAGATGCGGCAGTGTTGGGTTGGTAGTGTTTGTAGGGATATTGGGAAATAGTGATGGCACATTGTCTTTGGAGGCACTTGTTTGGATCAGAGTTTTGAGCACTATGGGACTACATCAAAGCCACGTTCACATATGAAACCTGTTACAGTGCCATACAATCAACTTTTTTGAGTAAAGAAACCACACATGCTATTTACACAAAGTGTATTGCTACTCACAGACTTGAACCGAAAGGTGAAAACTCTCTAGAAATTACATTTTATCAGCTGTGTCACAATTGTTATTTTGAAAGAATATTGAGGCATTATTAAATATGAAATATGTTTAGTACAAGGGGAAAGCACAATGCCCACATGTGCACAATGTGCAGTGGAGAATGATTGCTGTGAAATTATTGCATCTCCATGATTACAAATTTGCTCTCATATAACATTAATATATAACTTTTCTGGCAAGCGATATTTTGTGAGATGTCAGATGGCTTTCCTGTAGCTCAAATAGTAGAGCATGGCACTAGCAACGCCAAGGTCATGGGTTCAATTCCCAGGGAAAGCAAGAGCTGATAAAATGTAAAAACTGTAACTTGAATGCAATGTAAGTCGCTTTGGATAAAAGCGTCTGCTAAATGCATAAATGTAAATGAATGAGATGGTGTCACTGTGACAGCCTCAGGCTCTGCAGACAACAACAACAAAAAAAAGAGTTCAAGGCAGTATTGTCTAGTGCAGTGGTTCCCAACCTTTTTTTCATGGGGCACCTCCTACGTACACATATGGTAATCTGAGCCCCCCCCCCCCCCCCGGTATATATATATATATATATGTGTGTGTGTGTGTGTGTGTGTGTTTCTAAATTTATGTTCATTATCAAAATCAGTAACATCTTTTCTGACTGTTTTGAGTTTTATTAAAATTAACCATTGTTCTTCCATAGAAGCATACATTTACATCATGAATCATGATAACCAGAGTTAAAACCACACATTTAGCACCTCAATACTACGGTAAAAATGCAACTATATGGTTTCTAGGTAGCCTATTTATATGTAAAACAGTAGTCTAAATACATTTATTATAAATGCACAAACACTAGCCTATAGCTTAATCACAAATATACTGTAATTACATTCCATTACTCCTTTAATACATTTAATACACGTCTACATTAATATAATGCATTTGATATAAATACCCCACATTTCTGCCACAATACCATGGTGCAGTTAGTGTTACTACAGTAAATCCCTGTTAAACGATGGCAATTTGTAGATTGAAAAGCCTTCTGACTGTATCGTTGCACACAGTGTTTTTCTGCTGTTTGTCAGCTCTGTTTATATCAGTTGACTGATATCGACTGATACTAGTTCATACCAGTCATTTGTGTTCTTTGCTAAATTCCAACGCTTCTCACTGGATCTCCCAGTGCTGTTTAGTGGTTGCGTGACCGATGAGTAAACACATCTGCTCTAGTCAGCTTTCTCTGCGCTGCGCCGCTGTTTGAACCCCCCGCTGTTTGGTCCGTGCAGCGCGGTTCAAATGAGTAGCGCTGTTTTGTTCCGCTTTTGCCGCATAAACATTAAATTGAATATTTATCGAACTTGTTTTATAGAGGAAAATTATATCACTATAATTATAGTTATCTTTTTATCGCCCAGCCCTACCTCAAATTATATCTGCTCTCGCACCCCTGCTGTGAACTCTGGCGCCCCCTAGGTTGGAACCACTGGTCTAGTGGATCAGAAGACCCTGCCTGTCGGGTTTGGTGGACGGGATTTTGAAGACAGTGGCAGTCAAATTCTGTTGCAGATGTTCATTTCCAGCGATATCGTCGACCTGATTGCAAAGACACTATTTAAACTGAACTGAGCTGGATGATGACATCAATGAATTCAATAATTAAATGCCTTTAACTGAAAATTAGAGTGTTTAATCTTGTAATTTTACATTATTGACACACTATTTTCCTATTTTGATATTGTGCAGCTGCTTTGACACAATTTGCATTGTTAAAAGTGCTATATAAATAAAGGTGACTTGACTTGACTTGATGTTAGTTAACATCACTTACAGCCCAAAAATTGGACAATTGGTTCTGTTTACACATTACTTTCAAGTGAAACAATGTTTTTAAATTTACACCAAAGTGTGTGAAAACACTTTAAAAAGTCTGTGTCATTTCTCATTGGAACAGAGGAGCAGATGTGTAGTGGTCTCATTGAGATCTGCTATCTTGACCTCTAGTGAACTCTATTTGGATGGTTATTTCAATATGTGGGAGTTGGATTTGGGTAGCAGGGTCAGTGTGTTTAAGCTTAGTATCTTAAAACATGCTCTATTTGAGGAATATGTTTGTTCTGGAGCTCAGCGTAAGCTCTGTCTATATATAGTGGTGAGAGACTCTTAGTAAGTCTTGCTCATCCTCATTATTTGTTTACATTGCATCAGTAGTGTTTAGTTCTAGCTCATATTTGCATGTGTATATCATTAATACTATGAAAAGCATATGGATGAAAATTAAGTGTTTACGGTGCTGGAGAATTTATGTTTTGTGGTGTTTAAAGAATCTGTTTATTTGATTAAATTTGAAATCCAGCGTCTTCTAGGTTATTTTTGCTGCTCTTCTGCTGTTGTTTTTATTATTCTTCCTTGCTTTGAACAGCTATCATGTTTGATCCCTATAATGAACACTAACCAAACTTTGCATGCAAGAAGAGTCTATTGCTAATTGCATTTTGTGTAATTTTGGGATGGATGGGATGTATGGTTGCCTAGCAACTAGGGGTTAAATTAGCAAGATTGAAAACATCAGCCACGTTACCCTGTTTGAGCTAGAGATTTGAAGTTTCACATGAGAGTTTCTCTCTTCATAGCAAACAAATTTACCAGGGCAAATGCTGGTATATAAAAGGTTTTTTTTTCTTTTTGGATGAATTTTTATGCAGACTTTGGACAGAAACAGTCACCACACAATATTTTAATCAGTCTATTTTGAGTGTAGTTGTGAGTTTATAGAATATATAATTGCATATTTAAAATTATTTTGAGGAAATGTTTACTTATGTTTGCATTTTAAGACATTAAATGTGATGAGGCCTTGTGTCAACCATGTATTTTACTCTTTGAATATTTATTGTTACATACTTATTTCGCATGCTATTCTTTATTTCAATGGAATATTCTTGTATTCCATTCCAACCACAGCCTTAATCTGTTTCTGGTTTTATGTCTGTCTCTCTGTCAGCACTGCTAATGTGAATTGATGGTGAATATTCGTTCAGCTTCATCTCTGTGAACTGCAGACCTGCGTTAGTATCCAAATGCTGTTTTTGGTCATTGGGACGCTGTGTGTGTCACTGCTGCCTAAGCACCCATTAGGGAATATTTGTAGTTCTCTTCACTTGGTGAAATTTGTTTGTTTGGAATGCCCTGCAACACAGTTATAACACATTCAAGTGTGTTTATATCAAAATATATTTAAATTAATATATAGATTATAAAATCAGTACTGGAAACTCTTAAAATTAATTATAAAGATAGTAATGTTTAATATGAAAGTAAATATGATTTGGTTGATAGTTTTGCAGTGCCATGCAGCATGTTCTTTATATAATTTGGAATTGCACTTAAAATCAAGATGAAATCAAAATTGGTCCTATTTATAGTATGATGTTAGAGTGATTCATTGGTGCACATTATTGCAAATAATAAATGTCTTTATAATCTTAAATAAAAATATATTAATTTGCTCCACCTCTGAGATGACTGTCCATGGCCGCTGCTCAAGTTATAGATAATGTTAGCCAATTTAGTTTTTTTTACCTTTATTTAACCAGAAAAGATTCTCTGAGATTCAAAATGTATTTCACAGGGGTGGCTAAAATGGGCAGCAATGCAATCAGTTTCATCACAGATTTATACAACACAAACAAACTAAAAACACTTTTACACATCGAGTCATCTTCCATTTGCTGAATAACTGTTTTAAAATGATCCAAAGACAGCTAATTTTGTAATTTCAGTTTCAATTGAAGAAGATTCCAGTCAGTTGGAGCTGCATACATAAAAGCCTTCTTAGCTAGGTCAGATCGAACAAAAGGAAGAGAGAGTATAACAATTTTGTGAACGAAGGAAATATTTCTCAACAATTTCTCAGCAAAGATATGAAGGCAACATCCCCAGGATGGCTTTATAAATAATTAAAAGCAAAGTCTCATTTGGTTCATCTCCATTTAGGTAGTTTTTTATGATCTTTTTATGATCCAGTTTGTTCCTGGTTGATAAAAATGGCACCCTAAACTTGGATTGAATATCATGTTTCATTTAGAAATAAGTTACATTGCAGAATTAATTATAAAGCCATTAAAAAAAAAATATTTCAAAAGGCCACTCGTTTTTTTTGTTTTTTTTTTCCTGGGAATCAAACCTATGACTTTGGTTCTGCTAGTGCCCTGCTGTACAGTTTGAGGAAAGCAGCGAATTACTAATCATGCTTGGCTCTTATGGTCTGTTATTAAAGTTAAAGTTCTCTCATTTGCTTGCTAACTTCTGTGTCTGTGTGCTTTTTAGTGGTATTGTTTATTCAGTGGGACTTTAAAATCAAAGTGAAGTTTTAAAGCACAACATTTTACAGCCACTTTTTGTAAGAGACGGTCTAAATCTCTCCTGTGTGTGTGTGTGTGTGTGTCTTCAGTAGCCCCTGCCAGGTCCTGGATGAAGGCCTGATTGATATCTCTCTGCTGGCAGGACAACATCTCTCTCCTCCTGCTCTGTAGTTATTTCCGTTCCTCTTTATTCTCACAAGTTTATTTCAGGAGTTCTGGATTCTTGAATCTCTCTTTATGTTACAAAGGAAACCCGACCTCACTTCTGAACAAATCACATCTAAATATATAAGCGACGCTGTATTTGCATCTGTATCTGTATTTTTTATAAGATATGAACAGATTTAGATATTTTGTCCGATCCAGGTATTATGAATCTATTAATAGCTATTATGTTTGGTGGTGCTTTTAGTTCATACTAAATATCCAATATAAAATGCAATGCAAGGCAATTTTAAACTAATGTAATCTAAAGTCAAATATTGATATAATAAAAACACTTGTTTTATTTACTGTGGAGACATGCTGATATCGCGTTTGGTCTCATTCTGTCTCGCGTATCTTGTCAGTGTCTGCGCTTGCTTGGCCATTTGTTGTGTAAAAATAAGGAAAGTGTGTTCAGCTAAATTCAATTAGTATTTTGTTAGATGGGTATTTAGAAAAAGCTTAGTTTACCACGGCAGCAGTCCCGGCAGTTGTCGTGTGAAGTCCTCCTCATGTGATGACCGAAGAGTGTAAAGACCATCGACTCTACTGTGTGACTCCATCGGGCTGGGACACCGGCAAAGGATAGAAGTATCCATTTTTATTTCTCCTCTTTTCTACTACTTGTTTCAGTTTTTATAACCATTTCTTACTATGTGTATTTAAGTTGTTGTTTTTAGCATGTGTGTTTGGCAGTGTTATTTCTTACTGATTACTGATAAACTATACTGTCGTGATTTGTATTTATCTATTTTAATTTTAGTTAAATAATGTCTGAATTTAGTATGTCTGTATAGGTCTTTTAAGTTTTAGTTTTATTTAGAGTTATTTTAATACTTCAACAAACTAAATGGAAATGAAATGATATATTGAATTTTTAAATATATATATATATATATATATATATATATGCATGTATGGTTGTACATATACATATTGTAACGAGCCAACGTGACGAGAGACATGCGAATCCATTTGCAAGCTTTTATTAATAAACAGTCAAATAACAGGCAGGGTCAAATCACCAGCAAACGAGTACGGCACGGGCAAGACACAAGAGTAATCCTAGGGCATGCGTGGGTCCTCGATCGGCGAACAATATCCAGAGGGCTTGAAAAGAGGGGTAGTCCGATAACCTGAGCAACAATCCAAATGAGGTACACACAGAGTCCAAAACAGAGCGACAAGGGTAAATCCACAATACAAGGGCAGGAAACGAGACTATAAGCAAAACAAACTAAACTTAGACTTACAAAACACAGAATGGCTCGGTAAGGCCACTAACACTAGAACAGTGTTATACACAGAACCAGACTCGTCAAAGATAGAGAGGAAGTTCAAGACATTTGGATGCGCGTGTAATCAGTGCAATAAGCTGTGTGATCAGAGCAATGTGAGATTGGTGACAGCTGTGTGTGGTCAGTGCAATGGATGATGGGAAATGTAGTCCGTGAGTGAAGAGCAACAGTAGTGTGGCGCAAGAGTCAATATGATGGAAGGGCGACCTCTGATGGTGAGTGTACGGAAGACCATGAACCGGATTCGTGACACACACACATATATATATATATATATATATATATATATATATATATATATAGTTGCTGTTTTTGTGGTGTTTGGATTAGTGTTAGTGTTATGTTAGAATCATTATTATACTCATACCTTTTGTTCTTTAATATTTTTAATTGTTTTTAGCTTTTTTTTCTCTTTTTTTCATTTAAATGTTAAGTTTTGAAATTTTGTTGTATGCATTTGTCTTTTTTTTATGTGTATAGGTAGTATTTATAAAGTTTTAGCTTTTAGTTTTGGATCTGTTTTTAGTTGTTTTAATACTACAATTGATTGCTTCTGTTGTCCTCATTTGTAAGTCGCTTTGGATAAAAGCGCCTGCTAAATGACTAAATTGAAAACTGAGGAGAACTTTTTCTATTTGAATATGTTTAAAAATGTAATTTACTCCTGTGATGGCAATGTATTCCATTTAGTCACATAATAAGCCTTAATGTGATTTATGATATTATCTGAATGAAATATGGGCCTTATCACACAAATGATCATTTAAGTAATTCTAATACTGGCCGATAACAATTTAGTCACTGATACGTAATGCATTCCTCGTTGTTGAAGACAGCAATTGTTTTTCCTCAGTGAGCAGTAGATATTGGCTTATGCTGTAGATCTTTACTTTCATTAAAGTGTCTTGGGTCTGACTGATTTGTCCCGTCCTCTCTAATCATCCTCTTATTAGACCTGCACAACCTCCCAAAATTAAAAACGTCTCCCGAAAACAAATGAAAAACAAGCTCCACTCAATCACACTGAGATAACTCCATCCATCTGCTGATTGAGTAGCTACTTATTTGGCTTGTAAAAATCATTCATGTTTATGGCTGTGTTCCAGAATCTAGTGAGCTGCCTATGTAGGTATCATGGCTTCCTCAACGCCAATGCTGTTCCTTAATGTAGGCAACATAATTATGATGACTTCTAAGATACCCTAAGAAGGCAGCATTACATGTGTCCTTCATGGAGAAGGAAATCTCATAAGGCAAGGAAAAAAATATAATAAAATAAATAATTAAATATGTATTTTTTTAACATTGTCTGTACTGTGTTATACACTACAGGCCAAACGTTTTAAAAAATTTAAATTTTATATTTTTGAAAATTTTTGTATGCTCACAAAGACTGGATTTATTTGATACAGTAAAAACCATAATATTGTGAAATATTATTACAATCTAATAGAACTGTTTTCTTTTTTGGAATATATTTTAAAATAAATTTTCAGCGTCATTACTCCAGTCTTCAGTGTCACGTCAGAAATCATTGTAATATAATGATTGTTGCTCAGATATTATCAATCATTACTGATGCTAATTTATTAATTAATAATGTTTCTTGTTATTATTAATGTTGAAAACATTTTGGCGGCTTGACATTTTTATGGATACCGTAATATTTGAAATTTAAATGCATCCAAGTGTTAATTTATTTTCCTTTTACTTAAACCAATCTTTTGAATGGTAGTTTATCATGCTGTGTATCATGCTTTTAACAAAAATATTAAGCCACATTGTTTTCAACATTGATAGCAACAAGTTTTTTTTTTAACACCAAAGTAGCATTTTAGAATGATCTCAATAATAATGTGACTCTGAAGACTAGAGTAATAATTCCAAAAATTAAACAGGAATAAATTATATTTCAGAAATAGAAAAACTGTTATTTTAAATTGTAATAATATTTCACAATATTACTGTTTTATCTGTATTTTTAAAATCTGTTGAAATCATTTTGAGTCAGGTCAAAGTTGCTGCTAATGAACTTTTCCAAATCAATTACTTTACAGTTAGCTGCCTATATAGGCATTAGGCAGCAAGGCAGTTCACTAGGTTTTGGAACAGAGCCATTGTTGACTTAATATTGCAAGGCAAACTACAGTACATCAATCTATCTGGGCCTCAGAAGGTGTCACGTTTCGCTGCTTTTCTTGCACTTGTTGAGCTTTGCTCACAGATGCTCACCTAAATCCATCACACCGAGTCTGTTCTGCTTTCGCGATTTTGTCTTCTTCTCTGTGGATGGATGGTGTGACTCTGACATTTAGCTGATTACTAGTTCAAGTTTATTTGTATAGCGCTTTTTACGAAACAAATCGTTGCAAAGCAGGCCAACAGGAAATTAAGTTTCCACAATATATTTATATATTGCAGAACCTTAATATATTTAACTTATGGCAAAATTTGGTAATTCTGTATGTTGTCTGAGCGTTGGCATCCTCTGAGGGGTTGGCAGAAACAGAGAAACAAATAGAGACATAATTAGCGTCGCTGCTGTTCCATCTAAGCAAAAATGATTTGTTCAATCCAAGCTAAAGAATAATAATAATGTACATTTGATCAGATATAACTGCAGTACAAGATTATAAGATGCATTATGTGAATGCTTGGCTAAAGAGATGTGTCTTTAATCTAGATTTAAACAGATAGAGTGTATCTGAGCACCGAATGTTATCAGGAAGGCTATTTCAGAGTTTGGGAGTCAAACGTGAAAAAGCTCTACCTCCTTTAGTGGATTTTGCCATCCTAGGTACTACCAAAAGTGCAGAGTTTTGCGACCTTAGGGAGCAGGTTGGATTGTAACGTATTAGAAGACAAGTTAGGTACGCAGGAGCTAAACCGTTTAGGGCCTTATAGGCAAGTAATAATATTTTGTAAATGATACGGAACTTAATAGGCAGCCAGTGCCGAGACTGTAAAATTGGGGTAATATGATCATATTTTCTTGACCTGGTAAGAACTCTAGCCGCTCCATTTTGGACTATCTGTATCTTGTTTATTGAAGATGCAGGACAACCAGCTAGCAGTGCATTACAATAGTCCAGTCTAGAGGTCACGAATGCATGAACTAGCTTTTCTACATCAGAAACAGGTAGCATGTTTTGAAGCTTGGCAATGTTTCTAAGATGGAAGAATGCTGTTTTTGTAACATGGGAAATATGATTTTCAAAGGACAAGTTGCTGTCTAATATAACACCCAGAATTGTTACTTTAGAGGACGTAACAGTGCATACGTCAAGTTGTAAATTGTAATCCAAGAGATTCTGTGTACTGTTTTTTGGTCCAATAAGTAATATCTCTGAATTTAATAGGAGGAAATTATTGGTCATCCAATCTTTTACATTTTTTACACAATCTATTAGCTTAGATAGTTTAGCAGTTTCATCTGGTCTTGTTGAGATATATAGTTGAGTATCATCAGCATAACAATGAAAACTAATCCCGTATTTTCTAATAATATTACCAAGGGGCAACATGTATATTGAAAATAGCAGAGGACCTAGGACAGATCCTTGTGGTACTCCATACTTTACTGGTGATAATTGAGATGACTCCCCATTTAAATGAACAAAGTGGTAGCGATCGGACAGGTAGGATCTAAACCATCTTAAAGCCTGCCCTTGAATACCAGTATAGTTTTGTAATCGATCTATGAGTATATCATGGTCTATAGTGTCGAACGCAGAACTAAGTAATCAAGTAATACTAGCAATGAGATGCAGCCTTGGTCTGAAGCAAGAAGCAAATCATTTGTCATTTTAACAAGTGCAGTTTCTGTACTATGGTGAGGCCTGAAACCTAACTGAAATTCTTCATAGAGATAATTTTTTTGCAAGAAGGAGCACAATTGAGCAGAAACAACTTTTTCAAAAATTTTAGACATAAACGGAAGATTTTAAATCGGTCTGTAATTTGCCAGTTCATTAGAATCTAGTTGTGGTTTCTTAATAAGAGGCTTAATAATCGCCAGCTTGAATGGTTTTGGGACGTGACCTAAAGATAACGATGAGTTAATAATATTTAGAAGCGGTTCTTCTGCTACAGGTAACAACTCTTTCAGTAGTTTAGTGGGTACAGGATCTAATAAACATGTTGCTGGTTTAGATGCACTGATAAGTTTATTTAGCTTTTCCTGTCCTATAGTTGTAAAGCACTGCAGTTTTTCTCTGGGTGCGATGAATGAAGCTGAAATACTAGACGCAGTAGAATCTACATTTGATATTGTATTTCTGATGTTATCTATTTTATCAGTAAAGAAATTCATAAAGTCATTACTATTAAACTTTGAGGGAATATTTAGATCAGGTGGCGTCTGTTTATTTGTTAATCTAGCCACTGTGCTAAATAAAACCCTTGGATTGTTTTGGTTATTATCTAGGATTTTGTGGATATGCTCTGCACTGGCAGCTTTTAGAGCCTGTCTATAGCTAGACATACTGTTTTTCCACGCAATTCTAAAAACTTCCAAGTTAGTTTTTCTCCATTTGCGCTCAAGATTACGAGTTTCTTTCTTGAGAGAATGGGTATAACTGTTGTACCATGGCGCAGTACGTTTTTCTCAAACCTTTTTTTGAATTTGAGGGGGGCAACAGCTTCTAATGTATTAGAGAAGATAGTGCCCATGTTGTCATTTCGTCTAGTTCATATGTATTTATGGGTACACAGAGCTGTTGTTTGTGAATCTGTCTTTGGTGGCTGGAACAATAGTTCTGCCTGGATGATAACGCGGAGCCATATAATTAATATCAGTAATCCGCAGCATGCACGATACAAAGAAATGATCAGTAACATCATCACTTTGAGGTACGATATCTATATCGGTAAGATCAATTCCATGCGATATAATTAAATCTAGCATATGATTAAAACGATGAGTGGGCCTTTGCTTGACTCCAAAAGAGTTTATTAGGTCAGTAAATGTCCTAACGCATCATTTGTATTATCAACGTGAATGTTAAAATCTCCAACAATTAGCACTTTATCAACATTAACTAATAGATCTGAGAGGAAATCTGAGTACATCAAAATTATTATCTGTGATAATTTCATTTACAATATCTGCTTTGAGTGCGAGTGATCTAATATTTAGGATCCCAAGCTTTAAAACTTGTTTTTGTTCATTTATTTTGCGTTTTTCTGGTTTAATCGCGATCAGATTTTTTCTAGATCCTGCAATAAATTTATATTTTGACCTCGGTATTCGGGGAACAGACACAGTCTGTATAGATTGGACAATGCAAGTACTTCTATCTTTTAAGTGGGAATTTGAGAATTGGCTTACTAGTCAGATGGAGCGTAGCGTCCTGGAGATGTTGTCCGACAGGAGTTCCGCTCCGACTCAGCACGGAAAATCATCAGCACGGAAAAGCCTAGGACAGTTTCTATTCTTTACACCATGACAATAACCATTAGTTTAAAGCAAAAAGTCTACTCAACCTTTCGTGTCCTCGTCGATGGGTGGTAAACGGACACGATGATCGTCATCGTGGTCGATCAGGCTCCTGAAGTCCCTCTTCAGTGTCTCCGTCTGCCACAGCTTGGTGTCGTTAACCCCCGCGTGCAGCACGACAGCACTGATGCTCTCATCGCCCTTCAGGATCGCGGGTATCTGCGCAGAAACATCGAGAACATGAGCACTGAGGAAGCAGTGAGTGTGCATTTTACCTTCAGCTAACGTAGCACGGACATGCCGGATGATGGAGTCTCCGACGATTACAGTGCCGCGTTCCGTCTCGCGGAGGGGAGCGAAGCGTTTCCGGGTGGAGATCTCGAAGACCGGAGGCGGCGGAGGGGGAGAGGTCGTCGCCCGGGGTCGCGTCTTCCGCTGTGGTCTGTGCAGAGAAACACATGGAGTAGAGGTGGTGGGAGTGTTAGCAGCGTGCTGTATACTTACCCCGGACTTGTGAGCATCAGCCCGGGATATTTCCAGCGCGGCTCTCCGCTCTCTCAGCTGGGCCTGCTTCTCCACCAGGTCGCGGACCTGCTTCTCCACGGCCTCCAGCTCCAGCTGCACCGAATGCAGCTCAAATGTGTCCTCACCTGCACTCAAAGGTAGACACAAATCCGCCATTTAAGCAAGTAACAGTGAAACAATGCTAATGTGTGTGAATAGAGTATTAGCAATGTAAGCGACATTAGCGGCAGCCACGCTGCCGATGCTAACGGGTTATAAGCTAATAGTAGACTCGAGAAATCAAAATAAAACTAGTGATAACAAGGCGCTCTGATTGGTTTTGTTTTAGAATGCTATAGGGGATATATTCACACGTTATAGAAACGAAAATGATAGTGTATAAAATTGTTTTTAATATAGAAAATAGACGATAAAGAATCAACTTGATGGAGCTCAAACTCAAAACACGCAGTCACAAATCAGCGCATGCGTATGATGTGGGAGGCTTAGTGTCGCTGTTTGTCTGATAATTGGAAGCAGGATGACTTTAACCAAATCATGATGTGAAAGCCACACGGAGGCTGGCACATGAGTCCACACAGCTGTTCACGGCAGCTTGGCAGCGTTTTACACTTGTGAAAACAGCCATTAACATCTTATCCACAAATTGCTCTTTTGTGTAATTCCGAAGGTGAAATCTCATCATGTTGAGTTCAAGATGATTGCAGTTCTGAAGAGGAAACTCTTCCAGTAGCTTCAAGGGAAAAGTCTGTTCCTGCGGTCTGATTATTCATATACACACCGTGTTATGGTAATGACAGTAATCAGTCTCTTTTATTAATAGGTCAGTGTGACAGCGGGGGTCAGGTTTTCTAATGTCACATGACAGAGGATACACAACAAAGCGACCAAGACCTTTCACAAAAATATCTCTCTCTAACTTTTTCCCCCTCAGGTGACTTTATTTCATTACAAAATATGTTTCATCCTAATACAAATGTAATACTAATTGCATGAGGTACATTTAATAAACTTTTATAAATTTTTCAGTCATGATTCAGTAATGCTTTACTGAATTGCCTTTTTGATTCCAGTTTTTTTTAAAGAAAACAGCCATTTACTCTCCTATTAATTTTGTGACCCAAGAGACACATTTTCAATATATATATTTATATACACATGTCAGCAGATAGACACAGGACACAGAGGTAAGTGCAATACAATCAACAGGTTTATTGAGTAGTAGCAGAGGGGAATGAGATGAGCAGAATGTCCAGGTAAGCAGGCGGGGAATGGGAATGTCTCTAGGGGCTTATCTGAGTGTGAATGTCCTTTTTCCTTTTTCCGAGAGTCCAAGATGTCCTGCACCCTGTAGACTAGGGGCTCCTCGATGATCTCGGGAAGAGGAGGAACTGCAGGCTCGTCGGGTTCTGTGACAGAGGGAGAGACAGGCTTGAGGAGTGAGACATAGAATGCTACGGTACCATGCAGGGAGTTGGAGACGGAAGGTGACTTCATTTATCTGCCTCTCAATGGAAAAGGGAACGATATAGCAGGGACTCAGCTTCCGGCAGGGCAGGCGGAGATGCAGATCCCAGGTGGAGAGCCAGACCTTATCTCCAGGACGATAGACGGGGGTTGCAGACCGACGAGCATCTGCATAGGTCTTGTGTCTCCGCACTGCCTGCTGGAGTTGGATATGAGCGGAGTCGCAAACTCTCTCGCTCGCTAGCTCGGAACCAGTGGTCAACAGCTGGAACGTTGGAGGGCTCTTCTGTCCAGGGAAACAGAGGGGGTTGGTAGCCGAGTATGCACTGGAAAGGGGTGAGGCCGGTGGTGGTTTGCTTGAGGGAATTTTGTGCATACTCGGCCCACGGGAGGAAGTGGTTCCAGTTGTGCTGGTTGTCATGACAGCAGGCCCGGAGATAGTTCCCAATCTCCTGAATCTTCCGCTCAGTCTGGCCGTTAGTCTGGGGGTGATACCCTGAGGAGAGACTGACGGTGACATCGAGGAGTTTGAAGAATGCCTTCCAGACATGGGAGACAAACTGTGGCCCATGGTCGGAGACGACATCTTCCGGGATGCCGAAGATGCGGAAGAAATTATGGAAGAGGGCCTCTACTGTTGCGAGGGCTGTGGGTAAACCCCGGAGGGGAATTAACTTGCAGGCTTTGGAGAATCTGTCAACTGCAACGAGTATGCAGGAATAACCTTCTGATTTGGGGAGATCTGTGACGAAGTCGACTCCGACGTGGGACCAGGGGCGACGTGGAATGGGTAATGGGACTAATTTTCCGGCGGGGAAGTAATGTGGAGTCTGTGCGATGGCACAGACTGAGCACCCACGAACGTACTGGGAGACATCCCGGGCCATATTGAGCCACCAGTACCGAGCTTGGAGGGGATCCGCAGCGGCGGGGTTCGGGAAATCCATCTCCGGTCATCGGTTCTGGTCTGGTCTTCTGTCAGCAGATAGACACAGGACACAGAGTTAAGTGCAATACAATCAACAGGTTTATTGAGTAGTAGCAGAGGGGAATGAGATGAGCAGAATGTCCAGGTAAGCAGGCAGGGAATGGCAATATCTCTAGGGGTTTATCTGAGTGTGAATGTCCTTTTTCCTTTTCCAGGGGATCCGGAGATAACAGTGGAGTGTGGAGACGGTGTAGAACTGGAGCGGTGGAGAACAGGGATAGGAACACTGGTAAGTAGACAAAAGGTAAGTGGGTCAGGTTAGTCAACATAGAAAGTTTGAGACCAGAGAGTGAGTGAATGGGAGGAGTGCAGGGATATTGTGCTGCTGATTAGTGCTGACAGGTGGCGGTCATCAGAAATCAGGGGATTGGGATCTGGTGAGTGTCGTTGGTGGAGACTGCGGTGACTCTTTGACAACACACACATACACACACATATAAATGTATATATTTAAGAAATATATGTTCCCAAATTCCGGAAATGTAGGGACCTTTTTTAAATTTGACTAAAATGAAAACTAAAAGACTTTCAAATCACATGAGCCAATATTTTATTCACAATAGAACATAGAGAACATTACAAATGTTTAAACTGAGAAATGTTGCACTTTTATCTAGGGATGTACGATATCATCGGACTGATGAGCCAATATTTTATTCACAATAGAACATAGAGAACATTACAAATGTTTAAACTGAGAAATGTTACACTTTTATCTAGGGATGTACGATATTATCGGAATCGACCGATAATGACTTTAAATGTAAATATTGGCATCAGCCTGATATGAAAAATTATGCCGATATGTCTTGCCGATAAGAGGAATGGGTTAACTCACATATGCTCAGGGTGTGCTAGTGATTAGATCATGTCAGCAGTGTGGCTCATTCTTGAAGCAAAGTTTTGTCTTAATAACGATTATATTCACTGATTTAGATCACTGCACTTAATCTGTAAAAGCACGTACAGAATGATGCGTTCGGTGTATAAACAGTAATAGCACATGCAGTTACAGAAGTGCAGCCTCCCTGGGTTCTAACGTCCAGTCGGTAAGGAGATTTAATGTGTAGGGGGCGCTGTTGGACTACTTCTAATTAAATTAAAAGTAAAATAGCCTTACACAAATAACATTTAGACTGTGTTTCTGATTAAATAAAGCAGTAATTGTTGAAAAAAACTAAATCTTGCATCCCTGCTTTTATCCACTAAATGAGTTCATTTCAAATTTGATGCCTGCTACAGGTCTCAAAAAAGTTGGCACAGGGGCAACAAAGGGCTGAAAAAGCAATGAATTTTGAAAAGATTCAGCTGGGAGAACATCTAGCAACTAATTAAGTTAATTGACATCAGGTCTGTAACATGATTAGCTATAAAAGGGATGTCTTAGAGAGGCAGAGTCTCTCAGAAGTAAAGATGGGCAGAGGCTCTCCAATCTATGAAAGAGTGCATAAAAAGATTGTGGAATACTTTAAAAACAATGTTCCTCAACGTCAAATTGCAAAGGCTTTGCAAATCTCATCATCGACAGTGCATAACATCATCAAAAGATTCAGAGAGACTGGAGAAATCTCTGTGCATAAGGGAAAAGGCCAAAGACCTTTGTTGGATGCCTGTGGTCTTCGGGCCCTCAGACGACACTGCATCAATCATCGGCATGATTCTGTTAGTGACATTACTAAATGGGCCCAGGAATACTTCCAGAAACCACTGTCGGTAAACACAATCCGCTGTGCCATCTGCAGATGCCAACTAAAGCTCTATCATGCAAAAAGGAAGCCATATGTGAACATGGTCCATGGTCCGGAAGGCACTATGAATGCTGAAAGGTATATAAAGGTTTTAGAGCAACATATGCTCCCCTCCAGGCGACGTGTATTTCAGCAGGACAATGCAAAACCACATACTGCAGCTATTACAACTGCATGGCTTCGTAGTAGAAGAGTCCGGGTGCTGAATTGGCCTACCTGCAGTCCAGATCTTTCACCTATAGAGAACATTTGATGCATCATTAAACGAAAAATACGTCAAAGTCAACTCTTCAGCAGCTGGAAACCTGTACCAGGCAAGAATGGGACCAAATTCCAACACCAAAACTCATAACCTCGATGCCCAGACGTCTTCAAACTGTTTTGAAAAGAAAAGGAGATGTTACACCATGGTAAACTTGCCCCCATCCTATTCCCCAACTATTTCGAGACCTGTAGCAGGCATCAAATTTGAAATTAGCTCATTTTGTGCATAAAATTGTAAAAATGTCTCATTTTAAACATTTGTTATGTTATCTATGTTACATTGTGAATAAAATATTGGCTTATGTGATTTGAAATTCTTTTGGTTTTCATTTTATTCAAATTCAAAAAACGTCCCAACATTTACGGAATTCGGGTTGTAATAAATATATATATATGAATCTGTGATACAAAACTTCAGTAAAAATG